>NC_134577.1:99073829-99686607 GCF_050947875.1 Dermacentor variabilis
CCAAAGAAGTCTAAGGTGGACATAGAGCTTCAGAAATCGCCGCTTGCAGACTGAACTACAAAATGGCAGATTGCCGGTCTCCTCGGCCACAATGGAAAACAATTCACTTGTAACAACTTGATGGTGTACAACAGCCTCTACCGGGTGTGTAAATTTGTCCTCAAGCTTCACGACATACGCATATGCTGCGTCAGTTGGAACAGTTAAATGGCCTAGGGATTTGCCGCTTATGGGAACAACTTCAAACATCATAAATAACTGACTAGGTTTTGCAAGGTCCTGGTTGCTTTCCTTCAGGAGGTCGTGGCACGAGCTGCACTGACTTTTCTTTAGGAATGCATGTATAAGATACCCACACACATAGCAAACTATGACCCATTTGCAACCATGCTGCTGCCGAATTAGCCCGAACATATTCTCAATTGGGTCCTGATTGAGTCGCCGGGTTAGCAAGAATTGAAAATTAAAAGAGTAGTGCAGATCTTGCCACAGCAACAAGAGTGCCTTGATTGTTACCTGCCATCCATATATAGTCGTAGGCCGGCGAGGGCTATCGAACTTCCAGGATTTCATCCAAGGCACGCAAGCCTTTAAAAATTCAATGTGCTCTGTGGACGAGGTCATGGCATGTGTCATTTTTCGCTCTTTTATACGTACTGCGGAGCTGTTCAAAGCATCAAATAGCTTATCCATCCTTTCTACAAAGCTGCCCGTGTGTGTGGCAGTAGGAGGCAGAACATTAAAAGCAATGAAGGCCTCAATTGCCAAATACACACTGTTGCTGAAGACCTGCGAGGCGAACTTTACTTTCATGTTGCCGAAAGGAGTCTGGTACAAATGCTTGTTAGTGATTTTAGGCAGGTATTTGAGCTTTAAGTGGTGGGTGGACTCGTATATCTTGAGTATGTGTTTCCATGAAACAACATCCTTGCCAACCTTGAGGTCACACTTCCGTAAGTTGTTCCTAGTACACTTCAATAAGTGTGGCGGATAAAAAATAAAGTATATTTTCGTCCCATCCATTTCAAAAAAAGGATCTTGTGGGGTTATTTTGAGGGCTCTCCCTAGTGCACAGTTGTTGGCAGCTTGGTCACAGATCAGTGCCTTTACAAGGAGACCACTGTCCTTCAGCTTACGAATTAGTTGTCTCAGCAAACTCAAAATTGCTTCAAAAGGAACTGTGCCGTCATCTATCATAAAACCTTCAGGTTGCAGCCACTGCTTCGCTATACCAGACACAAGAAACAAGAGTGCTGTGTTTGCTACACGACCAGACCTTTCAGTGCCACTGTCAACATAACCAAGAACATCATGCTTAGAGTCATAGTGCACCCCGCAGGGGCGTCTGCGCAAGCAGGCGTTTGGTGTGTTGCGACACCACGTACCCGAGCACACGAGGGTTGGACCCTCCCGCGTGTAGCCGTGCGCGGCTTAGCCGTGTCTGGGGAAAAGGGGATCCTGGGGGTTGAGCCGATGCTGGGTGTTTGGACCTTTAAGGCCCCCCGGCTGAGGCAACACACCCCTTTGGCCTCTGCTTCACATAGACGGCACCCCCGGACTGACCCACCCGGGGGAAATCGGCAGTCGCCTTTTCCTGTCTCTTCCTCTCGAATCTTCGTCTTTATCTCTTACTTTTTGACCTTTCCTGTCCTCTCCTCTCTTCCATTTACTTCATTCTCCTCGGCGGCAAGGGTTAACCTTGTGTGGGATAGCCAACCTTGGTTATAACAGATTTGGTTATAGTAGTGTCGTACAGCTGTCGCGTGCAGGCCGTCTTTTCACGGTCCTGCAGCGTCCCCTTGTTGGGCTCCATGGTGGGTGGCTGGCGGCGCTGCCGAATTTTTACACATATCTATGGCAAGTTCTTTTCCAACCCTTCCTGATCGCCCTCATAAACGAGGGCGCACCGAAGAAGTTTTCAAGTTTTTTGGCCGAAATAATGACAATTTTCCAAGATTTCATGTAGTACATTCAGAGAAAAAAGAAAGGGCAGCGAGAATGATCTCACCTTTTCTTGTTGCGAAGACACTTAGTGAAGCTTTTGGCCCAGGCTATAAAGTCTCTAAGTTGGCAAGTGGTGACCTCCTCTTAGAACTGCGTGATAAGACACAGTACGAGAAACTCTCTAATCTAGTATCCTTTGGGAATCTTCCAGTGACGGTCACACCGCACCGCACAATGAACACCACCCGCGGAGTCGTTTCCGATGCCGATCTCAAGGAACTGACTGAAGCCGAACTACTGGAGGGCTGGAGCGATCAAAATGTGACCAATGTCAAGAGAATAAAAATCAGGCGCGATGGCAAGGAGATTGAGACAAAGCACTTAATTTTAACTTTTGCATCAAGTATGCTACCTGAGACCATTGAGGCTGGCTACATAAAGATCCGAGTCAGACCGTACATCCACAATCCTCTCCGATGCTTTAAGTGTCAAAGATTTAGCCACAGTACACAGAACTGCCGAGGCCGCCAGACTTGCGCAAAATGTAGTGCCCAAGAACACCCATCTGACAATTGCGAGAATGCCCCACACTGCGTGAACTGTGATGGGGAACACGCCGCGTACTCGCGGTCCTGTCCATCATGGAAAAAAGAAAAAGAAATAGTCACAATCAAAGTCAAGGAAAATATATCGTTCAAAGAGGCACGCAGGCGGGTAGCATACCTGCCAAAGAAAAGCTCTGCCGAAGTGGCGCGTCAGGGGGCAGCGTCACAACGGCCTCCGGCGGCTGTCCGACCCACACGCAGTGAGTCGGCAGTTACGCCATCTGCCCCCACGGTGGTTGCAGCTAGCGCTGCTCCGCCAACTGAGCAGAAGGGACCATCGACCCCGAAGGTGGGCGCAGCCGAGGCTGCCACAACCTCCCCGGCCCCTTCCAGCGCTGGCCACAGCCGGCGCAGTCAAATCCCTCAGGGAGCCCCATCGACCTCCGGGCTGGTGGGCGCAGGGGTCTTGCCCTCCAAGGCGGGACTCCCTCTGAAAACGTCTCGCTCGCAAGAGCACGTGTCCGGAGCCTCACTAGAGGCAATGGACACAACACTTATCCTCAAGGCGCACCAAGCGCCTAAGGAGCGGCGAGGCTCCCTCGAACGCTCCAGAAAGGGCAAAACTCCCGTTACAGGGCCTCGAAAGGGCTCTGTAATTTAATCTCTGTAATTTTCATGATCACTACTTCTGTTTCTGTACACACAGCACCTACTGACTTCCAATATGGACACACAAATAATTCAGTGGAACATCAGAGGTCTTCTAAGGAACCTTGATGATGTGCAAGAGCTTATCCAAAAACACAATCCAACAGTGCTGTGTCTGCAGGAAACACACCTAAAACCACAACATACAAACTTTCTACGACCGTATGTCAAGTTTCGCAAAGATCGCGATGATGCAGTCGTATCATCAGGCGGTGTTGCCATTTTGGTTCATAAAGGTATTTCCTGTCAGCGTTTACAGCTTCAAACGCCCCTTGAAGCAGTGGCGGTTCGAGCTGTTCTTTTAAATAAGCTCGTCACCATTTGCTCGCTTTATGTACCCCCACACTTCAAATTAAACAAACATAAATTTCAGTCATTTATAGACGAATTGCCAGAACCTTATGTTGTTCTTGGCGATTTCAATGCGCACAGCTCCCTGTGTGGCGACTCTCGTACAGACGCACGAGGTCGTCTTGTTGAACAGTTCCTCTTTTCTTCCGGTGCGTGCTTGCTGAATAAGAAGGAACCCACGTATTACTCCCTAGCAAACAGAACCTTTTCTTCAATTGATCTGAGCATAGTTTCCCCTTCCATACTGCTCGAACTTGAATGGGAAGTTACGAAGAATCCTTACAGGAGCGACCACTTTCCCATACTGATAAGAACATCTAAAGAAAACGAATATCCACCACAGGCTCCTAGGTGGAAGATTGACACAGCATACTGGGCGAAATTCCGAAACTTAACTAGTATATCATGGGATGACGTGTCCTCGTTAGAAATTGATGCTGCTGTGGAGTACTTCGCAGCCTTCGTAATAGATGCCGCATCTAAATGCATACGTGAATTAAGCGGCTCGGCATGCAAACGGCATGTCCCGTGGTGGAACAATGAATGCAGAATCGCACGTAGGAATCAGAACAAAGCGTGGGGGTTGCTACGCGCTTCGCCCAATGCAGAAAATCTTGTCAACTTTAAAAAAGTAAAATCCCAAGGTAGGAGAACCCGCCGACAGGCCAGAAGAGAAAGCTGGCAAAAGTATCTATCGAGTATTAACTCGTTTAGGGATGAGGCCAAAGCCTGGAACAGAGTAAATAGAATTAGAGGGCGACAAACATATTCACTCCCTCTGGTAAATACACAAGGCGATACACTGCAAGACCAGGCAGACTCACTTGGGGAATATTTTGAGAGCGTGTCAAGTCCAACAAATTATGCACAGTCCTTTCTCAAATACAAAGAAACCGAAGAACGTAAGCCATTAACAAGAAAAGGTCGAGAGAATGAGCCTTACCACCGTCCTTTTTGTATTGCTTAATTGAGAGCTGCCTTGAGCGTATGCAACAGCTCCGCACCAGGATCTGATAGAATCATGTATGAAATGCTCAAAAACTTACACAATGACACGCAGGTTACACTACTCACACTTTTCAACACCATTTGGGATGCAGGGTACCTTCCAACCGCATGGAAGGAAGCCATTGTGGTCCCTGTTTTGAAACAAGGCAAGGACCCTTCCTCAGTGGCAAGTTACCGCCCGATAGCCCTCACAAGTTGCATTTGTAAGGTGTTTGAAAAAATGATTAATCGGCGACTCATCCATTTCCTTGAACTGAGCAAAATCCTTGATCCCTATCAGTGCGGCTTCCGAGAAGGGCGCTCCACAACTGACCATCTTGTACGTGTAGAAGCAAATATCCGGGACGCATTTGTACACAAACAATTCTTCTTATCCATATTCCTCGATATGGAGAAGGCGTACGATACGACATGGCGTTACGGAATCTTAAGAGATTTGTCAGAAATGGGCATCCATGGTAATATGCTAAACCTAATAGAAAGCTATCTGTCCAGTCGTACGTTCCGGGTAAAAGTAGGAAATGTACTTTCGCGTCCTTTTACGCAAGAAACGGGTGTACCGCAAGGAGGCGTGCTCAGCTGCACACTCTTCATCGTGAAGATGAACACGCTTCGCGCTTCATTACCACCGGCAATCTTTTATTCTGTCTACGTGGACGACATACAAATAGCTTCCAAATCCTGTAACCTCGCAGTGTGCGAGAGACAGGTACAGCACGGCCTGAACAAAGTCTCAATGTGGGCAGACAAGAATCGATTTAAGATCAATCCTAACAAAAGCTCTTGTGTTCTTTTTACAAGAAAGAGAGGCCTGGTTCCGGATCCTTCCTTAGAACTGTGTGGACAACGAATACCTATCAGCAAACAGCACAAATTCCTAGGAATCATACTTGACTACAGACTCACTTTGATTGCACACATTAAATATCTGAAAGAAAAATGTCTAAAAACAATGAACTTAATAAAACTTCTATCCCAGACTACATGGGGTAGTGATAGGAAGTGTTTAATGAACCTATACAAGAGCCTAATTCGGTCTCGATTGGATTATGGTGCTTTAGTATATAACTCTGCCGCCCCGAGCGCACTAAAGATCCTAGATCCTGTCCACCATCTAGGAATCCGACTGGCCACTGGCGCTTTCAGAACGAGTCCCATACAAAGTCTATATGTAGAATCAAATGAATGGTCTCTGCACCTACAGAGATCATACATTAGCTTTACATATTTCCTTAAAGTACGCTCTAATCCTGAACATCCATGTTTTGATACCGTTACTGATATGACGTGCGCTACACTTTTCAGCAATCGTCCTTCCATAAGACAGCCTTTCTCGCTGCGTGTGAAGGAGCTTAGCGATGAAATGCATGTCCCACTCCTCGAGCATCGCTTAATGCACACAATCAAGCTCTTACCTCCTTGGGAGTGGCAGGTGATACAATGTGACATATCCTTTATAAAAGTTACAAAGCATGCTCCTGAGGCCGAAATCCGAATGCATTTCCTAGAACTCCAACACAAGCACTCCTGCGCAGAGCTCTACACAGACGCCTCGAAGTCAAATGCCGGGGTATCCTATGCAGCCGTCGGCCCATCCTTCTCGGAATCCGACGTACTGCATCCGGAAACAAGCATATTTACGGCTGAGGCCTACGCATTACTCTCTGCTGTGAAGCATATAAGAAAATCAAAACTTCCAAAAGCAGCGATCTATACAGACTCCCTAAGCGTCGTGAAGGCCTTGATGTCAGTCTATACACACAAAAATCCTGTTTTTAGTGAACTCTACACCGCCTTGTGTAAAGCGTACATATCAAACCAGCGTATCATTATATGCTGGGTGCCTGGCCAGAGGAGCATTGAGGGTAACGTTCTGGCGGACGAGATGGCCACGTCAATCGCATCGCAAACTGTTAACCCTACCGCTGCGGTGCCTGTCACAGATCTGAGGCCTTTCTTGCGAAGGAGATTGCGGGACCACTGGCAACGCATGTGGGACGCGGAAACGAATAATAAGCTCCACCTGATAAAACCACAGTTAGGATTCTGGCCCTCTACTACAAAATCGCGCCGAACAGATGTCCTATTCTGTCGGCTCAGAATAGGACACACGTTTGGCACTCATAATTTTCTACTAACCGGAAGTGAGCCTCCAACCGGTGGTAGATGCGGGGAGAGGCTGACCGTGCTCCACGTCCTTCTGGAGTGTCGGGAAGCCGAATCTGAAAGGTTTTCTGAGAGATGTGGTCCTACATGTTATTAGCCCCATGCATTCCTAGCGCTTCCTCTCTTTAGAGGATGCCGCTGGGATAGTAGTACGGTATAGCACATGCCTCCAGACCCTTGGGTTTCAAGGGCTCTTAGGAGGCAGTAGTGCTCTAGCATTTATTATAATCTGATATATTTTACCTATTGTATCATTCTTTTTAAATGCATCAAAATGTTCATAGTACAGGTCATATGTCATCGCCATAATTTTATCATACAGATTTTACGCACTTTAGAGCGTATATTTTAAGGCCTCTTTACAGCCACCTCACACCAACTTCATAGCAATCATAATTACACCGCAAACTCATCACCACAGACATGGCGCTCTTTGGCCACACCTGGCCCTTGCGCCAAAAAACTCCACACATCATCAGAGTCATAGTGCAGGTTTAGTTTCAGAGAAATTTATCAAAAATAAGGACACATGCCCTGTCCATCAAATCCCAATTTTTTGTTTTTTCTTTCACAAAATCCAGAATCTCTGGCATCAATGCTGGTTTGAGCGATATTGCCGACAGCCAGGTTCTTACTGTTTTTACTGTTGGAAGGCTAAGGGGTTTTGCCAGGTACCTGTATGCTTTTGGGCTATTGAAATAGAGGTTCAGTGCAAACTGGCGGAACTTTGTTGGCCAGCGTCGTCCGTGCTTGCTCATGGGTTGTACGTGCTTGCTGAGGAATTTCTAAAGTCTTTGTTGAGGTACCTGGATGACTGCCAATATCCGTGCTGGTGGAATGTAGGCCGAGGCACTTTTCAGTCTTGACACCGTCCTCCGTAGGCTTGCTATTTAATCCAAATATTTCTGTATTCGCTTCTTAGTTCGTGGTGTAAAAGCCTTGCGGATTCGGCTCCGGCTTCTTCCTGTTGGCGTAGATGGTAGCTCTCCTGCGAGGAGGACCTAGATGTGCTTGGGACAGGCTCTGTTGGGGCAGAACAGCAACACATCAGATACAGCACATGCAAGAACGTCAGCAGTTAGCCACACACTAGCTGTTAACGCACCTTGGATGACAACTGCCGGAGTCGTGCTCACTGGGTAGTGGAGCTGCGTCAACTGACTGGGTTGAGGCGTGCTTGGGACAGGCTCTGTTGGGGCAGAACAGCAACACATCAGATACAGCACAGGCATGAACGTCGGCAATTAGCCACACACTGCCACACAATAGCTGTGAACGCACTTTGAACGACAACTGGCGGAGTCGTGCTCACTGGGTAGTGGAGCTGGGTCAACTGACTGGGTTGAGGCGTGCTTGGGACAGGCTCTGTTGGGGCAGAACAGCAACACATAAGATGCAGCACAGGCATGAACGTCGGCAATTAGCCACACACTGCCACACACTAGCTGTGAACGCACCTTGAACGACAACTGGCGGAGTCATGCTCACTGGGTAGTGGAGCTGAGTCAACTGACTGGGTTGAGGCGTGCTTGGGACAGGCTCTGTTGGGGCAGAACAGCAACACATCAGATACAGCACAGGCATGAACGTCGGCAATTAGCCACACACTGCCATACACTAGCTGTGAACGCACCTTGAACGACAACTGGCGGAGTCGTGCTCACTGGGTAGTGGAGCCTGGTCAACTGACTGGGTTGAGGCGTACTTTGGACAGGCTCTGTTGCGGCAGAACAGCAACGCATCAGACGCAAGAACTCAGGCGCAGTCAGTAGTCGAACAGCTTGCGTAAGCATCGGGAACGTTGGCTCAGAAATACAACTTTTATTGAAGGCACAATATTACAGCACCCAAAATGAATAATTAAATTACCTGATTTCAGCCGAGTGATAGCAAGGGTCATAGCAAAGGCTAGAACATTCTGCTGTAATAAGTTGAAATGGCAGCATAGTATTTGTACATTGGATGGGAGAATGTTCAAAGCCGGAACGAATAGGCACGGTAGCCCGTTTGCAATTAGGCTACGTTTTTTATCCTAAATTGAAATTGATATCCTGTCATTGGTAGTGAAGTCTTTACTTTGCCGGCCTAGCGACTACATGTGCGGTAGCTAACTATACCAAAATAAATATTCCTGCTGTATGCATCCTCACTGGACTATGCAATATGTAGTAGTTGTTCATATTTGACCAGGACTTTTTTAAATGTTCGCCCACCTCTATATAGAATACACTGCAAATGGCAGCATGAAATGAAGGTAGAGGATTGCAAGTGCCACCTGGAAGAAACATGGATGGTTGTGGCAGGACCAAAGACGTGCCTGGGAGTCCTTGCTCTGCAAGAGATAATACATGAATGTACAATAGAAGAATCAAGGTTTGCAAATAATAAACTCGCACAGTCACTATGCATGATTAACCGAACAAAAAAAATCTGGGAAACACTATACAATACGCAGATGTAGTGGTCATATCGCTAATGCGAAAATTTTTTCCTTTAAGAAAGCTACCATTTTTTATCTCCATTGTGGTGGACCTCAAGAACACACATTTGCCTGGCCAAACGAAGTAGTAAACACAAGTTTTGGACTATACATTTGCTTCTAACTAGCTGGTCAACAATGTTTTCAACCCGCTATGAAAACAATCTCTTCTCACAAGCAAATAAATGAGCTTGCATTTCTCTTGTGGCCTTTATTGTGCTACATGCCATGCTACTTGTGCCCATCTGCACAAGTGTAGCATGACACTTGTGTCAAAGAAATATGCCAGTTATTTACAAGGGCCATAGGTTGATCGAATGAGTCATTTAGGAGGGAAGCATTTGGGAGTGAGGATCAGCAGCGAATAGCTCAGCAACCATCTATTTGCAGCTGACATTATCCTGTTCCGCAACGCTAGGGATGAGTTACAGCAAATCATTGAGGACTTTAGCAAAGAGAGTGCAAGAGTGGGGTTGAAGGTTAATATGGAGAAGACAAAGATAATGATCAATAGCCGGGCGAGGGAACAAGAATTCAGGATCGCCAGTCAGCCTCTAGAGTCTGTGAAGGAGTATGTTTACCTAGGTCAGTTACTCACAGGGAACGCTGATCATGAAAAGGAAATTTACAGAATAAAAATTGGTTGGAGCGCATACAGCAGATATTGTCAGCACCTGACCGGAAGCCCACCATTATCATTGAAAAGGAAGGTGTACAATTAATGCTTTCTGTTGGTGCTAACATATGGGGCTGAAACTTGGAGACGTACAAAGACCCTCGAAAACAAGTTAAGGACTGCACAAAGCGCGATGGAACGATATATGTTAGGCGTAATGTGAAGAGACAGGAAGAGAGAGGTGTGGATCAGAGAACAAATGGCGATAGTCTATATTCTAATTTACATTAAAAGAAAGAAAAATGGAGCTGGGCAGGTCATGCAATGCATAGGTTAGATAACCGGTGAATCATTAGGATTACAAAATGGATGCCAAGAAAAGGAAGCACAATCGAAGATGGCAGAAGACTAGGCAGAGCAATGAAATTAGGAAGTGCTAGTTGGAATCAGTTGCCGCAGGACAGGGGTGATTGGAGATTGCAAGGAGAGGCCTTCATCCTGCAGCGGACATAAAATAGGCTGCTGATGATGATGCTTTACAAACATGCCTGGTTAATATGTCTGGTTGTTCCCGTGCCTCAGCTACAGAACGTACTGTTGCTGTTGCTTATTTATTTGTGACACGAGCACTGAACGTTTCTTTCCTTCATTCTCACATCGTCTACAATTTTTCTTAGTGCGCATCCCAGCTGCCGCTAACTCGCAGCTTGGCAAGTGTAAACAGCCCAGAACCAACCTTGCCTTAAACAATAACTGCTGTCATGCGACAACATGACTAAATTGTATCATTCCCCAGTTCCTTTATCAGTATGCCATCACATTTCAAGAGATATCCGTTTTGGTCACACACATGGATGTCACACAAGAAATTACGGAAAGTCATGTAGTGTTTTCTTTTTATGTTTAAACTAATAATGCTGCACCGTAAATATAAAACATTCATATGGTCTGCTATAAACTCACTACATCCATGTCAAGTCTAGGAAGCCAATACAGCATTCATGAAGGATTTTATTTTTGAACCCAGTGTTGTTTACATTGTAGTAGCGGCCAAAGTCCACACAATGGCCTTGTATTAGACAGTAGCTTCTCTTCAATGCGTGAGTGCCTTGCTTTACACAGGCACCATCCTTTTTACTGCATGTTTGGAAAATAAATTTTGACTCAATCAGAAATTGAAAAAAGATCAATTTTGCTATGTGAAATGCAAGAAACTGTGACACTGTAATGATTTGTAACTGCAGAACACATGCAAATGCACACCGTCCCATGTCAAAGAAAATTGAAAAAATACTTGCTAACACATATTTCTGGTCACAGAGAGTATATTAGTACGAAGAAAACAGCAAAATTACAATTCAGTAAAATGAATTAGTATGATGATAACCGAATTAGTAATTCATTTGCTGAACTATTCACAACCGAACACTCCCTCCAGAACATCGAAAAGGCTAGTATGGGCTGTACATTGGGTTTATAGCACAAAATGAAATTTTTCAGGCATCGAATCCAGCTTATCAAAAATGATATGTTGCGCTTTGTGGGGTTAAATAAATATTGCCACTGTTCATAACTTTGGTATCTACCTAACTACAATGTGTGTCAACAGCTTAAGTATTATTATGATCACAAATGAGAACATTTGTGCGCTCATTTTATACAATAGAAGGGATCACACTGCTGGTTTCACAAGCAAATGCATGAAAGACATGAAGCTATTATCAATGATGCATTCTTTTTCTGCATGAACGTGATGAACCGCTTCACTACTACAAAAATAAAAGTCCTCAGGTAAACCAAACTAAACAGCAAGAACAGTTCGAACCAGCAGGTACGAAATATGGGTGAATTATCGTGCGTGCAACTGTTTGATACAATAAATTCAATACTTTAGCTTCAGTTTATCAAAGGGTTATTTCATAGCACATCCTCTTTCTAGAGGATGCCGCTGTGATGGTAGTCTAGATAGCACATGCCTACAGGCCCTTGCATCCCAAGGACTCTGTAAGGCAGTAGTGCTTATTGGAAAAAGTATATCTGTGAGATATATCACTAAATCATCATTACTTCACAATGTGTATTTCGTGTCCATTGTACAGCCCATTAACCATCGGCATAATTTTATCTTGTATAGGTTTTATGCATTTTAGACCGACTGTTTTTAGGCCCCTTTACAGCCACCGTAACATCCGCCCTACGTTATTCATACCTCCATTGCGAACGCACTACCACCTGCCTGGCGCTCTTTGGCCACATTTGGCCCTTGCGCCACAAAACACCACATTCATCATCATCAAAGGGTTATTGGGTTCTGCGGACGAAAGAACTTGCAGGCGGACTCGAAAAAAAATACATTGATAAGATTACTCTGTCACCCATGGCTACGGCTGCGAGATAAAAAATGCGACGCGCGTTCCGATATCGCTTTCTCTTTCGTGAATTCGCAACTAAAAGTTTATTTCGGAAACAGCAACGGAGGGTCCTAACTGCCCATATGTAATGCAGCATCTAGTTCGTTAACTTGTGTCCGCCTGTAAATTAAAGAGAGCAATATTACTTAAGGATTCAGGCAGCGATATTAAACGACTCACCGGCACTGCTGTCCTCAGTCGCGGAATACGGTTCCCATTTCGATGCAGACGCATGGCTTACGACCGAAACGTAGCTTTCGGGCTTACATGTCGACTTGCAAACACGTCACTTCACCCCAAGTTAAGTAACGCGAGACATCGAATCGCAATAAACTAATTTTAGCAACAAAGAAGCAACCAGTCTAAGTGTACGAACGAATGAATCCCTGCCGCCATGCACTCGAAAGAAATTTTGAATCCAGGCGAGGGGTCACGTGGAAGATCGATGATGCTGAACGCTATTTGCGTTTATATTGACAAAAACAGTAAACTTACTCGTGAAAAGTACAGTAGCTAATTAGCAAAGATAATTTTACGGCTTATCTTATGTAATAAACATGCTTCGCTAACTGTAGGAGAAAGTTTGTAAAAAAATTGCGCTTATTACGGCGCCCCTAGCGGGAGATATTGAAACTAACTCGGGAATCCCTTGAGGTGTTCTACTATGCTTGTTTAATAGCAGCGGCGCGCGGTCGATTTTTTCGCCCTCTGTGGCCATTTCTTGAACTTGAGAGTGTGCGGGGCCTGGTGATGTCGCGCACGTCAGTAGGCTCAAGGCCTACTACACTGCTTCGGTTACCGGTCTTTAGTCGCTCCGTGACGGCGCTTTTGCCGCCAGGTGATAGTGCTACGGAACAGTATCTGCGCTGACGAAGAGGCGAGGAGTGCGAAGACGACGACGACGATTAGAGGCTTGCGCTGGCTGTTGCTTCTTGGCCAAGTGCGGCGTATTTTCTTGTAAATATACTTGTATATAGTTTTTCGTGTGCGCCTTCCTACGTAATAATATTCTACATATGCTTGTGTTACATGAACTGCTAAGTGGTTTTAAAAAGGGTAGTACTAAAACGTCTTTATTAAAGCTATGGACTCAAGGCCTGCGAGGGTATGGTGGAAGTGTGCCCATGCTCGTGAACAGAAGACCGTCTGAAGGAAATCTTCTAATGCTGCTAATGCCAGCATTAAGCTACCCTTATTTCTTTAGCGCAAAATTATGGTCGGAGTTAGATAAATCAGACAGAAAACACATGGTTTTTAGGTACCGTAGGCTATATTTCAAATGCTTTTCATTGTGGATGCGACTATGACATATTGATGCGTACCTTATCACATTTAGTTTTTTGTCCTTCTGGTATGAAGGAAATTGATATTATCTTTCCTTACACGCAAATGAGCTTGAATTTTGATTGGAAGGAGCACGAAAATAATTTTTTTTGCGTTTTATGTATAGGGTGAAGGATTTTACTGTTTGAATCAATATATATTCTGGATTTAATAAATGCATATGCATAAAACTGCGGATGAATTAGTTCTCCCTATCAGTTTTAGTTGTCAACATGCACGTTAATTCACCAGTGTTAGTCAGTGCTGAACACAGAAACAACCTAGAAACACAAGACACCTAATTAAAAAAAAATTTCATCCAATCCTTCACATCTGTTGCAGAAAGTATGTGTGCACTTTACTGCTGACAATGCCACAGTAAGAAACTTCGACATAGCAATTTTTGTGAGGAATCAGGCTGGTTGGAACTCCTGTCAGTGGTGAAACGAATTGGTACGATATCAGTGCGTCTTCGCAACACACATGATTGAAATGTAGTATGCTCTTCGACGTTATAAGTTGATCGGAATTGTGTCTACTTCGACATTGCTTTGTCCCAACGATGTGCACTTTAGTTACACTTTTGTGCTCTTTCTATGGTTTAGCACGAGCAGTTTGCTGTGAATGCATATGCTGATAATAGGCACGAAATTTACTGCTTTATATAGAAAATCCTAGTATACACTCACATATGTTTTTAACCGCGGTATGTCATCGCAATAGGGTTTGTGTTACTACTAAATTACGACATATATGTATATATATATATGTATATACATATATATCCCCGCAGGGGCGTCTGCGTCAGCAGGCGTTTGGTGCGTTGCGACACCACGCACCCGAGCACACGAGGGTTGGACCCTCCCGCGTGTAGCCATGCGCGGCTTAGCCGTGTCCGGGGAAAAGGGGATCCGGGGGGTTGAGCCAATTCTGGGTGTTTGGACCTTTAAGGCCCCCCGGCGGAGGCAACACACCTCTTCGGCCTCGGCTTCACATAGACGGCACCTCCAGACTGACCCACCTGGAGGAAACCGGCAGTCGCCTTTTCCTGTCTCTCTCTCTCTGCAAGCTTCGTCTTTCTCTGACTTTTCATCTTTCCTGTCTCCTTCTCATTTCTTTATTACTTCCCACGTTCCTGGCAGCAAGGGTTAACCTTGTGTGAGTAACCAACCTTGGTTATGTCATATTGGGTTATAGTAGCAACGTACAGCTGGCGTTTGCAGGCCGTGTTTTCAGGCCTTGCAGCGTCCCCTTGTTGGACTCCATGGCGGGTGGCTAGCGTTGCTGCCGAAAACTACACTTCCACACATGGCTGCTTCCTTTCCTCCACTACCTGATCGCCCTCAGAAAAGAGGGCGCACCGATGATGTCTTCCAGTTTTTTGGCCGCCAAAAAGAATCCTTCCCACGTTTCCATGTGATTCATTCTGCAAAACCAGATAAACCAGCACGAACAATCTCACCCTTCCTTGTTTCAAAGTCATTGACTGAAGTCTTTGGTCTTGGTTATAAGGCGTCGAGGATGGCAAGCGGTGATCTCCTCTTGGAGCTCCGCGATCAAAAAGAATATGAAAACTTGACAAAACTAGTGTCATTTGGGGAAACCCAGATAATTATAACCCCGCACCGCATGATGAACACCACCCGTGGTGTTGTATCTGACGATGACTTGATGGAGCTCACTGAGGCTGAACTCATGGAGGGCATCAGTGACGAGAATGTTATCAATGTTAAACGAATTAAGATGAGGCGAGATGGAAAAGAGATCAAGACGAAACACCTGATACTCACCTTCGGCTCAAGTGTCCTTCCCGAGTCCATCGAGGCCGGTTATATAACCTTCGTGTTCGGCCATACGTTCCCAATCCTCTCAGATGCTTTAAGTGCCAACGTTTCAGCCACAGTTCACAGAACTGTCGAGGCCGGCTGACTTGTGCCAAGTGCAGTGACAACGAACATTCCTCTGAAACGTGTCAGAACACTCCACATTGTGTTAATTGTGATGGCGAGCATGCCGCATACTCGCGGTCATGCCCGTGTTGGAAGAAAGAAAAACAAATAGTCACAATCAAGGTAAAAGAAAACATATCATTCAAAGAGACACGAAGGCGGGTTGCATGCCTTCCTAAGGCCAGCTTTGCCGAAGTGGCGCGTAAGGGGGCAGTGTCACAACGGCCTCCGGCGGCTATCCGACCCACAGTCAGTGAGTCGGCAGTCACGCCACCTGCCCCCGCGGCGGTTGCAGCTACCGCTGCTCCGTCAACCGAGGAGAAGGGACCATCGACCCCGAAGGTGGGCGCAGCCGAGGCTGCCTCAACCTCCCAGGTCACTTCCAGCGCTGGCAATAGCCGGCGCAGCCAAATCCCCCAGGTAGCCCCATCGACCTCCGGTCTGGTGGGCGCAGGGGCGTTGCCCTCCAAGGCGGGACCCTCCCTGACAACATCTCGCTCGCAAGAGCAGGTGTGCGGCGCCTCACAAGAGGCAATGGACACTACACCTGTCCTCGCGGCGCGCCAACCGCTTAAGGAGCGGCGAGGCTCCCTCGAACGCTCCAGAAAGGGCAAGACCCCGATTACAGGGCCTCGAAAGAGCTTTGTAATCTGGTCTCTGAAATCTCTGCAAATAACACTTCTCTTTCTGTACACACAGCACCTATTTACTACCAACATGGATACACAGATAATTCGATGGAACGTCAGAGGTCTTCTTAGAAATCTTGATGATGATGGGCAGGAACTCATCCAAAAACACAATCCAAAAGTGCTGTGTTTACAGGAAACACACTTAAAAAACAAACACAAGAACTTTCTCCGACAGTATATAACTTTTCGCAAAGATCGCGATGATGCCGTCGCATCATCGGGCGGTGTTGCCATTGTCACTCATAGAAGTATAGCGTGTCAACCTTTACAGCTAGAAACGCCCCTTGAAGCAGTGGCGGTTCGAGTTGTCCTACTAAACAAACTCATCACCATTTGCTCGCTTTACATATCCCCGCATTACCAACTAAACAAACATGAATTTCAGTCCTTGTAGATCAATTGCCGGAAGCTTATGTTCTTCTTGGCGATCTCAATGCGCACAGCAGCCTGTGGGGAGACTCTCGTATCGATGCGCGAGGTCGCCTCGTTGAACAGTTCCTTTTTTCGTCCGGTGCGTGTCTGCTGAATAAGAAGACACCCACATATTATTCTCTCGCAAACAGAACATTTTCTTCAATTGACCTCAGCCTAGTTTCCCGTTGTATACTGCCTGAACTCGAATGGGAAGTTACCAACAATCATTACGGGAGCGACCACTTCCCCATACTGCTAAAAACACATAAAGAAAAAGAATGTCTACCACAGGCTCCTCGGTGGAAGATCGATACAGCCGAGTGGGAAAAGTTCCGATACTTAACTAGTATCTCATGGAATGACATGTCTTCTTTAGGAATTGATGCTGCTGTGCAGTACCTCACAGGCTTCATTATAGATATTGCATCTAAATGCATATCAGAAGTAAATGGCTTGGCATGTAAACGGCGGGTTCCGTGGTGGAACGACGATCGTAGGATCGCTCGTAAGAAACAAAACAAAGCGTGGTGGTTGCTACGCGCTTCTCCCACCGCAGAGAATCTAGTCAACTTTAAGCAAGTAAAATCCCGAGGCAGGAGAACCCGCCGACAGGCCAGAAGAGAAAGCTGGCAGAAGTATTTACAGAGCATTAACTCGTTTACAGACGAGGCCAAAGTCTGGAACAGGGTAAATAGAATTAGAGGGCGACAAACATATTCACTCCCTCTGGTAAATTCACAGGGCGATACACTGCAAGAGCGTGTCAAGTTCAAACAATTATTCGCAATCTTTTCTCATATATAAACAACTAGAAGAAGATAAGCCATTTACAAGAAAAAGTCGAGAGAATGAGCCTTACAACCGTCCTTTCAGTATTGCCGAATCGAGAGCTGCCTTGAGCGCATGCAAGAGCTCCGCACCAGGATCTGATAGAATCATGTACGAAATGCTGAAAAACTTACACAATGACACGCAAGTTACACTACTTACACTTTTCAACACTATCTGGAACCCAGGGTACCTTCCGACCGCATGGAAAGAAGCCATTGTGGTCCCTGTTTTAAAACAAGGCAAAGATCCTTCCTCAGTGGCACGCTACCACCCGATAGCCCTCACAAGTTGCATGTGTAAGATATTTGAAAAAATGATAAATCGGCGACTGATCCATTTCCTTGAACAGAACAAAATGCTTGATCCCTATCAGTGTGGCTTCCGAGAAGGGCGCTCCACAACCGACCATCTTGTACGTACTGAAGGAAATATCCGGGACACATTTATACATAAACAGTTCTTCCTCTAGATATTTCTCGATATGGAAAAGGCGTATGACACAACGTGGCGATACGGGATCTTGCGAGACTTATCGGAAATGGGCATTCACGGTGATATGCTCAACGTAAGAAAAACCTACTTGTCCAATCGTGCCTTCCGGGTGAAAGTTGGCATTGTGCTGTCACGTCCTTTTACACAAGAAACTGGTGTACCCCAGGGAGGCGTGCTCAGTTGCACACTTTTTATTGTTAAGATGACAACGCTTCGTGCTTCCTTACCACCGGCCATTTTGTATTCCGTCTATGTGGACGACATTAAAATAGGCTTCAAGTCCTGTAACCTCGCAGTATGCGAGAGACCGGTACAGCATGGTTCGAACAAGGTGTCAGGGTGGGCAGAGAAAAATGGTTTTATAATAAATCCTCAAAAGAGTTCTTGTGTGCTGTTTACAAGGAAGAGAGGCCCGGTTCCGTATCCTTGCTTAGAAATGTGTGGACAACAGATACCTGTTAACAAAGAGCACAAATTTCTAGGTGTTATACTCGACAATAGACTCACTTTCGTCCCACACATTAAACATTTTAAAAAAAATGTCTGAAAACAATGAGCCTAATGAAACTTCTATCCCAGACTACGTGGGATAGTGAAAGGAAGTGCTTAATAAATCTCTATAAGAATCTGATTCAGTCACGATTAGATTACGGTGCCGTGGTATACAACTCTGCCGCCCCGAGCGCGCGAAAGATGTTAGACCCAGTTCCCCGCAGGGGCGTCTGCGCAAGCAGGCGTTTGGTGTGTTGCGACACCACGGACCCGAGCACACGAGGGTTGGACCCTCCCGCGTGTAGCCGTGCGCGGCTTAGCCGTGTCCGGGGAAAGGGGGATCCTGGGGGTTGAGCCAATGCCGGGTGCTCGGACCTTTAAGGCCCCCCGCGGAGGCAACACGCCTCTTTGGCCTCTGCTTCACGCAGACGGCACCCCCGGACTGACCCACCCGGGGGAAATCGGTAGTCGCCTTTTCCTGTCTCTCTTCTCAAACCTTCGTCTTTATCTCTCACTTTACATCTTTCCTGTCTTCTTCTCTCTTCTATTTACCTCCTTCTTCTTGGCGGCAAGGGTTAACCCTGTGTGGCTATCCAATCTTGGGTACACCATATTTGGTTATAGTGGCGGCGTACGGCTGGCGTCATGCAGACTTGCATGCAAGCTCTGCAGCGTCCCCTCGTTGGGCTCCGTGGTGGGCGGTCGGCGCTGTTGCCGAATTTTTATACATTTTCATGGAAACTTCTTTCCCCAAACTTCCTGATCGCCCTCAGAAACGAGGGCGTACCGAAGATGTCTTTAAGTTTTTTGGCAATCGTACACAGAACTTTCCCCGCTTTCATGTCATCCACTCTGATAAGCCTGAGAAGACAGTAAGAATGATCTCGCCTTTCGTTGTCTCGAAAACTCTGACGGAAGTATTCGGTCCCGGATACAAAACATCGAAAATGGCTAGCGGTGATCTTCTCCTAGAGCTTCGCGATCAGAAACAATATGAAAAACTGTCCAAACTTGTATCTTTTGGGGGTGTTCCACTCACAGTGACCCCACACCGTACCATGAATACTACCCGTGGCGTTGTATCGGATGCTGATCTGCTAGAATTGTCTGAAGCTGAACTACTAGAGGGTTGGAACGATCAGAACGTGATCAATGTTAAGAGAATTAAAATAAGACGTGACGGAAAAGAAATCAATACCATGCACCTAATACTTACATTTGGCTCAAGCAACCTACCCGACGCTATCGAGACAGGGTATGTGAAAATCCGAGTGAGACCGTACATTCCAAATCCCCTACGATGCTTTAAGTGCCAGCGATTCGGCCACAGCTCACAGAACTGCCGAGGCCGCCAGACATGTGCAAAATGTAGTTCCCGTGACCACGCCTCTGAAACGTGCGAAAACGCTCCACACTGCGTGAACTGTGATGGCGAGCATGCCGCATACTCGCGGTCATGCCCGTCTTGGAAGAAAGAAAAAGAAATAGTCACTATCAAAGTAAAAGAAAACATATCATTCAAAGAGGCACGCAGGCGGGTTGCACACCTTCCTAAGGCTAGTTTTGCCGAAGTGGCGCGTCAGGGGGCAGCGCCACAACGGTCTCCGGCGGCTGTCCGACCCACACCCAGTGAGGCGGCAGTGACGCCATCCGCCCCCCCGGCGGCCGCAGCTGACGCTGCTACGCCAACACAGCAGTCGGGGCCATCGACCTCGAAGGTGGGCGTAGCCGAGGCTGCCCCAACCTCCCTGGCCCCTTCCAGCGCTGGCAACAGCCGGCGCAGCCAAATCCCTCAGGGAGCCCCATCGACCTCCGGGCTGGTGGGCTCAGGGGTCTTGCCCTCCAAGGTGGAACTTTCGCTGGTAACTTCTCGCTCGCAAGAGCACGTGTCCGGCGCCTCACTAGAGGCAATGGACACTACACCTACCCTCAAGGCGCAACAAGCGCCTAAGGAGCGGCGAGGCTCCCTCGAGCGCTTCAGAAAAAGCAAAACCCCGGTTACAGGGCCTCGAAAGAGCTCTGTAATCTAAGACATAACTTCTATTTTCGTACACACAGCACCAAATTAACTTCATTATGGACACGCTAAATATGCAGTGGAACGTCAGAGGTCTCCTCAGAAACCTTGATGATGTTCAAGAACTTCTCTACGAACTCACTCCAAAAGCGCTGTGTGTACAGGAAACCCATCTTAAATCTAAACACACTAACTTTCTTCGTCATTATGTTATTTTTCGTAAAGATCGTGATGATGCCATCGCATCATCTGGCGGTGTAGCCATTATAATCGACAAAGGTATAGCGTGCCAACATCTACAACTACAAACGCCCCTAGAGGCAGTGGCCGTTCGAGCCATACTTCTAAACAAACTTATTACCGTCTGCTCTCTGTATATACCTCCGCATTATCAGCTCCATAAACATGAATTCCATAAATTAATAGATCAATTACCCCAACCCTATTTGGTTCTAGGAGATTTAAATGCACACAGCAACCTATGGGGCGACTCTCATTGCGATGTGCGAGGTCGACTGATTGAACAGTTTCTCTTTTCATCTGGTGCATGCCTTTTGAATAGTAAGGCACCTACATTTTATAATACTGCACATAAAACCTATTCCTCTATAGACCTCAGTATTGCATCTCCCACCCTTTTACCTGATCTTAAATGGAATGTTATTGGAAATCCATACGGTAGCGACCATTTCCCGATAATTCTGTCTACACCGAAGATGAATGAATGTCCCCCACAGTTTCCTCGGTGGAAAACTGATTCAGCCGACTGGGAACAGTTCTCAAAAATTACTCTCATATCGTGGACTGACATCTGTGCTCTAAGCCTAGAAGCTGCGGTTGGATACTTCACCTTTTTTCTGATTGATGCCGCAACCAAATGTATCCCAGAAACAAAGGGATCATCTAACAAGCGCCGTGTTCCGTGGTGGAACGAGGAGTGTCGTAACGCGCGTAAAAAGCAGAACAAAGCATGGGGGTTGCTCCGCGATTCTCCAACTGCAGAAAACCTTGTTAATTTTAAGCACGTCAAATCTCAGGGAAGGAGAACGCGCCGACAAGCTAGAAGAGAGAGTT
Organism: Dermacentor variabilis; assembly: GCF_050947875.1. Lineage (NCBI taxonomy): Eukaryota > Metazoa > Arthropoda > Arachnida > Ixodida > Ixodidae > Dermacentor > Dermacentor variabilis. Next base: position 99,095,342 of record NC_134577.1, read on the forward strand.
GGCAAAAATATATATCAGGAATTAACTCTTACACGGATGCGACAAAGGTCTGGAATAGAGTGCACAGAATAAAAGGTCGACAACCTTACTCGCTACCCTTAGTAAATACACAGGGAGATAGTATGGAAGACCAGGTGAACTTTCTAGGCGCACACTTTGAACACATATCCAGTTCGTCACACTATTCTGACACATTTCAAAGACATAAAACACGAATAGAACGGCAGCCATTAGTACGAAAAACTGCAAAATGTGAGGTATATAATAGACCATTTGGCATAGCAGAACTTCAAGCAGCACTAAACGGCTGCAACAAATCTGCCCCAGGCTCTGACCGCATAATATATGAAATGTTAAAACACTTGCCATCTGAAACATTAAAAACTCTTCTTTTTCTTTACAATGGTATATGGTCTTCTGGCCAGATTCCATCTGTCTGGAAAGAGGCCATTGTAATTCCCATTTTGAAACAGGGTAAGGACCCTTCCTTGGCAAACAGTTATAGACCGATAGCGTTGACAAGCTGCCTATGCAAACTCTTTGAAAAGATGGTGAATAAACGCTTGCTCCACTATCTGGAAACCAGCAAAATATTAGACCCATACCAATGCGGTTTCAGGGAAGGTAGGTCGACGACAGACCAGCTTGTCCGCATGGAAATGTACATCCGTGAAGCCTTTATCCACAAACAGCTTGCCGTTTCTGTGTTCCTTGATATGGAAAAGGCGTATGACACCACGTGGCGCTTTGGGATCCTTCGGGATCTTTCTGGAATGGGTATACGCGGCAACCTGCTGACCATTATTGAAAGCTACCTGTCTGACAGAACGTTTCGTGTTAGAGTTGGCAATGTGGAGTCACGATCATTCGTACAGGAGACAGGTGTACCGCAGGGTGGAGTGCTGAGCTGTACACTCTTTATTGTGAAAATGAACTCGTTACATACCGTCATACCTCGCACACTCTTTGACTCTGTTTATGTGGACGATGTACAGATAGCTTTTAGATCGTGCAATCTTAGCATCTGCGAGAGACAGCTAAGCTCGGCCTAAACAAACTCTCAAAGTGGTCAGAAGAAAATGGTTTTAAATTTAACCCTCAAAAAAGCACATGTGTTCTCTTCTCAAACAAGAGAGGCATATCACCAGGACCCACTATTCACCTTAATGGTGAACGACTGTCGGTCAGCCTTGAACACAAATTTTTAGGTATTATCTTGGACTCAAAACTTAATTTTACTCCACATTTGAAATATCTCAAAGCGAAGTGCCTGAAGACAATGAACCTGCTGAAGCTACTTTCTCGAACAAACTGGGGCAGTGACAGGAGGTGTTTGCTTAGCCTATATAGGAGCCTTGTACGATCACGCCTCGACTATGGAGCCGTGGTGTACCAATCCGCATCGGATAGTGCTCTCAGAATCCTCGACCCAGTCCACAATCTAGGCATACGGCTGGCAACAGGCGCATTTAGGACAAGCCCTGTGGAAAGTCTGTATGTGGAGGCGAACGAATGCTCGTTACATCTGCGCAGAACGTATCTAAGCTTCTCCTACTTTTTAAAATGTAAATTGAATAACGAACATCCGTGTTACTCAATTGTCCTTGACTTGTCTTCTGCAAGACTTCACCATAACCGCCCATCTGTTCGAGCTCCTCTGTCTGTGCGCTTAGAACAACTAGCTCATGAAACTGGTATTCAACATCGAGAAACAGTCCTAATGACTCCCACTAACATTGCACCACCTTGGGAATGGCAGAATATCCAGTGTGATATGTCTTTCGTCGCGTTAACAAAACATGCGCCTGAGGTACACATACATTCACACTTCCTCGAACTCCAGGCTAAGTACTCCTGCGCGGAGTTTTATACAGACGCTTCAAAGTCAACTTATGGTGTAGCTTATGCAGCTATCGGACCGTCATTCTCAACGTCCGGTGCATTAAATCCAAACACCAGCATTTTCACAGCGGAGGCATACGTGATCCTCTCTGCTGTGAAACATATAAAACAAACAGGTATAATAAAGGCTGTCATATTCACAGATTCATTAAGCGTTGTTAATGGCATATCAAGTCTGCGAAAACACAAAAACCCTATCCTTAATGAAGTCTACAACCTTCTATGTTCAGCATACATGTCGAAGCAAATAATTGTTCTTTGTTGGGTGCCTGGCCATAGAAGCATAGAGGGCAACGTTGCTGCTGACGAAAGGGCTACATCTGTAGCTTTTTGTGACGCAAACTTCAATTTACCTGTACCCTACACAGACCTTAAGCCTTTTTTTTTACAATATAAACTACGGAAATATTGGCAAAGGCAATGGGACACTCAGGTATCCAACAAACTGCATTTAATCAAACCAAAGATAGGGAACTGGATTTCTGAGAAAACAACAAGACATCAGGAAGTACTGCTCTGTAGATTAAGAATTGGGCATACCTATAGCACTCACTCGTACATTCTAACTGGAACTAACCCTCCAACATGCACTAGGTGTGGCAGTAGACTTACAGTCCTTCATGTTCTCGTTCAGTGCCCATTATTAGAAAGGGAGAGAAAAAAGTTCTTCCCATTCTTATACCGTCATAATGTGCCTTTACACCCAGTCTTCTTTTTAGGCAAAGACCCTCCATTTTAATTTTAAATTAGTACTGAACTTCTTAGAAGAAACAAATACAATAGACATTATTTGGCCAGGCTATTTGTAGCACAGCCTCTGCCTAGAGGCTGTAGCTGCAATGGAATCACTCGCAAAGCACATGCCTCGCAGCCCTTGCGCTGAAGGGCTCCGCAGAGGCACTGGTGCTGCTATAAATTAACACGTTTTAGTATCTACTCATTCACAACGTACTTTTACAACCATAGAGCTCACTTTTCATTGGCATTATTTTAATAGATACAGATTTTACACCATTTTTAGCGAATATTTTAGGCCGATATACAGCCACTCGTTTCACGCCATATTCAACGATACTCATTGCCATTCATAATCAAATGTCATGGCGCTCTTTGGCCATTTCTGGCCCTTGCGCCAAGAAACAATATCCATCGATGTTAGACCCTGTTCACCACCTAGGTATCCGCTTGGCCACGGGCGCTTTCAGAACAAGCCCAATTGCAAGCCTATATGCCGAATCGAATGAGTGGTCGCAGATTGTACATCAGCTTTACATATTTCCTTAAAGTACGCTCTAATCCTGAACATCCATGTTTTGATACCGTTACCGATATAACGTGCGCTACACTTTTCAGCAATCGCCCCTCCATAAGACAGCCTTTCTCGCTGCGTGTGAAAGAGCTTAGCGATGAAATGCATGTCCCACTCCTCGAGCATCGCTTAATCCACCTAACCAAGCTGTTACCTCCTTGGGAGTGGCAGGTGATACAATGTGACATATCCTTTATAAAAGTTACAAAGCACGCTCCTGAGTCAGAAATCCGAAAGCATTTCCTAGAACTATACAGTACAAGCACTCCTGTGCAGAGTTCTACACAGACGCTTCGAAATCAAATGCCCGGGTATCCTATGCAGCCTTCGGCCCATCGTTTTCGGAATCCGATGCACTGCATCCGGAAACAATTATCTTTACGGCCGAGGCCTACGCATTACTCTCTGCTTTGAAGCATATAAGAAAATCAAAACTTCCAAAGGCAGCGATCTATACTGACTCTCTAAGCGTCGTGAAAGCCTTAATGTCACTCAGCAAACATAAAAATCCCGTGTTTAATGAACTATATTCGGTCTTGTGCAAAGGGTACTCATCTAACCAGAATATCATAATATGCTGGGTCCCTGGCCATAGGGGAATCGAAGGTAACGTTCTGGCGGTCGAGATGGCCACGTCTATCACATTGCAAGCTGTTAACCCAACTGCTGCGGTGCCTGTCACAGATCTGAGGCCTTTCTTGCGAAGGAGATTGCGAGACCACTGGTAGCGCATGTGGGACGCGGAAACGGATAATAAGCTCCACCTGATAAAACCACAGTTAGGATTCTGGCTCTCTACTACAAAATTGCGCCGAACAGATGTCCTATTCTGTCGTCTCAGAATAGTACACACGTTTGGCACCCATAATTTTCTACTCACCGGAAGTGAGCCTCCAACCTGTGGTAGATGCGGGGAGAGGCTGAACGTACTCCACGTCCTCCTGGAGTGTCGGGAAGCCGAATCTGAGAGAAAGAGACATTTTTTATTAGCATACAGTCAGCATATTCCTCTTCATCCTGCAATGCTTCTTGGTCAAGAACCGGTTTTTAATACAGACACAGTCCTTGGTTTCCTCATAGATGTGGTCTTACGTGTTATTAATCCCATGCATTCGTAGCGCCTCCTCTCTCCAGAGGATGCCACTGCGATAATTGTTTTGCATAGCACATGCTTCCAGGCCCTTGTGTTTCAAGGGCTCTAAGGAGGCAGTAGTGCTCTGGCGTTTCTCATAATCTGATATATTTTACCTATCGTATCATTCTTTTTATATGCATCTAAATGTTCATAGTACAAGTCATACGTCATCGCCATAATTTTATCATACAGATTTTAGGCGCTTTAGAGCTTATGTTTTAAGGCCTGTTTACAGCCACGTCACCCGAACTTCATAGTAATCATAATTACACTGCAAACTCATGAGCACAGACATGGCGCTCTTTGGCCATACCTGGCCCTTGCGCCACAATACCCCATACATCATATATATATATATATATATATATATATATATATATATATATATATATATATATATATATATATACAGTGAAGTAGAGGCGCGTATGAAGCGGTTTATTGACGTTTCGGCCGGGGTCCGGCCTTCATCAGATTCATATATATATATATATATATATATATATATATATATATATATATATATACGCTACAAAAGCTTGTTGCATTACTTCAGGAACCCTTCTGTTATCACAATTGGGGCTGTTGTTACGATAGGTTTCTGTCGTACAACAGTAGTTCGCTGCAGAACAACAGAAGGGTGTCCATTACCTCAGGAACATTCTATTGTCACAATTGGGGGCCTGTTGCGACGATAGGTTTCTGTAGTATTTCAACAGCTCTCTGTAGCACTACAGAAGTTTGTCGGGTTACTTCAGGAACATTTCTGTTGTGGCAATAGGGTGCCTGTTGTGACGATGAATGTCTCTGTAGTACTACAAAAATCTGTTGTAGTGCTTCAGCTTTCTGTTGTAACGGTACACTTGGACATAGCGCACATCAGAAAAGTATGTCGCTGTAACGGGAATCTGTAGTTACTACAGAAAAATTCTGTTGTACAAGAGAAATTTCTGTAGTACTGAAGGCAACCTCTGTTGTCATATTGAACTGGGATAGTGCTTGAAGAAGAAAAGAAGGATTGTCGGCTTAAGTTTCGTAGCATTGCTCCAGATTTACGCCCTGCCTTCCATGCAAAAACAGTGCACGCAAAACTATTCGATTTCACTTGAAGTTTACAAATCTGCTAAGCAGCACTAACAGTAAATATACGCAGGTGCAACAAATCTCCAACCTTGTCCCAATACAGCCTACACGTACTGGTTTATTCCTTAAGCATTGGTAGCTCATACGCCTAACGGGTAGTACATTCACCATTTCATAGGAGCTTACCGCGAAATATTTTCAGTCTTTGGTAACGCTCACATCATTGAGCTTAAGAATGCAAGGTGGCGGTTAAGCAGCCCGGGCATTTGTTATGGCCATAGAGTGTTCGTGTGCATGGCTATTACTTTGTATGTGCGTCCGCGCCTAATCTCTGCCCCGCCAACTTGGGTCTGCGGGCAGTCTATAGTCAAATGCCATGCGATAATGGGCTTGAGACGCCACACGGCCCCGGGAATGGACCAAAATACCAATAAGGCACTCGTAAATCTTGACAGCTCCTCGCTACTAGAGCTTACCGCTCATCTTAACGAAGTATGGAGGAAAGGAAACCTTCCTGAGGACTGGAGAATAGCCGAGGTTCGTCTGATACCGAAGCCAGGCAAGCCACCAACCATTGAGAACCTACGAACGATCTCCCTCACTTCGTGTGTAGGAAAACTCCTAGAGCACATTGTTCTCAATCGGTTACAACCATTCCTAGAGGACTCGGGGAAACTTCCAACAACGATGATAGGATTCCGTGCACACCTCTCAACTCAAGACATCCTACTTCAGCTGAAAGAGGAGGTGATTGTACCAGCGACACGCAACTCCCCCACGGCTATCCTCGCCTTAGACCTTAAAGGGGCGTTCGATAACGTCAAGCACACAGCAATCTTACACAGGCTAAACGCCCTGGGCTGTGGGGCCAGGACGTACACCTATATCAGAGATTTCCTCTCAGATAGAAAAGCCATCCTAAAGGCCGGGGACAAAGCCACAAACCCCTTCCCACTGGGCGGGCGCGGCACACCACAGGGCGCAGTGTTATCCCCTCTCCTTTTCAATATCGCCCTAATAGGCCTACCGCCGCTCCTCGATAGCATCCCAGGGATCCGGCATGGCCTATATGCCGACGACATTACCATCTGGTCGTCCACAGGGTCCATCGGGGAAATGGAGAACCGCTTGCAGGAAGCTGCAGATGTGGTGAGCGACTATGCTAAGTCATGCGGGCTCAGCTGCGCCCCCCGAAAGTCGGAGCTACTCCTGGTCTCACCGCGAAAGAAGCACACATCTGACTCGCCCACTATCAACATACAACTGGAGGGACACACCATCGCTCCGTCTCAGAGCGCAAAGATATTGGGAATGGGTTTCCAGTCGGATCGCGCCAATACAATATTAATTCAAAAGCTTAAGAATACAACAGCCCAAGTTACGCACATGATCCGGCGAATAACAACCAAGACAAGAGGCATGGGGGAGGCGGACACGCTTCGGCTTGTCCAAGCCTTCGTCGTGTCTCGAATAACTTACGCTATTCCATACGCACTACTCAACGAGACGGAACTCAATAAAATCAACACATTGATCAGAAAGGCATATAAGCAGGCGATGGGCCTGCCAATCAGTACGTCCACAGAACGCCTACTACGACTAGGTGTACACAACACGGCCGAGGAGCTGATCGAGGCACATTTATCCAGTCAGCGAACAAGGCTGGCGATTACGGAAGCAGGGAGGTCCATTCTCTTACGCCTGGGGCTCTCTGCCCCTCTGAGCCATCCGCCGCCTCAGAATGTGATCAGACTGTGAGCTCACCCCATGCTATCCGGAAAAACATCACCGTACGTCCTCTACCTCGCAATATGCACCCACTGCACCACGCAGAGCGAAGGGAGGCCCGCGCCCTGGCCATACACAAGCGATACGGAAGTTTACCCTCTACAGCCTACACCGACGCGGCTTCTTACTCCAGACGCGCAGCCACAACAGCCACCGTAGTCGTCAAAACAGAACATCGGAGCAGCATTTCGCTCACACGAAACAATCCCCTCCGAGCCGAGGAAGCGGCCATAGCCCTCGCGCTCTCCCAAACAGAGGTTGAAGTCATAGTGACCGACTCCCAACAGGCGTGCCGCAACTTTGCTAGCGGCAGAATTCATACCACTACGCTCCGGATCATCAATCAAAAGCCGCCAACGAGATCAGTCATGATCATCTGGGCGCCAGCTCATCAAGTCATTCCTGGCAACGAGGTCGCCAACCCCGTGGCTCGAGATCTGACCCACCGAGCCGACGCCGAGGAATCTGAACCCGAGCGCATGCACCCTCTAGTCTCTTACCAAGACATCACACAACACTACAAGCTAACCCGCAGAACATATGCACCCCCACACAAGTCACTACCTAGAGAGCAGGAGCGATTCCTCCGAGCTCTACAGGTTAATACATTCGCCCACCCAACCAGAAATCACCTCATACACCCTACAAAATTCTCTCCGCAATGCCGCTTCTGCACAGAGCCCGGGGTCCCTCAGGCACATAGTAGGGGGTTGCAGAGCGGCACCATTAAATCTTCCGAACCCTTACCCCACTAACGAGCTTTGGGAGAGAGCCTTGGCCAGCTCCGACCTCGAGGATCAGCAACGGCTGATTGCGATGGCCCAGGACGCGGCCCGAGCTCAAGGCATTCTGGAATGAGGACGCCTCTCCAAAGCTGCATTTACCCAATAAAAATGTTTATTCTCTCTCTCTCGGCGGGTATGTGCCGCTGTTCAATGACCCTATTTTACGCCAACTTCGGTCATCGGGCATTTGCCACTAGGCATGTGCTGGTAAATCCCTCTTATGCCACCTTGGGTGACTGTATTTGCGCGGCGTTTCATAACTATTATATGAAACATACGATGAACAATTAATTACCAAGCATTAAGATTGGTAAAGAAGTTAAAGTCGCCAATCGCCTATGATGGATGCACCGACAATTTTCTTCCACAATAAGGAATATTGATAACGACATCGCGATTCGGATATACTGTGTGATCAATCCGAAGCCACTATTAGTCATTTTCCATGCGGCAGGAGCGAAGGGCGTGTTTATCATTGTTTTTATTTTCACCACGAGCGCAAGGAAGAGGACAAAGAAGAAGAGCCAGTCCACTCGGCCGTCGGTCACGGGGTGGGCCATGTGAACGACGCGGGAGTCGACCATCTAAGCGAGCCTGATCTGCAGCCTGTTACAGGTACGGGCGAAACTGTTTCTTCCGTAGTTCCTGAAAATGAGTTTCACCGCGTACGCGCGCGATCGGTCTTTAGCCATTTTTTGCACTCACTGGCGCGGAAGTAAGACGCGCCTGCACACAGTGATTGATGTATCCGGAGCCAACACTTCGACAAAGACGACTTGTCTTCAGCACTCGGGCATGGGGCCCAGTACGGTGATGACTGCGTCAACACGAGACCCTTTGTCGGAAAGCTGGCTCCCGAAACATCTCTGGCTGGCCACGATCTGTCAAGTTGTCTTTATCCTCCTGCAAATCTATGTTTTGTTAGATACCCGCATAGAATATTTTCGCAAAAGTTCCGTCGGTAATAGCGGCCACTCAGCTGCCCCATCACAAAGCTGGAACCACGTGTGCAGTTGGCTGTGGGTTTTCGCCAACTGTTGTCCCTTTGGGGCGCAGTACGGAACCAACCCTGGCCAAGAGGAAGGCGAGTTTGAGTGAGCAACTAAAATATATTGCCACCGTCCGCAGAGAGACGCCACGGAAACGGCCCGATATATTGAGCAATAACACACGCGTGTGTGGGATGCGTCCAGCGAATCTATCTGTCCACGGCCATGCACGTTGCGAGGAGCATATGCGCTTTTACGTTTTTACGCTTTAGCATACCGGTTCCCAGTCATGTCAGGAGCTGGACACATACGCCTCAAGATGAGCATTGACTTTGTCGACGTCAAGTCGCAGCATGTGCTATTGAAAACCGGTTCCTCCGTACGCCCGTATGGGATACGTGTTCTAGCGCTGCTTTGGGCGCGCGAAGTTACAGTGTTGGTTTTCTATAACTAGAGAGTCTACTGTGGAGACTCCGCAATTTTCATCGAGGCTTGACGTAGACGCGACGCTTATATGATGGCGCTGATGCCAAAGGTAAGTTGCTAATTTGCATGTGACGATGGTTTACGGTAACCTAATACGCAAAGCTGTATATGTCCCTTCTGAAAGGTCACGTTGGCGTGTCAAACGACAAAGGCATAAGGAAGTGGCAGGCATCGGCGCGCAGAAATGAAATACAAGTCACATGTGAAGTGTTCGTGCGGCGTTTCGGTCGGCGTCAGTTTGCACATTTAGTCCTAGAGCACATTGCGAACTATCGGCGTTCAAGCGATTGTGGTGGGGCCCCTGCAGCTCAAGGTTAAAGCAAAGTGGTATTAGGTATCCTGCTTTCTGGCAAGTGGAGAAAAGTAGACGCGGTCATATGCTTATGCAGCTTGAACACTACTCAGCCGGCAGGTGACTACAAATCATGCAGTTGCGTCTCTAGCAGCACACGTTCACGCTATTTATGGTGGCGTATTTCACAACGTTACTAGGCTAAGTTAGTAACGTTGGTAAGCTAGTCTACATTAACGCTGGTATTTCCCTTCCACTCCTATTGTCAACGCGGATATTTCCCGAAGGTTCGGTAACGAGGCGCTTTTATCGGTGACGGCACGTGCTGGTCATGTCATATAGATAAGAGTTCTGAACATAATTCATCTAAGCGGGCACCGGAAAGACATCTTAACAAGCCGAAAACTGCGACGGTTTGACAGCGATTAGTGAGCCTGATAGCGGGACAAATTTTCTGCAGAAGAACCACTATCTTGGCGTTGTGTTTAGCGCGTTTATATTCTGCGCCTCCTATGTGGCATACGTGGCTTGGAATACCGGTCGGTTTTTTTTCTTACGATTTTGTTCAGGGGCAGCTTTGTCAAAAATTGTCACTTTCATTGAAAATAATTGTTCGAAGCGGCAACACTTGGCCGGGTTATACGGGTGGCGGTGCTTAGTTTCTTTCATTTGCCGGCTCGCAGGGAACGATTACAATGAAAGGTCTGGAGACACTACTGCCCCCTGTACTTTCGAGCGTTCATTGTTCATTGCGCGATCGGTATTGCGCGATCGGTCATTCCGATGTTATCAAAACGACCGCTAATACCAAGACCTAATGCTTTGTCTATTGCATTAAATTGCTTTTACGCTTTCTGGCCACACTGATAGCGTCTCGGCGAACGCACGGCGGCGTCGGCCTCTTTTTTTCGCTCGAGGTAGTGCTGTGGTGGCTAGTATAGTAGTGCGAGCCAGCGAACATTCCAAGTCGTGTCGCCGCTTATGTTAAAGCGAATACCTTATCGCCCGTTTCGTGGTCTGTGGTTGGCCGTTGGATAATCCTCGTTGGTGGTTGCTGTTCGGGGGTCAGAAAAAGAAACGTGCATAAAAAAGGCGCGTTCGCTCACATTGCAAGGACACGCTGAATCAATTTAGATTGGTGAGCTATTCAGAAAAGCTCTACGTTCCGTGACTTGGCGGTAACACATTGATCATTAGAGGAGAAAATGACTGCTAGAGTTATATTTTTGGATTTCTCACCGGAACACCAGGGCGGGTAGATAAGTGTGACGTCACGGATTGGAAAGCATATTTTTTTTTCTCTGTGTGCAGTTTTGACCGCTGCGATTCCATCAAAGTTTGTAAAGCTTCCTCAGTTCAATCTATATGGCTCTTTTAGAACGCGATTTAGTCCATTTTTGCCGAGAAGTAGTTCACTGAGCCCGAGCAGACGGCTTCAAAATCTGCGACGTCATGATGACTTGTTGCGAGGTTGAAGGTCGCGTCGCCATCCGTCTTTCGTATTTGCCTATTTTCTGACTTGCCTAGTGTCTTGTCGGTGTTAAGAGTGGCTATTTTCGTACTGTACAAGGGTTTTACAAACACAGTGAAAATCGTCTTCCGCTTTAGTGTCCATTTAGCAGCTCTTATATGCGCAGACACTATTGGCGGCGACATCCCTTGCATTTGAGGCCAAAATTCATTAGGCCGGTGGGTCTCTCGTCGTGCCAGTAATTGGGCAAAAAAGAACGTGCCGTCCCAATTGCGACTCCTTGCTCTGGCAGGCTCCGGTGGGTGCCCGCCCTCGGCAGACGCGACAGCGTGGTCCACGGACCTGCAGCGGGAGATGGTGACTCTCGCTGGAATCCTGGGCGCCTGTCTCACGCTGGCTGCCTGTTGTCGCGCCGCCACGACGGAAGCCGAACCACCGAGGCGTAAGCGGCCACCGTTCTCTGCGCAGTGAGCTCGCATGCAGGGCACGGATGGCGCAAGCATACAGTCACCCACAAAGGAGTTTACCGACTACGGGATCTCGGAAAACGTTGAAGTTACGAGCAGCCAAGAACAGTAGCCATCGAAACCGTACTTTGTAATGTTATTCGGATGTAATAGTAGAGGCTGGAAGTGCGAATACCGGGCTTGCCTTGCGAGGCTGCAGGTACATTCAGCTTTGTCTGAAATCCCTTGGTGCGGAAAATTTTGTGGAGCACTGTGCGTTTCCGGGCCCTAGTAAAGCTCATTGCGAATATCAGCATGGATCTCAGCCCATATATATATATATATATATATACGCAGTACGGTAGTATAGAACTCTAACACAGCGCTTCGTAGTGCAGTTTTGTCTCCGCGAGGTTTTCTACGGAATAGGTACTTCATATATTGCAGCTACAACTTGTGTGCGTAAAGTCACGTCAAATCGCGTATTATTTGTGCACAGATGTGCTTCCATAGTATGTGACCGAAGTCTTGGTCACAAGCGCAAGTGGTTCGCCGTTGACGCAGGTCGCAAAAACATGTCCCAAGGCTTGTTCGGTGGGGGAAATAGGTCCATGTTTGTCACGGCTTCTATCTAATAATTACGTAGTATCTACTGAAATAAAAGTATAAGACCTAATATTACACTTCTAAAGGTGTTTGTTTGGCAGAGCTCGGGAGCAGCGCAACGTCGACGGGCAGGGCAGTCACAGCTTCCAAGCACGAGAGCCGTTGCTGAGCAGGAGCGCTCGACCCACTAGCGTTTAGAGCCAGTAGCGCTGAACCCACTAGCGTCTCTTCGACAATCTCTTCGCTACAACCACCCCCCGGGAGCGAGAAGGGAGCCGTCCGGCGACCTAAGAGCTCGTCACTATGAGCGGGTCGTAGTAAGGCTTTAAACGGTCGACATGGACAATGTCTCGTCCACGGCGGCGCATGTCTTCAGATGGCTCAACTGGTTCGATGACATAGTTTACAGGAGATGCGCGTTCGAGAACACGATAAGGGCCTTCATACTTAGGGACCAGTTTTGATGAGAGGCCAGGGGCAGTTAAAGGGACTGAGAGCCACACGAGCGCTCCCGGATCGAAGGTTACCGTGGCAGTGGCGTCACCGCGAGTGCTCCTCCGGCGCTCTTGATCATCGGAAGTAAAGGCCCGTGCGAGGTCGCGGCACTCTCCTGCATGTCGGACCGTGTCAGAAATAGGGACGTACTCGGATGCATCCGGCCGGTACGGAAGAATGATGTCGATGGTGTGCGAAGGGTGTCGACCATACAGCAAGAAATAGGGGGAAAATCCAGTGGTGCTCTGCGTAGCGGTATTATACGCGTAGGTGACGAATGGCAGAATGGCGTCCCAGTTCGTGTGGTCGGAGGCAACGTACATTGAAAGCATGTCGCCGAGCGTACGGTTGAAGCGTTCGGTGAGGCCATTCGTTTGAGGGTGGTACGCCGTAGTCGTACGATGAACAACGTGGCACTCTTTGAGAATCGCTTCAACTACCTCCGACAGGAAGACGCGTCCTCGATCGCTGAGCAATTCTTGGGGTGGACCATGCCGCAGGATGAATCGGGGAAGCAGGAATGATGCAACATCTCGCGCTGTAGCTGCTGGGAGAGCGGCGGTTTCAGCGTATCGGGTAAGGTGATCTACTGCCACAATGGCCCAGCGGTTACCAGCCGACGTCAGGGGAAGTGGTCCATACAAATCGATGCCAACGCGCCCGAACGGTTGGGTAGGGCAGGGTAGAGGCTGCAGGCCAGCTGGCGAGAGGTGGGGTGGAGATTTTCGGCGCTGGCAGTAGGGGCATGAACGAACAAACTTTTGAATGTAGTTGTACATTCCTCGCCAGTAGTAGCGTCGTCGGAGGCGCTGGTAGGTTTTGAAAAGTCCCGAATGCGCACACTGTGGATCAGAGTGGAACGATGCGCAGATTTCAGAACGCAGGGTTCGAGGTACAACTAATAACCACAGGCGGCCGTCAGAGGTGTAATTGCGTCGATGAAGCAGGTCGTCGCGAATGGCGAAATGGCGAGCTTGACGGCGCAGTGCACGAGTGGTTGGCTGCGATGACGGATCAGCAAGGCAGTCTATGATGGAGGCAATCCAGGGGTCCTTGCGCTGCTCAGAAGCGATGGTCCCAACGTCGACGGAAGAGACGTCAAGCTGGGATATTGCGCAGCAGGCATTGTCGTCTGGCAAGGGAGAACGTGAGAGGGCGTCAGCATCAGCACGCTGGCGTCCGTTGCGGTACAGTACGCGGATATCGTAATCCTGTAAGCGAAGCGCCCAGCGGGCGAGACGGCCTGAGGGATCCTTCAATGACGACAGCCAGCATAGTGCATGGTGGTCCGTGACGACATCAAATTGGCGACCATACAAATAGGGCCGGAACTTGGTAAGCGCCCAGATGATCGCCAGACATCCTTTTTCCGTGACGGTGTAATTGGTCTCGGCTTTAGTAAGCATACGGCTGGCATATGCCACAACATATTCAGGAAACCATTCTTTGCGCTGTGCTAAGACAGCGCCGAGGCCAACACCGCTGGCATCTGTGTGTACCTCAATAGGTGCCGTTGGATCGTAGTGGCGCAAAATGGGAGGAGACGTCAGCAAACGACGGAGCTTAGGGAACGCCTCGTCGCACTCGGACGACCACGAATGGAGAGGTCCGTTGCTGCCAAGGAGCTTCGTCAGGGGTGATATGACGGCGGCGAAATTGCGAATGAAGCGCCTGAAGTAGGAACACAAACCTACAACACTGCGCAGTTCTTTGACGGACGTCGGTTTAGGAAATTCAGCTACGGCACGAAGTGTGGCTGGATCGGGGAGGATTCCATCCTTCGAGACGACATAACCTAGTATCATGAGCTGCCGCGCTGCAAATCGGCACTTCTTTAGGTTCAGTTGAAGGCCAGCGTTCGCTAAGCAAGTCAAAACATGCCGTAGGCGTTGAAGGTGCGTGGTGAAGTCAGAGGCAAAAACAACAACGTCGTCGAGATAACATAAGCACGTGTGCCACTTCAAACCGCGGAGGACTGTGTCCATCATGCGTTCAAAAGTTGCTGGCGCGTTACAAAGTCCAAACGGCATGACGTTAAATTCGTATAAGCCGTCGGGTGTGACAAAGGCTGTCTTCGGCCTATCGACGTCAGCCATGGGTACTTGCCAATAGCCGGAGCGTAAATCTAGAGATGAAAAGAATTCTGCTCCTTGTAGGCTATCGATGGCGTCATCAATTCGGGGCAGCGGGTATACATCTTTGCGAGTGATCTTGTTCAGGCGGCGATAGTCTACACAGAACCGTACCGAGCCGTCTTTTTTCGTAACAAGGCCCCGCAGGGGCGTCTGCGCAAGCAGGCGTTTGGTGCGTTGCGACACCACGGACCCGAGCACACGAGGGTTGGACCCTCCCGCGTGTAGCCGTGCGCGGCTTAGCCGTGTCTGGGGAAAAGGGGATCCTGGGGGTTGAGCCGATGCTGGGTGTTTTGGACCTTTAAGGCCCCCCGGCGGAGGCAACACACCTCTTCGGCCTCTGCTTCGCATAGACGGCACCTCCAGACTGACCCACCTGGAGGAAATCGGCAGTCGCTTTTTCCTGTCTCTCTCTACCCTCATCTTCGCCTTTCTCTCCCACTTTTCCATCTTTCCTGTCTTCTATTCATTTCTTTTAACTTCCTATTTTCTGGGCGGCAAGGGTTAACCTTGTGTAATATATCCAGTCTCGGGTATATGTATATTAGGTTATAGTGGGAACGTACCGCTGGCGTACGCAGAATAGAAGTTTTCTAATCCTGTGACGTCCCCAGGTTGGGCTCCGGGGTGGGCGGCGGGCATTCCTGCCGAATAAAGTAATCCTATATATGGCTTCAAATTTCCCCACACTCCCTGATCGCTCCCTGAAGAGGGGGCGCACCGATGAAACGTTCAACTTTCTGATGAAACCAAAAGAAATATTTCCCAAATACCACGTAATACATAGTCAACATGAAACCAAGACAGTCCGTACAATATCCCCATTTGTGGTTGCAAAATGTCTGACAGAAGCAATCGGCTCTGGTTACAAAGTTACTAAGATGGGAAGCGGCGACCTTCTTCTGGAAGTGCGTGACAAGCTTCAATACAGTAAACTGACTAAACTTGTTGCCTTTGGTGACATTCCTGTCTCTGTGGGCCCCCACCGGTCAATGAACACTGTGCGTGGTGTCATTTCTGATGACGACCTCCTTGAACTAAGTGAAAGCGAGCTGTTGGATGGATGGCAAGACCAAAACGTTGTAAAGGTGCAGCGAATTAAGTTAAGACGCGATGACAAGGAAATCCCAACAAAGCATGTAATAATAACGTTCGGAACAAGTGAACTGCCTGATTCGATAGAGACCGGATATTGCAAACTTCGCGTACGACCATATATCCCCAATCCGCGCCGATGCTTCAAGTGTCAGCGTTTTGGGCATGCATCTCAGAGCTGCCGAGGGCGTGCTACTTGTGCAAAATGTGCATCTAAAGACCACACATCAGATAACTGTTCTTCCGCGACCCACTGCACTAACTGTGATGGAGACCACCCCGCCTATTCGCGATCGTGCCCATCATGGAAGAAAGAAAAACAAATAATCGAACTGAAGGTTAAACTAAACATTTCTTTTCCAGAAGCGCGGAAGCGTTTTTCTGTCCACCACCAATCAAATCCGTCCTACAGTGATGTGACGCGCCGGGGGGCAGTGCCACATCCTCTGGCGGCCGCGCAAGTCACACGGAGTGTGACGGCGGTTACGCCATCAGCCCCCCTGGCGGGAGCAGCCACTGCTCTTCCGCCCCCTAGCACGAAGGGCCAGCAGACCCCCGAGCCTGCCGGTCCCAGGGCCACTGCTCGAGCAGACAGGCCCCAAAAACCCCCGAGAGTGCCCGCTGAACGGGCGTCATCCAGCGCCTCTGACGAGGCGATGGATGTAACAAAAACTTCTCCGGCGTCTCAAACGCCGAAGGAACGGCGTTGCTCCCTGGAGCGCGTCAAGAAAAAAGAAATACCCCGCATCCAGGGGCCTGGAAAGGTCCCTTGAGCCAACCTAAGTGATATCTCTTGACACACATCACATAAACACAAACAATATGGATACACAAATATTACACTGGAACGTGAGAGGCTTGATCCACAACCTCGACGATGTCAAAGAACTCTTACACAAATACAATCCAAAGGTGCTGTGTGTTCAGGAGACACATCTTAAATCTACACAAACAAACTTTCTTAGGCAATACGCTATTTTCCGGAAAGACCGAGATGATGCTGTTGCATCGTCCGGTGGCGTAGCAATAATAGTCGACAGAGGCGTTGCTTGTCGGCAACTGCAACTCCAAACTCCTCTTGAGGCAGTGGCTATCGAAGCAGTTATATTCAATAAACTAGTCACCATCACGTCTGTATACATCCCCCCAAGTTATCAACTCTCTAGCACAACATTTCAAAGCTTTATTGATGAGCTGCGTCACCCTTACATAGTCGTCGGTGATCTAAACGCGCATAGCACACTGTGGGGCGACTCACGCTGTGATGCGAGAGGACGGCTTATAGAAAACATCCTATTCACTTCAAGTTCCTGCTTGCTTAACAAGAAAAAGCCAACATTTTACAGCCCTACGCATAAAACATTTTCTTCCATAGACCTAAGCATAGCGTCTAGTACAATTGTGCCATATCTCCAGTGGGATGTCATTAATAACCCTTATGGCAGTGATCATTTCCCCATCGTTCTAAACCTTAAAAAACAAAGTCCGTGTCATGCACATCTTCCTCGATGGAACGTTGAGTCAGCCGACTGGACGAAGTTCCGCGAACTAACGCAGCTGCCCTGGAATGATATCTCTGAACTCAGCTTAGACGACGCAGTAGCATACATAACCGCGTTCATTATTGAGGCTGCATCAGTATGCATTCCCCAAACAAATGGGTCGTCCTCTAAACGACGTATTCCATGGTGGAATGAGGAGTGTAGGGAAGCCAGGAAAAAGCAAAACAAGGCTTGGAATCTCCTCCGTAACTCACCAACCACAGAGAATCTAATTAATTTCAAGGCAATCAAGTCGCAAGGGAGAAGAACGCGCCGCCGCGCTAAACGGGAAAGTTGGAAAAACTACATAAGCAGCATCAATTCATATACAGACGAACGAAAAGCCTGGAACAGGGTGAACAGAATAAAAGGCCGCGAAACTCATTCCTTACCTTTATTAAATACACAAGGAGACACTCTTGAGGATCAGGCAAATTGTCTAGGATCACATTTTGAGCACATTTCCAGTACATCTCATTACACGGATACATTTCTAAAATACCAGCGGCTTGCAGAACAGATGAATTTGGGTCGGAACAGCTCATCCAATGAAGGATACAATCGTCCATTTGGTATGGCTGAGTTCCAAGCCTCACTGAACTGTTGCAACAAGTCCGCTCCAGGAAGTGACAGAATAATGTATGAGATGATAAGACACCTACACCCTGAAACCCAAAAAACATTACTGTCACTCTTCAATTCCATGTTCTCTGCCGGCTACATTCCTTCTGTCTGGAAAGAAGCAATCGTGATCCCTATTCTCAAAGAGGGCAAGGACCCTTCCTCACCCAACAGTTACAGGCCTATAGCTCTGACTAGTTGTCTATGCAAATTATTTGAGAAAATGATTAACCGTCGCCTCATCCATTTTCTTGAAAGCAACAAGATACTCGATCCATTTCAGTGCGGTTTTAGGGAGGGTAGATCCACAACAGATCACCTTGTCCGCATCGAGACAAATATCCGTGATGCCTTTGTCCACAAACAGTTCTTCCTATCAGTATTTTTTGATATGGAAAAGGCATACGACACAACCTGGCGCTTTGGAATTCTCCGTGATCTGTTTGAAATGGGAGTTCGAGGCAGCTTGCTGAACGCGATTCAGAGTTACCTCTCCAATCGCACGTTCCGGGTTAGAGTTGGTAACGTTCTGTCTCGTCCATTTACGCAAGAGACTGGTGTTCCACAAGGTGGTGTGCTCAGCTGCACTCTTTTTATTGTAAAAATGAACTCGATCCAGTCTGCCATCCCACATACTATGTTTTATTCTGTATATGTGGACGACATCCAGATAGGTTTCAAATCATGTAACCTAAGTATCTGCGAGCGACATGTGCAGCTTTGCATAAATAAATTATCTAAGTGGGCGGACCAAAACGGTTTCAAGCTAAACCCACAAAAAAGTACATGCGTCCTGTTTTCTAACAAGAGAGGCATACTTCCGGACCCCGCAGTAGAACTGAATGGAGAACGGCTATCTGTGAGCCATGAACACAAATTTCTAGGAATCCGTTTAGACAGCAAGCTGACTTTTGTACCACATCTGAAGTATCTGAAATCAAAGTGCCTCAAGACTATGAATCTGCTGAAGCTCTTGTCGCGCACATCTTGGGGAAGCGACAGGCGGTGCCTTTTAAAGCTTTACGAAAGCCTAATATTAACACGGCTTGACTATGGAGCAATAGTTTATAATTCTGCTGCACCTAGCGCTTTGAAAATGCTAGATCCTATTCATCACTTAGGCATCCGCCTTGCTACAGGTGCCTTTAGGACTAGCCCCGTACAAAGCCTGTATGCTGAATCTAACGAGTGGTCCCTGTATCTTCAAAGAACATATTTAAGTCTTTCTTACGCCCTCAAGGTGAAATCAGATTTGCATCATCCATGCCATTCAATTATTTACGACCTGTCTACGGCTAGGCTTTTCCATAACCGCCCAGGCACTAGACCTCCTCTGTCCCTTCGGTTGGAAGCATTGTCTGAAGAAACGGGTGTGCCGATATTAGAGAATGTCATAATGGCAACTACGCGGCTTCCACCGCCGTGGGAGTGGCAGACTATCGAATGTGACATCTCGTTTGCAGAAATATCAAAACGAGCACCTGAAGCACACATACGGTCACATTTTCTTGAGCTTCAGGAGAAATATTCTTGTGCTGAATTTTACACAGATGCCTCTAAGTCTTCGTCTGGTGTTGCTTACGCAGCACTAGGACCAGCATTTTTAATATCCGGTACATTGAACCCACATACATGTATCTTCACAGCGGAAGCATATGCAATCCTCTCTGCAGTGAAGCACATCAAGCAAACAAATCTGACTAAGGCTATAGTGTTCACAGACTCACTGAGTGTAGTGCGAGCTTTAATGAATGTACGTAAACCTAAAAACACTGTCTTTAATGAACTGTATTCATTGCTATGCTCAGCTTATAGTGCTAAACAAACGATCATCCTATGCTGGGTACCTGGCCACTGTGGCATAAAAGGCAACGAAGCTGCTGACGAGAAAGCTACTTTAGTAGCTTTTAGTGACACGGACATAGACATACCCATCCCAGCCCCAGATCTTAAAGCATACTTGCGTTACAAGCTCAAAATCTGTTGGCAGCAACAGTGGAATGCCGAGATATCGAATAAACTGCACTTGATAAAGCCTAAATTAGGATATTGGGTATCGGAGAGAATGTCACGATATAACGAAGTCCTCCTTTGCCGATTAAGAATAGGACACACTTACGGCACTCACTCTTACCTCTTGACTGGGGGGGATCCTCCCACTTGCAGTAAGTGCGGTCAAAACCTCACAGTCCTGCACGTTCTTATTCAATGCCCTGCAATAGAAACACAGAGGAAAAAGTATTTCATTTCTGCCTATCGCGAAAATATTCCTCTTCACCCGAAATTTTTTCTCGGCAATGAACCGCTTTTTAATCCGAATCTAGTTTTAGCGTTTTTAGCTGAAACAGACAGTCTCCAAATCATTTGGCCAGGACATCTTTAGCTCACGTATACCAGCCTTGTATTCAAAGGCTTTCTTGAATCTTAAGTGTCAGTGCTATGTTTTATTGCATCATGCTTCTAACGAAACCCTATTACCATAGCCCACAGCTTTACTTAGTCATTATTTTAGCGACTATATATTTTACGCCATCCACAGCGACCGATTTTAGGCCTTTTTACAGCCATGTCACATACACCATGAGAAATTCATTGTCTAATTCATTGCCTGCATCATTCACAATGCACTGTTAACATTACCTTTGTCATGGTGCTCTTTGGCCATCCCTGGCCCTTGCACCATAAAACACTACACATCATCATTTTTCGTAACAAGGACGACAGGGGATGCCCATGGACTGTTCGAGGGTCGGATCACTTCGCGGCGAAGCATATCGTCTACTTGCTCATTAATCACACGACGTTCCGTGTCCGAGACGCGATATGGTCGTTGCCGCAATGGCGGTTGGGAGCCAGTGTCAATATGGTGCGTGACAGCAGACGCCCGGCCCAAGGAAGGTTGCTCGACATCAAAAGAAGAACGAAATTCTTCTAAGATGCGCAGAAGCTGCGAACGCTGAAGTGGGGTGAGGCCATCGGCAATAGATGAATCGAACACACCTGTGGGCAAAGGGTCGGACGTCGCGAGAGAACCGAGCGTGTTGTAACAGGCGCAGGACGTGTCTTCGGGAACATCCGTAATTTGTACGGCGTCGATCACTTCCACGTGGCCAAGACATTCGCCTTGAAGCAGCATCACAGGGTATGAGAAGGGGTTATAGACAAAAATAGCTGTGGAGCCCTGTTTGACGTTCACAGTCTCAAAAGGCAGCAGCAGACGTTTTCGAGTGTAAAAGCGGCCTGATGGAGAAAGTAGTGCGATGGCGTCAGAGAGGCTGCTGCAATGCATTGATACAATCACTGACGAGTTGGGAGGAACGTTGGTGTCGTGTCTGACGAGTAGTTTGTTTGCAAAAGAAGCATTATCGGCAAGCGTCATATCTGAGATCGGCGACAGTTCTAGTTCGGCCCGTGCGCAATGAATGACGGCATCGTGGCGGGCGAGAAAGTCCCACCCCAGGATAACTTCGTGGGAGCACGAGGAAATCACAATAAATTCGACGGCGTATACAACGTCCTCGATGAGAACACGAGCGGTGCACGCCGAAATCGGGTGAATACGCTGTGCGCCTGCTGTGCGGAGGGCGAATCCAGCAATGGGCGTCGTAACCTTTCGAAGGAAGCGACAAAGCTTTGCGTCCATAACTGATAGAGCGGCTCCGGTATCCACGAGGGCATATGTGCGCACACCGTCAACTAACACGTCTATCACATTGGTCGGGCTAGGTTGAGGACTTCCGCGTTTCGACGGCGTCGCAGCCCTTGCCTCATGGACTGCGACAATTAGTTTTCCTCATCCCGAGCTTCGGGACGAGGCCGCATCGGTGATGGGGAGCGGCGGCGTGGAGAAGTTGAGCGGCGGATGTTGGCGGACCGGCGGAATGGTGGCGACGCAGCCCGAGGTTCGTCGTCGTAATAAGGGCGCGGAGAACCCGCCATAGAACTTGGCCCATAAGGTGTAGCGCTAGGTGACTGCACGCGACTACAGTAGCGTGCGACGTGGCCTGCATAGCCGCACGCAAAACATATTGGTCGATTGTCCGCTGTACGCCACCGAGTCGTTGCGGCAGGTCCCATCCATGTGGAAGGACGCGTTGGACGTGGCGCCTGGTGAAGTGATTGCATAGCAGGCTGTTGTCGGGGCATAGCGAGGACTTCGGCGTACGTGAGAGGTCCCCGTTGAGGGAGTTGTTGAGGCTGGGTGACGACTTCCGCGTAGCTGAGTGGCACAGCCGTCGGGATCTGTTGGGGCCTGGCCATGACTTCGGCGTAGCTGTGAGGCGCAGCCGCAGGAACACGCTGCTGGTGCTCAGGCAAAACCTCGTGCAGTTCTTGCGCTATGACGCGGCGAAGCGGAGGCGCAAAACTTGGCGTAGGCGCGTGTACCGACTGCGGCTGTGCAAAATCCATCAACGAGAGTTGCCGGGCAACTTCCTCGCGGACGAACGCCTTCATTTCTGCGAGCAACGCTGCCTGGGTGGACATGGCAGCCAAACCAGCGAGGTGTTCGTCACGCGGTAGAGATCGACGGGTCAGTGACCGCTGCCTGCGGAGTTCTTCATAGCTCTGGCACAGTGTGACAATTTCAGCCACAGAGCGTGGACTTTTGGCCAGCAACATGTTAAAGGCGTCGTCTTCTATGCCCTTCAGTATGTTTCGGATTCGATCAGACTCCGCCATGGTCGAATCGACTTTCCTGCATAGATCCAGGACATCTTCGATATAACTGGTGAATGTTTCGCCTGGCTGTTGAGCTCGTTCTCGCAAACGTTGCTCGGCACGCAGCTTGCGAACAGCAGGGCGACCAAATACATCGGCGAGGGAAGTCTTAAATTCCGACCATGTCTGGAACTCTGCTTGATGGTTGTTATACCACAGGCTGGCCACTCCAGCGAGGTAGAACAGAACATGGCTCAATTTGGCTGCTTCATCCCACTTGTTATGGTCGCCTACCCTGTCGTACGCCGTGAGCCATTCGTCCACGTCAGTGTCGTCCGCTCCAGTGTAGATAGGAGGGTCGCGATGACGAGGCACCCCGGGACACGCAGTGGGTGCAGGAGGAGGCGTTTGCTGGGAGGCGTCTTGGGGCATGGTAGATGGTAGGGTACGGGACCGGAGTTCCAGGATGATCGTCTGAGGTTACACCGCACCTCCACCAATTCTAAAGGTGTTTGTTTGGCAGAGCTCAGGAGCAGCGCAACGTCGACGGGCAGGGCAGTCACAGCTTCCAAGCACGAGAGCCGTTGCTGAGCAGGAGCGCTCGACCCACTAGCGTTTAGAGCCAGTAGCGCTGAACCCACTAGCGTCTCTTCGACAATCTCTTCGCTACACACTGAATAACATGACCCATATGCATATATTTTTTTTCATGTGTGACGCACATGTTCTTTTTTTTTGGTTTACGACTGTTAATCATTGAGAGAAGTTCCTCTAGAGAATGATCGTAGCATTTCTTGTAATGCTTAAAAACCAACATTTAATTAAGTTATACTTTTCCGTAATATTGCAATGACAGAAGCAGGCATGTTGTTGAACAACAAGTTGTACTAATCACGCTCATGTGGTATGCATGGAGAATTACAAAAAGTAAAACACAGACAAAAGATGCCAATACATGCATCTAAGTCGCTGTTGTCGAATCTTACAGCGAAGGTATTCCTGATTATACGTAGCCGTCAGGGTCATCAACGGGGCACTAAGATATTAAATCCGTAAGCATTTCTTTGTCTACCCAACGAGGAAACTGTCCGTCCATCCGTCTGTCACGTAGGACGAATCGTAATAAACGAATTAATGTATGAAACAAAGCAAACTCGAAAGAAAAACGTTGGCCGTGGTGAGTTTGGCACCTAGAACTCCACGCTCAGAATCCGATTGTCGTACCCTCTAGGCTAAATACCCATGCTTGCAGAAAGTTAACATATCTGAGCCATATGAATGTGTTATCCCGGCGGTACAAAACAAATGTCAAATGAGAACAGGTTCTATGAAGACATTGGTGAAAGATTTGGTGATGATGGTATAAAAGCCATCTCTAGGTCGACATGCAGAGCCAACTTCAAGCATTGCAGACCGGAAAAAAGACAGTTTTGCGAAAATTTAATGCCGAAACACGCCACATTTCCAATGTGCTTGGGTGGTCGTGGAATGCGCATTCCGTTTAGGCGTTCCTTCACTGACAGATGTCCCACTGATTTCTTAGGCCCCATGTACTTCACGTCGCGCAACACACATATAAGCAGTCAATGAGTTAATAAGGAGTGATGACGGGTTATATGGGTCTCATCACGGTTGATAATGGTTCGACGCGGTTGGGTAAGGTACTAAAGAGCGGTTAGGGCTTATAATGGTCGGAGCAATTCTGATAAGGTTAATAAGCGCCGATAAGGGTTCATAAGAGTCGGATCAAGTTCGATAAGGTTATAAAGACCGATGAAAGTTATAAGGGTTGGATCGTCTCCAATAAGGTTGATAAGAACAGATAAGCATTGATAAGAATTGTATCGATTGCGATAAGCTTGATACCGACCGAGAAGGAATGATAAGGCTAAGAAGCCAATTAAGTTGAAAGCAACATGTAAGGGTTGGATCTAGTCTGATAATGTCGATAACGACCGAAAAGGTTTGATGAGGGTTTGTACTGGTAGGATCCAGTTTGATAAGATAGACAATGACACCGGGCTGCACGGAGAGGAGCTAGTGGCACTATGCTTACGCCTACTTAGACAACTCCCAGAGGAGCTACTGCCTGGATTTGTTTTTAGGTTTCTTCGTTAGTGAAGGCTTCTAGTATCTATCGTGCAGTTTTATCATGGTGCTTGTAGGTTACATGCTTTTTCATTGAAGCATGGGCAGCGTAGACATTGTTCGCAGCGGAACGACAGTTAACGAACGTGCGCGCCTTTTGAAGCCGAGATGTGTAATGGTACATTCCGTTGATTTGTACGGTGCTGCATCTCGGATGGCGATCGACCAGATCGCGGTCGTGCTCGTAAGGCGAGAGTGAGAGCGCTTCCGAGCGTATTGAGCTGTAGCGGCGCTCTGAAAGTACCAGCTTCGCCGAAAATTAACACGTGCTGCCTTTCCTCGGGCGCCTTGGTGCACCGGATTCGGTGAAGTATGATGCGGCGAGCGTTTACATAAACGCGACAGTAGCGTATCGCATTTCTTAGCGCGTCACGCCATTGGATACGGTGCGTCCCCTTGCGTCCGCAACAGTGGTGTCTAGCAAGGCGGTATACTTCTTTCCGGTGGCTGCATTTCGCCGGTGACTAAAGCAGCGCACGCCAGTGCAGGCGTCTCGCTTTTTCCTCTGTCCCTCCATGCAATACACCAGCGTTTACAACCCGCTGGTGTGGCTTAGCGGCTATGTTGTTGCGCTGCTAAGCATGAGGTCTCGGGCTCGAATCCCGGCCGCGGTGGCCGCCTTTCGATGGGGGTGAAATGCAAAAACGCCCCTGTCCCGTGCATTGGGAACAAGTTAAAGATCCCGTCGTGGTTAAAATTATTCTGGAGCCCCCACTAAGGCGCGCCTCTTAATAAAAGCCTGGTTTTGGCACGTAAAACCCCTAAAAATTCATTTATTATTTAAGCGTGCACATGTTTAAGCGTGCTCATGCATGCGACGGGCTAGAAATTCTCATTCGTGCAAACGCTGGATATGCGACCTGCTTTTGTCGTATTGGTGCTGACGCGGCTCGTGTCTGAGTGGAGGTGACCAGTCGCGGTTTCCCATCGTATGTGACGTTTTGCCGCTGTGCACACATGGTTACGCGTTCGATTCCCAGTCGCGGCGGGCGCTTTCCCATGGGGGCGGAATCCGAAAAAGGCTACTGGCATTGCGCAATTGAAAAATGTAGGTAGAATCCACTCATATCTTAGAATTTGAGATACGAAGCTTTCGTGAAGCTGTTGAATAATTGCCAAGCAACTGATTGTACTCTGCACAGTGTGTTGTCGAACATAGATTACCTACCTACCTGCCAGTGAAGACGACAATACACGTAGACACCCATCACGTGACCCACATGACGGTGCGCTACGCTGCCTCTGCCTAGGCCCCCTTTGTTGTGAGTCGACAATCTAACAAGAGGCACCGCGCCGACTTCGGCGGGTGGATCCTGGAGACAGTGCAGCAGTGAACTGCACTTTACTTGGCGAAAGACCCACCCCAAGGGTGGGCCAAACTCCAAATCCAATTAAAATATGCACAGAAAGGTTTCATTTAACTAGGAATCGTGTTCTTAATGACGTGTATTTGTTTCAATGGGAATATTTACGCATTAGTTGTTTTTTTCACTGCGTGATTGCGTAGAAGTAAGGCGAGAAGCAATAATACGTGTAAGGGTCGTACAGATGGTAGTGCCGTTCTGCATGCGAAATGTTCGCCCTGTAACCCAGTATTAGCCGCGATGAGGGAGGGTTCGCAAAGAAAGTTTTAATTTAATAAAACATCAGGTGTTGTTAAGTGCACAGTGACGTGCGTCAGCGGCTCAGCGGCTGTGTCTTTGTACTGCCGAAAACAAAGTTGCCTGTTCGATTCTCGTCTCCGGCGACGAAATTCCTCCAGTAGCGGAATGCAATGATGCTCGTATCTTCAGGCGCACCTTAAGGAACAGCAGGTGTTCAAATATAATTGAAAGCCCCCTACTACGGCGTCCCACATCGCCCGCCTTGGAGCTTTGATAAGCTATAACCCACAATTTTTTAAACTTTGAGTGCACGGTGACCTCGCTGTGAAATACAGGGTGCCCTGTTTCATCCCACGTATTTTTTTATTGTTCACCTGAGGCAGGAGAAGGCAGCTGCGATGAGACCAGCTTGGCCGCCAGCCTGCGACAGTGTGACGCAAAGTTTGGTTCGACCAGCGCACAGGACACCGGGCTCAACGCGAAGACGGCCTGCTCGTAAGTAAAAACAACTCAAAAAAGAGTTTCATTGCATGGAACTCACGCACAGCCTGACTACTTTAATCGTTGCCGTCGTTATGACAAATACTGCCCGAACTTTATTTTTGTCTAGAAGCAGACCTTTCTTGAGGACAGTACTGATAAGGGGCTGCTAGGTAATGGCTCATTATACCGGATGTATTTTTTGAACATTGACCGAATTTTTAAATGTCGGCTGTGGCATATAACACAAATCTACTCATTGAACTGGATTAATGAGAGAGGCGGGTAATACACTGGAAATCAGAATGCGTAATTGAATAACTATAGCAATGATCCACTGAACTTTCTAACTGATTAGCGCACATGTTACAATGCACAAATTGCACGAGCTTTAAATATGGAAGTCGTTTCGAGATAAGCGCTGGGAAACTTGTAGTATAAATGTGCTGCCGTTCCACGAACTTCGTTAACAATCGGGCTTGTTATGCGTTGAATCTCTAAGGCTACTGGAATGCCACTGCATTTAGTCGCAAACCTTCGATAAGGTGTATCTCAAAATTGATTTTTAGCAACACAGCGTTTTAAGCGTCTTGGTATGACATGATGATGCTTATAGCGCGCGGAAAGGCAATGACACGGAATGCCGTGAAATAAATTACTCGATATAAACGCTGTTGTAAGTCAGCGCCTGTGTGCATCACGTCTTTTCGCGCGCCATAAGCCTCGTAGAAATTGGTGTCTTCCTCAGAATTCCTCCCAAGTATATCTGACTTTCGAAGTCAACGACTACAGACTGAATGCTTTCGGCGCAGCGCACCCGGCACAGGACAAAAGAGCGACACAGAACACACGCAAACATGGCGCCAAGTTTCAACAAACAGCTTATTAGCGGGATCAAGCACACATGTGACCGTCACTAGGTGCGCAACAGAACACGTGCTCTGAGCATACTCACAGTGATAGCGTGACATGTAGCTGACATATCTTGCGATTAGCATTGACGCCAGCCGCAAAAATTATTTTTGTAGTCAGATGGAAGTTTTGGAGATACATGTTTCACCATGGATGGCTATGTACTCTGCTTAAGTGATTAGCCTGATCAACTCGTTCACGCCTTTATCGAGAATCACAGTATCAATAAAAATAGGTAGGCATGCGCATTTTTTGCAGTGAAGTGCGAGAAAGCCATCGGGCTTCTCCTTGTTTAGATTGCCGTTATGTCCATGTAGCCTATTAGTAAGGCACCTGCCAGTCTACACGTCATACATAGCTTTGCTCGTCGTTGGTAAGCGGCGAATGACATCTATCTCTGTCTTTCTTTTCACCCCTTATTTCCTTTGTGCGCGCCGGCCTGGCCTTCCCTCAAAGACTTACTGTTTGACTTGCTTGGTGCTGAAAGCGCTACTGTGATGTTAATAGGCTGCGCAATTTTTTTGGGGTGCTGTGGCAGTCGGTGAATGTGTTGCATCACTGCTAACAGTTTTTTTATGTCTATTGCGGCTTGCTATCGCAAATTCTTATGTCTGAATGGTATTTAGCAGTCCTCACGCTACGCATTTAGTGATATGGTCTGCATACGTGGAGACACATAAAGAACGCGTCCCTTATGTCGAGCTACTCATGTTTTTCCAGCAGATACCCAGCGGTGCATTTTCACCACGTGTCTCTTTCCAATATAATCGTCCTAAACGGGACATACGCTTTACAGGTCCTTCCGTTAAAGAAACGCTTTCGAGGCACGTTTTTTCTTCTTCTCGATACTCCTCGGCACCTTTGTTAGATTCATCTGCTTGCATAACTCGACGGCCCTCGCTTGGACCTCAGTCCCTCAGCCTGATATTGTGCTCAATAGTTAGTGCTGTAATTGCAGCATCTGATTTGGTATCAAAGGTCATGTGCCCGGCAGGAGCGTCTGTGTCAGCATGCGTTTGGCGTGTTGCGACACCACGTACCCGAGCACATGAAGGTTGTACCCTCCCTCGTCTGACCGTGCGCGGCTTAGCCGTGTCCGGGAAAGGGGGATGCTGGGGGTTGAGCCGATGCCGGGTGTTTGGACCTTAAGACCCCCCGGCGGAGGCAACACACCTCTTCGGGCTCGGCTTCACATAGACGGCACCTCAAGACTGACCCACCTGGAGGACATCGGCAGTCGCCTTTTCCTGTCTCTCCCTCCTCGAATCTTCGTCTTTATCTCTCACTTTTTGACCTTTCCTATCTCCTCCACTCTTCTTTTTACTTCCTTTCTCCTGGCGGCAAGGGTTAACCCTGTGTGGCTATCCAACCTTGAGTACACGATATTCGGTTATAGTGAGGGCGTACGACTGGCGTCGTGCAGACTTGTATACAAGCTCTGCCGCGTCCCCTCGTTGGGCTCCGTGGTGGGCGGTCGGCGCTGTTGCCGAATGTTTATACATTTTCATGGAAACTTCTTTCCCCTCCCTTGTTGATCGCCCTCAGGAACGAGGGAGCACCGAAGATGTCTTCAAGTTTTTTGGACACCAAACCCAGAATTTTCCCCGCTTCCACGTTATTCATTCGTAAAAGCCAAACAAAGCAGTGCGAAACATTTCACCATTCCTTGTCACAAAGCTATTGACTGATGTTTTTAGTCCAGGTTACAAGGTGCCGAGAATGGCAAGCGGTGACCTGCTCTTGGAACTCCGCGATCTGAAACAATATGAGAAACTGCCGAAACTAGTATCATTTGGGGAGACCCACATACCAATAACCCCGCACCGTAAAATGAACACCACCCGTGGTGTTGTGTCGGATGATGATCTGCTTGAGCTTACTGAAGCGGAACTCCTGAAGGGCTTCAGAGAGCAAAATGTTATCAATGTCAGAAGAATTAAGATGAGGAGAGATGGTAAAGAGATCCAGACCAAGCACCTAATAGCAACCTTTGGTTCAAGTGTCCTGCCCGAGTCAATCGAGGCCGGGTACATCAAGCTCCGTGTCAGGCCGTACGTACCCAATCCACTCCGATGTTTCAAATGCCAGCGCTTCGGCCACAGTTCGCAGAGCTGCCGAGGACGCCAAACTTGTGCGAAATGCAGTGCCCCCGAACACACTTCTGAAGCTTGTGAGAATGCTCTCCACTGTGTAAACTGTGATCGGGAGCACGCCGCGTACTCGCGGTCGTGTCCATCCTGGAAGAAAGAAAAAGAAATCGTAACGATCAAAGTAAAAGAGAATATCTCATTCAAGGAGGCACGCAGGCGGGTTTCATACCTGCCCAAGAAAAGTTTTGCCGATGTGACGCGCCAGGGGGCAGCGACACAACGGCCACCGGCGGCTGTCCGACCCACAACCAGCGAGTCGGCAGTTACGCCATCTGCCCCCGCGTCGGTTGCACCTAGCGCTGCTCCGTCAACCCACCAGACGGGGCCACCGACCTCGAAGGTGGGCACAGCCGAGGCAGCCCCAACCTCCCCGACCCCTTCCAGCGTTGACAACAGCCGGTGCAGCCAAATCCCCCAGGGAGCCCCATCGACCTCCGGACTGGTGGGCGCAGGGTTCTTGCCCTCCAAGGCGGGACCCTCGCTGATAAATTCTCGCTCGCAAGAGCACGTTTTCGGCGCCTCGCAAGAGGCAATGGACACTACACCTATCTTCAAGGCGCACCAACCGCCTTAGGAGCGGTGAGGCTCCCTCGAACGGTCCAGAAAGGGCAAAACCCCGGATACAAGGGCCTCGAAAGAGCTGTGTAATCTAAGGCATGACTTCCGTTTCCGTACACACAGCAGCACCTATTCAATTCCGATATGGATACACAAATAATTCAATGGAACGTCAGAGGTCTTCTTAGAAACCTTGATGATGTGCAGGAACTCATCCAAAAACACAATCCAAAAGTGCTGTGTTTACAGGAAACACACATAAAATACAAACACACAAACTTTCTCCGACACCCCGCAGGGGCGTCTGCGGTAGCAGGCGTTTGGTGTGTTGCGACACCACGTACAGGAGCACGCGAGGGTTGGACTCTCCCGCGTGTAGCCGTGCGCGGCTTAGCCGTGTCTGGGGAAAGGGGGATCCTGGGGGCTGAGCCGATGGTGGGTGTTTGGACCTTCAAAGCTCCCCGGCGGAGGCAACACACCCCTTTGGCCTCTGCTTCGCATAGACGGCACCTCCAGACTGACCCACCTGGAGGTAATCGGCAGTCGCCTTTTCCTGTCCTCCTCTCCATTCTTCGTCTTTCTCTCCCACTTTTCCATCTTTCCTGTCTTCTCTTCACTTCTTATTACTTCCGTATTTCCTGGCGGCAAGGGTTAACCTTGTGCACCCCGCAGGGGCGTCTGCGTCAGCAGGAGTTTGGTGTGTGGCGACACCACGTACCCGAGCACACAAGCGTTGGACCCTCCCGCGTGTAGCCGTGCGCGGCTTAGCCGTGTCTGGGGAAAGGGGGATCCTGGGGGTTGAACTGATGCTGGGTGTTTGGATCTTTAAGGCCGCCCGGCGGAGGCAACACACCCCTTTGGCCTCTGCTTCACATAGACGGCACCTCCAGACTGACCCACCTGGAGGACATCGGCAGTCGCCTTTTCCTGTCTCTCCCTCCTCGAATCTTCGTCTTTATCTCTCGCTTTTTGACCTTTCCTGTCTCCTTCTTTCTTCTTTTTAGTTCCTTTTTCCTAGTGGCAAGAGTTAACCCTGTGTGGCTATCCAACCTTGGGTACACCATATTCGGTTATAGTGACGGCGTACGACTGGCGTCATGCAGACTTGTATGCAAGCTCTGCCGCGTTCCCTCGTTGGGCTCTGTGGTGGGCGGTCGGCGCTGTTGCCGAATATATATACCTATTCATGGAAACTTCTTCCCCCTCCCTTGCTCAACGCCCTCAGAAACTAGGGCGCACCGAAGATGTCTTTGGACGCCAAACCCAGAATTTTCCCCGCTTTCACGTTATTCATTCTGAAAAACAAAACAAAGTAGTTCGAAACATTTCACCATTCCTTGTTTCAAAATCCCTGACTGATGTTTTTGGCCCAGGTTACAAGGTGTGGAGGATGGCAAGCGGTGACCTCCTCTTGGAGCTCCGCGATGTAAAACAATATGAGAAACTATCGCTACTAGTGTCATTTGGGGAGACTCCATAACAGTAACCCTGCACCGTACAATGAACACCACCCATGGTGTTGTGTCAGATGATGATTTGCTTGAGCTGACTGAAGCGGAACTCCTGGAGGGCTTCAGCGTTCAAAATGTGATCAATGTCAGAAGAATTAAGATGAGGCGGGATGGTAAAGAGATTCAGACGAAGCACCTAATAATTACTTTTGGATCAAGTATCTTGCCCGAGTCAATCGAGGCAGAGCACATCAAGCTCCGTGTCAGGCCTTACGTGCCCAATCCACTCCGATGTTTCAAATGCCAGCGCTTCGGCCACAGCTCGCAGAGCTGCCGCGGCAGCCAAACTTGTGCTAAATGCAGTGCCAAAGAACACACCACTGAAACTTGTGAGAACGCTCTCCACTGTGTGAACTGTGATGGAGAGCACGCCGCTTACTCGCGGTCGTGCCCTTCCTGGAAAAAAGAAAAAGAAATTGTTACAATCAAAGTCAAGGAAAACATAACTTTCAAGGAGGCACGCTGGCGGGTATCATACCTGCCCAAGAAAACCTTTGCCGCTGCGGCGCGTCAGGGGGCAGCGTCACAACGGCCTCCGGCGGCTGTCCGACCCACAAGCAGTGAGTCGGCAGTTACGCCATCTGCCCCCGCGGCGGTTGCAGCTAGCGCTGCTCCGTCAACCGAGGAGAGGGGACCATCGACCCCGAAGGAGGACGCAGCCGAGGCTGCCTCCACCTCCCAGGTCCCTTCCAGCGCTGGCAACGGCCGGCGCAGCCAAATCCCCCAGGGAGCCCCATCGACCTCCGGGCTGGAGGGCGCCGGGGTCTTGCCCTCGAAGGCGGGACCCTCGCTGGTAACTTCCTGCTCGCAAGAGCACGTGTCCGGCGCCTCACAAGAGGCAATGGACACTACAACCATGCTCAAGGCGCACCAAGCGCCTAAGGAGCGGCCAGGCTCCCTGGAACGCTCCAGAAAGGGCAGAACCCCCGTTACAGGACCTCGAAAGGGCTCTGTAATTCAATCTCTTTAATTTCCACAATCACTACTTCTGTTTCTGTACAGACAGCACTTATTTACTACCAACATGGATACACAGATAATTCAATGGAATGTCAGAGGTCTTCTTAGAAACCTTGATGATGTGCTGGAACTCATCCAAAAACACAATCCAAAAGTGCTGTGTTTACAGGAAACACACTTAAAGAACAAACACGAACTTTCTCCGACAGTATATAACTTGTCGCAACGATCGCAATGATGCCGTCGCATCATCGGGTGGTGTTGCGATTCTTACTCATAGAAGTATTGCGTGTCAACCTTTACAGCTACAAACGCCCCTTGAAGCAGTGGCGGTTCGAGTTGTCCTACTAAACAAACTCATCACCATTTGCTCCCTTTACAAACCCCCGCATTACCAACTGAACAAACATGAATTTCACTCCTTGATCGATCAATTTCCAGAACCTTATGCTGTTCTCGGCGATTTCAATGCGCACAGCTCCCTGTGGGGTGACTCTCGTATAGATGCGCGAGGTCGCCTTGTTGAACAGTTCCTTTTTTCTTCTGGAGCGTGCCTTCTCAATAAGAAAGAACCCACATATTACTCTCTTGCAAACCGATCCTTTTCGTCAATAGACCTTAGTATAGTCTCCCCGTCTGTACTGCCTGAACTTGAATGGGAAGTTACCGACAACGCTTACGGTAGCGACCACTTCCCTATACTGCTAAGATCATAAAGAAAACGAATATCCACCATACGCGCCTTGGTGGAAGATTGAGACAGCTGATTGAGAGAAATTTCGATCTCTAACTAGTATCTCATGGGCTGACCTGTCTTCGTTAGGAATTGACGCTGCAGTCGAGTTTTTTACAGCATTCATAATAGATGTCGCATTTAAATGCATATCAGAAGTAAAAGGCTTGGCCTGCAAACGGCGTGTCCCATGGTGGAACGACGATTGTAGGATCACTCGTAAAAAACAGAACAAAGCGTGGGCTTTGCTACGCGCATCTCCCACTGCGGAGAATCTTATTAACTTTAAGAAAGTAGAGTCCCAAGGCACGAGAACCCGCGGACAGGCGTAAAGAGAAAGTTGGGAAAAGTTTTTATCGAGTATATATTCCTATACAAATGAGGCGAAAGTCTGGAACAACGTTAGTAGGATAAATGGCGACAAACATATTCACTTCCTTTGGTAAACACACAAGGTGAAACACTGAAAGATCAGGCAGACTCACTTGGGGAACACTTTGAGAGTGTGTCGAGTTCAAACCATTATTCCCAATCCTTTCTATCCTTTCTCAGATACAAACAAATAGAAGAACGTAAGCCATTAACAAGAAAAAGTCGAGAGAATGAGCCTTACAACCGTCATTTTAGTATTGCCGAATTGAGAGCTGCCTTGAGCGCATGCAAGAGTTCCGCACCAGGGTCTGATAGAATCATGTATGAAATGCTCAAAAACTTACACAATGATACGCAAGTTACACTACTGACACTTTTCAACACCATCTGTGATGCAGGGTTCCTTCCAATCGCATAGAAGGAAGTCATTGTGGTCCCTGTTTTGAAACAAGGCAAAGACCCTTCCTCAGTGGCAAGTTACCGCCCGATAGCGCTCACAAGTTGCATTTGTAAGGTGTTTGAAAAAATGATAAATCGGCGACTCATTCATTTCCTTGAACAGAGAAAAATGCTTGATCCCTATCAGTGTGGCTTCAGGGAAGGTCGCTCCACAACTGATCACCTTGTACGTATTGAAGCAAACATCCGTGACGCACTTGTACACAAACAGTTTTTCCTATCCATATTCCTTGATATGGAGAAAGCATACGACAGAACCTGGCGCTACTGAATCTTGAGAGACCTGTCAGAAATGGGAATCCATGGTAATATGCTAATCCTAATAGAAACCTATTTGTCCACTCGTACCTTGTGGGTAAAAGTCGGCAACGTTCTCTCACGTCCTTTTACACAGGAAACTGGTGTACCTCAAGGAGGCGTGCTCAGCTGCACGCTCTTCATCGTGAAAATGAGCACCCTTCGTGCTTCATTACCGCTAGCCATTTTTTATTCTGTTTACGTAGACGACATACAGATGGGTTTCAAATCTTGCAACCTTACAGTATGTGAAAGGCAAGTACAACAGGGCTTTAACAAAGTGTCGAAATGGGCAGAAGAAAACGGATTTAAAGTGAACCCCAACAAAAGTTCTTGTGTGCTTTTCACAAGAAAGAGAGGGCTCATTGTAGAACCCAGCAACGAAATGTATGGTCAGCGAATTCCTGTAAACAAAGAACACAAGTTCTTAGGCATCATACTTGATTCTAAGTTAACTTTTATTTCACACATAAAGTACCTCAAGGTCAAATGCTTAAAAACAACGAACTTACTTAAATAGTTATCCCACACAACATGGGGCAGCGACAGGAAATGCTTAATGAATCTTTACAAGAGCCTCATTCCATCACGCTTGGACTACGGTGCAGTGATCTATCATTCTGCTGCCCCCAGCGCGCTAAAGATGCTAGATCCGATCCACCATCTAGGAATCCGACTGGCCACTGGAGCTTTCAGAACAAGTCCCATTGAAAGTTTATATGCAGAATCAAATGAGTGGTCACTTCATCTGCAGAGAACATACATCAGCCAAACATATTTTCTGAAAGTTCACTCAAATCCTCAACATCCCTGTTTTAATACCGTTAATGACATGACATATGCTACACTCTTTCGCCATCGTCTCTCCCTAAGACAGCCTTCCTCGCTGCGTGTGAGGGAGCTTAGTGAAGAAATGCATGTTCCACTCCTCCAGCTTCGCCTAATGCATCCAGCCAAGCTGCTACCTCCTTGGAAGTGGCAGCTCATACATTGCGATATATATTTCGTGCAAGTCACAAAGCATGCTCCAGAGACTGAAATCCAAATGCATTTCCTGGAATTCCAGTACAAATACTCCTGCACAGAGTTCTACACAGATGCATCGAAGTCACGCGACGGGGTGTCCTATGCAGCCGTCGGTTCATCTTTCTCGGAATCCGATTTACTGCATCCGGAAACTAGTATCTTCACGGCTGAGGCCTACGCAGTCTTGTCGACCGTGAAGCATATAAGGAAATCAAAACTCAAAAAAGCAATTATATATATGGACTCCCTTAGTGTTGTGAAGTCTTTGATGTCGTTCTGTAAGCACAAAAATCCTATAATAATTGAACTCTATTCCGTCTTATGTAAAGCATATGTATCTAACCAGCATGTGATTATATGCTGGGTGCCTGGCCATAGGGGCATCTAGGGTAACGTTCTAGCGGACCAGATGGCCACATCAATTGCATCACACACTGTTAATTCTACCGCTGCAGTCCCTGTCACAGACCTGACACCTTTCTTAAGAAGGAAACTGCGAAACTACTGGCAGCGCGTGTGGGACCTGGAAAGAAATAATAAGCTGCATGTAATGAAGCCACAATTAGGTTGCTGGCCTCCTGTAACAAGATCACGCCGGACAGATGTCCTGTTCTGTCGTCTAATAGGACACACTTGTGGCACGCATAACTTTTTACTCACTGGAAATGAGCCTCCAACCTGTGGTTGATGCGGGGAGAGGCTGACCGTCCTCCACGTCCTCCTGGAGTGTCGGGAAGCCGAATATGACAGAAAGAAACATTTTCCCTTAGCATACCGGCAGCACATTCCCCTTCATCCTGTTATGTTACTCGGTGCAGAACCGCTCTTTCATACCAGCGCAGTCCTAGGTTTCCTGAAAGATGTTGTATTACATGTAATTAGTCCATACGTTCGTAGCGCCTCCTCTCTATAGAGGATAGCGCTGTGATAGTTGTTTGCATAGCGCATGCCTCTCGTCCCTTGGGTTCAAGGGCTCTGGCGAGGCAGTAGTGCTCTTAGAAAATTTTAGCATCTCACATATTTTGTACATTGCATCATTTTCCCAATGCATTCTAGTGTTCATAGTATTCGTCATTAGTCATCGCCATAATTTTATAGCACGTAGATTTTACGCACTTTACTGCGACTATTTTAGGCCACTTTACAGCCAAGTAACATCTTCCATTATACATTAACATTACCACTTGCCATGGCGCTCTTTGGCTAAACCTGGCCCTTGCGCCACAAAACACCACACATCATCATAACCTTGTGCATTATGCCCAACTTCGGGTATATGTATTTGGTTATAGTGGGGATGTACCGCTGGCGTGCGCAGAACTGGATACTTCCCGTCCTGTGTCGTCCCCTGGTTGGGCTCCATGGTGGGTGGCGGCCATCCCTGCCGAATATTATTATAACTTATGGAATAAAATTTCCCTCCACTCCCTGATCGCTCCTTCAAGAGGGGGTGCACCGAACATTCCTTCAACTTCTTCATGAGTCACAAAGAAACATTCCCAAAATTCCATGTCATTCACAGTCAACATGAAAGCAAGACAGTCCGAACAATATCTCCTTTTGTTGTGGCAAAATCATTGGCAAACTCCATCGGCCCAGGTTACAAAGTAACTAAAATGGGAAGCGGCGATCTTCTTCTTGAACTTCGTGACAAGACACAGTACAGTAAATTGTCAAAACTAATTGGTATTGGGGACATTCCAGTTTCAGTAGGCCCACACAGATCTTTGAACACTGTCCGCGGTGTCGTCTCTGAAGATGACCTGCTCGATCTTAGTGAAAGTGAGCTACTTGAGGGATGGCAAGATCAAAATGTAGTAAAGGTCCAGAGAATAACGATTAGGCGGGACGGCAAGGAAATCCCCACAAAACACATTATCTTAACTTTTGGAACTACCAACTTACCAGACTCAATAGAAACAGGATACTGCAAACTCGGTATAAGGCCATACATTCCTAACCCACGCCGATGCTTCAAGTGTCAGCGGTTCGGGCACGGTTCACAAAGCTGCCGAGGGCGCACTACTTGTGCAAAATGTGCATCAAACGAGCACTCATCTGACACTTGCACTTCCACCACCCATAGTGCTAACTGTGACGGGGATCACCCAGTGTACTCCCGTTCTTGCCCATCCTGGAAAAAAGAAAAACAAATAATCGAAATCAAAACCAAACTGAACCTTTCCTTCCAAGAGGCGCGCAAGTGCTTCTCGATGAACCAATCTTGTGTGTCTTACACCGATGTGGCGCGCCGGGGGGCAGCGCTACATCATTCGGCGGCCGCCCAAGACACACGGAGTGTGACGGCGGTCACGCCACCAGCCCCCCCCCCCCCCCGGCCGGAACAGCCAGCGCTGTTCGGGCCCCCTCAAAGGAGGAACAGCAGACCCTCGGGCCTGTTGAACCCAGGGCCACTGCGCGTGCAGATAGGCCCACCACCCCCGCGAACGTGCCCGCTGCGCAGGCACTATCCACCGCCTCAGACGAGGTGATGTACACGAACACAAATCCGGCGTCTCAGACGCCCAAGGAACGGCGCGGCTCCCTCGAGCGCGTCCGGAAGATAGACAGATCTCGTTTCACGGAGCCTGGAAAGGTCCCGTGAGATAATCTAATCTATATTTCTTAGACACACAGCAAAAAACACATACATTATGAATACACAGATAATACAATGGAATGTGAGGGGTTTACTCCACAACCATGCGACATTAAAGAACTCTTAAATAAGTACAATCTGTTGTGTATCCAAGAAACACATCTTAAACCTTCACAAACAAACTTTCTCCGACAGTATGTCATTTTCCGGAAAGACCGCAACGAGGCCCTTGCCTCGTCGCGCGGTGTGGCAATTATAGTAGATAAGTGTGTTGCTTGCCGGCAGTTACCCCTTAAAACGCCCCTAGAGGCAGTTGCGGTCAGAGCAGTGCTTTTTAGTACGCTGCTGACAATTGCATCTTTATACATTCCTCCCAACTGTCAACTCTCCAAAACTGAATTTGATAGCTTTATTTCGCAACTCCTGGAACCCTACATTGTCGTTGGAGACTTAAATGCTCATCATACCTTATGGGGTGACTCTCGGTGTGATGCCAGAGGACGTCTGATTGAAAACTTCCTCTTCAATACAGGGGCATGTTTGCTAAATAAGAAGGAGCCAACATTTTACAGCGTTGCTAACGAGACATTTTCATCTATAGATCTATCCATTGTTTCAAGTACAGTCCTGCCGTACTTGGAGTGGAAAGTACATAAGAATCCATAAGGGAGTGATCATTTCCCGATTGTATTAAAATTAAGGAAACGAGACGATCGTTATCCACATATAACCTAGTGGAAAGCTGACTCAGTGAACTGGCAGCGATACGGAGAGCTGACATATATGACCTGGGATGATATTCGTGCGCTTAGTATAGACGATGCAGTGTCATATTTAATCGCTTTTATTGTCGACGTAGCGTCGATATGTATCCTGCAAACAAATGCATCGCCTAATAAACGACGTGTTCCCTGGTGGAATGATGAATGTAAGGAGGCACGAATGAAACAGAATAAGGCTTGGAATCAGCTCCGTGACTCTCCGACTATCGAAAACCTTATCAGCTTTAAGAAAATCAAATCAGAAGGCAGAAGAACGCGCCGCCGTGCCAAAAGGGATAGCTGGCACAAATACATTTCCGGAATTAACTCTTATACAGACGAAAGAAAAGCCTGGAACAGGGTAAACAAATTAAAAGGCCGCGAAACTCCATCCTCTACCATTAGTAAACACACAAGCAGACACTATTGAGGACCAAGCTGATTGTCTAGGAGCGCATTTCGAGCACATTTCTAGTACATCTCATTACACAGAAACATTCCCAAAATACCAGCGACTCGCAGAACAGCTGCATTTGGGTCGGAAAAGCACATCAAATGAACTATACAATCGTCCATTTAGTATGGCTGAGTTCCAGGCCTCCTTGAACTGTTGCAACAAGTCCGCTCCAGGAAGTGACAGAATAATGTATGAGATGATCAGACACTTACACCCTGAAACTCAAAATACACTACTGTCACTCTTCAATTCCATCTTCTCTGCCGGCTACATTCCTTGTGCCTGGAATGAAGCAATCGTAATCCTCATTCTCAAAGAGGGCAAGGACCCTTCCTCACAGAACAGTTGTAGGCCTATAGCTCTGACAAGTTGTCTATGCAAATTATTTGAGAAAATGATTAACCGTCGCCTCATCCATTTTCTTGAAAGCAACAAGATACTCGATCCCTTTCAATGCGGTTTTAGGGAGGGTAGATCCACAACAGCTCACCTTGTCCGCATCGAGACAAATATCCTTTGTCCACAAACAATTTTTTCTATCAGTATTTTTAGATATAGAAAAGGCATACGACACAACCTGGCGCTATGGAATCCTCCGTGACCTGTCTGAAATGGGAATTCGAGGCAACTTGCTGAACGTGATTCAGAGTTACCTCTCCAATCGCACGTTCCGTGTTAGAGTTAGTAACGTTCTGTCTCGTCCATTTACGCAAGAGGCTGGTGTTCCGCAAGGTGGTGTGCTAAGCTGCACTCTTTTTATTGTCAAAATGAACTCGATCCAGACTGCCATACCACATACTATGTTTTTTTCTGTATATGTGGATGACATCCAGATAGGTTACAAATCATGTAACCTGAGTATCTGCGAGCGGCAAGTACATCTTTGCAAAAATAAATTATGTATGTGGGCGGAAAAAAACACTTTCAAGCTAAACCCACAAAAAAGTACATGCGTCCTGTTTTCTAACAAGAGAGGCATACTTGCGGATCCCGCAATAGATCTAAATGGAGAGCGGCTATCTGTGAGCCATGAACACAAATTTCTAGGAATCATTTTAGACAGTAAGCTGAATTTTGTACCACACCTAAAGTATCTGAAATCAAAGTGCCTCATGACTATGAATCTGCTGAAGCTCTTATCAGGTACATCTTGGGGAAGCGACAGGCGGTGCCTTCTAAAACTTTACAAAAGTCTAATATTAACACGGCTTGACTACGGAGCAATAGTCTATAATTCTGCCGCACCTAGCGCTTTGAAAATGCTAGATTCTATTCACCACTTGTGTATCCGCGTTGCTGCAGGCGCGTTTGGGACTAGCCGTGTGCAAAGCGTCTACGTCGAATCAAACGAATGGTCATTGCACTACCAAAGTACATATTTAACTTTTTCCTACGCCCTGAATGTTAGCTCAGATGTTAAACATCCTTGTCATTCCACTATATGCGACTTGTCCACTGCTAGGCTGTTTCGTAACCGCCCGGCCACTTGGCCTCCTCTGTCCCTCCGGTTGGAAGCACTCTCAGAAAACACAGGGGTCCCACTTTTACACAATATCCTAATGGCTCCTACACGGCTTCCACCGCCTTGGGAGTGGCAGACTGTAATATGTGACATTTCTTTCTTAGAAATATCGAAACAAGCAGCTGAGGCTCACATACAATCGCATTTTCTTGAACTTAAAGAAAAGTATTCCTGTGACGAATATTACACAGATTCTTCGAAGTCTCCTGCTGGTGTTGCTTACGCAGCTCTCGGACCCTCATTTTCGACATCTGGGCCACTAAACCCACACACCAGTATCTTCGCGGCAGAAGCGTACGCTATACTTTCGGCTATTAAGAGCAAGCTTTAGCTCGGACCCAACTCCGACACGGCCTATTCAAATACATGTAAAACGCAAAAACGCTTTTATGAGATAACCCCTGGGCCAATTTTGATGAAATTTGTTGAATTTGAAAGAGAAAGTTAAATTCTAGTGACTGTTGGAAGCGGAATTTCGATTTAGGACTTGAATTTTCTTATAACAATTTTCAAATATTTGACCGTTTGAAAAAAATAAAAGCACGAAGTTTACAAATTCATAGCTCTGCATCAAGAACTGATATCGCGGTTCTGTAAACGGCATCCATTAGATCATTCAAAGCGGACAAATTCAGTATGTCATTTTACATCTTACGTGAATTTGTTACGTTGGTTACAACGGTTTTGCAAAAGTTGTATTTCCCTATGATTAAATTTTTTCATATTCATGTGTAACATATCAACTTTGTCCGCTGTAGATGTAGTATTAGATGCAATTCACAGAATTGTATTATCATTTTTAGTGGTTGAGTTATAGAGTTGTAAACTTGATAGTCTTGTTCTTTGAAAATTTACGATTTTTGCCAATTTTTAATAAAAAATTGACGACCTAACTCAAAAATTCGAAACAAACAGTCACTAGATTTGAAGTTTGTCTTTTAAATGCAAGAAACCTCGTCAAATTTGGTGCATTGGTTGCCGAGAAAAACGAATTCTCCTTTTACATGTATTTAGATAGGAGCACTCGAGCTAAAGCTTCCTCTTAAAAACATAAGGCGCAGAAATGTCGCTAAGGCTGTTCTATTTACAGACTCATTAAGTGTCGTGAGAGCCCTAATTACCTTACGAAAGCATAGTAGTCCCGTTTTGAATGAGCTGTATAGCTTGTGCTTCGCATATATGTGCAACCAAGCGATTATCCTACGCTGGGTAAATGGCCATAAAGGTATAAAAGGCAACGTATCTACTCACGAAAACGCTACGTCAGTGAGTTTTAGCGACACAGATGGAAATATCCCCATTCCTGCCACAGACCTAAAGCCCTTTCTGCGCCGTAGATTGAGGAAACATTGGCAAGCAGAGTGGGATACACAAACATTGAATAAGTTACATGTTATAAAACCTAGATTGCAGAATTGGATAAGTGACAAAACGGCACGGTACAAAGAAGTACTTCTTTGCCGATTAAGAATAGGACACACTTACAGTACTCACTCCTACCTCTTGACTGGCGGGGATCCTCCTAATTGTAGTAGGTGCGGCGATAGCCTGACAGTCCTCCATGTTCTTATCCAGTGCCCTGCAATAGAAACAGAGAGGAAAAAGTATTTCCCTTCTGCATATCGGGAAAATATACCATTTCGCCCTGCATTTTTTCTTAGTGATGAACCGCTTTTTAAACTGCAAATAGTTTTAGATTTCTTAGCTGAAACCGACATTCTGAAAATAATTTGGCCAGGAAATTTTAACACGTGATTACCAGCCCTTGCATTCGAGGGCCGTCTTGATGATTTAGTGTTTTTTTTTCAAAACCCAACTGCCATCATCCACGTCCATAACTAATCAGTGTCATTATTTTACTAGCTATATATTTACGTCATTTACTGCGAACGTTTTTAGGCCCTGATACAGCCATGTCGCACCTAGCGTAATAAATTCACTGTCCACGCCATTCAGAATAAATCCTTCAAGTTACCATTTGTCATGGCGCTCTTTGGCCATCACTGGCCCTTGCGCTATTAAAAAACCACATATCCTCATCATCAAACTTTCTCAGACAGTATATAACTTTTCGCAAAGATCGCGATCATGCTGTCGCATCATCGGGCGGTGTTGCCATTGTCACTCACAGAAGTATAGCGTGTCAGCCTTTACATGTACAAACGCCCCTTGAAGCAGTGGCGGTTCGAGCGGTTCTTCTAAATAAACTGGTCACCATTTGCTCGCTTTACGTACCCCCACACTACAAATTAAACAAACATGAATTTCAGTAATGTATAGGCGAATTGCCAGAACCTTATGTTGTTCTTGGCGATTTCAATGCGCACAGCTGCCTGGGGGGCGAATCTCGTATAGACGCGCGAGGTCGTTTTGTTGAACAGTTCCTTTTTTCTTCTGGTGCGTGCCTTCTGAATAAGAAGAAACCCACATAATACTGTCTTGCAAACAATACCTTTTCTTCAATTGATCTGAGCATAGTTTCCCCTTCCATACTGCCTGAACTCGAATGGGAAGTTACGAAGAATCTTTACGGAAGCGACCACTTCCGCATACTATGAAAAACACTTAAAGAAAACGAATATCCACCACAGGCTCCTAGGTGGAAGATTGACACAGCATACTGGGCGAAATTCCGAAACTTAACTAGTATATCATGGGATGACGTGTCCTCGTTAGAAATTGATGCTGCTGTGCAGTATTTTGCAGCCTTCATAATAGATGCCGCATCTAAATGCATACGTGAAGTAAGTGGCTCGGTATGGAAACGGCATGTGCCGTGGTGGAACGATGAATGCATAATCGCACATAGGAATCTGAACAAAGCGTGGGGGCTGCTACGCGCTTCGCCCCCTGCAGAGAATCTTGTCAACTTTAAAAAAGTAAAGTTCCAAGGTAGGAGAACCGGCCGACAGGCCGGAAGAGAAAGTTGGCACAAGTTTTTATCGAGTATTAACTCGTTTAGAGATGATGCCAAAGCCTGGAACAGGGTTAATAGGATTAGAGGGCGGCAAACATATTCACTCGCTCTAGTAAATACACAGGGCGATACAATGCAAGAGCAGGCAGACTCACTTGGGGAGCACTTTGAGAGTGTATTATGTTTAAGCCATTAT
The DNA here is from genome assembly GCF_050947875.1 of Dermacentor variabilis. NCBI lineage: Eukaryota > Metazoa > Arthropoda > Arachnida > Ixodida > Ixodidae > Dermacentor > Dermacentor variabilis. The sequence continues at coordinate 99,139,839 of NC_134577.1, forward strand.
TCGCAATCCTTCCTGAAATATAAACAAATAGAAGAATGCAAGCCACTCATCAGAAAATGTCGACAGAATGAACTGTACAACTGTCCTTTTAGTGCTGCCGAGTTGAGAGCTGCCTTGAGCGCATGCAAGAGCTCTGCACCGGGATCTGTTAGAATCATGCATGAAATGCTCAAAAACTTGCAGAATGACACGAAAGTTAAACTACTCACGCTTTTCAACAACATCTGGGATGCAGGGTACCTTCCAACCGCATGGAAGGAAGCCATTGTGGTCCCTGTTTTGAAACAAGGCAAAGACCCTTCCTCAATGGCAAGCTACCACCCGATAGCACTCACAAGTTGCATTTGTATGGTTTTTCAAAAAATGATAAATCGGCGACTCATTCATTTCCTTGAACTGAGCAAAATGCTTGATCCTTATCAGTGCGGCTTCCGAGGAGGGCGCTCCACAACTGACCATCTTGTACATATAGAAGCAAATATCCATATTCCTCGATATGGAGAAGGCGTACGATACAACGTGGCGTTACGGAATCTTAAGAGACTTGTCAGAAATGGGCATCCATGGGAATATGCTAAACCTAAAAGAAAGCTATCTGTCCAATCGTACCTTCCGCGTAAAAGTCGGCAATGTGCTTTCACGTCCGTTTACTCAACAAACGGGTGTACCCGTTTCTTGGCGTTTCTGGCGATCAGCTGCACGCTCTTCATCGTGAAGATGAACACGCTTCGCGCTTCATTACCACCGGCAATCTTTTATTCTGTCTACGTGGACGACATTCAAATAGCTTTCAAATCCTGTAACCTCGCAGTGTGCGAGAGACAGGTACAGCATGGCCTGAACAAAGTGTCAATGTTAGCAGGCAAGAATGCAATTAAGGTCAATCCTAACAAAAGCTCTTGTGTTCTTCTTACAAGAACGAGAGGACTTATCCTAGATCCTTGCATAGAACTGCGTGGACAACAGATACCTGTAAACAAAGAACACAAATTTCTAGGTGTTATACTTGACTACAGACTCACTTTCGTTCCCCACATTAAGCATATTAAAGAAAAATATCTAAAAACAATGAACATAATAAAACTTCTATCCCAGACTACATGGGGTAGTGACAAGAAGTGTTTAATGAATCTCCAATAAAGCCTCATTCGATCACGACTAGACTATTGCGCCGTGATTTATCACTGTGCCGCCCCGAGCGTACAAAAGATGCTAGACCCAGTCCACCATCTAGGAATCCGACTGGCCACTGGCGCTTTCAGAACGAGTCCCATACAAAGCTTATATGTAGAAGCGAATGAGTGGTCGCTTCATCTGCAGAGAACATACATCAGCCAAACATATTTTCTGATAGTCCACTCAAATCCTCAGCATCCGTGTTTTAATACCGTTAATGACATGACATGTGCTACACACTTTCGCAATCGTCCCTCCGTAAGACAGCCTTTCTCGCTGCGTGTGAGGGAGCTTAGTGAAGAAATGCATGTTCCACTCCTCGAGCTTCGCCTAATGCATCCAGCTAAGTTGCTACCTCCTTGGGAGTGGCAGCTGATACAATGCGACACATCTTTCACTCAAGTTACAAAGCACGCTCCAGAGATTGAAATCCAAAAACATTTCCGGGAACTCCAGCAGAAACACTCCTGCACGGAGTTCTACACAGACGCATCGAAGTCACACGACGGGGTGTCCTATGAAGCCGCCGGTCCATCCTTCTCGGAATCCGACGCACTGCATCCGGAAACTGGTATCTTTACGGCTGAGGCGTACGCAATATTGTCGACCGTGAAGCATATAAGGAAATCAAAACTAAAAAATCAGTTATATATACGGACTCCCTAAGTGTTGTGAAGGCTTTGATGTTGTTCTGTAAGCACAAAAATCCTGTTATAATTGAACTCTATTCCGTCTTATGTAAAGCATATGTCTCTAACCACCATGTGATTATATGCTGGGTACCTGGCCATAGTGGCATCCAGGGTAAGGTTCTAGTGGACCAGATGGCCACATCAATTTTATTACATGCAGCTAATCCTACTGCTTCGGTCCCTGTCACAGACCTGAAGCCTTTCTTAAGAAGGAAACTGCGAAACCACTGGCAACGTAGATGGGACGCAGAAGTAAATAACAAACTGCACATGATAAAGCCAGAGTTAGGTTCTTGGCCCTCCGTAACAAAATCACGGCGAACAGATGTCCTATTCTGTCGCTTCAGAATAGGACACACATTTGGCACGCATAACTTTTTATTCACTGGAAATGACCCTCCAACCTGCGGTAGCCCCGCAGGGGCGTCTGCGTCAGGAGGCGTTTGGTGTACTGCGACACCACGTACCCGAGCACATGAGGTTTGGACCCTCCTGCGTGTAGCCGTGCACGGCTTGGCCGGGGCATCATCATCATCATCATCATCATCATCATCACCATCAGCCTGGTTACGCCCACTGCAGGGCAAAGGCCTCTCCCATACTTCAACAACCCCGGTCATGTACTAATTGTGACCATGCCATGCCTGCAAACTTCTTAATCTCATCCGCCCACCTAACTTTCTGCCGCCCCCTGCTACGCTTCCCTTCCCTTGGGATCCAGTTCGTAACCCTTAATGACCATCGGTTATCTTCCCTCCTCATTACATGTCCTGCCCATGCCCATTTCTTTTTCTTGATTTCAACTAAGATGTCATTAACTCGCGTTTGTTCCCTCGCCCAATCTGCTCTTTTCTTATCCCTTAACGTTACACCTATCATTCTTCTTTCCATTGCTCGTTGCGTCGTCCTCAATTTGAGTAGAACCCTTTTCGTAAGCCTCCAGGTTTCGGACCTTTAAGGCCCCCCGGCGGATGCAACACACCTCTTTGGCTTCTGCTTCACGTAGACGGCACCCCCGGACTGACCCACCCGGAGGAAATCGGTAGTTGCCTTTTCCTGTCTCTCTCTCTACCTCCAGCCTTCTTCTTTCTCTTACTTTTTCATCTTTCCTGTCTTCTCCTAGCTTCCGTTTACTTCCAATTTTTCCAGGCAGCAAGGGTTAACCTTGTGGGAATAACCAACCTAGGTTATCTCATATTTGGTTATAGTGATAACGTACAGCTGGCGTTTGCAGGACCTGTTTTTGCAGTCCCTGTAACGTCTTCAAACCTTCGTCTTTGTCTCTCACTTTTTGATCTTTCCTGTCTTCTTCTCTCTTCCAGTTACTTCCTTTCTCCACGGCGGCAAGGGTTAACCTTGTGTGGCTATCCTACCTTGGGTACACCATATTTGGTTATAGTGACGGCGTACGACTGGCGTCGTGTAGACTTGTACACAAGGTCTGTCGCGTCCCCGCGTTGGGCTCCTTGGTGGTCGGTCGGCGCTGTTGCCAAACATATACATTTTTCTCATGGCAGCGCAAGCCCCTATTCTCTATGATCGGCGTCTGAAAAGATGCCGCACCGAAGCAACGTTCCAGTTCTCTTTTCGGAGCAACGCTCCATCGTTTCCCAAGTTCTATGTACTGCACAGCGAAAACAACGCACCAGTGAGAAAGCTCTCTCCATTCCTTGTGGCCAAGTGCCTAAAAGGAAAAATTGGACCTTCATAGAAAGCCTCAAAAATGTCTAGCGGGGACCTCCTCCTTGAACTAAATGACAAAGAACAAGCGCAAAAGCTCACAGAACTTACCTGTATTGGTAACCAAACAGTGACAATTTCACCGCACAGAACACTTAATACAAGCAGGGGTGTGATATCAGAGGAAGACTTTATTGGCTTGAGCGAAGAAGAGTTGCTGGAAGGTTTCCAGGAACAAAATGTTACTAAATTCCAAAGAATTGTCATCCGTAGGAACGACCAAGAAATTCCCACAAAACATGTTATACTCACCTTCCGAACAAGTGTAATGCCTACCTCGCTGGATGCAGGTTATGTAAAGGTAAATGTTAGACCATATATCCCGAACCCGAGACGATGTTTCAAATGCCAAAGGTTTGGACATCCTTCGCATGCATGTCGAGGACAACCAACTTGTGCTAAACGCAGTTCGAACGATCACCAAACTGACAATTGCACCTCTTCGCCACTTTGTGTCAACTGCGAGGGAGATCATCCCGCTTATTCGCGCTCCTGCCCTTGCTGGAAAAAAGAAAAAAGAAGTAATTGCTCTAACAGTCAAAGAAAAAATCTCGTTCTATGAAGCCAGAAAGCGGCTATCGTACCTTCCGCGAAGAAGTTACGCCGATGTGACGCAGATGGGGGCAGCGTCACAGAGGCTTCAGGAGTCCTCCGAGCCCACGCGCAGTGGTCCCGCAGTGACCCCTCCCGTCCCCGTGGTGGAAGCAGCCGACACTGCTCCATCCTCTTCAAACGCCCTGCAGATACCAGTCCCGCAGGGCCCTAAGATCGAGCGAACGCCAATGCCCGAGACACGTGTCTCGGCGCCTAACTCTCGATCCTCCAGCGCCTCAGAGAGAGCGATGGAGGTCGTCGCAAAAATGCCGGTGTCATTGACACCAAAGGACAAGCGCTCTCTTGAACGCGGTAAGAGAGACAAAATCCCAATAACCACTCAGAATAAGAAAGCGATAACCTAAAGGTTATCGCTCATTTGTATAAGCCTTTTAAAATCCGTCACCTAACATCTCACCTCTTATTCATTCTGTAGTGCCAATTCTTACCTTTCAATTTCAAAATGGCTTTTATTATCCATTGGAATGGTAGAGGTCTCATACACAATCTAGGCGACATCAAAGACATCATCAACATCTTTTCACCAGTTGCTGTATGTCTTAAGGAAACAAATCTCGGTGCAAAAATAGTCAGATTCTCAAAGGTTTCACCGTTGTCCGAAGAGACCGCGAAGGTTCCACTCGTTTGTCATGCGGAGTGGCTATAGTCGTGCAGGGTGGTACTCCTACCCGAAATGTCCAATTGAATACATCCTTAGAAGCCGTAGCAGTCACCGTTCTATCTTACAAAACCATCACCATTTGCTCACTGTATATTCCACCCCACACCCACTTCACTTCTAAACAATTAGAAAATTTAACAGATCAATTACCGGAACCATTTGTCTAAGTAGGGGATTTTAATACTCATTGCAATCTTTGGGGCAGCGTCAAAACTGACCAAAGAGGACAGCTGGTTGAAAATTTTATCTTATCCAATGATATCTGCCTTTTAAATTCAGGTGCCCCGACGTACTTTTCACCAACTGCCCTTAGTTTTAGCTGTTTAGATTTAGCTTTTTGTTCACGATCACTTTTTAATGATATTAAGTGGGAGGCCCTCGACACGTCGTATGGTAGTGATCACTTACCAGCCGTCATTAAACTCCTATCATCACCACCAACCTTAACCACTAGGCCACGCCGATGGAAACTAAAGCTCGCTAACTGGCAGTTCTTTACGGAAAATTCGAAACTGGAAGATGTCTTTTTGCCAGACCTAAGCGTTCATGAACTTAACAAAAAAATCACTGCGGTAATAATCTCAGCGGCAGAAAAGGCGATACCCCAGTCATCGGGAATTGTGAGCAAAAGGCTAAACCCCTGGTGGACGAAAGAGTGTACCCAACGCTAAAAAAGAACAAAGTAAGGTCTGGGGAATCCTACGGAGGTACCCCACCTATTGCAACCTCTTAAACTTCAAACAAGCGAAAGCCAAAGCACGATTCATTAGAAGACAGGCTGAAAAATCATCGTGGCACAAATACATATCTTCAATCAACAGTATAGTAACATCAAAATGTATGTGGGACCAGGTCAGAAAATTTAGAGGAGAGGACTCATCGTACACAATTCCACTACTTACATGTCCAGGCACACAAACAACAATACAAGAACAGGCGGATATACTTGGCGAACATTTCCGTGATTTATCCAGTTCAGGGAATTATACAGAGGAATTTTTACAATACAAACAGTCCGCTGAAAAACAGAAGCTGCCCACTACTGGCGCGTTAAATGAACTATACAATTCCCCCCTGAGACAACAAGAAATAAACAGAGTCCTTTCTGCAGGGAAAACAACAGCGCCAGGTCACGACCGTATTCACTACGTCATGCTGGCTCATCAATCTCGCGCATCTGTAGACGCTCTCCCTAAATTTTTCAACATAATCTGGGAATCTGGTATAATTCCCGAAGAGTGGAAAAAAGCAATAGTAGTTCCATTTCTAAAAACCGGTAAATCCCCAACATCCGCAAGCAGCTACAGACCCATTGCCCTCACAAGCTGTTTGGCAAAATCATATGAAACCATTATCAATATAAGACTCTCATTTATTTTAGAATCAAGAAACCTCATAGACCCCCACCAGTGTGGATATAAAAAGGGTTGTACAACCACTGACCATCTTGCCCGTCTTGAACATGAAATTCGACATGCATTTTTACACAAACAACACTGTCTTGTAGTTTTCTTCGATTTAGAAAAAGCCTATGGTACCACATGGAGATATGGAATTTTAAGAGACCTGGCTGACCTCGGCATCCGTGGTAAAATGCTGAAATGCCTAACTGATTTTATGTCTAACAGAACATTTCACGTACGTCTGCGTTCAGTATATTCGTATACATTTACGCAGGAGAATGGCGTTCTACAAGGCTGTGTTCTCAGCACGACACTGTTTATAGTAAAAATGAACTCAGTTAATAAAATTATACCGTCGTCTCTTATGCACTCTGTTTACGTAGACGATCTCCAAGTGGCTCGCCGCGCCTCAAATTTGCCAACCTGTGAAAGGCAGCTTCAAATGACAATAAGTAAACTTACACAATGGGTTAACAAATATGGTTTCCGTTTCTCCACACAGAGAACAGTTACTGTTTTGTTCTCTCAGAAACGAGGACTACACAGCGATCCAGTCTTAATATTGAACGACACCATATTGCCGGTGAAACAAGATCATAAGTTTTTAGGAGTAACGTTTGACACCAAACCTAATTTACTAACTCACATAAAAGCACTAAAGATTAAAGCAAATAAAGCTCTCAATATTCTTCAAGTTCTGTCTCATAAGCACTGGGGTTCCGACCGAACGTGCCTTTTACGTGTTTACCGGTCTCTTGTGCGTAGCCTTTTAGACTACGGCTCCGTGGTTTACGGCTCAGCCAGACAGTCCTACATCAAGGGACTTGATGCAGTACATAACCTTGGACTGCGACTGGCAAGTGGTGCCTACAGAACGTCACCTGTCCAAAGTTTTTATGTTCAGTGTAATGAACCCTCATTACATCAGCGCAGAGCATTACTCACTTTTTCCTACGTACTAAGAATTCAGTCATAACCACAACACATATGCTAGAATATCTTCACACAATGCAACTCACGCCTACACTATAAAAATAAACCGAACATGATTAAACCGCTTGTCCTGCGATATGAGGAATATGTTCGGGATTATGACATTCCTTGCGAAGTCCTCCAGGTTTCCAGAAAGCCACAGCGTTTGCCCCCGTGGTACGATTTTAAACCGGTATGTGACTGAACACTGATCCATTTCAAGAAGAAAGACACCCCACGCGAAAACATCACACAAGAATTCCGCACACTTAAGGACAAATATCAAAATAACATGCAATATTACACTGATGGCTCTAAAACGAAAGAGCACGTGGATGTGGGGGTCGTAACGGTAAATTCGGAAAAAAGTATTCGATTGCCACAAGGCGCCTCTGTTTTCAAGGCCGCAGTTTTTGCTATATGGGTTGTTGTAAAAATGATTATCGCTGATAAACACAAAAATGCACTCATATACACAGATTCTTTAGGCACACTCAAGGCTCTAAATCTGAAATCTGAGTGTGAACCCCTGATTGGAGACATCTTAAACATGGTGGCTTTTAACGAATACGGGAGGTCAATTCGTTTCTGCTGGGCCCCAAGCCATGTTGGCATACCGGGTAACGAAGCAGCCGGTAGATATGCATTAATGGCAGCGCACAAAGACATTACAAACACAACACTCCCATATAAAGATAGCATCCGTGCAATTAGAAAAGCCTTAACGGTAAAATGGCAACGATAATGGGACCGTTGCGCCGACAACAAGTTACATCTCACGAAACCCATAGTTGGCGAGTGGAAGTCATGCTTTCATCAGGAGCGGTTCATCGAAGTAGTTTTATGCCGACTACGCATTGGGCACACACACCTCACACACAATTACTTACGAAAGAAGACAAACCAACATGCGAGAAATGTCAACAGCCGCTAAGAGTTATGCGCATATTACTCCCATGTACAGAGACTGAAACACACAGGCGAACACTTTTGCACAAATTATATCAACCACACATACCTTTACACCCTGCTCTAATTTTAGGTGATGATCCGCTAGTCCCGCTATGTGACTTCCGAAAATTTCTAGACGACACTGGATTTTTACATAAAAATAGATTTCTAACACAGCTTTTTCCTTCATAAACCGGATTTTAAAACACCTCGTGTTTGGCGCAGCATAGCCTTAGCTGCTTTTGCGCCATTAAACCCCATTTAACTAACTAACTAACTAACTAACTAACTAACTAACTAACTAACTAACTAACTAACTAACTAACTAACTAACTAACTAGCTCATTTTCATAAGACATAACTCGCATTATGAAGCAAGGACGAGGGGCGTAACAACAGCGCCGAATAATCAGCGGACGAAGGAAAAGTACGCGACATCTCGCACCTACAGAGTGGAGGCGATATTTTCATGCTGTCACGTGACTGGCGCAGCGGCTCGCCACCAGCTGGCATGGCCGCTCAGCCGTAGCTGCGTTTTAATGCTGGCGGCGCGCCGCACGCGTTTTACCGCTAGTGTGTATGGGGCTTTCTACGGCGACGATCGTTCTGGAATATCGCCTGAGTAGCGCGCGTCGTCTGTTCGCCCATGACACCATGCATGAAGGGTACAGCTAGCGCGTCAAAATAAAGCGCTGCATGAGCGGAGCTCTGTCTGCGGCGGGTGTTTTGAATCGCGTCCACGCTTCACCTGCGCCCTGCCTCTCACCATCTCCCGATTAGTGAGGAAGTCGCGCCGCACTTCACTCGCTTGCAACATGCCGCGCGAGACACATTGTCCGCATCAGCCACTATATCACGCAATGAAAACACGTATAGAGCTGTGCGCAAATTTATCCATTGGGGAGTATGGTAATCGTCGGTGAATTTTTAGACGATTTTCAGTTTGGTCTAGTTGGCGTTTGTGGCATATATATTGACCAAGGTCGATCCAAATAGGTGGCGAAGCTTCGAGCGAGAAGCGGTTCAGTAAAAATTGTCACCGGTATCAGAGAGGGTGTTATGGGAGGAGCGATTAAATCGCGACTATGTTTGGAGGGAACAAACATTGAGAAAGAAAAAAAGCATTTTTTTTTTAATTTCAAGCGAGGCATCATTAGATTCATTCAACGAAAATAAAATTCCTGGTCAATTTCATATATTCGTGATGAGTTAAGAAAATACAAGCTTATTTAATTTCATTATTATTACTAAGTACAATTCTTTTCAGCGCCCATCGTTACAGGGGGCGTTGACGCCGCTATCACTCGCAATGATATACACCTCTTGACATGTACACAAAGGCGCGCTCGTAAAGTTAACCTGTTGAAATACGCCCCCCTTCACGCCTTGTGCTTTTTTGCGTGTAATTGTTTGTCTGAATTTGGTGACGTGGGTAGCTGCATCGCTTCTTAACCTGTTCAGTCAAAAGTAGTGAGTTACGGCCACCAGGTAATAGTGTAGTTATTTTCGCGCAACTACGCTGGACGATGGGCTTGGCATCCGACGATAGGATCAGCACTCTACCATCGAAAGCCTTCGTCGGACTCCAAACAAAAAGTATGTTCTGTGCAGGGGTGCGATTTCGACAACCGTATGGCTGGTCTTTTCCTGCATAGCTCTCCGCGCTGAAAGCTCGAAAGGCTCATCAAGTTGAATGGCGGGGCACTTGAATATACAGCTCTAAAGACAGGCCAACAAAACGAATTTCGCGCCTTCGTAACCAAAATGACGTCACTTCTGTTTTTTAAAAGATGTGGCGTCAGATTATTTTTTCTTCCGCCGGAAGTGTCCCCTCCACATACAGATGGCGCTAAGCCCCATGAACCGCCGATGAACCGCCATGTTTTGAATGCATGGGCTCCTATGGAAACTTCGCTACCAGGTATATTCACCTTGCAATGACCGCTAATAAGGATGAGGACAGGGGAAGAGAACACAAAACGACCGCGTCGTCGTTTTGTGTTCCCTTCCCGTGTCCTCGTCTTTATTAGCGGTCATTGTTCTCGACGATCGCCGAATGTGGTCGCCGCTATCGTTGTGCATGACTCTTGCTTATTTTTTCTTGGCACAGGTTTGCCCAATAAAGTGTTACTTTCGCGATTCACAGTTTTCGCTAGTCTGTTCTTCAGCGTCGCTACAACGCAAAAATATACTAACCCAGCGAGTGACACGCTTTTTCACGCGACGCAATCGAATCATTCGAGAGTTAAAGCTCAGCGGGCCCGCTGGCTTGCTGAACTATAACTCTCTATTAAAAGGGGGATGTTTTCTTCGCTCGATTACAGCAACAGCGTGTTATTTGCCACGGTATAAGGGATTCGTTAATTATTCAATTGTGCGCATTTATTTCCTTTAATGAATGATGCTTAACTTAAACACGATATCAATAACAAATAATAATGAAAATGGCTACAGTGCGTTTTGTGAAAGAAGTTGTACCAAATCGCAGAAAAATATTGTGTGCCACGCATGGACATCATTAGCTCATTCGTGAAGCCGACCAATAGGAACGGTGCGTTATTTTAAGATGTAATACATATGAAAATACTGCATTGCGTGCTCGGCTCGACGGCATTGCGTCTACTTGCTTCCTGAAGTTGGCTTTCGCGGAATTATTGTTATGTAATTTAGCTTTACAGTAAATGTCACGTTTGCAATTGTCCAAGACATAGCCTAATTGTAGAAATGAGAGGCTAAATAAGCCTAACCATTACTGTCATTACTATGATAAATTAGCTTCAGAAAGGCTAGGTTCTACGATCTCATTATGAGCCACGCCGTAGGGGGGGGGACTCCGAAAGAATCTGGATCACTTGGGGTTCTTTAACGTGCACCTAAACTTAAGTACACGGGTGTTTTCGCGTTTCACCCCCAGTGAAATGCGGCCGCCATGGCCGGGATTCGATCCCGCTACCTTACACTTAGCAGCCCAACGCGTTAGCCATTAAAAGCAACCACTGTGGGTTTCAGGAAGGTGAGAAAGCACAAGAACGAAGCTAAGCTAATCCACTGCGCATGCTGTGCGTCATTCCGATCCTGGCTTCGCCGCCATACTGGGGGCGCACGGCATGACATTTACACCATAATTTTCTTGTCGCATCGTTACTGTACAACTGCGCCGTAAACCTGACAACCATAAACAGGCTTGTTGTAGATGGCAATGATAGCCTGCTCGAATATGAGTATTTTCGGTTACGGTGGTTTGCGCAAACCATGCACCGAGACTGCGGCGACCCTGGCAAGCATGTTGTGGCACCACCTTTTATAACTGAATTACGTTACTTTCTGAACGCAGCCGTAACGTCAGGCTTATTTGTAGCCTGATTACCTTTTTAAAAGCGAAGTACTTAGTAAAACACTTGAATTGCCTCTTGCCAGTAATATTTGACCAGCGAGATGTGTGTGATGCGTTTTTTTCTTCAGTAATATTAATACTCCTCCAAACACAGGCAGCTGATACGTTTCCGCTTTAACTGAAAGAATAATTCTAGTTTATAGAGAAAACTGTATCTAATTCGATATCGCCGCACTGAAATGGCGAGATTGCGCTCGGCGCCAGAAGCGATGATATTTAATCACGTGGAGGAAAAAAAACACTGTCTGAAGATGTTACACGTTAACGGCATACTGATTCTTGAGTGCCGTCTACTTCAGGGCAGTCGGAGAATACCAGGTGTGCCTGTTGGAACTGACGCGAGTCAGTGGATGCGGAAACTCTTCGCTACTCGCCAGACGACTGCAGCGAATGGATAAGTTCGCGCAAGAGCGACCCATCTGCGTTGAGCATGTGAACGGTAAGTACCTCTGCCATAGTCGCAAGACATGTGTTGGAACTGCGCCAAGGAAAAATTGTGCAGATACGACGACGACGATTGTTGTCCTTGTAACGGAATAGCCCGAACGCACCAATGAAAGCTCACAACTTCCCCATCGCCGCCTCCCGCAACTCGATTTCGCAAGAGATTCCTCGACAATAACCCTCTCTCCACCTCAACATGCACCTTTTCCCTTAGCACCTTTGTATGGTAAGTCCTACTACCGCCCACCACGGACTATATTGCCTTGATGCGTCTCGATGCACATGCTCTCCGCGCGCGCCACAGACCACCGATCGCCGCTAACCACGGAAAAGGGCAAAGGAGCACAAGAACCCTATTTACTTTACAATTTGACTATCACGTTCCACATGACATCTTTCCAGCTAGAGTGACTGCTCTAGTGGAGGGCTTAGAGACCGGACAGTTCCCAAGTACTAGTGTGCGCGTTTTGTGTATCTCAATATGAGTCCTCAGCTACTCTGAAAGGCTGCAGCCTTGGGGGAAGAAGAAGAACAAAAATTTATTGTTAGAAAGGACTTCCTTGCCCCTAAAACGGGGTAACGCAGTGTGGTCGGGCCCTTATTCCAAGGCGCCGCTGGCCCTCGCCATCCTTTCTGCCCTCCGGAACAGCCCGAGCTGATCCCCGACGGCGGAGCTGGATAGCCATGCCTCCTACCTCGCTCTCGTATTATTACCTTCTTGTTCTTCTGTGTGAGCTGTGCACTCCCATGTGATGTGGTAGAGTGTTAGTGTGCTCCCACACCACGGGCATATGTCCTTGTATGCTGTTGGGTAGTATATGTGCAATTTATGTAGGTTTATATATGTGTCCGTTTGGAGCCTGCGTAACGTCGCTGAGTCCACGGCTAAAAGGTTCCTATGCGGTGCTGGGTAGAGCCTTCTGAATTCCCTGTAGTGTTGCGAGATCACTTTATAACTTTGATCGATGGGTGTCGGGTCCTCCACCATGTTGCCATGGGCAGCTCGGCAATTAGTGAAACCGCGAGCCGCCTCATCTGCATGGAGGTTCTCAGTAACACCCTCGTGTCCAGGGGCCCATGTTATCGTTTGGGTATACCTGACGTCAAGGTCTCTGCTGATTTCGGCAAGTATACGGCGGGCCCTCGAGCCGATTTGTACCCTCTGATAGTTCCGACATGCGGCCTGAGAATCTGTGATTATTGTTAGTAGAGCATTGCGCTCTATGCCTTCTCTTATAGCTAAGGCGATGGCTATCTCTTCGGTTCTAAAGTGGTTGCTCGGCAAACCGAAGCACCGGCCGTGATTTTACCTTTACGGTTTACGACAACTGCCACCATATTCCTTGCGCTGGCCTGATATGGTGAAGCATCCGTGAATCTTGCAGTGTCCAAGTATTTTGTTGTTTTGTCTATGTATTCTGCTCTAGCTTTTCTCCTTCCTGCGTGTGATGTCGGATCCATGTTTTGTGGTATTGCTGATACCCCATACAAAGCTCTAATCTGGCAGGGTAGACCTGTGGCCTTTTGGTATATTTGTATGCATTCTCCAAGGCCGCCTCTTTGCAGAAGAGCTCTGTCGACTGTCGTTTGTGCCAATCGACTCCTCTGCTCTATGAGTTGGGCCTCAGCCAGCTCATGAAATGTATTGTGGAGGCCGAGGGCTAGAAGCTTCTCATTTGAAGTGTTGCGTGGCAAGCTCAGGGCTGTCTTATATGCCATCCTTATTATTGTATCAGCGTTTCCTTCTTCCTCCCTGTTCATGTTACGGTAAGGTAGGGAGTACATTAGTCTTCTAATGACTAGGCTTTTCACCAGTCTGAGGGTGTCTTGTTCCCCCATTCCTGTCCGATTAGGAGGCGCATGGGCTATCATCCGGTTATTCTGCTGCGTTGTTTTTCTGATCATGTCTAAAGTGTGTAAACATCTGTCATTAGATTGCAGCCACATCCCCAACACTCTTATTATTGACCTCTCAGGAATAATTTTCCCTTCCAGCCTGATCTCGAGTTTGAGTCTCGGGTCAGTTCTTTGTTTTTTGGTTTTTGTGAGGCGAATGAGTTATCGAACCAATTATCTAAATCAATTATGTGCGTGATTTCTTCTTTAAGCGATTCTCTGTACGCCCGTCAGTCTGTTAATTTAGCTGTACCTATTTGTTTGCGGACTTGAGCTGTGCGGATTGTGGGGCTTATAATGCAATGGACACTTCCTAGATTTTTGAGGGTGTTGCACCACTCCGCATTTGGACAATTTTTGGTTATTGTTAGGTCCGGACTTGTGTCAGCGGAGATACTATTCCCTGTTTTTGTTGGCCTTGCATAGTCTGTTAGAAGTGTCCTGCCGAGTGCTTCTGTTTGTTACATGATATTTTTGCCTTTAATGTTCTGGGTTGGATACCCCCAGCTTGAGTGCCTGGCATTAAAATCCCCAACAATCACTAGAGGTCTCCCCTTCGCCATTTTTGCTGTCTCTTGAAATAGTTTGTTGAACGTAGCTCTTTTCTGACTCGGCGGGCTGTAGACAGTTATGAAGGCACTCCTTCTTCTGGTGCCTTCATATGTGAGTTCTGTTATTATATGCGGAATGTCCGTTCCTTCTATGGATTTGTGACATATTGCCGTGACTTTCTTGTCCACCAATGTTGCGACCTTCCAGTTTTCACCTTCGGTATTGAAGGTTTCGTGTCCCTGTAACTTTGGGTTTGTTCCGGCTTCTTGTAATGCAATGATTGCTGGTGATCTTTGTGTGTCATCACCAGCTGCGACAGTTGTCCCATTTTACGCCGGAACCTGCGGAAGTTCCACTGCCATATTTCGCACTCTTCGGAAGCGTGCTTTTGATGTTTAGGCATTGTATGTCGCCTGGGTAATGGCCGACAGGCCTGGCCTGTTGTATACTTTCTCTGCTTTTTCTCTTATGCTGCTTGCTGCCTGTGGCATGTTTTCGCAACGGTTTCTTAAATTCTATTTGTTGTGCCTGGCTTCTCTTGTCCAGAGCTTCTAGTTTTTGATCTACCTGAACCATCACCTGCTCTATGATTGTGGGTATAACTTCTTTTATGGTTTGTTTTCAATATCGACAAGGTAATTAGGGTGTCGATTTCTAAATTCTGTAGTTTTTGTCCTTTCTGTCCTGTCTAGACTGGTTTAGTTTCTTCTTGTGGTTGCTTCGTTTGTTGCTTTTTCAGTTGCCTATTTTCTCTATCGTGGCAGAAAAGCACCAAAATAAGGCCTGGGGAATCTTACGCAGGTACCCAACATATAACAACCTTCTAAATTTCAAACAAGCCAAAGCGCAAGCTCGAAATATCCGGAGACAGGCAGAAAAATTTTCCTGGCAAAAATATGTATCTACAATTAATAGCACAGTAACATCCAAAAGGATGTGGGAACAGGTCAGGAAGTTTAAGGGGGACTACTCATCATACACGATACCCATACTTACACCTTCAGCTACTCAAACAACACTACAAGAGCAAGCGAATATACTTGGGGAGCATCCCTATAACGTCTCCAGCTCGGCAAACTATTCAAACACGTTCCTAAAATACAAACTGTCGGCCGAAAAGGAGAAACTACCAACTGCTAGCATGTCAAGCGACGAATGCAACACTCCATTCACGGTACAAGAACTTAACACGGTTCTCTGTGCTGGCAAGAAAACTGCAGTAGGTCCTCACCGGATCCATTATTCCATGCTCGCACACCTATCCCAAGCATCCGTAGAGGCTCTCCTTAAATTATTTAACGAAGTATTTGAATCCGGAAACATGCCAAAGAGCTGGAAAAACGCAATAGTTGTGCCTTTTTTAAAGCCAGGTAAATCCCCCACATTCCCAAGCAGCTTTCGACCCATTGCCCTGACAAGTTGTTTGGCGAAAACATATTAAGGTATCGTAAATGCCAGATTAACTTTCACGCTTCATATAGGGAACTCTTTTGCTTCTCATCAGTGCGGCTATAAAAAAGGGTGTTCAACGACAGACCACCTCGTTCGACTTGAAGACGAAGTACGTAAGGCATTTGTACACAAACAGCACTGCCTGGCAGTGTTCTTCGATTTAGAAAGAGCGTATGACACCACGTGGAGGTTTGGAATCTTACGTGACCTCGCCGCATTAGGAATCCGTGGCAAAATGCTAAACTGTCTCGCTGATTTTATGTCCAGCAGAACATTGCAAATCCGTCCAGGCAATGTGCTCTCGCGCACATTTATCCAGGAAAATGGCGTGCCATAAGGTTGCGTACTAAGCACAACATTCTTTATAGTAAAAATGAACTCTGTTAACAAAGTAATTCCCCCCTCAGTTATGCACTCGATATACGTCGATGATCTGCAAATAGCGTGCCGCGAGTCAAGCTTACGAACATGCGAAAGGCAGCTCCAGATAACAATTAATAAACTAATGGAGTGGGCTGAGAAAAATGGCTGTCGCTTCCCTACTCAAAAAACTTACAGTTCTATTCTCGCAAAAATGAGGGTTGTACTTAGACCCGGATTTAAGATTGAATGATGTCGCGCTGCCGGTAAAACAAGAATATAAATTCTTGGGAGTAACCTTTGACAAAAAACTAAACTTCCTATCCCACATTAAAACACTAAAGATTAAGGCAAATAAAGCATTTAATATCCTTAAACTTTTATCTTATAAGCACTGGGGTTCCGACCGAACCTGTCTTTTACGTATTTACCGGTCTCTTGTGCGTAGCCATTTAGACTACGGCTCCGTGGTTTACGGCTCAGCCAGACAGTCCTATATCCAACGACTTGATCCAGTACATAACCTTGGATTGCGACTGGCAAGTGGTGCCTACGGAACGTCACCTATTCAAAGTTTATATGTTGAATGTAATGAACCCTCATTACACCAGCGCAGAGCATTGTTCACATTCTCTTACGTACTCAGAATTCAGTCATCACCGCAAAACATATGCTACAACATCGTCACACAGTGCAACTCACGCCTACACTACACAAATAAACCAAACATGATTAGGCCACTTGTACTCCGGTATGAGCAATACTGCCGGGATTATGAAATTCCCCACGTCGTCCTCCAGGTTGCCAAGAAACCAGAACGGTTGGCCCCGTAGTACGATTTCACGCAGTTGTGCGACTGGACATTAACAAATTTAAGGAAAAGAGACCCTCCACACGACACATTATACAGGAATTCTGTGCTCTTCAGGACCAATATCAAAATCACATGGAATTCTACACTGATGGGTCCAAAACAAAAGAACACGTGGGTGTAGGGGCCGTCACAGAAAATTGGGAAAGAAGTATTCGTCTACCAAAACATGCCTCTGTTTTCATTGCTGAAGTTTACGCTGTATGGGTTGCAGTTAAAAAGATTATCACTGGCAAGCACAAAGACACAGTCATATACACTGATTCCTTAAGTACACTGAAGGCTCTAAATCTGAAATCTGAGTGTGAACCCCTGTTAGGGGATACTAAACATGGTCGCGCTTAATAAATACGGGAGATCAATCCGCTTCTGCTGGCTACCAAGTCATGTTGGGATACCGGGTAACGAAGCAGCCGATGGCAGCGAACAAAGAGATAACAAACGTAACACTTCCATACAAAAACAGCATCCGCGCGATTAGAAAAGCCTTAACGGCGAAATGGCAACGATAATGGAACCGTTGTGCTGACAACAAACTACATCTCACGAAACCCATTGTTGGCGTGTGGAAGTCATGCTATCATCAGGAGCGATTCATCGAAGTAGTTTTATGCCGACTACGCATTTGGCACACACACCTCACACAATTACTTACTTACAAAAGAAGAGACACCAACATGCGAGAAATGTCAACAGCCACAAACAGTTATGCACATATTACTCACATGTACGCAGATTGAAACACACAGACGAACACTTTTGCACAAATTATATCAACTACACATACCTTTACACCCTGCTCTGATTTTAGGTGATGATCCGCTAGTCCCATTATGTGACGTCCGAAAATTTCTAGACGACACTGGATTTTTACATAAAATATAGATTATTAACAAAGCCTTTTCCTTCATTAATTGGATTTTAAAACACCTCGTGTTTGGCGCAGCATAGCCTTAGCCGCTTTTGCGCCATTAAACCCCATTTAACTAACTATTTTCTCTGTGTAGGTCTCCTATTCGCACTCGCATTAGCTCTAGTTCGCGTTCTAGGCGTGTGAGTTGTGTTGTTTGGTGTGGGGGTTGGGAGGTGATTGCTGCCCAGCTCACCTTGTTTTTGCCTTCCTTATTCAGCTTCTTCTTGCTCTTCTGCTGTTGTTTTGTTGTTTGGCCCCTCTCTTGGTCACTGTCCCTGGAGTTGTAGCGGTCTCGGGAGCTGGACCTGGAACGGCCCCCGCCTGGTGATGCAGAGCCCTCACGGTCCGTGCTGAACCAGCGTCTCTTGAGGATTCCGTTGGCTTGTGGTCGACGTAGACGTTGCGACAGTGGTGGCCTGCCCCTTTAGGGTACCCGTTTGAGTTTCTTGATGCACTCCGATGCCGCCGTGGGATGAACCCCCCCCCCCCCCCGCACAGGGCACACTCTGGATCACAGGTATGGTCCTCAGGAGGGTCCCTTAGTCAACAATTGCTGCACGCCTTTGCCGAGGGCGTTGGACAAACGTCCGTTCTATGTCCCTTGCTTTTGCACTGTTTGCAGTATTGTCTCGTGGGCTGATAGGGCACACATGGCATTTTGCCACCGTAATAGTAGACGAAGCGTGGCACTATGGGTCCATCGAACGTTATTATTGCGGTTTCAGACTTGCCGAACATCCGGGCTTGGACGATTGCCACTCCTTGAGTGCGCACTCGGAGATGACTTACAAGTTATTCTTCTGGGGTTTCACGTTTCAGTCCGTGTACCACTCCTTTAAGGTACCCTTCAGGGGTGGTTATGTAGGTATTTATCGGATGTTTAGTGCCATTGAGCTCCACCGTTTTGATCTTTACGATCTTCTCCGCCACTTGTTCGTAGGGGGTACTTACAATGATGATGTTTGACCCGTTACGGAGGTGAAGCAGAAATTTATCGCTCCTGCAGGTCTCCGGGTCGCCGCTTGCACGTTATATCGCTCGCGCAACTTCGTAGATATTAAGTTTTTTTACAACTAGCCCTGGCTTGGGACGCATGATAATTTCCATGTCATTTTTGGGCAGCGGCGCCGCGCGCGTTCGCCGTCGGGGTCTGATAGACGCTACGCCGCGTTTAGCTCGCTCTCCCGCAGGCCCCCTGGCAATGCAGCTACTGTTGCCGTCACCGCCGCCTCGACCTCCGCTGTCATCAGAGGCTGCTCGCACTTGTTTTCTTAAAACTTTTCGTTCTCGCAAAGGTAGTGCAAGTTGCCACTGACAGTTGTTGGCATGGTGGTGTTTCCTTGTTGAATCTTTCTTCTCGTTCTCGTCGGCTTCGCTGGTTGATTCCCCCTGTATCACCTCGTCAGGCGAGAGGAAGTGCTTCATCGTCGGCCGCAGATCGCGCTCGGGTTTCGATGGCTTGGTCATCCGTGTCCATGGTGTACTGGGCTAGTTCCGGGTCGTTGTCCGCTGGTTGTTGGGCCGTGGCGGCGCTACGCTTGGGCCGGGAGCTGACTGCCAGGGGCCCGCGCTCCGCTACGCCGTTAGGCTTAGCGTGGCGGGCCGGCATGCTCGGGCGGTGGTCTTATCTTCTTGGAAGAAGCCGGGTCTACTTGTCAAAAAAGGGGGTATCAGCGTGTTCTTGGGGTCTTCCTACACAAATCCTGCGACTTCCGTGGTGGTCACATGATTTTGACCGCTGCTAGGCAAGATTATTGACGGAGCCGATGCGAACACGTCTACACTCCTCGGCGCCACCTGGCGTTCCCTTGGGGGAAGCTTAAAACAAAATTGAGGTTCACAGGAAACTCACATGAAGTGATGAACATTGGTTGAACAAAGCAGCATGAACATTGGGCCAAGGGTACGTAGTTGTCTTTGTCGATTCTCATGGTAATGCCATGTCAATACGACATGTTAACGATGTACGTCGACGTCGAATACAAGACTTGGGATGCCGTCCTCCCTACCTATTTTTTGCCTACAACACGGCAGTGCAAGGGACAACCCAGATAACGCCGTTCAAGCAGATTTAGCGAAGTAACCCTGCGAGGACGCTCGACGGCATGTTGCCGCACACCACCGACGAAGACAATCTTGATGTCACCGCCTATCTATAGCGTGCTAAAGAACCACTATTCATCCGACTGCGCATCAAGAGCCCGGAGAGAACCGACAGCCGCCCCGCAGGGGCGTCTGCGTCAGCAGGCGTTTGGTGTGTTGCGACACCACGTACCCGAGCACACGAGGGTTGGACCCTCCCGCGTGTAGCCGTGCGCGGCTTAGCCGTGTCCGGGGAAAAGGGGATCCTGGGGGTTGAGCCAATGCCGGGTGTTTGGACCTTTACGGCCCCTCGGCGGCGGCAACACACCCCTTTGGCCTCGGCTTCACGTAGACGGCACCCCCGGACTGACCCACCCGGGGGAAATCGGTAGTTGCCTTTTCCTGTCTCTCTCTCCCTCTAATCTTCGCCTTTCTCTTACTTTTCATCTTTCCTGTCTTCTCCTAGCTTCCGCTTACTTCCAATTTTTCCAGGCAGCAAGGGTTAACCTTGTGTGAATAACCAACCTAGGTTATCTCATATTTGGTTATAGTGACAACGTAAAGCTGGCGTTTGCAGGACCTGTTTTTACAGTCCCTGTAACGTCCCCTTGTAGGGCTCCATGGTGGGTGGCTGGCGTTGTTGCCGAAAATTCAATTCCTTTATGGCTAGCTCCTTCCCTCCGCTTCCTGATCGCCCTCACAAAAGAGGGCGCACCGATGAAGTTTTCCAGTTTTTTGGACGACAAAGACAAAACTTCCCACTTTACCATGTGATCCACTCAGAAAAATCAGAAAAACAAGTACGAAACATTTCCCCTTTTCTAGTTTCAAAGTCCTTAACTGATGTCCTTGGTCCAGGCTACAAGGTATCAAGGCTGGCAAGTGGTGATCTCCTGTTAGAGCTCCATGATCAGAAACAGTACGATAAGTTGCCCAGTCTAGTATCATTTGGAGATGTTCCATTAACAGTGACTCCACACCGCACTCTCAACACCACCCGCGGCGTTGTCTCGGATGACGATTTGCTCCAGCTGACAGAGGCTGAGCTCCTGGAGGGCTTCAGTGATCAGAATGTTGTCAATGTGAGAAGAATTAAGATAAGAAGGGATGGAAAAGAAATTCAAACAAAGCACCTGATACTCACATTCGGTTCAAGTAGTCTGCCCGAGTATGTAGAGGCCGGGTACATCAAGCTCCGTGTCAGACCATATGTGCCAAATCCTCTAAGATGCTTCAAATGCCAGCGTTTTGGCCACAGCTCGCAGAGCTGCCGAGGCCGCCAAACATGCGCCAAATGCAGTGCCCTTGAACACGTCACTGAAGCTTGTGCGAACACTCTCCACTGTGTAAACTGTGATGGGGAGCACGCCGCGTACTCGCGGTCGTGCCCATCGTGGAAAAAAGAAAAGGAAATTGTAACAATAAAAGTAAAGGAAAATATAAGTTTCAAGGAGGCACGTAGGCGGGTATCGTACCTGCCCAGGAAAACCTTTGCCGATGTGGCGCGTCAGGGGGCAGCGTCACAACGGCCTCCGGCGGCTGTCCGACCCACAGTCAGTGAGTCGGCAGTCACGCCATCTGCCCCCACGGTGGTTGCAGCTAGCGCTGCTCCGCCAACCGAGCAGACGGAGCCATCGACCCCGAAGGTGGGCGCAGCCGAGGCTGCCCCAACCGTCGAGGCCCCCTCCAGCGCTGGCAACGGCCAGCGCAACCAAATCCCTCAGGGTGCCCCATCGACCTCCGGGCTGGTGGGCGCAGGGGTCTTGCCCTCCAAGGCGGGACTCCCTCTGAAAACCTCTCGCTCACAAGAGCGCTTGTCCGGCGTCTCACAGGAGGCAATGGACACTACACCTGTCCCCAAGGCGCACCAAACGCCTAAGGAGCGTCGAGACTCGCTCGAACGCTTCAGAAAGAACAAAACCCCTATTACAGGGCCTCGAAAGGGCTCTGTAATATAAGGCATCCACTCCATTTCCGTAAACACAGCACCAATTTACCTTAAACATGGATACACAAATCATTCAATGGAACATCAGAGGTCTCCTTAGAAACCTTGATGATTTGCAAGAACTCATACACAAACACAATCCAAAAGTGCTGTGTTTACAGGAAACACACCTAAAATCAAAACACACAAACTTTCTCCGACAGTATATAACTTTTCGCAAAGATCGCGATGATGCTATCGCATCATCGGGAGGTGTAGCTATAGTTATCCACAAAAGCATTGCGTGTCAACATTTACAGCTCCAAACGCCTCTTGAAGCAGTGGCAGTTCGAGCTGTCCTCCTAAACAAACTCATCACCATTAGCTCGCTTTACGTACCCCCACACTACAAATTAAACAAACATGAATTCCAGTCATTTATAGACGAATTGCCAGAACCTTATGTTGTTCTTGGCGATCTCAACGCGCACAGCTCCCTGTGGGGTGACTGTCGTATAGATGCGCGAGGTCGTCTTGTTGAACAGTTCCTTTTTTCTTCTGGTGCGTGCCTTTTGAATAAGAAGAAACCCACTTATTACTGTCTTGCAAATAATACCTTTTCTTCAATTGATCTCAGCATAGTTTCCCCGTCTATACTGCCTGAACTGGAGTGGGAAGTTGCGAACAATCCTTACGGAAGCGACCACTTCCCCATACTATTAAGAACACTTAAAGAAAACGAATATCTACCACAGGCTCCTAGGTGGCAGGTCGACACAGCCGACTGGGAGAAATTCCGAACCATAACTAGCATATCATGGGATGACATGTCCTCGTTACAAATTGATGCTGCTGTGGATTACCTTACAGCTTTTATTATAGATGCCGCATCTAAATGCATACGTGAAGTAAGTGGCTCGGCATGCAAACGGCATGTCCCGTGGTGGAACGATGAATGTAGAGTCGCACGTAGGAATCAAAACAAAGCGTGGGGGTTGCTACGCGCTTCGCCCACTGCAGAGAATCTCGTTAACTTTAAGAAAGTTAAGTCTCAAGGCAGGAGAACCCGCCGACAGGCCAGAAGAGAGAGCTGGCAAAAGTTTTTATCGAACATCAACTCGTTCACAGATGAGGCGAAAGTCTGGAACCGCGTAAATAGAATTAGAGGGAGACAAACATATTCCCTCCCTCTGGTAAACACACAGGGTGATACGCTGCAACATCAGGCAGACTCACTTGGGGAGCACTT
Organism: Dermacentor variabilis; assembly: GCF_050947875.1. Classification (NCBI taxonomy): domain Eukaryota; kingdom Metazoa; phylum Arthropoda; class Arachnida; order Ixodida; family Ixodidae; genus Dermacentor; species Dermacentor variabilis. The sequence continues at coordinate 99,163,189 of NC_134577.1, forward strand.
TGAGAGTGTGTCAAGTTCAAAACATTATTCGAAATCCTTCCTGAAATATAAGCAAATAGAAGAATGTAAGCCACTCAAAAGAAAATGTCCACAGAGTGAATCCTACAACTGCCCATTCAGTATTGCTGAGTTGAAAGCTGCCTTGAGCTCATGCAAGAGCTCTGCACCCGGATCTGACAGAATCATGTATGAAATGCTCAAAAACTTACACGATGACACGCAAGTTACACTACTCACACTTTTCAACACCATCTGGGATGCAGGGTACCTTCCAACCGCATGGAAGGAAGCTATTGTGGTCCCTGTTTTGAAACAAGGTAAAGACCCTTCCTCAGTGGCAAGTTACCGCCCGATAGCCCTCACAAGTTGCCTTTGTAAGGTATTTGAAAAAATGATTAATCGGCGACTGATCCATTTCCTTGAAATGAGCAAAATGCTTGATCCTTATCAATGCGGCTTTCGAGAAGGGCGGTCCACAACCGATCATCTCGTACGTGTTGAAGCAAATATTCGGGAGGCATTCATACATAAACAGTTCTTCCTATCGATATTTCTCGATATGGAAAAGGCCTATGACACAACGTGGCGTTACGGAATCTTAAGAGACCTGTCAGAAATGGGCATCCACGGTAATATGCTTAACATAATGGAAAGCTATCTGTCAAATCGTACGTTCCGGGTAAAAGTAGGCAATGCACTCTCACGTCCTTTTACGCAAGAAACGGGTGTACCCCAAGGAGGCGTGCTCAGCTGCACGCTCTTCATCGTGAAGATGAACACGCTTCGCGCTTCATTACCTCAGGCCATCTTTTACTCTGTCTACGTGGACGACATTCAGATAGCTTTCAAGTCCTGTAACCTCGCAGTGTGCGAGAGACAGGTACAGCATGGCCTGAACAAAGTCTCAATGTGGGCAGACAGGAATGGCTTTAAGATCAATCCTAACAAAAGCACTTGCGTTCTTTTTACAAGAAAGAGAGGAATGATCCCAGACCCTTGCTTAGAACTGGGTGGACAACAAATACCTGTAAACAAAGAACACAAATTTCTAGGTGTCATACTTGACTACAGACTCACTTTCGTCCCCCACATTAAACATCTTAAAAGAAAAATGTCTAAAAACGATGAACATAATGAAACTCCTATCCCAGAGTACATGGGGTAGTGACAGGATGTCTTTATTGAAACTCTATAAAAGCCTCATTCGTTCACGCCTAGACTATGGTGCCGTGATTTATCACTCTGCCGCCCCGAGCGCGCTAAAGATGCTGGACCCTGTTCACCATCTGGGTATCCGTTTAGCCACAGGAGCTTTCAGAACGAGTCCCGTACAAAGCTTATATGCAGAATCGAATGAGTGGTCACTTCATATCCAGAGAACATACATCAGCCAAACATATTTTTTGAAAGTCCACTCCAATCCTGAACATCCCTGTTTTAACACCATTAACGACATGACATATGCTACACTGTTTCGTAATCGTCCTTCCGTAAGACAGCCTTTCTCGCTGCGTGTGAGGGAGCTTAGTCATGAAATGCATGTTCCACTTCTCGAACTTCGCCTAATGCATCCAGCCAAGCTGCTACCTCCTTGGAAGTGGCAGTTGATACAATGCGATACATCTTTCATGGAAGTTACAAAAAACGCCCCAGAGAGTGCAATCCAAATGCATTTCCGGGAACTCCAGCACAAATACTCCTGTACGGAGTTCTACACAGACGCATCGAAGTCACACGACGGGGTGTCCTATGCAGCCGTCGGTACATCCTTCTCGGAATCCGACGTACTGCATCCGGAAACTAGTATCTTTACGGCTGAGGCCTACGCAATATTGTCGACCGTGAAGCATATAAGGAAAACAAAACTCAGAAAATCAGTTATTTTTACGGACTCCCTAAGTGTTGTGAAGGCTTTGATATCGTTCTGTAAGCGCAAAAATCCTGTTTTAATTGAACTCTATTCCGTGTTATGTAAAGCATATGTATCTAACCAGCATGTGATTATATGCTGGGTGCCTGGACATAGGGGCATCGAGGGAAACGTTCTAGCCGATCAGATGGCCACATCAACTTCATTTCATGCAGTTAATCCTACTGCTTCGGTCCCTGTCACAGACCTGAAGCCTTTCTTAAGAAGGAAACTACGAAACTACTGGCAACACATGTGGGACGAAGAAATAAACAACAAACTGCATGTAATAAAGCCACAATTAGGTTTCTGGCCTCCTGTAACAAAATCCCGCCGGACAGACGTCCTATTCTGCCGTCTAAGAATAGGACACACTTTTGGCACACATAACTTTTTACTCACAGGAAACGAGCCTCCAACCTGTGGTAGATGCGGGGAGAGGTTGACCGTCCTCCACGTCCTCCTGGAGTGTCGGGAAGCTGAATATGAAAGAAAGAAACATTTTCCTTTAGCATACCGGCATCATATCCCCCTTCATCCCGCAATGCTACTCGGCCCAGAACCTTTATTTGAGACCAACGCTGTCCTAAGTTTTCTGAAAGATGTTGTCTTGCATGTTTTTAGCCCCACATGTTCGTAGCGGGTCCTCTCTTCAGAGGATACCGCTGCGATATCTCTTTAGTATAGCACATGCCTCTAGGCCCTTGTCTTTCAAGGGCTCTGTCGAGGCAGCAGTGCTGCAAGTAATTTTACGATCTTATATATTTTATAATTTGCATCATTCTTCTACGATGGATTTTAATCTTTATAGTATTCGTCATAAGTCATCGCCATAATTTTATAGCACGAACATTTTACGCACTTTACAGCGAATATTTTTAGGCCACTTTACAGCCAAGTCACATCTTCCATAATACATCTTCAACATTACCACGTGTCATGGCGCTCTTTGGCCAAACCTGGCCCTTGCGCCACAAAACACAACAAATCATCATCAGAACCGACAGCCGGCACCAGAATCTGTGACGATGGCACGTGTATTACCAGCCAAACGACCGTGTTTGGTTTTGGACCACAATGCGCCGGAAGGAACATTGTGAGAAACTTGTGCGACTCCCCGCAGGGGCGTCTGCGTCCGCAGGCGTTTGGTGTGTACGCCTGCGTGATCCACGTACCCACGTACTCATAACGTACCCGTACACATACCCACGTACCCGATAACATGAGGGTTGGACCGTCCTGCGTGTAGCCGTGCGCGGCTTAGCCGTGTCTTGGGAAAGGGAGATCCTGGGGATTGAGCCGATGCCGGGTGTTTGGACCTGTATGGCCCCCCGGCGGAGGCAACAGATCTCTTTGGCCTCTGCTTCACATAGACGGCACCTCCAAGCTGACCCACCTGGAGGAAATCGGCAGTCACCTTTTCCTGTCCTCCCCTTCAATATTCGTCTTTCTCTCTAGCCTTTTCATCTTTCCTGTTTTTCACTTTTGGTGCCGTCTCCCTTATGACCTTGTTTGTTGGTGCACAATATACTTCCCATGTCTGCTCACCAACACGCCCAACAAATGGCACTTCATCTTACTTCCGAATTTCGTGGCGGCAAGGGTTAACCGTGTGTAATATATCCAGTCATGAGTATATACATTAGGTTATAGTGGCGGTGCATAGCTGGCGTCTGCTGGTTTCTCGGAACCTGTAGCGTCCCCTTGTTCGACTCAGTGGTCGGTGGCTAACACCGCCGCCGAATTTCAAAACTATGTTATGGCAGAAACTTTCCCCCGACTTCCAAATCGGCCGCTGCAAGAAGGCAGCACCCATGTACCTTTTGAATTTGCCCTCCGAACCGACCTAGACAACTTCCCAGGTTACCACGTCTTGCATAGTGAAGGAACAATAATTATGCGTAAGCTATCCCCATTCGTGATGGTGAAATGCCTCGTAGGACAAATTGGCAAAGACTACAAAGCCTCGAAAATGAGCAGCAGAGACCTGTTAATAGAATTGAGGAACAAAGAACATGTGCAAAAGCTGTCCGAACTCACCAGTATTAGTGTAATCAAAGTCACGATTTCTCCCCATCGCTCATTCAACACTTGCAGGAGCGTTATCTCAGAGGAAGATTTTCTCACCTTGAGTGACGAGGAACTCCTCGAGGGGTTCCAGGAACTCAATGAGATCAAAGTTCAAATAATTGCAATCCTAAGAAACGATGAACAACTCGCCACCGAACACCTGAATCTTACATTTGGTACTAGCACTCTCACCACCTCTCTCGACGCAGATCAATGTCAGACCATACATACCCAACCCAAGGTGGTGCTTCATGTGCCAGAGGTTTGGCCGTGCATCGCAATCTTGTAGAGGCAAATAAACATGCGCGAAATGCAGTGCCAACGACCATACATCTCAAGTTGACATTTTTTGTGTTCGTAAGTTGTGTAACCCACCTCTGTTATGTCTCTAAAATGAGATAGCAGTATTTGTATATGAATAAACAAAACTGTAAGGCTCCCCCACGCTGTGTAAGCTACAAAGGGGATCATCCAGCATTTTGACGATCTTGTCCCTGTTGGAAGAAGGTGATTGCCCTAACAGTAAAAGAGGTTTCATTTTTCGAAGTGAGGAAGAGGCTTTCAGTCTTAGCTCAAACAAGTTATGTCAGTGTGGCGCGGGAGGGGCCAGCACCGCATCGGTTGCAGGAGTCCATGGGGGTCACCGCCAGTGGCCCCGTAGCAACTACATCCGCACCCTTGGTGGCAGCAGCTAGTGCTGTTCCACTATCATCCAAGACGGCCCTGCAGGCACCTGTTCCGCAGGCCCCAAGGCTAAACCGAAAGCCGAGGCTCGAGACGCCCCCCAGGGGAGTCTGCGTCTGCAGGCGACACCACGGAGCCGAGCACATGAGAGCCGGACCCTCCCGCGTGTAGCCGTGCGCGGCTTAGCCGTGTGCGGGGAAAGGAGGATCATGGGGGTTGAGCCGATGCCGGGTGTTCGGACCGTTAAGGCCCCCCGGCGGAGGGAACACACCTCTTTGGCCTCTGCTTCACGTAGACGGCACCCCCGGACTGACCCACCCGGGGGAAATCGGCAGTTGACTTTTCCTATCCACCTCTTCAACCTTTTTCTTTCCTATCTTCTTTCTTTTACTGTCCTTTCATCTCTTTCTCTTCCGTCACTTCCTAATTTTCCTAGGCGGCTAGGGTTAACCTCGTGTATAATATATTATACCCTCCCTTGGGTATAATATATTAGGTTATAGTGGCAATGCACGGTTGGCGCCTGCAGCCTTACGTGTTAAGTCCTGCAGCATCACCATGTTGGGCTCCGTGGTGGGTGGCCGCCATTGCTGCCGAAAAGAAACTGAAATACTATGGGAACACCCGCATTTCCCCGCCGACTTGGTCGTCACTCTCAGAAGAGGGGGCGCACCGAAGACCTGAACACATGTTTCACCTGCACTAAAGAGACCTACCCAAAATACCACGTAGTACACAGTGAGAACCCTGAAAAACAAGCCAGATTCATTTCACCATTCACAGTAGCAAAATCTGTGACCGAAGCCTTAGGGTCAGGTAATAAAGTGACTAAAATGGCTAGTGGAGACCTTCTTGAGATCCCTCAGAAAAATCAGTATGAGAAACTAGGCAGGCTTGTGACATTTGGCAATATATCAGTCTCTGTTACACCACACAGATCAATTAATAGCTCACGCGGAGCCGTATCAGAGGCAGACCTCCGAGATTTGACAGAAGCTAAACTCCTGGAAGGGTGGAAAGAAGAAAATGTCATGAATGTAAAACGAATTATACTTAGACGGGACAACAAGGAAATACCCAAGAAGCATCTTGTCCTAACATTTGCATCCAGCGTCCTGCCAGAAACCAACCAAACAGTATATATCAGGTTAACTGTCGGACCATATATCCCCAACCCTAGACGGTGTTTACAATGTCAGAGGTACGGCCATGACTCGCAGAGCGGCCGTGGTCAAACAACTTGTGCAAAGTGTGGAGTCCAGGCCACCCCTCCGACAACTGCAGTGGCACACCTCACTGTATGAACTGCAGTGGTGACCATCCAGCCTACTCACGCTCCTGTTTGAACTGGAAGAAAGAAAAAGAAATAATCACCCTCAAAGTCAAAGAAAACATTTCGTTTAAGGAAGCCCGTAAGAGGTGCTCACCTTTCCACACCACACCTTATGCTGATGCGGCGCGTCGGGGGGCGGCGTCGCAGCGGCCAATGCCAAGTGCCCCGCCCGTGTGCAGGGAGCAGGTACTTTCGGCTCCTGCCCCCAGGGTGGAAGTAGGTAAGCCTACTCCATCCAACCAGGAAACAGGCCAAGCTACCCTTGGGTTGCCGGACCCACAAGAGTGATCTGCGGACACCTGCGCTAGACGCAGCGATCCCGCAGGACCGATAGTGGCCCCGAAGGTAGGCGCAGCCGAGGCTGCCTCAACCTCCCCTGCCCCTCCCAGTGCTGGCAACAGCCGGCGCAGCCAAATTCTACACGGAGCCCCCTCGACCTCCGGGATGGTGGGCGCAGGGGTCTTGCCTTCCGAGGTGAGACTCTCCCGAAAAACTTCTCGCTTGCAAGAGCGCGTGTCCGGCGCCTCACAAGAGGCATCGGACACAACACCCATCCTCACGGCGCACCAAGCGCCTAAGGAGCGGCGAGGTTCCCTCGAACGCTTCAAAAAAGGCAAGACCCCGGTTACAGGGCCTCGAAACAGCTCTGTAACCTAATGCATCACTTCTGTTTCTGTATACACAGCACCGATTTACTTCAAATATGGATTCGCAAAGATGCAATGGAACATCAGAGGTCTTCTGAGGAACCTTGATGATGTGCAAGAGCTTATCCAAAAACACAATCTAAAAGTTTTGTGTCTACAGGAAACACACCTAAAACCACATCACACAAACCACAGGTTTCGCAAAGATCGCTATGATACTGTCGTATCATCAGGCGGTGTTGACATTTTTATTCATAAAAGCATTTCGCGTCAGCATATACAGCTACAAACGCCCCTTGAAGCAGTGGCGCTTCGAGTTGTTCTCCTAAATAAACTCGTCACGATTTGCTCGCTTTACGTACCCCCACACAACAAATTCAACAAACATGAATTTCAGTCATTTATAGACGAATTCCCAGAACCTTATGTTGTTCTTGGCGATTTCAATGCGCACAGCTCCCTGTGGGGCGTCTCTCATATAGATGCGCGAGGTCGTCTTGTTGAACAATTCCTTTTTTCTTCTGGTGCGTGTCTTCTGAATAAGAAGGAACCCACATATTACTCTCTAGCAAACAGAACCTTTTCTTCAATCGATCTCAGCATAGTTGCTCCTTCTATTCTGCCTGAACTCGAATGGGAAGTTACAAAGAACCCTTACGGAAGCGACCACTTCCCCATACTACTACGAACACCTAAAGAAAACGAATATCCAACACAGGCACCCAGACTGCCCCAACCTCCCCGGCCCTTTCTAGCGCTGGCAACAGCTGGCGCAGCCAGATCCCTCAGGGAGCCCCATCGACCTCCGGGCTGGTGGGCGCAGGGGTCTTGCCCTCCAAGGCGGGACTCTTGTAACTGCTCGCTCGCAAGAGCACGTGTCCGGCGCCTCACAAGATGCAATGGACACTACACCTGTCCTCAAGGCGCACCAAACGCCTTAGGAACGGCGAGGCTCCCTCGAACGCTCCAGAAAGGGCAGAACCCCGTTACAGTGCCTCGAAAGAGCTCTGTAACCTAAGGCATCACTTCCGTTTCCGTACACACAGCACCAATTTACTCTAAATATGGATACACAAATTATTCAATGGGACGTCAGAGGTTTTCTTAGAAACCTGGATGACGTACAAGAACTCATACACAAACACAATCCAAAAGTGCTGTGTTTACAGGAAACACACCTAAAATCAAAACACACGAACTTTCTCCGACAGTACATAACTTATCGCAAAGATCGCGATGATGCGGTCGCATCATCGGCCGGTGTCGCCATTGTTACCCATAAGAGCATTGCGTGTCAACTTTTACAGCTACAAACGCCTCTTGAAACAGTGGCGGTTCGAGCTGTTCTCCTAAACAAACTCATCACCATTATCTCTCTTTACATACCCCCACATTACAAATTAACGAAACATGAATTTCAACCCTATGTAGATCAAACGCCAGTACCTTATGTTGTTCTTGGCGATTTCAATGCACACAGCACCTTGTGGGGAGACTCTCATATCGATGCGCGAGGTCGTCTCGTTGAACAGTTCCTTTTTTCTTCTGGAGCGTGCCTTCTAAATAAAAAACAACCCGCATACTACTCTCTTGCAAACAGATCCTTTTCGTCAATAGATCTTAGTATAATTTCCGCGTCTATACTGCCCGAACTCATATGGGAAGTTACTAGCAATACTTACGGGAGCGATCACATCCTCGTACTGCTAGGGACATCTAAAGAAAATGAATTTCCCCCACAACCTCCTAGGTGGAAGGTAGATACAGCCGACTGGGAGAAATTTCGAACTCTATCTAGCATCTTATGGGCTGATATGTCTTCTCTAGAAATTGATGCCGCTGTGGAGTATCTTACAGCGTTCATAATAGATGCCGCATCTAAATGCATATCTGAAAGAAGTGGTTTGCCATGCAGACGGCGTGTCCCGTGGTGGAACGAGGAATGTAGGATTGCTCGTAAGAAACAGAACAAAGCGTGGGGGTTGCTACGCGCTTCCCCCACTGCAGAGAATCTTATCAACTTTAAGAAAGTAAAATCTCTAGGCAGGAGAACCCGCAGGCAGGCCAGGAGAGAAAGTTGGCAGAACTTTTTATCAAGTAATTACTCGTTTACAGATGAGGCCAAAGTCTGGAACAGGGTAAATAGAATGAGAGGTCGACCAACGTACTCACTCCCTCTGGTAAATGCACAGGGCGATACACTCCAAGATCAGGCGCACTCACTTGGGGAGTACTTTGAGAGCGTGTCAAGTCCAACAAATTATTCAGAATCGTTTCTCAAATACAAACAAATAGAAGAATGTCAGCCACTCATAAGAAAATGTCGAAAGAATGAACCATACGACTGTACTTTTAGTATTGCCGAGTTCAGAGCTGCCTTGAGATCATGCAAGAGATCCGCACCGGGTCCTGACAGAATTATGTATGAAATGATCAAAAACCTACACAATGACACCCAAGTTACACTACTCACAATTTTCAACACTATTTGGGCTGCGGGATACTTTCCAACAGCATGGAAAGAAGCAATTGTGGTCCCTGTTTTGAAGCAGGGGAAAGACCGATCCACGGCAGCAAGGTATCGCCCGATAGCTCTTACAAGCTGCCTGTGTGAGGTTTTTGAAAAAATGATTAATCGCAGACTCATACAGTTTCTTGAACTCAATAATATACTTGATCCCTATCAGTGTGGCTTCAGAGAAGGCCGGTCGACAACAGATCACTTAGTACGCATTGAAGGATATATTCGGGACGCATTTGTACATAAGCAGTTTTTCATGTCAATATTTCTTGAGATGGGGAAGGCATATGACACAACATGGCGCTACGGCATCTTGTGAGACTTGTCGGAAACGGGCATCTGTGGCAGTATGCTCAAAATATTTGAAAGCTATTTGTTGAATCGCATCTTCCGAGTGAAAATCGGCAACGTATTGTCGCGACCTTTCACACAAGAAACAGCTGTCCCCACAGGGAGGCGTGCTGAGTTGTACGCTCTTCATCGTGAAGATGAACACGCTTCGTGTTTCGCTACTACCTGCCATTCTTTATTCTGTCTACGTTGAAGACATTCAAATCGGCTTCAAATCCTGTAGCCTCTCAGTATGCGAAAGACAGGTGCAGCAGGGCTTAAACAAGATTTCCAAGTGGGCAGACAAAAACGGATTTAAAATCAACCGCCAGAAAAGCTCTTGTGTTCTTTTTACAAGAAAAAGAGGCCTGTTTCCGGATCCTTCCTTAGAACTTTGTGGATACCAAATACCTGTCAACAAAGAGCACAAATACCTGGGTATTATACTTGACTACAGACTCACTTTCACTCCACACATTAAATATCTGAAAGAAAAATGTCTAAAAACAATGAACTTAATGAAACTTCTATCCCACACTACATGGGGTAGTGACAGGAAGTGTTTAATGAACCTATACAAGAGCCTGATTCGGTCTCGATTGGATTATGGTGCTGTAGTATATAACTCTGCCGCCCCGAGCGCGCTAAAGATGCTAGATCCTGTTCACCATCTAGGTATCCGGTTGGCCACTGGCGCTTTCAGAAGAAGCCCGATTGAAAGCTTATACGAGGAATCAAATGAATGGTCCCTCCATCTACAGAGAACTTACATCAGCCTTACATATTTCCTAAATATACAATCCAATCATCAACATCCATGTTTTAACACTGTTAACGATATGACCTGCACTACACTTTTCCAAAATCGCCCCTTTCTAAGAAAGCCTTTCTCGCTTCTAGTGAGGGAGCTTAGTGATGAAATGCGTGTCCCACTCCTCGAGCTTCGCCTAATGCATCCAACCAAGTTGTTACCGTCTTGGGAGTGGCAGGTCATGGAATGTGACATATCCTTTTTAGAAGTAACAAAACACGCACCAGAGATTGAAATACGAACTCGTTTCCTAGAACTCCAGCACAAGCACTCCTGCGCAGAGTTCTACACAGACGCTTCGAAGTGTCGGGGTGTCGTATGCTGCCGTCGGCCCATCCTTCTCAGAATCCGATGTACCAGATCCGGAAACAAGTATATATACGGCCAAGGCCTACGCATTACTGTCTGCTATGAAGCATATAAGAAAATAAAAACTCCAAAAGTCCGCGATATATGCAGACTCCCTGATTGTCGTGAAGGCCCTGATGTCACTCAATACACACAAAAATCCAGTACTTAATGAAGTATATTCCGTCTTGTGTATAGCGTACAGGTCTAAACAGCGTATCATTATATGCTGGGTGCCTGGCCATAGGAGCATTGAGGGTAACGTTCAGGCGGACTAGATGGCCACGTCAATCACATCGCAAGCTGTTAACCCTGCCGTTCAGGTGCCTGTCACAGATCTGAGGCCTTTCTTGCGAAGGAGGCTGCGAGATCACTGGCAACACATATGGGACGCGGAAACGGATAATAAGCTCCACCTGATAAAGCCCCAGTAGGATTCTGGCCGAACCGATGTCCTATTCTGTCGTCTAAGCATAGGACACACATTTAGCACCCATAACTTTCTACTCACTGGAAGTGAGCCTCCAACCTGTGGTAGATGCGGGAAGAGGCTGACGGTACTCCACGTCTTCCTGGAGTGTCGGGAAGCCGAATCTGAGAGAAAGACACATCTTTCATTAGCATACCGACAGCACATTCCTCTTCATCATGAAATGCTTCTTGGTCCAGAACCGCTTTTTAATGCAGACACCGTCCTAGGTTTCCTCAGAGATGTTGCCTTACATGTTTTTAGTCCCATGCATTTGTAGCGCCTCCTCTCTCCAGAGGATGCCACTGCGATAATAGTTTTGCATAGCACATGCCTCCAGGCCCTTGTGTTTCAAGGGCTCTAAGGAGGCAGTAGTGCTCTGACATTTCTTATAATCTGATATGATTTACCTATCGTATCATTCTTTTAAATGCATCTAAATGTTCATAGCACAAGTCATACGTCATCGCCATAATTTTATTCTACAGATTTTACGCAGTTTAGAGCGTATATTTTAAGGCCCCTTTACAGCCACGTCACACCAACTTCACGGTAATCATAATTACACTGGAAACTCATTGGCACAGACAAGACGCTCTTTGGCCATACCTGGCCCTTGCGCCATAAAACCCCACACATCATCATCATCATCTCCCCGTCTGTAGTGCTTTAACTTGAATGGGAAGTTGCCAACAACCCTTACGGCAGCGACCACTTCCCTATACTGCTAAGATCACCTAAAGAAAACGAATATCCACCATACGCTCCTAGGTGGAAGATTGAGACAGCTGACTGGGAGAAATTTCGATCTCTTACTAGTATCTCACGGACTGACATGTCTTCGTTAGGAATTGATGCTGCAGTGGAGTTTTTCACAGCCTTCATAATAGATGCCGCATATAAATGCATATCACAAGTAAATGGCCTGGCATGTAAACGGCGTGTCCCGTGGTGGAACGACGATTGTAGGATCGCTGAAAGAAACAAAACAAAGCGTGGGGGTTGCTACGCGCCTCCTCCACTGCGGAGAATCTTATCAACTTTAAAAAAGTAAAATCACAAGGCAGGCAACCCGCCGACAGGCCAGAAGAGACAGTTGGCAGAAGTTTTTATCGGGTATCAACACGTATAGAGATGAGGCCGAAGTCTGGAACAAGGTTAATAGCATAAGAGGGCGACAAACATACTCCCTCCCTTAGGTAAACACACAAGGCGGTACCCTGCAAGACCAGGCTGATGCTCTGGGTGAACACTTCGAGCGAGTGTCTAGCTCCACTCACTATTCAGAGAACTTGCTTAACTATAAAGAAATAGAAGAACTCAAGCCTCTGAATCGGAAATGCACGCCAAACAATCCTTATAATCGCCCTTTTACCATTGCTGAACTTAAAGCTTCCTTGTCAGTATGTCGGAGCTCTGCACCGGGCCCCGATAGAATCATGTATGATATGCCTAAACACCTGCACTCCGACACACAAATCACACTACTTACACTTCTCAATGCTATCTGGGCTGCTTGTTATCACCCATCGAAGTGGAAGGAGCCTATTGTGATCCCTATTTTGAAGCATGGTAAAGACACTTCATTGCTCACTAGCTACCGTCCCATAGCGCTTACAAGCCGCCTATGTAAGCTTTTCGAAAAAATGATCAATCGCCGTCTGATACATCTCATAGGGGCCAGTAAAATGCTTGACCCATTTCAATGCGCTTTTAGGGAAGGGCGATCTACAACCGACTATCTCGTGCGCATCGAAGCGAGGATTCGCGTTGCCTTAGTACACAAACAATCCTTCTTATCTGTATTTCTGGATATCGAAAAAGCATACGACACAACCTGACGGTACGGAATCCTGCGCGACCTTTCGGCGCTGGGCATCCGCGGCAATATGTTAACTATCATAGAGAGCTACCTAGAGAACCGTACATTTCGGGTGAAAATAGGTCCTGCACTGTCGCGTACATTCATACAGGAGACTGGGGTGCCCCAGGGTGGCGTACTCAGCTGCACGCTTTTTGTCGTAACGATGAACAGGGTTCGTGCATCATTACCACCAGCTATTTTTTTTCCGTCGATGTAGACGATATACAAATAGGCTTCAAATCCTGCAACCTCACAGTCTGCGAGAGACAGGTACAGCAGGCCCTAAACAAGGTGTCGATGTGGGCAGACCAAAATAATTTAAAATCAACCCCCTCAAAAGTTTCTGCGTTCTCTTCACAAGGAAGAGAGGCCTGGTCCCAGATCCTTTTCTAGAACTGGGCGGGCAACAAATTCCTTTTAACAAAGAGCACAAATTTCTAGGTGTTATACTTGACTCCAAGCTTACTTTCATTCCACACCTAAATTGTCTAAATACAAAATGTCTAAAAACAATGAACCTACTTAAAATCCTATCCCACACAACATGGGGTAGCGACAGGAAGTACCCGTTGAATCTTTACAGGAGCCTAGTTCGATCACGAATAGACTATGGGGCCGTAGTATATCACTCTGCCGCCCGGAGCGCACTAAAGATGTTAGACCCCGTTCATCATCCGGGAATCCACCTGGCCACTGGCGCATTTAGAACAAGCCCTGTTGAAAGTCTGTATATCGAGTCCGATGAGTGGTCACTCCATTTTCGGAGAACATACATAAGCTTTAACTACTTTCTGAAAGTGCGCTCTAATAAGGAACATCCGCGTTTCATAACAGTGAAGGACTTCACGTGTGAAACACTTTTTCGTAATAGACCCTCTATGACCTTTCTCACTGCATGTAAGAGAACTTGGGGAAGAAATGGACGTCCCATTTCTCGAACATCGTCTAATGCCTGCTGTTTAGCTATTACAGCCCTGGCAGGGGCAGGTGATAGAATGTGACGTATCATTTGTAAAGGTCTCAAAGCACGCTCCTGAGCCTGAAATTATCATGCATTTCCGGGAGCTTCAATTGAAGTACTCCTGCTCCGAGTTTTACACAGACGCATCAAAATCACATGCTTGCGTATCCTACGCTGCTGTTGGTCCCTCTTTTAGTGAATCTGACGTGTCGAACCCCATAACAAGTATCTTCACTTCAGAAGTCTACGCAGTACTGTGTGCAGTAAAACATATAAAGAAACTGAAACTGGACAAAGCCATCTTATTCAAAGACTCCTTAAGTCTTGCAAAAGCACTCATTTCTTCTCAAAAGCATACGAATCCTGTCTTCAATGAACTCTACTCACTCTTATGTAACATCTACTTATCACATAGGCATATAGTAATATGCTGGGTTCCTGGCCATAGAGGAATCGAGGGAAATGTGCTTGCCGACGAGATCGCCAAATCAATAGCATCGCAAGGTATTCGTTCTGCTGCTGCCTTGCCACAGACATGAAGCCTTTTCTAAGACACAAACGCCGAAGTCACTGGCAACGCTTGTGGGACACAGAAACAAGTAATAAGCTTCACCTAATTAAGCCGAAGCTAGGTCCCTGGCACTCAACTACGAAAATACGAAAAACAGATGTCCTATACACTAGACTGAGAATAGGACACACATTTGGCACTCACAACTTTCTCTTGTCCGGTAACGAGCCTCCAACCTGTGGCAGATGTGGCGACGGGCTGACCGTCCTCCTCCTCCATGTCTTCCTGGAGTGCCAGGAAGCCGAAAGAGACAGGAGGAAACATTTCCCGTTTGCATACCGCCATTGTATTCCCCTGCATCCGGCTATGTTTCTTGGTGAAGAACCGCTTTTGAAGACCAACGCAGTCCTCGCTTTCTTAAAAGATGTTGTACTACATGTTACAAGCCCATTCATTTCGTAGCGCATCCTCTTTCCAAAGGATATCGCTAGGATAGATTCTCTGCATAGCACATGCCTCTAGGCCCTTGGGTTTGAAGGGCCCCGGCGAGGCAGTAGTGCTCTAGACTATTTTATACATCTAGATAATCACATATTTTTTATATTACATCATTCTATGTCAATGCCTTCTAATGTTCATAGTACACGTGAATAGTCATTCCCATAATTTTATTACTCCTGCATTTTATGGAATTTGGATCAACTCTTTCAGGCCCCTTTACAGCCAAGGCACATTAAGATCACAGAACCCATCTGTCCACTTCGAACTCATTAACATTAGCATGGCGCTCTTTGGCCACACCTGGCCCTTGCGCCATTAAACACCAAACATCATCAAGGCCTACGACACAACGTGGCGCTACGGAATCTTGAGAGACCTGTCAGAAATGGGAATCCATGGTAATATGCTGATCCTAATAGAAAACTATTTGTCCACTCGTACCTTCCGAGTAAAAGTCGGCAATGTTCTCTCACGTCCGTTTACACAAGAAACTGGTGTACCTCAAGTAGGCGTGCTCAGCTGCACGCTCTTTATCATGAAGATGAACACGCTTCGTGCTTCATTACCACCTGCCATTTTTTACTCTGTCTATGTGGACGACATTCAAATAGCTTCCAAATACTGTAACCTCGCAGTGTGCGAGAAGCAACTACAGCATGGCTTGAACAAGGTGTCCAAGTGGGCAGATCAAAATGGATTTAAAATCAACACCCGAAAAAGCTCTTGTGTTCTCTTTACAAGAAAAGGAGGCCTGGTCCCGGATCCTTGCTTAAAACTGTGTGGACAAGAAATACCTATCAACAAGGAGCACAAATTGCTTGGTATTATACTTGACTATAGACTCACTTTCATTCCACACATTAAATATCTTAAAGAAAAATGTCTAAAAACAATGAACTTAATGATACTTCTATCCCAGACTACATGGGGTAGTGATAGGAAGTGTTTAATGAATCTATACAAGAGCCTAATTCGGTCTCGATTGGTTTATGGTGCCTTAGTATATAACTCTGCCGCCCCGAGCGCGCTAAAGTTGCTAGATCCTGTTCACCACTTAGGTATCCGCTTAGCCAGTGGCGCTTTCAGAATAAGCCCGATTAAAAGCGTATATGCGGAATCAAATTAATGGTCTCTCCATCTACAGAGAACTTACATCAGTCTTGAATATTTCCGGAAAATACAATCCAATCATCAACATCCATGTTTCAACACTGTTAACGATATGACCTGCACTACACTTTTCCATAATCGCCCTTCTGTAAGAAAGCCTTTCTCGCTTCGTGTGAGGGGGCTTAGTCATGAAACGCATATCCCACTCCTCGAGCTTCGCATAATGCATCCAACCAAGTTGTTGCCACCTTGGGAGTGGCAGGTCGTAGAATGTGAGATATCGTTTTTAGAAGTAACAAAACACGCACCAGAGATCGAAATCCAAATGCGTTTCCTAGAACTCCAGCACAAGCACTCCTGTGCAGAGTTCTACACTGACGCTTCGAAGTCTAATGCCAGGGTGTCCTATGCTGCTGCCGGCCTATCCTCAGAATCCGATGTACTGCATCCGGAAACAAGTACCTTTACGGCCGAGGCCTACGCATTACTGTCTACTTTTAACCATATAAGAAAATCAAAACTTCCAAAAGCAGCGATTTATACGGACCCCCTAAGCGTCGTGAAGGCCTTGATGTCAATCTCTACGCACAAAAATCTGTACCTAATGAACTCTACACCGTCTTCTGTAAAGCGTACATATCTAACCAGCGTATCATTATATTCTGGGTGCCTGGACATAGGAGCATTGAGGGTAATGTTCTGGCGGACGAGATGGCCACGCCAATCGCATCGCAAGCTGTTAACCGTACCGCTGAGGTGCCTGTCACAGATCTGAGGCCTTTCTTGCGAAGGAGGCTGCGAGATCACTGGCAACACATATGGGACACGGAAACGGATAATAAGCTCCACCTGATAAAGCCACAGTTAGGATTCTGGCCGAACAGATGTCCTATTCTGTCGTCTAAGAATAGGACACACATTTGGGACCCATAACTTTCTACTCCCTGGAAGTGAGCCTCCAACCTATGGTAGATGCGGGAAGAGGCTGACGGTACTCCACGTCCTCCTGGAGTGTCGGGAAGCCGAATCTTGAGAGAAAGAGATATTTTTCCTTAGCGTACCGACAGCACAATCCTCTTCATCCTGCAATGTTTCTTGGTCCAGAACCGCTTTTTAATACAGACACAGTCCTAGGTTTCCTCAAAGCTGTCGTCTTACATGTTATTAGTCCCATACATTCGTAGCGCCTCCTCTCTCCAGAGGATGCCACTGCGATAATTTTTTGCATAGCACATGCCTCCAGGCCCTTGTGTTTCAAGGGCTCTAAGGAGGCAGTAGTGCTCTAGCATTTCTTATAATCTGATATATTTTGCGTATCGTACCATTCTTCTTAAATGCATCTAAATGTTCAAGTCATACGTCATCGCCATAAGTCACAAGTCATACGTCATCGCCATAATTTTATTATACAGATTTTACGCACTTTAGAGCGTATATTTTAAGGTCCCTTTAGAGCTACGTCACACGAACTTCATAGTAATCATAATTGCACTGCAAACTCATTACCACAGACATTGCGCTCTTTGGCCATACCTGGCCCTTGCGCCATAAAACACCATACATCATCATCATCACCATCATCAACAACCATATGCTCGATCCCTATCAGTGTGGCTTCAGAGAAGGGCGGTCGACGACCGATCATCTTGTGCACATGGAAGGAAATATCCGCGATGCCTTTATACATAAACAGTCTTTCCTATCGATATTCCTCGATATGGAGAAGGCATATGACACGGCATGGCGATACGGGATCTTGCGAGACATGTCGGAAATTGGCATCCGTGGAAATATGCTGAACACAATTGAAAGCTATTTGCCAAATCGTATCTTCCGAGTAAAAGTCGGTAATGCACTGTCACGTCCTTTTACGCAGGAAACTGGTGTACCCCAGGTAGGCGTGCTGAGCTGCACTCTCTGTATCGTTAAGATGAATACACTTCGTTCTTCACTGCCCCCAGCCATTTTTATTCCCTCTACGTAGACGATATACAGATAGGTTTCAAATCCTGCAACCTTACAGTGTGTGAAAGACAGGTACAGCAAGGCTTAAACAACGTGTCCAAGTGGGCAGACCAAAATGGATTTAAAATCAATCCGCACAAAAGTTCTTGTGTTCTCTTCACAAAAAAGAGAGGCCTGGTGCCTGATCCTTGTGTAGACATGCGTGGACAACAAATTCCTGTTAACAAAGAACACAAATTTCTAGGTGTTATCCTTGCCTCCAGGCTTACATTCATTTCACACATAAAATGTCTTAAAGGAAAATGTCTAAAAGCCATGAACTTACTTAAAGTTCTATCCCACACTACATGGGGTAGCGACAGGAGGTGCCTGTTGAATCTTTACAGGAGCCTAGTTAGATCACGGTTGGATTATGGTGCTCGAGCACACGAGGGTTTGAGCCTCCCGCGTGTAGCCGTGCGTGGCTTAGCCGTGTCCGGGGAAAGGGGGATCCTGGAGGTTGAGCCGAAGTCGGGTGTAAGCTCCGTGTAAGACCGTACGTGCCAAATCCACTCCTATGTTTCAAGTGCCAGCGTTTTGGCCACAGTTTGCAGAGCTGCCGAGGCCGCCAAACTTGTGCGAAATGCAGCGCGCATGAACACTCTTCTGAAGCTTGTGAGAATTCCCTCCACTACGTCAATTGTGATGGGGAGGACGCCGCGTACTCGCGGTCGTGTGCATACTGGAAGAAAGAAACAGAAATCGTAACTATCAAAGTAAAAGAGAATATGTCATTCAAGGAGGCACGCAGGCGGGTCTCATACCTGCCCAAGAAAAGCTTTGCTGATGTGACGCGTCAGGGGGCAGCGCCACAACGGTCTCCGGCGGCTGTCCGTCCCACACCCAGTGAGGCGGCAGTGACGCTATCGGCCCCCGCGGCGGCTGCAGCTAACGCTGCTACGCCAACACAGCACACGGGCCCATCGCCCCCGAAGGTGCGCGCAGCCGAGGCTGCCCCAACCTCCCCGGCCCCTTCCAGCGCTGGCAACAGCCGGCGCAGCCAAATCCCTCAGGGAGCCCGATCGAACTCCGGGCTTGTGGGTGCAGCGGTCTTGCCCTCCAAGGCGGGACTCTCTTTTGTAACTTCTCGCTCGCAAGAGCACGTGTCCGGCGCCTCACAAGAGGCAATGGACACTACACCTGTCCTCAAGGCGCACCAAACGCCTAAGGAGCGGCGAGGCTCCCTCGAACGCTCCAGAAAAGGCAGAACCCCTGTTACAGGGCCTCGAAAGAGCTCTGTAACCTAAGGCATCACCTCCGTTTCCATATACACAGCACTTATTTACTTCCAATATGTCTACACAAATAATTCAATGGAATGTCAGTGGTCTTCTTAGGAACCTTGATGACGTACAAGAGCTTATCAAAAAACACAATCCAAAAGTGCTGTGTCTACAGGAAACACACTTAAAACCACAACACACAAACTTTCTCCGACCGTATGTCAAGTTCCGCAAAGATCACTATGATGCTATCGTATCATCAGGTGGTGTTGCCATTTTAATTCATAAATGTATCTCCTGTCAGCGCTTACAGCTACAAACGCCTCTTGAAGCAGCGGCTGTTCGAGCTGTTCTTCCAAATAAACTCGTCACCATTTGCTCTCTTTACGTACCCCCACACTACAAGTTAACGAAACATGAATTGCAATCCTTTATAGATCAATTACCAGAACCTTATGTTGTTCTTGGCGATTTCAATGCGCACAGCTCCCTGTGGGGCGACTCTCGTATAGATGCGCGAGGTCGTCTTGTTGAACAGTTCCTTTTTTCTTGTGGTGCGTGCCTTCTGAATAAGAAGGAACCCACATATTACTCTCTAGCAAACAGAACCCTTTCTTCAATCGATCTCAGCATAGTTTCTCCTTCTATTCTGCCTGAACTGGAATGGGAAGTTACAAAGAGCCCTTACGGAAGCGATCACTTCCCCATACTAATACGAACACCTAAAGAAAACGAATATCCATCACAGG
Organism: Dermacentor variabilis; assembly: GCF_050947875.1. Classification (NCBI taxonomy): domain Eukaryota; kingdom Metazoa; phylum Arthropoda; class Arachnida; order Ixodida; family Ixodidae; genus Dermacentor; species Dermacentor variabilis. The sequence goes on from NC_134577.1 coordinate 99,183,234, forward strand.
CACCTCGGTGGAAGATTGAGACAGCTGATTGAGATAAATTTCGAGCTCTTACTGGTATCTCATGGCATGACATCTCCTCGTTAGAAATTGATGCTGCTGTGGAGTATTTTACAGCTTTGATAATAGATGCCGCATCTAAATGCATATCACAAGTAAATGGCTTGGCATGTAAACGGCGTGTCCCGTGCTGGAACGACGATTGTAGGATCGCTCGTAAGAAACAAAACAAAGCGTGGGGGTCGCTACGCACCTCCCCCACTGCGGAGTATCTTATAAACTTTAAAAAAGTAAAATCCCAAGGCAGGCGAACCCGCCGACAGGCCAGAAGAGAGAGTTGGCAAACGTTTTTATCGGGTATCAACGCGTATACAGATGAGGCCGAAGTCTGGAACAGGGTTAGTAAGATAAGAGGGCGACAAACATACTCCCTCCCCTTGGTAAACACAAATGGCGAAACCCTGCAAGACCAGGCAGATTCACTTGGGGAGCACTTTGAGCGTGTGTCGAGCTCAATCAATTATTCCCAGTCCTTTCCTAAACATAAAGAAATAATAGAACGTAAGCCAATCATGCGAAAATCCAGGCAGAATGAACCGTATAACAGGCCTTTCAGTATTGCCGAGTTCAGAGCTGCCTTGAACACATGCAAAAGCACTGCACCGGGACCTGACAGAGTCATGTATGACATGATCAGAAACCTACATACTGACACACAAGTTACACTACTTACACTATTCAACACTATTTGGGCTTCCGGATACCTCCTATCCACATGGAAAGAAGCGATTGTGGTTCCTGTTCTGAAGCACGGAAAAGACCCTTCCTTGGCGGCAAGTTACCGTCCGATAGCTATAACTAATTGTCTGTGTAAGCTTTTTGAAAAAAATGATAAATCGCAGACTTATACATTTCCTTGAGCTCAACAATATGCTCGATCCTTATCAGTGTGGATTCCGAGAAGGGCGGTCGGCAAACGATAATCCTGTGCGCATTGAAGGAAATATCCGCGATGCATTTACACATAAACAGTTTTTCCTATCGATATTCCTCGATATGGAGAAGGCATATGACACGGCATGGCGTTACGGGATCTTGCGAGACCTGTCGGAAACTGGCATCCGTGGAAATATGCTGAACACAATTGAAAGCTATTTGCCAAATCGTACCTTCCGAGTAAAAGTCGGTAATGCACTGTCACGTCCTTTTACGCAGGAAACTGGTGTACCCCAGGGAGAAGTGCTTGCTCAGCTGAACTCTGTTTATCCTTAAGATGAACACGCTACGTGCATCACTGCCACCAGCCATTTTTTATTCCGTATACGTAGACGATATACAAATAGGCTTCAAATCCTGCAACCTCACAGTATGTGAGAGACCGGTACAACAGGGCTTGAACAAGGTTTCCAAGTGGGCAGACGAAAACGAATTTAAAGTGAACCCCAACAAAAGTTCTTGTGTGCTTTTCACAAGAAAGAGAGGGCTCATTGCAGAACCCAGTATCGAAATGTATGGTCAGCGAATTCCTGTGAACAAAGAACACAAGTTCTTAGGCATCATACTTGATTCTAAATTAACTTTTATTGCACACATAAAGTACCTCAAGGTCAAATGCTTAAAAACAACGAACTTACTTAAAGTGTTATGCCACACAACATGGGGCACCGACAGTAAATGTTTAATGAATCTTTACAGCAGCCTCGTTTCATCACGGTTGGACTACGGTGCCGTGATCTATCATTCTGCAGCCCCGAGCGCCCTAAAGATGCTAGATGCGGTCCACCATCTGGCCACTGGAGCTTTCAGAACAAGTCCCATTGAAAGTCTATATGCAGAATCAAATTAGTGGTCACTTCATCTGCAGAGAACATACATCAGCCAAACATATTTTCTGAATGTCCACTCTAATCCTCAACATACGTGTTTTAATACCATTAACGATATGACATATGCTACACTCTTTTATAATCGTCCCTCCGTAAGACAGCCTTTCTCGCTGCGTGTGAGGGAGCTTAGTGATGAAATGCATGTCCCACTCTTCGAGCTCCGCCTAATGCATCCAGCCAAGCTGCTACCTCCTTGGGAGTGGCAGCTCATACAATGCGAGATATCTTTTGTGCAAGTCACAAAGCATGCTCCAGAGATTCAAATCCAAATGCATTTCCGTGAACTCCAGTACAAATATTCCTGCACGGAGTTCTACACAGATGCATCGAAGTCACACGACGGGGTGTCCTATGCAGCCGTCGGTTCATCCTTCTCGGAATCCGACGTATTACATCCGGAAACCGGTATCTTTACGGCTGAGGCCTACGCACTGTTGTCGGTCGCAAAGCATATAAAGAAATCAAAACTCCAGAAATCAATTATATATACGGACTCCCTTAGTGTTGTGAAGGCCTTGATGTAATTCTGTAACCACAAAAATCCGGTAATTAATGAACTCTACTCTGTCCTGTGCAAAGCATATATATCTAACCAACATGTGATTATATGCTGGGTGCCTGGAGATAGGGGCATCGAGGGTAACGTTCTAGCGGACCAGATGGCCACATCAATTTCAATGCATGCAGTTAATCCTAGTGCTTCGGTCTCTGTCACAGACCTGAAGCCTTTCTTAAGAAGAAAACTGCGAAACTACTGGCAACGCTTGTGGGGCCTGGAAACAAATAATAAACTGCATGTAATAAAACCACAATTAGGTTTCTGGCCTCCTGTAACAAAATCGCGCCGGACAGATGTCCTATTCTGCCGCCTCAGAATAGGACACACTTTTGGCACACATAACTTTTTACTCACGGGAAACAAGCCTCCAACCTGCGGTAGATGCGGGGAGAGGCTGACCGTCCTCCACGTCCTACTGGAGTGTCGGGAAGCGGAATCTGAAAGAAAGAAACATTTTCTCTTAACATACCGGCAGCACATCCCCCTTCATCCTGTTATGTTACTTGGTCCAGAACCACTCTTTGACACCAACGCCGTCCTAGATTTTTTTAAATATGTTGTATTGCATGCTATTACGCCCACACGTTCGTAGCGCTTCGTCTCTTCAGAGGATGCCGCTGTGATAATTATTTTGAATAGCACATGCCTCTAGCCCCTTGTGGTTCAAGGGCTCTGGCGAGGCAGTAGTGCTGTAAGCAATTTAACATCTCGCATATTTTAAAGAATGCATCATTCTGCTACGATGGATCTTAGTGTTCATAGTATTCGTCATTAGTCATCGCCATAATATTATAACACGTAGATTTTACGCACTTTACAGCGAGTATTTTTAGGTTACTTTACAGCCAAGTCACATCTTCTATAATATATCGCTAACACTACCACTTGTCATGGCGCTCTTTTGCGAAACCTGGCTCTTGTGCCATAAAACACCACACATCATCATCATCATAGATTATGGTGCCGTAGTATATCACTATGCTGCACCGAGTGCGCTAAAATGTTAGACGCCGTTGATCATCTGGGTATCCGCCTGGCCACTGGCGCATTTAGAACAAGCCCGGTGGAAAGTCTATATGCAGAGTCAGACGAGTGGTCACTACATTTTCAGAGAACGTACATCAGCTTTACCTGTTTTCTCAATGTGCGCTCCAATAAAGAACATCCGTGTTTCAAAACTGTTAACGACTTGACATGTCAAAAACTTTTTTATAATAAACCCTCCATGAGACTTCCTTTCTCACTGCGTGCAAGAGAACTTAGCACGGAAATGGATGTTCCTGTTCTCGAACATCGACTAATGCCTGCATCTAAGCTATTACCGCCCTGGGAGTGGCAGGTGATAGACTGTGACGTATCCTTTGTAGAGGTCACAAAACACGCACCTGACATCGAAATCGCTATGCATTTCCGTGAACTTCAATCGAAGCTGCTACAGCTGCTACGAATTCTACACAGACGCGTCAAAATCACATGCTGGTGTATCTTATGCTGCTGTTGGTCCCTCTCTTTCTAAATCTGACTTATTGAACCCGCAAACAAGTATCTTCACTGCAGAAGCCTATGCAGTACTGTCTGCAGTAAGACATATACAGAAATTAAAACTCGACAAAGTAATTGTATACACATACTCGCTAAGTCTCGTAAAAGCGTTAATTTCATTACAAAAGCTTAAATATCCTGTTTTTATTCAACTTTACTCCCTTTTATGCAGTATTTACATGTCACATATGCACGTAGTAATATGCTGGGTACTTGGCCATAGAGGTATCGAGGGTAATGTACTGGCTGATAAAATGGCCACATCACTCACATCACTAAACACTTTTCCTACAGCTGCTGTCCCTGTCACAGATCTGAAGCCTTTCTTGCGTAAGAAACTACAACACTGGCAACGTATGTGGAACGCAGAAATAAACAATAAACTGCACGTTATAAAGCCACAGTTAGGTTTTTGGTCCTCCCCAACAAAATCACGGCGAACAGATGTCCTATTCTGCCGCCTCAGAATACGGCACACATTTGGTACACACAATTTTCTGCTTACTGGAAATGAACCGCCAACCTGTGGTCGATATGGTGAGAGGCTGACCGTCCTCCACGTCCTCTTGGAGTGTCGCAAAGCCGAACCTGAAAGAAAGAAACATTTTGCTCTTGCATATCGTTATTGCATACCTCTTCACCCAGCTACGTTTCTTGGCAAGGAACCATTTTTCAAAACCAAAGTAGTCCTCAGTTTTTTAAATGAGGTTGTCCTACATGTTATGAGCCCAATAAATTCTTAGCGCATCCTCTTTCCAGAGGATGCTGCTGTGATAGTTGTTTTATATAGCACATGCCTCCAGGCCCTTGCGATGCAAAGGCTCTAACGAGGCCATGGCACTCTAGTGAATTTTAGAAATTTATGCATTTTTTTATATCGTATCATTATTTTGCAATGCACCTTGATGTTCATAGTACACGTCATTTGTCATCGCCATAATGTTATTACACGTACATTTTACGCAATTTACAGTGACTATATTTTAGGCCCCTTTACAGCCACGTCACATCAACTTCATAGAGCCCATCCCTCCATTGCGAAATCATTAACACTTGCATGGCGCTCTTTGGCCATACCTGGCCCTTGCTCCAATAAAACCCACACATTCATTCAAGGCTCGAGACGCGTGTCTCGGCGCCTGGCTCTCGACCATCCATCGCCTCAGAGAAGGCGATGGAGATCGATGCCAAAACCACGGCTTCATCGACGCCAGAGGAACAGCGTTCTTCTTAGCGCTCTAAGAAGGACAAGCGTCTTGTAACTGCGCTGAAAAAGGGACAGATAACCTGAATGGTTGCCGTCCATCAAGCGTGTATTATTCCCTATCGCATGTCGCCTTTAATTTTTCATATCACACACATCAGCACATTTTTCATTTCACAACCACGGCTTTCATTGTACATCAGAACTGCAGAGGTCTCATACACAATGTAGGTGACATCAAATACGTTATCAACATCTTTTCGCCACTTGCAGTGTGTCTTCAGGAAACGAGTCTCGGTCCGAGAAATAGTCAAATCCTCAAAGGTTTCGCTGTTGTCCGAAGGGACCGCGAATGTTCCAGTCGCTTGTCAGGAGGAGTCCTTATATTCGTGTAAGGGGCTCTCCAACACGATATGTCCAATTGAATACATCTTTCGAGGCCGTAGCCGTCACCATTCTGTCTCAGAAAAACATCACCATTTGCTCATTGTGTATTCCACTCCACACTCATTTTGCTACTACACGCTTAGAAAATTTAACAGATCTATTACCGCAGCCATTTCTTTTAGTAGGGGATTTTAATTCTCACGGTAATTTTGGGGGCAGTGTCAGACCAAGGAGGGCAGCTGGTTGAAAATTTTATTCTATCCAATGTTATCTGCCTTTTAAATTCTGGTTCACCGACCTACTTTTCGCCGACTTCCCGCATTTTTAGTTGTTTAGATTTAGCTTTTTGCTCGCCATCTTTCTTTAACTATCTCAAATGGGAACCCCGCAGGGGCGTCTGCGTCAGCAGGCGTTTGGTGTGTTGCGACACCACGTACCCGGGCACATGGGGGTTGGACCCTCCCGCGTGTAGCCGTGTGCGGCTTAGCCGTGTCTGGGGAAAAGGGGATCCTGGGGGTTGAGCCGATGCCGGGTGTTAGGACCTTTACGGCCTCTCGGTGGAGGCAACACACCTCTTTGGCCTCAGCTTCGCGTAGACGGCACCCCCGGACTGACCCACCCGGGGGAAATCGGCAGTCACCTTTTCCTGTCTCTCTCTTCGCACATCTTCGTCTTTCCCTCTCACTTTTAGTCTTTCCTGTCTTCGTTTTTCTTCTGATCACTTCCAACATTCCTGGCGGCGAGGGTTATCCTGGTGTGCTATGACCTACCTTGGTTATAACATATGTGGTTATAACGACGATGTACAGTTAGCATGGTAGGGTTTGCTTCACCGCATACCCTGCCGTGTCCCCTTGTTGGGCTCGCTGGTGGGTGACTGGCATCGTCGCTGAATACTCAACACATTTCATGGGAACTTCCAACCCCTTCTATACCGACCGTCCCTCTAAAAGGGGGCGCACCGATGCTACGTTTTTTTTTTTTAAAGCCACTCAGACTTCCCCGAAATTTCACATTGTCCACAGTGATAAACCTGACAAGAGAGCAAGAACAATTTCACCATTCGTTGTCGCGAAGCATCTCGTAGAGACAATTGGAGGCGGCTATAATATCACCAAGCAAGCCAGTGGGGACCTATTACTAGAACTAAAAGACAAAGCACAACACGACAAGCTAACAAACCTTGTACAACTTGGAGACATCCCTGTCAGTGTGACAGCACACCGAACCACGAATACGGCCAAAGGCGTAATCTCTGACATTAACTTGATGGACTTGACCTAAGAAGAACTCCTGGAAGGATGGAAGGATGAAAACGTAATAAGTGTACAAAGAATAAAGATTAGACGTGACAACAAGGAACTGCCAACTAAGCATCTGATCATTACCTTTGGCTCTAGCACGTTACCAGAGACATTAGAAACTGGATATACTAGAATCAGAGTACGACCGTACATCCAAAACCCTCGACGTTGTTTTAAATTCCAGAGGTTTGGTCATGCTTGCCAGAGCTGCCGAGGGCGGCTAACATGTGCGAAATGTAGCATTAATGACCACTCTGCAGAGGACTGTAAGGTTGAGCCCGGTTGTAGCAATTGTAATGGTGGTCACCCAGCATATCCCCCATCATGCACAGTCTGGAAAAAAGAAAAGGAAATAATTGCTATAAAGGTAAAAGAAAACATAACTTTCAGAGAAGCAAGACAACGCATCTCAACAACATTTGCACAAAACGCTTCTTTCACCGAAGCGGTACGTCGGGGGGTAGTACCACAACGGCACTTGGCGGACGCTAGCACCACGCGTAGTGAGCGTGCGGCAACGCCACCCGCCCCCATGGTGGGAGCAGCGAAGGCTGCCCTACCTCTACCGAATTTGTCCACAGTGGAGGCCTCTGCTAGTGCTGGCACCAGTCAGCCCAGCTCCGAGGTCAAGACTAGCCCACCAACCACCAGGACGGTGGGCTCCAAGGCCTTGTCTTCAGAGACAAGGCCTTCGCGGAAAACACACCGCTCGCAAGAGCGGCTGTCCAGTGCCTTTCAAGAGGCCATGGACACAACACCCAGTCAGAAGGCGCAGTTGACGCCTAAGGAGCGGCGCGATTTTGTCGACCGCTCCAGAAAAGACAAAACTCCAATTACAGGGCCCCAAGGGCACTGTAAGCTAAACCAAGTTCATTCTCGTTGACTCATAGGTACAACACTTATTTTAAAATGGATACACTGATTATTCAATGGAATATCAGAGGCCTGCTTTGCAACCTCGATGATGTCCAAAAAATCCTTAATGAACTAACTCCAAAAGGGCTGTGTGTCCAAGAGACTCATTTGAAATCTAAATATAGACACTTCCTTCGTCACTATGTTATTTTTCGGAAGGATCGCGATGATGCCCCCGCATCATCAGGCGGTGTAACCATCATAGCTGACAAATCTATCGCCTGTCAACGCTTACAGCTACAAAGTCGCTGTTCGAGCTGTACTTCTAAATAAACTGATAACCGTCTGCTCTTTATGTATACCACCGCATTTTCAGCTTCACAAACAAGAATTCCAAACATTAATAGATCGGTTACCTGAACCATATCTTGTGCTTGGAGATTTAAATGGACACAGCAAGCTATGGGGCGACTCGCGCTGCGACACGAGAGGACGCTTGATTGAAGAGTTCCTTTTTTCTTCAGGTGCATGTCTTTTGAATGGGAAGGAGCCCACGTATTATAACATGGCAAACAAAACATATTCCTCAATAGATCTTAGCATTGCGTCTCCTACTCTTCTACCTTACTTTAAATGGAAAGTTATTAAAAACCCTTACGGGAGTGACCATTTCTCTGTAGTTCTAAGAACACCAATGACTAATGAATGCTTTTCCACAATTACGTCGCTGGAGAACTGACTCAGCTGACTGGGAAAAGTTCAAAAATCTTGCTTCTTTATCCTGGGACGACATCTGTGCTTTAAGCATAGACGCTGCGGTTAAATATTTTACAGTTTTTCTCCTTGACACCTCCTCCAAATGTATCCCTGTAACAAGTGGATTGTCCACAAAACGCCGACTTCCGTGGTGGAACGATGAGTGTCGAATAGCGCGTAAGAAACAGAACAAGGCATGGTGTTTTCTTCGGGATTCTCCGATGGCAGAAAATCTAGTCAATTTCAAGCAAGTCAAATCCCAGGGTCGAAGAACGCGGCGACAAGCTAGAAGAGAGAGTTGGAGAAAGTATATATCGGGCATTAACTCTTACACTGACGAAACAAAGGTTTGGAATAGAGTGAATAGAATAAAGGGTCGACAGTCTTACTCCCTGCCTTTAGTGAATACTCAAGGCGACAGCATGGAAGATCAGGCGAACTTTCTTGGCGCACATTTCGAACAGATATCCAGCTCGTCGCACTACTCTGAAACATTCCAAAGCTACAAAAGGCAAATAGAAGGACAGCCATTAGAACGGGAAAGCACAAAATGCGAGGCATACAATAGACCTTTTTTCATGGCAGAGCTTCAGGCAGCCCTAAACAGCTGCGACAAATCTGCCCCAGGTTCTGACCGCATCCTATATGAAATGCTAAAACACCTGCCGCCTGAATCACAAAAAAAAAACCTTCTTTGTCTCTACAATTCTGTATGGTCTTCCGGCCACATTCCCTCTGCTTGGAAAGAGGCCATCATAATTCCCATTTTTAAACAGGGTAAGGACCCTTTGGCAAATAGTTATAGGCCTATAGCATTGACGAGCTGCTTATGCAAAGTTTTTGAAACGATGGTAAACAGTCACCTGGTTCACTATATAGAAATAAACAAGAAATTAGACCCATATCAATGTGGTTTCAGAGAAGGCAGATCGACGACAGATCAGCTTGTTCGCATGGAAATGTACATCAGGGATGCCTTTATCCACAAACAGCTTGTATTATCAGTATTGATATGGAGAAGGCGTATGATACTACATGGCGCTTCGGGATCCTTCGGGATCTTTCTACAACGGGCATTCGCGGCAACTTGCTGAGAATAACTGAAAGTTATCTCTCTCACAGGACATTTCGTGTTAGAGTTGGCAACGTGCAATCTCGAACATTCATACAGGAGACAGGTGTACCGCAGGGTGGAATACTGAGCTGTACGTTATTTATTCTTAAAATGAATTCCCTCCACACCGTATTACTTCGCACACTCTTCTACTCCGTCTACTTCTACTCCGTCGGTTCAGGTCATACAATCTTAGCATTTGCGAGAGGCAGCTACAGCTTGGCTTGAATAGATTCTCAAGGTGGGCGTACGAGAATGGTTTCAAATTGAACCCCCAAAAGAGCACATGTGTCGTGTTTTCAAACAAGAGAGGTGTACTACCACAACCCGATATTAACCTTAATGGAAAAAGACTAACTGTCAGCCCTGAACCCAAATTCGCAGGTGTTATCCTGGACACAAAACTTAACTTCATTCCCCACCTAAAATATCTTAAAGAAAAATGCCCGAAGACCCTGAACCTCCTCAAGCTGCTCTCTCGAACAACCTGGGGCAGTGACAGGAAGTGTCTACTTAGCCTGTATAAGAGTCTCGTGCAATCACGCCTCGACTACGGAGCCGTGGTGTACCACTCTGCAACACAGAGTGCGGTAAAGATTCTCGACCCAGTCCACAACCTCGGTATACGACTGGCAACAGGCGCCTTTAGAACGAGCCCTGTTGAAAGTCTCTACGTTGAGTCCAACGAATGGTCCTAACATCTACGAAGAATATTCTTAAGTTTATCATACTATACTAAGGTAAAATCAGACACCGAACATAGATGCCATTCCATCGTTAGCGACCTGCGCGCTGCCAGACTTTACAGTAACCGCCCACGTATTAGAACTCCTTTGAGCCTAAGCTTGGAAGCAATGGCAGAAGAAACAGACTTCCATCTTACAGAAAATATCCTAATGCCTCCCACTCGCATTCCACCGCCTTGGGAATGAGAGACCATCGAGTGCGATATCTCGTTTGTCGAAATAACAAAACATGCACCTGAGGCACACATATGATCACACTTCATCGAACGCCAAGCGAAGTACGACTGCTGTGCCGAATATTATACAGCTGCTTCCAGATCATCTACTGGTGTCGCGTATGCAGCTCTTGGGCCAAATTTTTACACCTCAGATCCTCTAAATCCCGACACAAGTATTTTCACGGCTGAGGCGTACGCGATACTCTCTGCTGTAAAACATATCAGACAAAGAAATCTCCCCCGCAGGGGCGTCCGCGTAAGCAGGCGTTTGGTGTGTTGCGACACCACGTACCCGAGCACACGGGGGTTGTACCCTCCCGCGTCTAACCGTGCGCCGCTTAGCCGTCTCCGGGGAAAGGGGAATCCTGGAGGCTGAGCCGATGCTGGGTGTTCGGACCTTTAAGGCCCCCCGGTGGAGGCAACACACCTCTTTGGCCTCTGCTTCACGTAGACGGCACCCCCGGACTGACCCACCCGGGGGAAATCGGTAGTTGCATTTTCCTGTCTCTCTCTCCCTACTACCTTCGTCTTCCCCTTACTTTCCACCTTTCCTGTCTTCTTCTGGCTTCCCCTTTACTTCCAATTTTTCCAGGCAGCAAGGGTTAACCTTGTGTGAATAGCCTACCTAGGTTATTTCATATTTGGTTATAGTGGTGATGTACAGCTGGCCTTTGCAGGCCGTGTTTCACAGGTCCTGCAGCGTCACCTTGTAGGACTCCACGGTGGGTGGCTGGCGTTACTGTTGAAATATCACATATCTTTATAGATAGCTCCTTTCCTCAACTCCCTGATCGACCTCAGAAAAGAGGGCGCACCGATGAAGTTTTTCAGTTTTTTGGACGGCAAGTCCACAACTTTCCACGTTTCCATGTAGTTCACCCGCAAAAACCCGGCAAACCAGTGCGCGCAATTTCACCTTGTATCGAAGACTTTGATTGATGCTTTTGGAGCCGGTTATAAAGCGAGCAGGAGGGCAAGCGGTGATCTCCTCCTCAAGCTCCGTGATAAGAAGCAATTCGAGAAACTGCCGAAACGAGTGTCATTTGGGGAGACCCAACTAACAGTAACCCCGCACCGTACTATGAACACCACCCGCGCCGTTCTGTCGGACGATGACTCACTGGAGCTCACTGAGGCTGAATTCTTGGAGGGCTTCAGCGAGCAAATGTTATCAATGTCAGCAGAATAAAGATGAGGCGAGATGGTAAAGAGATCCAAACCAAGCACCTAATAATCATCTTTGGTTCAAGTGTCCTGCCCGAGTCAATCTAGTTCAGGCACATCAAACTCCGTGTCAGGCAACACGTGCCCAATTCACTCCGATGTTTCAAATGCCAGTGCTTCGGTCACAGTTCGCAGAGCTGCCGAGGCCGCCAAACATGTGCGAGATGCAGTGCCCACGAACACACCTCTGAATCTTGTTAGAATGCTCTCCACTGTGTAAACTGTGATAGGGAACACACCGCGTACTCGCGGTCGTGCCTATCCAGGAAAAAAGAAAAGGAAATTGTAACAGCTAAAGTGAAGGAAAATATAAGTTTAAAAGACGCACGCAGGCGGGTATCTTACCTGCCCAAGAAAACTTTTGCCGATGTGGCGCGTCAGGGGACAGTGTCACAACGGCCTCCGGCGGCTGTGCGACCCACAAGCAGTGAGTCGGCAGTTACGCAATCTGCCCCCGCGATGGTTGCAGCTAGCGCTGCTGCGTCAACCGAGGAGAAGGGCCCATCGACCCCGAATGTGGGCGCAGCCGAGGCTGCCTCAACCTCCCAGGTCCCTTCCAGTGCTGGCAACGGCCGGCGCAGTCAAATCCCCCAGGAAGCCCCATCGACCTCCGGGCTGGTGGGCGCAGGGATCTTGCCCTCCAAGGTGGGACCCTCCCTGGTAACCTCTCGCTCGCAAGAGCACGTGTCCGGCGCCTTACAAGAGGCAATGGACACTACACCTATCCCCACGGCGCGCCAAGCGCCTAAGTAGCGGCGAGGCTCCCTCGAACGCTCCAGAAAGGGCAAAACCCCATTACAGGGCCTCGAAAGAGCTCTGTAATCTAATCTCTGAAATCTCTAATTAGCACTTCTGTTTCTGTACACACAGCCCCTATTTGACTTCCAATATGGATACACAAATAATTCAATGGAACCTCAGAGGTCTCCTTAGAAACCTTGATGATGTGCAGGAACTCATCCAAAAACACAATCCAAAAGTGCTGTGTTTACAGGAAACACATCTAAAACCAACACCGTCAGGCTTTCTGACGCAATTCGCCATTTCTCGCAAGGACCGTGACGATGCCAACACCTCCTCCGACGGTGTAGCAATAATAGCTGATAAGTCCGTTGCATGCCATGCTCTGGAACTTCAAACACCTCTTGAGGCAGTTGCGGTTGGGGCCTTATTGTTTGGAAGACTAATTAGTATTTGTTCTATCTACATACCGCCTAACTTTCGGGTCCATCGAACAGAACTCGAGGGATTGACAGATGCCCTGCCAGACCCATACATACTGGTTGGGGACTTCAATGCACACAATACTCTTTGGGGGGATTCCCGATGCAATGTAAGAGGTCGAATAATAGAACAAATCCTGTTTTCTTCGGGCGCCTGCGTGCTAAATAAGAAACAGCCAACATTTTACAGCCTTGCACATAACACATACAGTTTCATAGACTTAAGCATAGCATCCCCGACCTTAGTACCCCGTTTAGATTAGAAAGTTATTCAGAACCCTTATGGCAGTGACCATTTTCCTGTGATCTTCGAATCTACAAAAGAATATGATCCTTGCCCACACGCCCCTCGATGGAAGATCGCATCTGCAGACTGGGAAAAATTTAAGACGCTGACGTTTATGCCCCGAAACACTCTTAATGATTTTAATATAAACGACGCTGTTGCTTATTTTACCGCTTTTATGATTGACGCCGCATTGGAGTGTATCCCACAAACGTACGGGACCCCGAAGAAAAGGCGCGTGCCCTGGTGGAACGAGGATTGCTGGAATGCACGGAAAAAGCAGAATAAGGCTTGGGACATGCTGCGCCAGTCTCCAACAACTGAGAGCCTTATTAACTTCAAACATATAAAGTCCCAAGGAAGACGAACAGGGCGCACAGCTAAAAGGGAAAGCTGGGAAAAATACGTCTCCGACATTAACTCCTATAAATAAGAAGGAAAAGTATGGAGTCGGTTGAAGAAATTAGTAGGCCACCAACCTTAACTCCTGCCTTTGGTCCATGTCCAAGGCAATGACCTTGTAGACCAAGCTAACGCCCTTGGACAGCATTTCGAGCATGTGTCCAGCTCCGAACATTATTCGGAGTCTTTCCATAAACTAAAACACTCTCCAGAAAGCAAGCCGCTCAATAGAAAGTGTGGTGAAAACGAACCTTACAACCGTCCCTTCAGTGTTGTGGAATTCAGAGCATCATTAAGCACATGTCAAAGCTCTGCTCCCAGAGCCGACCGTGTTATGTATGAGATGATCAAGCATCTGGACTCTAATGCTCAAATGGCTCTGCTGTCCCTCTTTAACACTATTTGGACAACTGGGTTCCTTCCACTGGCATGGAGAGAAGCCATGCATCGTAGTACCCATTCTAAAACAAGGCAAAGATGCACCCTCAGTGGAAAGCTACCGTCCCATAGCTTTAACAAGTTGTCTTTGCAAACTTTATGAAAAAATTATAAACCGCAGGATCTTACACTTCCTTGAAGAAAACAAACTGCTCGATCCTTATCAGTGCGGCTTTAGAGAAGGCCGTTCTACAACACAGTCTTGTTCGCATAGAAGCAACTATCCGCGACGCTTTTGTACACAAACAGTTTTTTCTGTCTGTCTTCCTCGACATGGAAAAAGCATATGATACAACATGGCGGTTTGAAATATTACGAGATCTTTCAGAAAATGGTATCAGCGGGAATATGTTTAACATAACTGAAAGCTACCTATCAAATCGCACGTTCCGCGTTAGAGTTGGGAATGCTCTGTCCAGACCATATACACAGGAAACTGGGGTGCCGCAGGGAGGTGTACTCAGCTGTACGCTCTTCATCATAAAAATGAACTCCCTACGTTCAGCAATCCCCCACGGCGTGTTCTACTCCCTATATGTAGATGATATACAGATCAGTTTCAAGTCATGTAACCTCGCAATCTGTGAACGACACATCCAAATTGGACTGAACAAAGTGTCTAAATGGGCCAGAGAAAATGGCTTTGAAATAAATCCCAATAAAAGCTCATGTGTGTTATTCACACGAAAGAGAGGACTCACCGCCGATCCCAATATAGACTTAAATGGACAGCGCATACCTGTAAACACAGAACACAAATTTCTGGGCATTATTCTGGATAAAACATTAACTTTCATTCCGCAACTAAGATATCTTAAGCCCAAATGCCTAATGACAATGAACATTCTGAAAATCTTGTCGCCTGCAACATGGTGCAGTGACAGGAAATGCCTCATGAATGTCCAGAAAAGCCTTATACGTGCACGCCTAGACTACGGGGCAGTGGTTTACCAGTCTGCCACTCCAAGCGCCTTAAAGATTCTTGACCCTATTCATCACTTAGGTATCCGCCTGGCTACCGGTGCCTTCAGGACGAGTCCTGTAGAGAGTCTCTACGTTGAAGCCAACGAGTGGTCGCTTCATCTTCATAGGTCGTACTGCAGTTTCCTTTACTTTCTGAAAATTAACGCGAACCGCGACCATCCGTGTTACGAAACCATAAACGACTTCGCATCTGCAACGCTGTTTGTTATTTGGCCTGCAGCTAGAGAACCATTTTCTCTGCGCGTTAGAAAACTTTCTGAGGAAATGGAAGTTCCGACTCTTGAGCAAAACCTTATGGTCCTAGCAAAGCCACTGCCGCCGTGGCAGTGACAGCATATAGAATGCGATACATCCTTCGTAGACGTTGCAAAACACGCTCCACAGGCACACAAAAGAATGCATTTCTTAGAACTCCAGAACAAGTACCCGTACACAGAATTTTACACTGACGCTTCCAAGTCGCACGCTGGCGTTGCCTATGCAGCTGTCGGCCCATCGTTCTCCGAATCCAACGTTATGCACCCGGAAACTACCATCTTCACCGCAGAGGCTTACGCAATACTGTCTACTGTTCAACAAGTCAAGAAAACGAAGCTACAGAAAGCCATTGTATTTACAGACTCCCTATCTGTCGTAAAATCTCTGATGTCACTCAAGAACCTCAAGAATCCCATACTCATTAATCTATATTCACTCCTGTGCAAATTATATTCGTGTAAGAAACACGTCATAGTATGTTGGGTGCCTGGGCAAAGGGGCATCGAGGGCAACACGCTCGCTGATGAAATTGCCAAATCCACTACAAAAAAAAGCTAGCAACTCTTCCATAGGTATCGCACCTTCAGACGTAAAACTATTTTTGCGCAAGAAACTTAGAAGGCATTGGCAACAGATGTGGGATACTGAAACTTCCAATAAACTCAATTTAATTAAGCCACACTTAGGAAACTACGCACCAATAACAAAAACACGGCGAACTGAAGTCATTTTCTGCCGCCTTAGGATAGGCCATACCTATGGCACACACTCTTATCGATTGACCGGTAGCGAAGCTCCAACGTGTTGTAAATGTAGAGAGACACTGACCGTCCTCCATGTACTGCTGCAGTGTCGGGAAGCGGAATCTCAAACGAAAAACCACTTCCCTCTACCGGGCCGACAGCAGATCCCTTTACACCCATGTATGTTTCTTGGTGCTGACCCGCTTTTTCACCCAAAAACAGTCTTTAACTTTTTACAGGATGTTGACGCATTACAAATACTAGGCCCACAAGTTTCGTAGCACGGCCTCTAATCAGAGGCTCCCGCTGCGAAAACAGCGCTTTGTATAGCACTTGCTTCCGGGCCCTTTCACTTCAGGACCTCGTTGAGACAGTAGTGCTACTGACACATATACATTTTTAGTACCTCACACCTTCATGGTATAACTTTTAGGTAAACAGCACACCTCACAAGCCATTGTCATTATGTTAACATGTTCATATACTACGTCTTGTCTTATGCCTCTATACAGCCACACTATCTCGTCATAGACAGCCACCATACCCTTTTGTTGTTATTTCTCTCACCGAGTACATAACACTATTGCTTGGCGCTCTTTGGCCATGACCGGCCCTTGCGCCACTAAACCCTATACATCATCATTATCATCAAAGAAATCTTAATAAAGCCATCATTTTCACAGATTCAATAAGCGTAGTAAGGGCCTTAATGAGTTTAATAATGAGCCTTAAACATAGCAACCCTGTTTTTAATAAACTATACACAGAACTATGCTTAGCCTTAATATACAACCAAAACATCGCCCTATGTTGGGTACCTGGCCATAGGGGCATAAAAGGTAATGCAGGTGCTGACGAAAGTGCAACGTCAGTCGTCTTCAATGAAACGGATGTGAATAAACCCATAACAGCAACAGAAATTAAGCCATTCTTACGCCACAAACTGAGGAAGCACTGGCAGGACCAATGGGATAATGCAGTAGAGAATAAGCTACACTTTGTCAAACCAAAATTAGGGAACTGGATATCTGAAAGGACAGCAAGACATAAGGAAGTGCTTCTTTGTAGATTAAGAATAGGACATACTTACGCCACTCACTGCTACCTTTTGACGGGAAGCGAACCCCCGACATGTACAAAATGTGGCAAGAGGCTTACAGTTATTCATGTTCTTATCCAATGAACTGAAATAGAGGCAGAAAGAAAACAAGTACTTTCCCTCCGCTTATATCCAACACATACCGTTACATCCAGCATTCTTTCTTAGCCATAGACCCCTTTTTACTTTTCAATCAGTATTCAACTTTTTATTTGAAACTGACACCCTAAATGTGATTTGGCCAGGCTACTTGTAGCACGGCCTCCACCTGGAGGTCGTAGCTGCAGTGAAAACATTTTCTTCAGCACCTGCCTCCCAGCCTTTCCTTTCAAGGCCTTGCTGAGGCACTAGTGCTACAGGTTCTACATATTTTAGTGATCTTCCCTATCTCGTGAAATACCCATTGTCATCGCAGAAACGATCAATCACTGTCATTTTTATATTATGTATATACTTGTATTTTACGCACTTAAGAGCAAATAAATTTTAGGTCCTTTTACAGCCACATTGCACCAAATGTATCCATTGCACTTTTTAGCGAATATTTTAGGCCACTATACACCCGTGTTTCATTACTCCCCGCAATTAACACCCATATATCATTGAGAAGTACAGATCATCGACTTGGCGCTCTTTGGTCACATCTGGCCCTTGCGCCAATAAACTCTAGAAATCAGTCAATCAATCAAATGGGAAGCGCTCAACACGTCATATGGTAGTGATCACTTGTCCGCAATAATCAATCTTATGATCGCCACCAACCTTCGTCACTAGGCCACGCCGGTGGAAAATACAGCTCGCTGACTGGCCGGTTTTTATGGAGAATGCGAAACTGGAAGTGGTGTTTTTGCCAGAACTAAGCGTTGAGGAACTAGACGAAACAATCACTGATGTCATAATATCAGCGGCAAAAAAGGCAATACCTCTGTCATTCGGTATTGTGCGTAGAAAGCTAAATCTCTGGTGGACAAACGAGTGTACTGAAGCCAAAGAAAAATGAACGAAAAAGGCCTGGGAAATCCTGCGGGGTACCCCACTTATAGCAACCTTTTAAATTTCGAACAGGCCAAAGCCAAAGCACGATTTATTCGAAGAAAGGCGGAGAAATCATCATGGCAAAATACATATCTTATTTCAATAGTACAATAACATCAAAACGAGTGTGGGACCAAGCGAGGAAATTCAAAAGAGAGTACTGATCATACACAATACCACTACTTACATGTCCAGACACACAAACAACACTACAGGACCAGGCTGACTTATGAAGCGAACACTTTTACGTTTCGAGCTCAGCGGACTGCCCGAATGCTATTGCAAACTACACGAGAAATACTATCAGACTTATGATATTCCTCATGAGATCCTACAGGTTGCTTAAAGGCCACCAAGATTGCCACCCGTGGAGCAATTTTACAGATTTGACATCAAAACATCTAAAGAAAGAAAAAGACATTCCACAAGAACACATAATACAAGAGTTCCGAGCTAGTCATGCAATATATAAAACTTGCACGGAGTTTTACACTGACGGATCTAAAGCACAAGAATACGTGGGTGTCGGAATCGTAATGAAAAATTGGGAAAATAGCATTCGGATCAATAATTTTTCTTCAGTCTTTACCGCCGAAGTTATGCGATATGGAAGGCAGTTAAGAAAATTACTACCGACATACAGAACGATGTTGTTATTTATACCGACTCATTAAGTGCCCTGAGAGCTCTAAAATTAAACTCCGCGTCCGAACCCTGCTTGGCGATATCTTAAACATAGTATTTAACAAGAAATACGGAGGAAACATACGATTCTGCTGGGTCCCAAGCCATGTTGGGATAGCAGGGAATGAAGCTGCGGACAGAAGCGCATTCATGGCAGCGCACAAAAGCATAACACACACAACACTTCCATACAAAGACAGTATCCGATTAATTCGTAAAGCACTAGCATCAAAATGGCGACGAGAATGGAACTCGTGCATAAATAACAAGTTACATGTGACTAAACTTCTGCTTGGCGAGTGGAAATCGTGCAGTCACCAAGAACGTGATCATCATCCATGACGTGATCTTATGTCGACTTCGAATCGGACACTCTCATCTAAAGGCGGAACCGCATGGCGCAATTTCGGGCGCGATTGACGCGCGGATGGTGGGACGGGCGGGTCATTTTGACGCGTGCCCAGCATGATCCGTCACGAAATCGCGCCGCCGCGTGCTGCTGCTCGGAGTAGGAAAAAAAAACGCGTCGCGCGGCGCGTCCGTCAATCAGAATCAGAATCAGAATCAGAATCGGTTTTTATTGAGATCATTAGAATGATTACAAGTTGTTAATATTCAGGAGGAGGTCCCGGAGTCAAAGTCTGCAATGGGACCTCCTTTACAAAGTAAACGTAATAAAACAAAAGTACAGCAGTTTTCAACAAATTGTTAAAAAATTACAGGTTTTAGTATGAATACCATGATTGAAGAATTACATATGCATAAATGTCATGAAAAAAAGCTCTGTAACACAATCTCGTTGACAACTGATGAAGTAACTGCGTAGATGACGTGACGAACGTGACGTGACGTGCGTAGAACGTGACGAGTTCTGGTAAGTCACGTGGCATTTGGTCACGTGGCATTTTGGTTTTTGGTTTTGCCACAAGATGGCCCTGTTCTCTGCGCATTTACGCATCTCCAGGCTCCCGCACACTCTCAAGTTCCAGCGATCGCCACAGAGGGCGAAAAATCAACCGCGGCGCGTTCTAGCATAAGCGCGCAAGTGGAGCTACTGTAATTTGGTCGCATACTTTAATTTGTAATTTTCCTGCTAGGGGCGCTTAACGCGGCTAAATATTGGAACTATAAATGCACATATAATAACTGTCAAATATAGTTTACGTGCAATTTCTTGCAAAATAAACACACACTTGTTTTTTTTAAAATTTATGTTACCAAAACCTGTGATTTATTACTTGATTAAAGGTTTTGAGATCTCACTAACGTGTGGTAAGCAGCAGCCGACTGGTATCGATTGCAGTCCGTGCTGTTTATCGATTCAAATTGTACAGCGGCTATATTTGCGAACTGGGTGGCCGTCTCTTTTGTGCAGCATCACGCAGGTTCGTTTTAATTAGACGACAACAATAATATCCCAGCCAGTTTGTGCTTCCGACATGCAATAGCCCCTACCAGGCGAACGTGTTTAAAGACGGTGAATTTTATCAGCTGCGGCGTTTCACTGGCGTAGCGTAGCGGTATGTAGCGAAATGGCTACATACACGGCTTCCGTCGTCGCTGATCTGCCGCCTCTGGCCGCGCAATGACGGATTGCTCGAAAAAAATTTACTAGCTAGCGTGAAAACTCGTCGCTGGAACCGAGCAGTCTGTCTGGAAACTACTCAAGAAACGGATTAACCTTGCAGCTTCTGGGTGTGTGCACCGGTGAGTAAAAAAAAACACTGCTTCGCACTTTCAACTTCTTCGGGTGCGAGGCGGATAAAACAAATTCCTGTAGTGAAATTTATCTTCAAATTGGAAAATCACAGCGAAGTTCTTGCTCTTCAAAGGCAATTAAAAGAAGGCTCTTGTTATTTTGACACGTTGCTAAAGTTCCTAGCACGGAGTACAGTATCAAAAATAGTTTTTGCTGTGTCGGCATGAATGATACACTGCAATAAATTCACAGCACATTAGTGCAAGTGTACTTCCGGTGATACAGTTTGATTAATATCATTTGATACATAATAAAATTACTATGTTTATTACCTAGTAGCTGGCAAAAAATTATTCGACGTTTCACTAAGCACAGCCTGCACAAGGACACCATTGAAAGAAATGCACACTCAAACCAGTGTTGTGTGTGTGTGTGTGTGCTTTTCTTTCATGGAGCGTTTTGTGCACTGTTCTTAGCCATACATGAATCACACACTCACCCATGCCTCCACCATAGAAACTGAGGCTTTCTTCTTTTGCATCCAGCCTCCAAATGCTGCTGATATTTGATCACCCCTTTGGTCTCTATTGTCGCTGGACGTACAAGTCAACCGTGAATGTGTCACCACAGAGCCAGAATCCTCGCAAGGTATGTTTCTGAACACTTCAACTAGAACTGTGATTTGCTCATTAATTGGACAAACTTTTGTTTCACCATTCTTTGCTTGCATGTTTGTCATGGCGTCATGATTTTTTTTCAGGAAGGACGAAAGAGAGATTATTGGTTTGCAAGCTACCCACGCCAAGCCATGGGAAGCACAGCGGTCACCATAATGACAACAGGTCCTCTTGAACTATGTGCCTCACCATGAAATGTTTGCAATTTTAACAGATAGAGGGCTGTCAGCGCTATCAGGAAAGCAGCAGTCTACAGTTTTGTATCGTACCGAGCGGGAATGCTAAAATTTGACATACAAGGTTGCTTGATTTTAAGGGCGTTTTATGAAAATTGGAGAAGTTACAAGTTGCGTCCCAGCTTGCTTCTTTTCTCGTCATGTAGCAAGCTCCTACTTGGTAATGCACAAACTCTGTCATCTGCTATTTGCAAATCAGATTGACGGCCATTGCCACCAAGTATCACATGCTCCCTCATAGCGTTAATTTGTTACATGAAACTGCGAAAAATTTTAAAGCCTTCAAAACCGCTCAGGGCAATTTTGAGGAAATGATGCTTTTTGTTCACTGAAACTCTGGCAGTCACTCTTCACTTTATTATTCTATTTTTTTTTATTTAAAGTACACTCAGGGCCATATGCCATTAAAGAGGGGAGTGGGTACAAAGTAGTAGAGTAAAACAAAGGAACAAGAGCAGTGAGTTCTGGTAACACAATCATTCTCCTGATTATACAATGTTAGCTAATGTTTTGCAAAAAAAAAAAACGTTTGTTATCGGTGATAGCTACAATACTTGAGGGAAGGTGGTTCCATTCCAGAGATGTGCGGGGGATGAAAGATTGAAAGAAAGACTTCGTGTAGCGAGAATCAATCCCTGCGCTACTGCAATGATCGATGCGGTCTGAAATGTACTTGAGGCCGCGGTGCGAAGTCGTCGTGAAGTGTGGTATGACGGAAAATTTCATGAAATAGCGAAACATGGCGACTAAGGGAATAAGTGCTGGTTAGTTTCATTAAGGTTATACACGCTGTATTGTTATAATTAGAAAGAATGAAGCGAGCAGAGTAAGTTTGTGCTAGTTCAAGTGAAGTAACAAGACTAACGCGACGGGGATTCCATACTGCAGATGCGTATTTAAGTTTTGAGCGTATTAGCCTATTGTAAAGGTGCAGTTTTAAAGTAGACAGTGCTTTGGAAAAGTTGCACTGTAAGTACCCGAGCAGCTGAATAGCATTGTTATTAACACTCCACATTGGTGCAACTTAAATTATTTGTAACGTGTACACCAATATATTTATAGGACATGAAACATAAGAGAACATTCTACAGATGGTAAGTAATAGGATTAGTATTAGATCTGGATATTGCAGTTTTGGTTTGTTAAGTACAAAAGGCTCATGTACAGTTTGAATCAAATCAGTAACTAGGCTAGCCCTACACCCTCACAGATGGCTAGAACAGGCAACTTCACACAGCTGGCCTACTCCACACTTCTCAAACATGACAAACCAATAAAATCAAATTTTCTTTCTCTTCAAACAGCAGATGACATATATGAGGACAGTGTGTTCACAAAAAAGTTTGTGAAATATACTTGAAGTTTGGCTCAACATTCATCCAATCAACAGTGGACGAGCAAAGGAAGCCTCAGCATGGGATCTTATCTTCGTCACGGCCCTAATAAATATGTTTGATTGTTGAAACGTTGGCTGCAGGCTGATGCTTTCCTTGCTCACCTGTGTTACTCAACTGAAGTGTTCATCTCCTGGTAACCTTTCTGCATTGTTTGAACATGCAAACCGAGATGTTTCTTCAACATAAAACCGTAAATTGCCTGTTACAAGGATCTGTGAGCATTAATTGGGCATACTTATATGTTTATTTGGTGTCCTTGTTTATACACAATATTTGCAGAGGACCTTGTAAGCGCTGTCCTCTCCGTAACGTCCCTCGCCTTCCAAAGAGTTCTCCACTTGTGTCAAAGGCTTTACTGCTGCGCCTGAACACTAAATGTGCAGCAGAAATATCCAGAACACACAATATGTGATCTAAAATTTAGCATAATCTTTTTTTTCCTCTAGACTTCGTGCCTATCGCCAATATGTTATGGAAACAATGTAATATTGCAGCTTGAGCTTGCCTTACTGACATCTTTGCCGAGGACTTCTTATGTTTTTTTTAAATTTGGCTGACATCATCGAATGCAGACAACATACGTATAGTATGAGACACGTCAAACAGCACTGTACGCAACACAAGTACGAGTGAAGCCGAGCGCAATATTGTTGTCGTTGCTTTAGCGGCACGCCAGACATTATGAGAAAACTTCGCTCAATTTCAGCTTTCAATTCCGTTAAAAAGATTGCTATCTGTGTTTCTGTATGTTGTGAACTCAGTGACTGACAGCATTAGCTCCACATGACCTGTACAAAAATTGTTGGCATGTACTGCTTCATTCACGATTGACAATAAACAATGTAAGTTTACTTGTCTGACGCGTTTTCTTGCCAGTTGAGGCCTCTCGATCACCTGGCGATATAATAAAGGTATCGTTAGTCATTTTAGAGTATCGTATACACGAACACCGCTCCGAAAGCGGTAGCAAAATGCCCAAAACCAGCAAATGAGCAGCGCAACGAACCCGCCAGCCGCTACCGTAGCGGCCATATTGTTCACTACGTAATGATGATGATGTTTGTTTGGATTTTGCCAGCGCCGCCCTCGGTCGCGTACTTTAGTTCACAACACCACCGCTACTCTTATTTCCGTTGCACTGTGAAAGGTACAGTTTCCCTTCGCTAAGTTTGTATAGGTGTTCTGTGGCATCTCGACGGAACCTCCTAGGCACAATTTTTTTTTCTCGCCAGAACTGGCGCGTGCGTCAAAAAAAAGCACGTGCTACAGTGATTTCGTTCGCGCATCGTGTTCAATTAAATTCGACAAAGCAACCTTCAACGAAGTCGTATTGACTGAAGTGGAGACGCGTCGCTTCCTGTGGGACGTACGCGACCGCAATTACAAGAACAGCATCAAACGTGACCAGGCTTGGCGAGCTATAGCAGATACCGTCAGCGTAGACGGTATAGCAGATGCCCTCAGCATCCCCCTTAATAGTAGCAATCGCCTCTTCTGCTCGGTAGTAAGCGGCCGACACTCTATTTTGTATGTGAAGTTGTAAACAAGCAGCGGCCTCTCAGCGTGCGGAAGGTACATAGTCGCAGTTTCGCACGCAATCTTGCTGCTTGAAACTAAGATTGATAATAACACTTCGGACAAAAATGCCGCTGTTTAATTACACTAAGATTATTTTTATTGTAGTGTTCTGTAAGTTTAAGGGCATATTATACATGCGGTAACAGAGACAATTCATGTCGTTGGGAGTTATGTTGTCTGGCATCCCGGAAAACGCGACGTGAAAGCGCCGCTCCCTTTTCTCGTATGGGTGCTCGCGCGTCGGCGACAACGCGAGCGTTCGCCGCGCGCCACGTTTTTCGCCCGCGGAAAACGCGCCATGTGGTTCCAGCTTTAGTCGCTTTTGTGCCATTAAACTCGAGCTAGCTAACTTTTTCGACCCTACTTAGGACCCTACAATGTCGTCCGACATGTTCAAGATAAAAAAATTTAAATCTGCGAACGTTGCTTCCGGAGTTCCTAGAGGGAGTGTCTTGGGCCCTCTTTTCTGTTTTAATTAATGACCTTCCTAAGGATATTACGGTGCCAATACCATTTTTTTGCAATGCGGCGATAGCTACGCCTGCCATTCAAGTGAAACTATTTTGAAAGATTGGATGCGGTTTGTAGACGTTCACAAGGAAGAAGACAGGACAGGCGCATGTCCTGCCTTCTTTGTTGTGAACGTCTACAAAGCGCACCCAATCTTTCCAAATATAACGAACCAACTTGCCCAACAACGCATCCTGCTAAAGTGAAACTAAGTTAAACTCTCCGGAATATAAAAGAAATTGGCAGATGAGATGAAACGCGTTTACGTCATTTGATGCAAGTAAGCAGAAAGGAACGTATTTTGGAATCCACGGTCTTGTTAAGCGACCCCCGCAGGGGCGTCTGCGTCAGCAGGCGTTTGGTGTGTTGCGACACCACGTACCCGAGCACACGAGGGTTGGACCCTCGTGCGTGTAGCCGTGCGCGGCTTAGCCGTGTCTGGGGAAAGGGGTATCCTGGAGGTTGAGCCGATGCTGGGTGTTTGGACCTTTTAAGGCCCCCCGGCGGAGGCAACACACCTCTTCGGCCTCTGCTTCACATAGACGGCACCTCCAGACTGACCCACCTGGGGGAAATCGGCAGTCGCCTTTTCCTGTCCTCCTCTACGATCTTCGTCTTTCTCTGTGGCCTTTTTTATCTTTCCTGTCTTCTCTTCACTTCTTATTACTTCCTTATTTCCTGGCGGCAAGGGTTAACCTTGTGTAATATATCCAGTCTTGGGTATATATATATATATATATGGTTATAGTGGGAACGTACCGCTGGCGTACGCAGAATAGAATGTTTCTAATCCTGTGACGTCCCCAGGTTGGGCTCCGAGGTGGGCGGCGGGCATTCCTGCCGAGTACAGTAATTCTATATATGGCTTCAAATTTACCGCCACTCCTTGATCGCTCCCTGAAGAGGGGGCGCACCGATGAGACTTTCAACTTTCTCTTGAAACCGAAAGAAAATATTCCTAAATACCATGTAATACATAGCATAAAACCAAGACAGTTCGCACAATATCCCCATTTGTGGTCGCAAAATGTCTGACTGAAGCAATTGGCTCTGGTTACAAAGTAACTAAGATGGGAAGCGGCGACCTTCTTCTGGAAGTGCGTGACAAGCTACAATACAGCAAACTGATCAAACTTGTTGCGTTTGGTAACATTCCAGTCCCTGTGGGCCCCCACCGGTCAATGAACACTGTACGTGGTGTCATTTCTGATGACGACCTCCTTAAACTTAGCGAGAGCGAGCTGTTGGAAGGATGGCAAGAGCAAAATGTGGTAAAGGTGCAACGAATTAGGTTAAGGCGCAATGACAAGGAAATTCCAACAAAGCATCTAATAACAACATTTGGAACAAGTGAACTGCCTGATTCATTAGAGACGGGATATTGCAAACTACGCGTACGACCGTACATTCCCAATCCGCGCCGATGCTTCAAGTGTCAGCGTTTTGGGCATGGGTCTCAGAGCTGCCGAGGGTGTGCTACTTGTGCAAAATGTGCATCTAAGGACCGCACATCAGACACCTGTTCTTCCACAACCCACTGCGCTAACTGTGACAGAGACCATCCCGCCTATTCGCGATCGTTCCCGTCATGGAAGAAAGAAAAACAAATAATCGAACTGAAGGTCAAACTAAACATTTCTTTTCCAGAAGCGCGCAAGCGTTTTTCTGTCCACAACCAATCGAATCCGTCCTACAGTGATGTGACGCGCCGGGGGGCAATGCCACATCCTCTGGCGGCCGCGCAAGTCGCACGGAGTGTGACGGCGGTTACGCCATCAGCCCCCCTGTCGGGTGCAGCCACTGCTCTTCCGCCCCCTACCACGAAGGTTCAGCAGACCTCCGAGCCTGCCGGTCCCAGGGCCCACTGCTCGTGCAGACAGGCCCGAAAAACTCCCGAGAGTGCCCGCTGAGCGGGCTTCATTCAGCGCCTCTGACGAGGCGATGGATGTAACAAAAACTCCTCCGGCGTCTCAGACGCCGAAGGAACGGCGTTGCTCCCTGGAGCGCGCCCACAGAAAAGAAATACCGCGCATCAAGGGGCCTGGAAAGGTCCCTTGAGCCAACCTAATATCTCTTGACGCACACCATAAAACACTTCCAATATGGCCCCACAGGTAATGCATTGGAATGTGAGAGGTCTAATACACAATCTTGATGCCATTAAGGAACTCCTTCGCGAGTTTAATCCAAGGGTGCTGTGTGTACAAGAGACACACCTCAATCCTTCGCATACTAACTTTCTGAAACAGGATGCCATTTACCGCAAAGATCGCAGTAACGCTCTCGCTTCGTCAGGCGGTGTTGCTATTAAAGTTGATAAGGGTATCGCCTGCCAACATTTACATCTGCAAATGCCCCTTGAGGCAGTGGCAATCAGAGCCGTGCTATTTGATAAGTTAGTCACAGTTAGCTCTCTGTACATCCCTCCATGCCATCAACTTTCTACAACAGAATTCCGGAGCTTTATCGCGGAACTCCCCGAACCTTACATTGTAGTAGGTGATCTAAACGCACATAACACCCTCTGGGGAGATTCTCGCTGTGATACGAGAGGGCGCTTATTAGAAAAGTTCCTTTTATCCTCCAATGCATGCTTACTAAACAAGAAAGAACCCACATTCTACAGCGTGGCGAACAAAACGTTCTCATCAATTGACTTAAGTATAACATCAAGTACACTAGTTCCATACCTGTAGTGGGACGTGATCAAAAATCCATATGTGAGTGACCATTTCCCAATTGTATTAAAATTTACAAATAGCGATAAGTTTTCCCCACATCTACCCAGTTGGAAGGTCGACTGTGCTGACTGGAAACGATACAGAAAGCTTACACATTTGACCTGGGACGACATCTCTACTCTCTCAATCGATGATAGAGTATCATTTATAACTGATGCTGCATCAATATGTATCCCTCAAACGAATGGATCACCCTCTAAACGGCGTATTCCTTGGTGGAATGAGCAGTGTAAGGAAGCCCGAAAAAATCAAAATAAGGCTTGGAGTCGCCTTCGCGATTGCCGAACTACCGAGAACTTGATCAGCTGCAAGAAAACAAAATCAGAAGGTAGAAGAACGCGCCGCCTTGCCAAAAGGGAAAGCTGGCAAAAATACATATTTAGTATTAATTCATATACAGACGAGAGAAAAGCCTGGAACAGGGTAAAGAAAATAAAAGGCCGTGAAACTCATCCCCTACCATTGGTAAATAAACAAGGAGACACACTCATTGACCAAGCCGACTCTCTAGGGGTGCATTTTGAAAGGATTTCTAGCTCATCCCACTATTCAGATACATTATTGAGATACCGGCAACAAGCGGAACGACTGCCTCCGTGTCGGAAAGGAAATAGCAACCAACCTTACGACCACCCTTTTAGCATGGCGGAATTTCAGGCTGCGCTAAATGGCTGTAACAAGTCCGCTCCAGGATGGGACAGAATAATGTATGAGATGATCAGACACTTACACCCCGAAACCCAAAAAACACTACTATCACTCTTTAATTCCATGTTCTCTGCAGGCTACATTCCTTCTGTTTGGAAAGAAGCAATCGTAATCCCTATTCTCAAAGAGGGCAAGGACCCTTCCTAGCCCGACAGTTATAGGCCTATAGCTCTGACTAGTTGTCTATGTAAATTATTTGAAAAGATGATTAACCGTCGCATCATCCATTTTCTTGAAAGCAACAAGACACTCGATCCCTTTCAGTGCCGTTTTAGGGAGGGTAGATCCACAACAGATCACCTTGTCCGCATCGATACAAATATCCGTCATGCCTTTCTCCACAAACAGATTTTCCTGTCCGTATTTTTAGATATGGAGAAGGCATAAGACACAACCTGGCGCTTTGGAATCCTCAGTGATCTGTTTGAAATGCGAGTTCGAGGCAACTTGCTATACATCATTCAGAGTTACCTCTCCTATCGCACGTTCCGTGTTAGAGTTGGTAACGTTGTGTCTCGTCCATTTACGCAAGAGGTTGGTGTTCCACAAGGAGGTGTGCTTAGCTGCACTCTTTTTATTGTCAAAATGAACTCGATCTAAACTGCCATACCACGTAGTATGTTTTATTCTGTATATGTAGATGACATTCAGATAGGTTTTAAATCATGTAATCTAAGTATCTGCGAGCGACATGTACAGCTTTGCATAAATAAATTGTCTAAGTTGGCGGACGAAAATGGTTTTAAGCTAAATCCGAAAAAAGTACGTGCGTCCTATTTTCTAACAAGAGAGGCATAATGGCGGTCCCCGCAATAGATCTAAATGGAGAACGGCTATCTGTGAGCCATGAACACAAATTTTTAGGAATCCTTTTAGACAGTAAACTGACTTTTGTACCACACTTGAAGTATCTGAAATGAAAGTGCTTCAAGTCTATGAACTTGCTAAAGCTCTTGTCACGTACGTCTTGGGGAAGCGACAGGCGGTGCCTTTTAAAGCTCTACAAAAGTCTAGTATTAACACACCTTGACTACGGAGCAATAGTATATAATTCTGCCGGACCTAGTGCTCTGAATATGCTTGATCCTATTCACCACTTAGGTATCCGCCTTGCTACAGGCGCCTTTAGGACTAGCCCTGTGCAAAGCCTCTACGTCGAATCAAACGAATGGTCATTGCACTACCAAAGGACATATTTAACTTTCTCCTACGCCCTTAAAGTTAGCTCAGATGTTAAACATCCTTGTCATTCCACAATATGCGACTTGTCCACTGCTAGGCTGTTTCGTAACCGCCCAGCCACTAGGCCTCCTCTGTCCCTCCGATTGGAAGCACTATCTGAAAAAACAGGGGTCCCACTTTTACACAATGTCCTAATGGCTCCTACACGGCTTCCGCCGCCTTGGAAGTGGCAGACTATACAATGCGACATCTCTTTCTTAGAAATATCGAAACGAGCCCCGGAGTCACACATATATTCGCATATTCTGGAACTCAAGGAAAAGTACTCATGTGAGGCATTTTACACAGATGCTTCGAAATCTCCGGCTGGTGTTGCTTACGCAGCTCTGGGACCCTCACTTTCAACATCTGGCCACTAAACCCATACACCAGTATCTTTACAGCGCAATCATACGCCATTCTTAAGGCTATTCAACTCATACGGCTCACAAATATCGCTAAGGCCATTGTCTTCACTGACTCATTAAGTGTAGTGAGAGCCCTAATTACCTTACGAAAGCGTAAGAACTCGGTTTTTAATGAGCTGTATAGCTTGTTATGCTCCGCATATATGTGCAACCAAGCGATTATAGTATGCTGGGTTCCTGGCCATAAAGGCATTAAAGGCAACGTAGCTGCTGACGAAAACGCCACGTGAGTGAGTTTTAGCACCACAGATGGAAATATCCCCATTCCTGCCACAGACCTAAAGCCCTTTCTGCGCCGTAAATTGAGGAATTACTGGCAAGAAGAGTGGGACAGGCAAACATTGAATAAGTTACACATTATAAAACCAAAAATGCGGAATTGGATAAGTGACAAAACAGCACGGTACAAGGAAGTACTTCTTTGCCGATTAAGAATAGGACACACTTACAGTACTCACTCCTACGTCTTGACTGGCGAGGATCCTCCTGATTGTAGTAGGTGCGGCGATAGCCTGACTGTCCTCCATGTTCTTATCCAGTGCCCTGCAATAGAAACAGAGAGGAAAAAGTATTTCCCTTCTGCCTATCGGGAAAATATACCTCTCCATCCTGTATTTTTTCTTAGTGACGAACCATTTTTTAAACTGCAAATAGCCTTAGATTTTTTTAGCCGAAACCGACACCCTGAAAATCATTTGGCCAGGCAATTTTTAGCACATGACTAACAGCCCTGCATCAAGAGCTTGCTTGAATCTCTGGTGTCAGTGTTATGTTTTAATGCATAATGTTTTAGCGAAAGCCCATTGCCATAGCCCACATCACTGCCTAGTCACCGTCATTATTTTAGCAACCATATATTCTACGCCACTTACAGCTACAGGTTTTAGGCCCTTTTACAGCCATGTGACATCTACCATAAGGAATTCATTGTGCACGCCAACAATAATACATCGTCAACATTACCACTTGTCATGGCGCTCTTTGGCCAAACCTGGCCCTTGCGCCATAAAACACCACACATCATCATCATCTTTTTAAGCGACAGCAAGTTTAGCAAATTCTAGCAACAGAAATATTTGCGCTTATAAATAACTTATGGTGTAACATGAAATTTGCCCATAGATCACGTTTACTCCAAGGGTGTCGTGGAGCCTCCTGGGAAAATTTACTAGAAGTCCTCAAATAAATGCTTGTTTTAGAAGGCGTCATTATGTCCAATAATTCAGTTTAGAAAAGTCATAAGTTCCATTAAAAAGTAATTGCCTCATATTGGAAAAGTAGGACGGCTTGCTACAGGTATATATTTAATAAATACCGTTATTTACGCACTCCAAACGGGCTTTGAAAGCAAGCCCACCTTCCCTTACTTGGTAAGATCAAGTAAAGATTAACAAATCGAAATAAATTGAAATAGAATCCGGGTAATGTACGAGATACCAAAATAGCAGGTATATTCCTTCTCCAAAATCCCACAATGATTGCTTTGAGCACAAATTTTCTCTGCGGACAATGGGTGAATTGGACACTTTTCCCAAGGGGTTCGTCTATACGTGTGAACCTAGTGTGGGAAACATTGAATGAATGGATGTTCCCGGACTTTGTATACTGCCATTACATCCGTTTCTTTTTCTTTTAAGGGATTAATATCTCTTGTGCTTATTCATTTTCAAGTGTTTACGTTATTCATGCCTTGCTGCCTGTGCAATGGGAGTGTCTTATGTTGTAGATCCTCTGTTTTTCTACCTATGTACTAGTCCTAGTTGGGCTTACAGTATTATTAAAATGATGAACGGACGGGTGAATAAATATTTAATTTGGCTGGACTTGGTAATTGCGACCAGTAATAAACTATAGACTAGCGCTAGATATTATGCAGAAAGTAATTGTACCTAATGATATAATGATATCTTTAAAAGTGACAGCATAAATTGGCCATGGCATGACAAAAATTTACACTAACTTCTCTTTATGTCAGGGTTACGCCTGTACATATCTCGAATGAAAACAGCGTGCGCTAAGTATCAATCTATCTCGGAAAAACCGAATCGCCTTGCCGAGCAACAGCATTGCAGTAATGGAGGGTTCTGTGAATATAATTTCGTGATATGATGTTTCGTTGCAGCGTCCTCGCAACGCCTAATGGAGGCACCTCCGGCGAAGGGAAACAAGTGTGCGACACATAAAGTCTGGAATACGCAGTTCCTGTGCGCCAGAAGTTTCAACGCCGAAGTGGAGGAGCTACAAGAACACATAGGCGATCAGTCAAAAGAAATTTGCAGGCACGTATTGGCATGTTGATTAAAGGGTCACACGAAGGTAAATTCGCACGAAAGGTAATTGGTCACACGAAGGTAAACCTCAGTGTTCTCTTAAATAAACAACTGCCAACCACCACTGACGAGTGTTTATCATTAGTAGATATTTAATAAGGTCTGCGGGGTAAGAAAAATTGGTGGCATTATGAATTTTTTTTTTACTATGAACACACAATTATTTTTCAATCCCCGATTTCATTAAGGAGCAAGCCTCCTTTTTTACATGAAAATATTTTCAAATACTTAAAAGCCGCAGTACACTTGATAAATGTAGTTCACTGTCCGCTTCTACAGTTTTACCCAGTGACATGGAGCAATTTTATTCCGTTTGAGATAACCGTCTGATTCTAGAAGGTTGCGTCCGGCTGCGGCGCCAGAAAAAAATCTGAATCCCGTTGGCTGTTTTCTTTATATGGTTTGAACTAAAAGAATATCGAGACCTTCGGATATCGTTGTTTTGATTTGGTCATAACAAAGCAAGTCGTATATATATATAGCTAGAAACAGAAATTTAACGCAGATGTAGCAATATTACAAGTCAAATAGAGACAATTAGAAAGGAGATAAACATATTAGCGTATGTGAAACAAATTGAAATCTCGTTTCTTTTTCCTAACCATTTCTACAGATCAGTGCAGCGCTATCACAGCTGCCTAGACGCTGCGGTGCGCGGCGAATCGTGCGAAGAAGACGCCGAGCTCAGGAGACACGCCAAGTACTTTCGCAACGTGTTGACCTTCAAGTACAGCGATCTCTGTCCCGCGGAGTTGGGACTTCCTGCTGTAAAGGCCAGAGGTAAGCCCGTGCGTGTATACTAAGTGGGCAAAACATGGATTGAAAAATGATTTCAGTTTGTTCGCAGCATAAAGTTGAGTGTTAGACAGACAACCGTTCAGATAGCCCAGCTGATACAAAGATCCGGAGTCCTTTGACAGAAACGAGCACTGCTTTTCTCAATAAACGGGAATTTGCAATTTCCAATTATGCATAATGAGTCACAAAGAAATCATGTTCGGTGCCCCCTGCGGCCAAAACATTTCAAGACTTCGCAGGGGCGTCTGCGTCAGCACGTGTTTGGTGTGCTGCGACACCACATACCCGAGCACATGAGGTTTGGACCCTCCTGCGTGTAGCCGTGTTTGGCGTAGCCGTGTCTGGGGAAAGGAGGGTCCTGGGGGTTAAGCCGATGTCGGGTGTTCGGACCTTTAAGGCACCCCGGCGGAGGCAACGCACCTAGATGGCACCTCCAGATTGACCCACCTATAGGTAACCAGCAGTCGCCTTTTCCAGTCCTTCTCTTCAATGTTCGCCTTTATCTCTCGCGTTTTCATCTTTCCTGTCTTCTTTTCGCCTCTACTCTCTTTTGGGCGGAAAGGGTTAACCTGGTGTAGTTATCCAACCTTGGGTATCTTAGGTTATAGCGGCGATGCATGGCTAGGGTCTGCAGCTATTCTAGCAACCTTGTAGCGCCCCCTATTGTGCTCGGTGGTGGGTTGCCTACCGTCTGCGCCAAATTTTCCAATTTTATATGGCAAATGCTTTCCCCCTTACTTGATCACCCCCCAGATGAAGCATTCAGCTTTTTCATGCAACCGAAACATTCTTTTCCGAAGTACCACATTCTACACAGCTAGCATACGAATGTTCTCGCCATTTCTTGTAGCGAAATTCCTTACGGAAGCAACCTGTCTAGGTTATGATGTAACGAAGATGACAAGCGACGATATTCGTGAACTTCGCGAGAAACTGCATTATGACAAACTCTCAAAACTCGTAGCATTTGGAGACATTCAAGTTTCAGTGGGCCCACACAGGTCGATGAACACAGTGCGGGGTGTCATCTCGGAAGATGACGTTCTCGAACTCAGTGAAAATGAATTACTTGAAGAATAGCAAGAGCAGAACTCTGTTAAAGTACCAAGGATAATGATAAGGCGAGATGACAAGCAAATACCGATTAAGCATATGATCATTACTTTCGGAAACCGTAGTTTACCAGAATAAATAGAAACGGGTTGCTGTAACCTTCTCGTCAGGCAGTATACCCCAAACCCGCGTCGATGCTTCAAGTGTCAGCGCTTTGGGCATGGGTCGCAGACCTGCAGAGGACGTGATAGTTTTGCTAAGTAGATTATTTCTGAACGCGCTTCTGACATGGGCACTTCAGCAAGCCAATATGCCAACTGTAAAGAAGATCACCCTGTCTACTGGCGATCGTGCCCCTCGTGGAAAAAAGAGAAACAAATCATAGAACTGAAAGTCAAACTTAACTTATCTTTCCCAGACACACGTATGAGTTTCTCATACACAATCAGTCCAGTACTTCCTGCACCAGTTTGGCGCACCGGGGGGCAGTGGCAAATTCTTCGGCGGCCACCCAAGTCACACAGAATGTGACGATGGTCACGCTGTCAGTACCCCTGGCAGGAGCAGCAAGCCATGCTCCGCCTCTAGCTAAGAATGACCAGCAGACCTCCAGGCCTGCAGATCCCAGGGCCTGTGGAGACAGGCCCGGAAGAACCCATGGTGTGCCCGCCGAGCGGGCGTCATCCAGCGCCTCTGAAGAGGCGATGGATGCAAGCAGCGCTACACCGGCGTCTGAAACGCCGAAAGAACAGTGCAGCTCTGTGGAGCGGGCCAAGAAAAAAGATAAATCCAGTATCATGGGGCCTGGAAAAGTCTGGTGAGCTAAGTTAACGAATCTTTATCCACACAAAGCACAAAACACTTCCAATATGGCTACAAAGAAAATACAATGGAATAGGAGAGGTCTACCCTACAATATCGTTGATATAAAGGAACTCCTACATAAGTTTAATCCAAGGGTACTCGGTGTGCAAGAAACACATCTCAATTCCGCACACACAAACTTTCTTGTGTAGTATGCGATTTACCGCAAAGACCGCAATAATGCTCTTGCCTCTTTCGGGCGGTGTGGCCACAATCGTAGATAAGGGTGTCGCTTGCCAGCATTTGAACTGGCAAACACCCCTTGAAGCATTTACAATCAGAGCCGTGCTGTTTGACAAGCTAATAACAATCAGTTCTCTCTACATCTCTCCCAGCTATCAACTTTCCAAAAAGAATTCCAGAGGTTTATCACAGAACTTCCCGAACCTTATATTATAGTATGCGATTTAAATGCACATAACACGCTCTGGGGAGATTCCCGTTGTGAGGTGAAAGGGGCCTTATTAGA
The DNA here is from genome assembly GCF_050947875.1 of Dermacentor variabilis. NCBI lineage: Eukaryota > Metazoa > Arthropoda > Arachnida > Ixodida > Ixodidae > Dermacentor > Dermacentor variabilis. The sequence goes on from NC_134577.1 coordinate 99,218,887, forward strand.
AAACTTCTCGACAACTGCATGCTTGCTAATTAAGAAAGAGCCCACAATCTACAATGTCGCAAAGAAAACCTTCTCATCCATAGGTTTAAGCACCACATAAAGCACACTAGTACCATACCCGGAGTCGAGCGTAATAAAACATCAATATGGGAGTGACCATTTCCCAATTGCATTAAAATTAAGAAAAAGTGATAAGTGTTCTCCACATCTGCCCCGTTATAAAGTCGAGTGTGCCGACTGGGAATGACACAGAGAGCTGACACGTTTGCCCTGGGATGACATCTGTACTCTCCCTATCGTTGACGCAATATCATATTTGACGTCGTTTATAACTGATGCTTCGTCAATATGTATCCCTTAAACTAATGATCGCCCTCTAAACGGTGTATTGCCTGGTGGAATGAGGGGTGTAGGATACTCACAAAAATCAAAATAGGGCTTGGGGTCACCTTCGCGACTCTCCAACCACTCAGCACTCGATAAGCTTCAAGAAAATAAAGTCAGAAGGTAGAAGAACGCGCCATCGTACCAAAAGGGGCAGCTACCAAAAATACATCTCTAGCATGTATTCACGAATGTATTCACGAATGTAGCATGTATTCACGAATACAGACCAATGAAAAACGTGGAACAGGGTAAGCAGAATAAAAGGCTGCGAAAATCATCCTCTACCATTGGTAAACCCACAAGGAGACAGACTTTTTAACCGAGGTAATTCTCTAGGGGCACACTTTGAACGTATTTCAAGTTCAACCCACTACTCAGATTCGTTTCTGAGGCACCGGCAATAAGCGGAGCGACTGCGTATGGATCGGAAAAGAAATGGAAACGAACCTTACAACCGTCCATTCAACATTGCCGAATTTCAAGCTACACTAAATGGTTGTATCAGGTCCGCTCCAGGAAGCGACAGAATGCTATATAAACTGATCAAACACCTGCACACTGAAACCTGCAAAACACTGCTGTCACTATTTAACCCCGTGTTCTCTGCTGGCTGCACTCCAGCCGCCTACAAAGAAGCAATAATTATTCCAATATTAAAAGACGGCAAGGACCCAACTTCAGTCAACAGTTATAGACCTACAGCCTTGACAAGTTGCCTATATAAATTGTTCGAGAAAATGTTGAACCAGCGTCTCCTTCATTTCCTTGAAAGTAACAAACTATTAGACCTTCTGCAGTGTGATTCCAGGGACGGTAGATCTACAACTTATCACCTTGTCCGCGTCGAAACGAATATTCATGATACTTTTGTGCGTAAGCAGTTGCTCTTGTCCGTATTTATTGATATAGTAAAGCATGTGACATCACGTGGCACTTCGGAATTCTCGTGACCTGGCTGCAATGGGAATCCAAGGCGATTTGCTGAATGTCATCCAAGGTTACCGGCCTAACAGCACATTCCGTGTTAGAGTTGGTGGTGTGCTTAGCTGCACTCTATTCGTTGTAAAAATGAACTCACTCCATACTATCATACCATGTATAATGTTTTATTCGGTGTATGTGGATGACGTACAAATGGCTTGTATATCATGCAGTATTTCCATCTGTGACTGACGTGTACAGCTTGGGCTGAAGACAAAGGGTTTTAATTAAACCCGCAAAAAAGCGCGTATGTTCTCTTCTCGAACAATATAGGTTTATTACCTGACCCCGTTATTCATCTTAGTCGACAACTGCTGCATGTGAGCTACGGACATCATTGTTGGGCTTATTTTACACTCTAAATTAACATTTATCCCCGACTTGAAATACCTGAAAACGAAGTGCGTCAAGACAATGAATCTATTGAAGCTCTTGTCCCGTACATCCTGGAGAAGTGAGAGAAGCTGCCTCTTGAGGTTATATAAAAGTCTTATAAGGTCACGCCTTGACTACGAAGCCGTATTATATAAGTCTGCTACGCTTAGTGCCTTGCAGATACTGGATTCGATTCACCAGTTGGGTATCCGTCTTGCTACAGGTGCTTTCAAGACTAGTCCTGTAGAAAGCCTGTGCGTTGAGTGCAACGAATGGTCTGTGCATCTACAAAGGACATATTTAACTTTCTTCTACGCCCTGAAAGTTAAATCACATATTCAACTTCCATGTCACCTTACTGTTCGTGACTTGTCCACGGGAAGGCTGTTTCGTAACGTTCCAGCGATCCAGCCTCCTCTGTCCTTCCGGTTAGAAGCACTCAGAAAAAACAGGCGTGCCTGTTTTAGATAATGTCCTAATGGCTCCTACTCGGATTCCACCGCCTTAGGAGTGGGAAACTATCCAGTGTGACACCTCTTTCTTAAAAATATCGAAGCGAGCACCTGAGACTCACATACAATCGCATTTTCTTGAACTTAAGGAGAAGTATTCCTGTGATGAATTTTACACAGATGCTTCGAAGTCTTCTGATGGTGTTGCTTACGCAGCTCTCGGACACTCATTTTCAACGTCTTGGGCACTCAACTTTCACACCGGTATCCTTATAGCGGAAGCATAATCTATACTCTCGGCTATTCAAGTTCACAAATGTCGCTAAAGCTGTGGTCTTCACAGACTCATTAAGTGTCATGAGAGCCCTAATTAGTTTACGGAACAAAAGAATTCCGTTTTGAATGAACTGTATAGCTTGTCGTGCTGCGCATATATACGCAGCCAAGCGATTGTCTTATGCTGGTTACCTGGCCATAAAGATGTAAAAGGTAACGTGGCTGCTAACGAAAACCCTACGTCAGTGAGTTTTAGCGACACAGATGGTAATGTCCCCATCCCCGCCGCAGACATTTGTGCGTCGTAGACCGAGGAATCATTGGCAAGGAGAGTAGCGTACACAAGCATTGAATAGGCTACACATGATAAAACAAAAACTAGAGAAAGGGATAAAGGAGAATACAGCACCGTACAAGGGTGCACTTCTTTGCCAATTAAGAATAGGACACGCTTACGGTACTCAGTCCTACCTCTTGACTAAGGGGGGGGGGGGTATCTTCCGACTTGTAGTAAGTGCGGGAACAATCACACAGTCCTCCATGTTTCTATTCAATGCCATGCAATTGAAGCAAAGAGGAAAAATTATTTACCTTTTGCATATCGGGAAATTATACCTCTTCACCCGACATTTTTTCTTAGCAATGAACCGTTTTTAACCTGAAGTTAGTCCTAGTGTGTTTAGCTGAAACAGACTCTGAAAATTATTTACCCAGACTATTTTTAGCACACAATTAACAGCCCTTGTATCCAAGGGCTTCCTCGAAGCTCTAGTGCCAGTGTTGTGTTTTGTTGCACCATGTTTTTGTAGCGAGAGCTACATTGGCCATATTCCCACCGTTTTGCTGTGGCCGCTCGCCACACCGCAAGGTGAGCCGTTGCCTAGCAACCGCCGCAGCTGGCAGCGCCGCTTGCCGCGCCATCTGACATGACCTCAGAGGAAGAGCCGGTGAAACCGCGTTGCAACAACAGAGGAGGAGCCGGCGTTGCATCGTATATACAAAGGGCCTGCTCGGTGGAATTCGTCGGCAGATATGGAAAGTGAGTCGGGTACATTGAAAGCAGCCAGGCTTCGTCGGCAGAACGAAACCAAGAGGAGGCAGCGAGCCGAGGAGACGGAGGAAGAACGAGCCGGACGCCTCGAAAAGCGTCGTAAGTACGAAGCGGCCATGCGAGTGGATTCAGATGAGGATGGCTCGTCGTCTAGTTCGGCATCTCGTGCCAGGGCCGCGGATGAACGACGGAATGAAACCAGGAGGAGGCGACGTGTTTCGGCGACAGAAGAAGAACGTGCTGGGCGTATCGAGCGGAGACGGCAGAGTGATGCAGCTCGGAGAGTGGCGCGCCTAGCCAACGATACAACGCAGTTGGAGGACGTGAAGGCTGGCCGTGTGATGGACCATGTGATTCGTCTGGCTGAAAGTTCAAGTGCGAAGCGCATGTTCCAAACGGACTTTACAGACAATCCGTTTGGATTTGCATGTGACGTTTGCGAAAGACTTTGGCATATGCGAGATTTGAGTCCTGTAAGTAGCGCAATGCGTGAAAAGCTAAGTTTAGCCGTACCTGAGTGGGGTGAGGAAGGAGGACCCATGGCGAGTGTTTGTGTTACGTGCAGGAACTTTCTACAGAAGCAGAAGCTCCGCTTTGCAGCGTGAGTAACGGGTATCGTTGCCAGCCGATGCGACGCAGTCGTTTATGACTACGCCAAAACACACCCTCCAAAGTTGGTCTATGTGGCACTAAGCCGTGTGACCAGCATCAAGGGACTCTATCTGGCTAACGCCGAACAATACCATCGGTTTTACCACTACGTTGACAACTCGGATAGGGCCTTGATGTCGGAGTTTGAGCGCCTCGACAAGCACGGCCTGGATAATGCATACACTCGCTGTGAAGCGCTGCTCACAAACCCTGCCACGGCTTACTCCGTAGCCCTGCTAAACGTCAGGTCGCTGGTTTGCGACATAGCGGAGGTTTGTCTAGACCCCCTGCTAATCAAAGCTGATTTACCCATCTTTACAGAGGTTGGCCATGCATTGGGATCTCAAACCTTCACAATCCCTTGCTTTGGCATGGTGGCTCATGCTACTCGCCTCGAACCTAACAAGGACACCGGAGTCTGAGTCTACGTTAAGGAAGGAATAGGTGCCACTCCGTTGCCTACCGTAGCAGTTGCCAACGGTGAAGCGTGTGCCGTCCAGCTGATAGAAACCGGTCTGGCCGTTGAAGCGCTGTACGTGTCACCAAGTAACTCCATCCAGGAAACCATCGAAGTCGGGAGCACATGTATCCTCAAGCGTGGAATTGCCGAGAAACTGTGTGTCGTGGTAGGATACTTAAACCGGACCCCGGACTCGCTTAACGTTGCACTTAAAGATAAGTTCAACCTGGATCTGGCCAGTGACCCTAATATGCAGACTACACAATGGGGCACCACGATCGACGTGGTTTACCAGAGACAAACCGTGGCCTCGAAGTACTGTGTTGGAGCCATTGAGACGGCTGTTTGCTACTTCACTGACCATCGGGCCGTCGTTGTGGCAGTTGAGAAACAAGATGAAGATTTTGATAATAAATGCGTTGCACTTTAAAAATGTCTAGTCTTTAATGTAACCATAGCTTAACGAGAGGTAAGAACCAAACCTAAACATTCACACGTACGAAGCTAAATGATGAAGATGTAACCGTAGAGAGAACCAAGCTAAACAATAAGACTAACCGTACCTCTGGCTACGCACACCCAAGCATAACTGAGTTAAGGCACAGCGAATTTTTTACCGAAACCTAACAGCCCACATCACTACCTAGTCAATGTCATTATTGTAGTGAGTATATATATTGTTACGCATGAAGAAAACGAAGACCAGTCAACCTGCTTGTGGTCCCGAGTGGGGGAAGGAAGAAGAGAACGACACTGAGTTGATCAACCAGCTGGCCGCTCTTGCGCTCACCTTCGCGACCTAAAGTAAACGGTCCCGTTCATCCGTGAGGGTTATAAACGGTCTCCTTCGCGCGTAACAAAGTGGTGGAGGTGCGGGGTACCGCTCACAACAACGGAACCGTCACTGCCGCAGCTTCGTCGAAGCAGTCGACTTGCCGGCCTCCCACCATCAGCCGTGACCGTCTTCGAGATGCCAGAAGTAGCCGCTCCGAGGGCAGCGCCTAGCAGTCCACTGCCATACTACCGAGTTCCACCCACCTTCGGAGGCAAAGCGGGGGAAGATGCCGACGAGTGGCTCGTCCACTACAAACGAGTGAGCAAGTCCAACAGGTGGGATGGAACCGCTCAGCTCACCAATGTGGTGTTCTCCCTGACCGATACCGCCCTCGTGTGGTACGAGAACCACGAGGACGCGCTTACGACGTGGGGACATATTGTTGACGAGTTAAAGGTGTGTTTTGGGGACTCAGTCGCGAAAAAGAAGCGTGCCGAGCAGGCACTGTCGCAACTGGCACAGCTACCAGGTGAGACATGCACAACCTATATCGAAGAAGTGTTAAAGCTGTGCAAGGTGGTCAGTGCTCGCATGTCGGAAAAAGATAAAGTGGGACATTTGCTGAAAGTAGTGGCTGAGGATGTGTACAATTTTCTAATTGGAAAGGAGAGCCTCAATCCTGTGTCCGACGTCATCCGGCACTGCAGAACTTTTGAGACGCTCAAGATGCGTCGGATTGCGCCAAAGTTTGGTCGGTTGGCAAACGTTACGACGGTTGCCAGTGTGGACACGAGTCCTTGCCTCGACCTTCCTTCGACGATCCGACAGATTGTCCGCGAGGAACTTTCCCGCTGCGAAGAGCTGTTGCTGTTGTCCGAGGGCAGCGCCTAGCAGTCCACTGCCGTACTACCAAGTTCCACCCACTTTCGGAGGCAAAGCCTCACACACACCATGGTGTGGACACGTCACGTGAGGCTATGACCGCTCCACATTCGACCCGTTGGCAACTGATGGTTACCGCAGCGGCCGTAGAGTACAGCGCAGCCCCACAGTCGAGGATGACAGCACGCCCTCCGACTCCGCGCAATGACCAACGCGCTCAGCGCACGCCTTCTCGACGCCCGATGTATCGTCGTGGCACATGCCGCGAACCAACCCACTACACACGGGAAAATGATAATATCCGTTTCATCGACGAACAACCAAGGTTTCGACCTCTCCCGGTGTGTTATCCTGCGGTGTCCCGTGTCATATATCGCGGTTTTGTAACCAGTGTATGACCACGTGGTATGGCCAGCCCTCAGAGTTTTCTCGGCCCTCCGAATGGCCACACGGTGCCCCGTGGCCAGCACACGTATCATCTGGCGACGAGTATTGGCCGAGAAGCACCCGGAATCGCTCCCCGGCACCTGACAGGAGTTTGACACCCCCACCGCAACGTCGTGCTCCCCGTTCTCCCTCACCGCTGCGTCGCACCACGTCCCCTTCGTCGCCGGAAAACTAGCTAGCGCGGCCGATGGAGGTGAGGTCGCTGGAGACGTGCTACTGACAGAAATACCTCCTGTGTTGATGCTGAAAAACAAAGTGCGCGTTCTTGTAGATAATGTCCCTGCGATGGCTCTGGTGGACACATGCGCAACAATTTCGGTCATGAGTGTCTCTCTTAAACACGTGTTAGGGCGAAAGGTTTTGTTTAAATGGGACGACGATTCAAAGTTCTGTGGAGTGAGTGGCGAGCCGTTGCCACCTATTGGTGTGTGTAGTGCTGACGTGTTTTTGGGAGGCCATGTTATTGCGACAGAGTTTGTAATTATTCCTCGGTCTACCCATGATGTTATTCTCGGCATGGACTTCTTCCGGGAGTGTGGTACTACTATCGACTGCCGCACAGGGAAGGTATTCATAAGTGGTAGGATTCCATCAGGATTCCTGGAGAACCCTGTAGATCGCGAAGCTACACTGTGTGTTTGTGGTGATACGGTCGTACCTGCATCATCTACCGTTTGCGTTCCCGTTGTCTGTTGCGGCGCCGATTCCGACAGCTTTGAAGCTACCGTAGAACCGATGCTCTTTAACTGTGTGAAGAAGAATGTGTTGGTGCCACATTGTCTGGTGTCGATCAAAGGCGGACGCACTGGCTTATGGACCGTAAATTGTTCTAAGGAGCCTGTTATACTACCAGACGGCATGAAATTAGTCTTCGCCAGGGAACACGCGTCCTTATCAGTGGCGGAACTTACAGATGTGCCGGAAGAACCTGATGGACACAGTTCAGAAACGGCCCTTTTGTCGATGGTAAACAAATCGCTCAGCACGAGTGAACGCCGAACGTTAGTGGGCGTGCTTTCGAAGCACATTTCGGCTTTCGGCTTTGCACAGAAGGACCAAATACCTGCAATCCCTGCGTCTCGAACGCGCCATACCATCAACACGTGTTCGGCAAATCCGATTAGACAAAAGCCATATCATGTTTCACCATCAGAGCGCCAGATTATCAGCGAATAAGTGCACGAAATGACGAAAAAAAGAGTCGTACAAGAGTCAGCGAGTCTGTGGGCAGCTCCAGTGATTCTTGCTAAAAGAAAGATGGATCTTAGAGATTTTGCATCGACTATCACCGTTTGAATGCTGTAACAGAGAAGGACGTGTACCCACTCCCACTTATTGATGACGCAATAGACTGCCTTCAGTAAACTACGAACAGGACAAGCGCAAGTTTGAAGAGGCAATCCGGAGCGAAGAACTCGCTCCCCAACTCTGGGCCGTCCAGCAGGTCCACGACGCCGCCAGGAAACTCAACCTCCCGGTTCCGTCGTGGGAGACGCCCACTCCATGAGAGCCCGAAGCTCTCGTGGCCTGCAGGACCTGAATAAAGTTGATTTCCTTCCTTCCTTCCGCCTCTTACTTTTCCTCAGTAGATTTACGATCCGGCTATTGGCAAATTCCGATGCATCCTGACGACAAGGAGAAGACTGCCTTTGTAACCCCTGACGGGCTCTTCGAATTTGATGTGATGCGATTTGGATTGTGCAACGCTCCGGCAACTTTCGAGAGATTTATGGACACTGTTCTGTGCGGCTTGAAGTGGAACATCTGCATGTGCTACCTCGACGACGTCGTCATCTTTGGCCGCACCTTCAGCGAACACAATTCGCGCCTGGATATTGTCCTGAACTGCACAGAAACGCTGGTCTAGTTTTAAACTCTAAGAAATGCCACTTCGGAGACCGCCAAACCCTTGTGCTTGGGCACCTCGTCGACAAGGACGGCATCCCCCTTATCCCCTTTGAGGGGAGTCCGGAGTGCGACTCTTCTGTTCGGCAGTTGAAGTTCCTGCTGAAGTCACGACCGGTTCTTGAACACTTCAGTCCTTCAGCTCCGACGGAACTCCATACGGATGCCAGTGGCATAGGTACTGGTGCCGTCCTAGTTAAACGCTACGGTGACCGCGAACACGTGATCGCATATGCAAGCCGCTCATTAAGTTAAGTAGGCCCGAGCAGAATTACACTGTCACGGAACAAGAATGCCTCGCAGTAATATTTGCGGTTCAGCGGTTTCGTTCTTACCTGTATGGACGCCCCTTTACAGTGGTCACCAACCACCACTCATTGTGTTGGCTTGTGAATCTTCTTGACCCTTGTGGCCGCCTTGCGCGCTGGACGCTCCGACTGTAAGAATACAGCTTCACCGTCTCTTATAACAGCGGTCGACGACACGCTGATGCGGACTGCCTCTCGCGTATGCCACTTAGCACTACGGACTGTGACGCCGACGACTTCGGTCACCTCGTGGCTTCTGTGTCGCCGCGTTTTCCAGACTTCGACTATTCAAAGCCCAACAGCGAAAAGACGATAAATTAACACCGCTCTTCACCGCTACTACCGCCTCGACGACAGCAAACCATTTCTGTGTACGTGATGGACTCCTGTATAAGAACTTTTCCGGCACTGGCGCACGTTTTCTCCTAGTGGTACCGGAGAGCCTTCGAACAGCGATTCTGAGCGCTATGCACGACGACCCTACGTCTGGCCATTTAGGTTCGGCGAGGACGCTCTACCGGATTCAGGAACGCTTTTATTGGCCTGGAATGCGACAGTCTGTTGAGACGTATGTGGCCAACTGCATGCAGTGTCAGCGCCACAATCGGCCATCTACTGCTCTAGCTGGTCTCCTGAAGCCGTTCCCGCCTCCAAGCACGCCTTTCCAACAAGTCCGCATTGACTTCGTAGGCCCATTTCCAAAATCAGCCAAGGGAAACCGTTGGATAACTGTTTGCATCGACTACCTCACACGCTACTGTGAGAGGGTGGCCGTGCCATCCGCAACTGCCACTGATGTTTCAACATTCCTGCTGCAATATGTGATCGTGCGATATGGTCAGCCTCGCGTGATGATCAGCGACCGTGGACGACAATTCACAGCGGACGTTGTAGAGGAGCTGCTTCGTTTGTGTAAATCCAACTTGCGTCACTAGACACCATACCATCCGCAAACGAATGGGCTTACGGAGCGCACCAACCGGACAATTGTAAACATGCTATCTATGTATGTTTCATCCGACCACAAGAACTGGGATGATGTACTGCCTTTTATCACGTACGCGTTCAACACCGCCAAGCATCAGACTACCGGCTGTAGCCCTTTCTTCCTGCTGTACGCACGGCCACCCCGGTACACAATCGACACAATCCCACTGTCGCCGAGACTCTCTGCCTCGCCGAAGAAGCTCTTCGTATTGCTCGTTTGCGCACTTTGGCATCGCAGGACAGATGAAAAGCACGCTATGACATTCGCCACCGTCGGGTAACCTATCGCCCTGGTGATTTAGTCTGCCTGTGGACTCCAGTACGGAAACGCGGGTTATGCCAAACGCTTTTGGCCACCTACGATGCACCGTTTGTTATTATTAACAGACTCACGGAAGTCAAGTATAACATAGCTCGCCTCACGGCGAGTGGTAGAAGAGCTGCCATGACACAAGTGGTCCATGTCGCCTGCTTGAAATTGTTCACGTCAAGCCAAACGGACTGACTCGCCCGGCGGGCTTCGTCTGCGACGAGAGGAATGTTACGCATGAAGAAAACGAAGACCAGTGAACGTGCTGGCGGTCCCGAGTGGGGGAAGGAAGAAGAGAACGACGCTGACTTGATCAACCAGCTGACCGCTTTTGCGCTCACCTTCGCGACCTAAAGTAAACGGTCCCCTTCATCCGTAAGGGTTATAAACGGTCTCCTTCGCCCGTAACAATATTTTAAGCCATTTACAGCGACAGGTTTTAGACCTTTTTACAGCCATGTCACATCTACCACAAGGAGTTCATTGTCCACGCCATCCGCAATTCATCGATAACATTACCACTTGTCATGGCGCTCTTTCGCCATACCTGGCCTTTGCGTCATAAAACACCACACATCATCATCAATGCCATCTAACTAATCCACGTAAAGTGAATGGCCATGAGCCTTAAGGGGCTTTGAGCCATATTATTTTTTGCTTGCTTGCGGGGGTCCATTGCTTACGGGGGTATGAGCCATTGACGTTAACAGTTTTGGACATGCTGTTCGGTACGTTGTATGCGTGATTAGAAAGAATGTAAGCACTGTACGCTTCACTTTGCTGAGTGCTTGTGGCCCCTACCTTAAAGGGCTATGCGTTATTGCTTCTTTAGCTTGCTTAGGCGCGTATGAACCACTGATGATGATAGTTTTTGTGTGCGCACAGAAACATCCTATGGTACCCTAGCCATATACAGCTCCGCTGTAAAAAGAAGACATAGGTACTGGTGGCGACGCCGTCTTGGAGTTCTGACACTAGCTGACCGTCACGCCATGGATTGTGAAAGCATTTTGCTAAGGATCTGTTTGCTATTTCTAAAGGTAAAAAGGAGCCATAGAATAAATCTAGAATGTTTCGACACCCTTCCTGCTCTAAAACGGCCCACGTTATAGAAGGTGCCTCAAAATCCGTTAAGCGACACTCACATATCGGCGATGAAGTCACGACAGGAAAGTTAAGAAGAAAGAACTAGAAATTTGGCTCTCATAGCTGTCAGTTTTCCCGCTGCATGTAGTCGGAGATGACCTCCAAATGCAGGGGCAAATGCGCATAAATATGCCAGCCAATAACGGTCACCATTGTCCATGGCGGCGCGGCAGAGTCACTTTCCCTCTCGGCGTTGCTGGGAAATTATGTTTAGGACGCACTTTCAGAGCGTGTCAAGTTCCAATAATTATTCAAAACCCTTCCTCAAATATAAAAAAATAGACGAATGCAAGCCACTCATAAGAAAGTGTCGGCAGAATGAACCGTTCAACAGCCCCTTTAGTATTGCAGAGTTGAGAGCTGCCTTGAGCGCATGCAAGAGCTCTGCACCGGGATCTGACAGAATCATGTATGAAAGGCTGAAAAACTTACACAATGACACGCAAGTTACACTACTTACACTTTTCAACACTATCTGGGACGCAGGGTACCTTCTGACCGCATGGAAAGAAGCCATTGTGGTCCCTGTTTTAAAACAAGGCAAAGATCGTTCCTCAGTGGCAAGCTACCGCCCGATAGCCCTCACAAGTTGCATGTGTAAGGTATTCGAAAAAATGATAAATCGGCGACTCATCCATTTCCTTGAACAGAACGAAATGCTTGATCCCTATCAGTTTGGTTTCCGAGAAGGGCGCTCCACAACCGATCATCTTGTACGTATTGAAGGAAATATCCGGGACGCATTTATACATAAACAGTTCTTCTTATCGATATTTCTCGATAAGGAAAAGGCGTATGACACAGCGTGGCGATACGGGATCTTGCGAGACTTATCGGAAATGCGCATTCATAGTAATATGCTAAACGTAATAAAAAGCTACTTGTCCAATCGCACCTTCCAGGTAAAAGTTGGCAATGTGCTGTCACGTCCTTTTACCCAAGAAACTGGTGTACCCCAGGGTGGCGTGCTGAGTTTCACACTCTTTATTGTTAAGATGACAACACTTCGTGCTTCCTTACCACCGGCCATTTTGTATTCCGTCTATGTGGACGACATTCAAATAGGTTTCAAATCCTGTAGCCTCGCAGTGTGCGAGAGACAGGTACAGCATGGTTTGAACAAGGATTCAGGGTGGGCAGAGAAAAATGGATTTCAAATCAATCCTCAAAAGAGTTCTTGTGTTTTGTTTACAAGAAAGAGAGGCCTGGTTCCGGATCCTTGTTTAGAACTGTGTGGACAACAGATACCTGTAAACAAAGAGCACAAATTTCTAGGTGTTATACTTGACAATAGACTCACATTCGTCCCACACATTAAACGTCTTAAAGAAAAGTGTCTGAAAACAATGAACCTAATGGAACTTCTATGCCAGACTACGTGGGGTAGTGACAGGAAGTGCCTAATGAATCTCTATAAGAGCCTCATCCGGTCACGATTAGATTATGGTGCCGTGGTATATAACTCTGCCGGCCCGAGCGCACCAAAGATGCTAGTAGCTGTTTACCCTCTAGGTATCTGCTTAGCCACGGGCGCTTTCAGAACAAGCCCGATTGAAAGCTTATATGCCGAATCGAATGAATGGTCTCTTCACCTGCAGAGATCATACATCACTTTTACATATTTTGTGCGCGCTAATTCTGAACATCCATGTTTTGATACCGTTACCGATATGACGTGCGCTACACTTTTCAGCAACCGTCCCTCCATAAGACAGCCTTTTCCGCTGCGTGTGAAGGAGCTTAGCAATGAAATGCATGTCCCACTCCTCGAGCATCGCTTAATGCCCATAATCAAGCTCTTACCTCCTTGGGAGTGGCAGGTGATACAATGTGACATATCCTCTATAAAAGTTACAAAGCACGCTCCTGAGGCCGAAATCAGAATGCATTTCCTAGAACTTCAGTACAAACACTCCTGCGCTGAGTTCTACACAGACGCTTCGAAGTCAAATGCCTGGGTATCCTATGCAGCCGTCCGCCCATCCTTTTCGGAATCCGATGTACTGCATCCGGAAACAAGCATCTTTACGGCCGAGGCCTACGCATTACTCTCTGCCGTGAAGCATATAAGAAGATCAAAACTTTCAACAGCAGCGATCTATTTAGACTCTCTAAGCGTCGTGAAGGCCTTAATGTCACTCTACAAACATAAAAATCCCGTATTCAATGAACTGTATTCGGTATTATGTAAAGCGTACTCATCTAACCGGAATATCATAATATGCTGGGTCCCTGGCCATAGGGGAATCGAAGGTAACGTTCTCGCGGCTGAGATGGCCACGTCAGTCACATCGCAAGGTGTTAACCCTACCGCTGATGTGCCTGTCACAGATCTGAGGCCTTTCTTACGATATAAACTGCGAAATCACTGGCAGTGCACGTGGGACGCGCAAACAAATAACAAACTGCACGTTATAAAGCCCCAGTTAGGTTTTTGGCCCTCCCCAACAAAATCTCGGCGAACAGATGTCCTATTCTGTCGCCTCAGAATAGGACACACATTTGGGACCCATCATTTTCTACTTACTGGAAGTGAACCTCCAACCTGTGGTAGATGCGATGAGAGGCTGACCGTCCTCCATGTCCTCCTGGAATGTCGGAAAGCCGAACCTGAAAGAAAGAAACATTTCCCGCTTGCATACCGTAATTACATCCCTCTACACCCGGCTATGTTTCTTGGCAAGGAACCGCTCTTTAACACCAAGGCAGTCCTCGACTTCTTAAAGAATGTAGTTCTACACTTTATAAGCCCATTAAATTCGTAGAGCGTCCTCGCTCCAGAGGATGCCGCTGCGATAATTGTTTTGAATAGCACATGCCTCCTGGCCCTTGCGCTTCAAGGGCTCTAAGGAGGTAGTAGTGCTCTAGCACTTCTTATAATGTGATATATTTTACCTGTCGTATCATTCTTTTTATATGCACCTAAATGTTCATAGTACAAGTCATACGTCATCGCCATAATTTTATTATACAGATTTTACGCACTGTAGAGCTTATATTTTAAGGCCCCTGTACAGCCACGTCACACCAATTTCACAGTAGTCATAATTACACAGCAAACTCACTACCACAGACATGGCGCTCTTTGGCCATACCTGGCCCTTGCGCCATAAAACCCCATACATCATCAGCATCATCAAAATCTCACAGTCCTGCACGTTCTTTTTCAATGCCATGCATTAGAAGCACAGAGAAAAAGGTATTTCATTTCTGCATATCGCAAAAATATTCCTCTTCATCCGAAATTTTTTCTCAGCAATGAACCGCTTTTTAATCCGAAACTAGTTTTAGAGTTTTTAGCTGAAACAGACACTCTGGAAATCATTTGGCCAGGGAATTTTTAGCGCACGTATAACAGCCCCTGTACTCAAAGGCTCTCTCGAAGCTGAAGTGTCAATGTTATGTTTTATTGCGTCATGCTTTTAACTAAACCCCATTACCATAGCCCACAGCACTACTTAGTGTCATTATTTTAGCAACTATATATTTTACGCCATCCATAGCAACCGATTTTAGGCGTTTTTACAGTCACGTCACATATACCATGAAAAATTCATTATCTAATTCATTGTCTACACCATTCACAATACACCGTTAATATCACCTTTGTCATGGCGCTCTTTGGCCATACCTGGCCCTTGCGCCATAAAACACCACACATCATCATCATCATGTTTAGGACGCAATGTTTGAAAGCATTATGTTTAAGTCACACAGGGCGGAGCATATATCGAATCATTAGGTTCTCGCCAACAATGGCGCCATAACCGCCAAGAATATGTGATGAGATATTGACGGAACTGAAAAGACCAAGATCTACACTCTATAAATTCGAGCTTGGTGGCGTAAGCGCGAGTCACTACTTGAAATTTGCGCAGAAAGTCGCGAAAAACGATATGTCGCGCCCATTTGCGCTACAGCCTTGGTATTAGAGCCGGATGCTGACCACGAAGGCACATATTACGCAATTACGCTGTTATTTGGTGTCTCTCACGTATCGTTTAACATCGCAGTCTTTCTAGTATATAGGCGTGTGCGCGTTACTTCCACGCGTATTCGGTCTGAAAAAGTGCAGACAGACAAGCGACGCTACCTTCGCGGCAGCGATTGGAACGGGATAACAATGGCCGTGGCGAGCCGTGAAGTCACTTATTGCATGTCACCGCACAGTAGTGCTTTTGTTGTTGCTTATAATGCAATGCTAAATCTTTGATTGTTTCCAGTAGAAAAGTGGAGTTACGTTTACGTAACGGCTTGTGGTGATGGGCCGCAGTGGCGTAGCCAGGAGGGGGTACACCGGGCGCGTGCCCCCCTCCCTAAATTTTTGTTTTAGTAGTGCCTCCCCCCAACAGTTCCTTTTCATGGGCATCCCGCATAGGTATCGTTTAATATTGCACATTTTGTTTTACAAAGGCGTTTGTCCTAGTAGGCTCTATAAATTTGGCGTATGAGTGAGTATTCCAAATTCTGTGGTCCCCCTGTGAGAACAAATTAAGGTCCTTAAATTTGGACTACCACATTGTAATGGTAAAGGCGGACTACATTGTAAGGCTCGAAAATATCGTGTCAGCGCTTCTGTAATGTCAAGCGTCCTCTGACGGCCGAAACCGCCCCGTGCACGCCTGGTACCTCCTCAAGTAAAGGTTCTCCGCGCAATGGGGACCGCGAGTGGCAGCTCGGCGGAGCAGTCATGCCAGGAGGACAAGGCGACCAAGGAGTTCTTCGCCTGCGGCCTCCTCTTCAGCGTCATTGTGAGCCGCAACCCGCCCAAGGAGAGGACCTGCAGGTGAGTCTCTCACCGACGCTTACACACCCATGGAGGAAGAGAAAAAACGAGAAGGGAGCATTGACTGACACGAATGGAGCCCGACAAATCTGTTAAGGTGAATCAAAAAGTTGGAACGCGGTACAACCTCTAGTTGAAGTGGATCAAAGACAATGTATTCCTGATGATTTTGGGGGTGGGAATGGGACGTGAAATTTAGCCTGCAATACGCTACAGGTAACTTGCTAAATAAGATAATGAACAAGAAAGAGAAAGAATACAGGCATATAATCAACATTTATTACTGTAATTGTTTGAATCGCCAGGTACGTCGATCTTGCCATCGTGAGCGTCGACGCTTACCAACGCGAACATACCAACGGAAACGGCTTTAGACTGTGCTATCTCTGGTATAGGCTCATATTTTAAAAAAAGCTGTGCTTTTTCCGCAATCGGCCTACGAAAAAGGTTAAAAATCTAAATTTCCACACTGAAAGAACGGGGCAACTCACTAAAGAAGACATCTCTAAAACTCGCCTACATTTTGCTGCTCTCTCGCTAACCCCCGTATTTAGAAACACCTTCTGTTGAAGCCCACGCTTGTACTGATCAAAGTGACGCCTGGCGTGAAGGTGTATACGATGTTCAATCCGTTTCCTTCGGTGCTTTCACGACAGTCTGTGGCCTGTCGTGAACGTAACTTGAAGCATGGGCTTCCAGTTGAGACGTAGTTCCGAATACGGGGCTAAGTTACCGACATAGTTTTTTTTTGTAGGGCGTACAGAAACATGGAGAAGTGCACGAGGGACCTGCAGTGTGCGAACTCTGCGGCCACCTTCAATTTTCACTCAATGCGCGTCGCGGACGTGCTGCTTAGCCCGTACGACAAGTACTGCCGCGGCTTCGTGGGTTCGGACATGATGAACCGGACCGTGCCGCCGCCACCCGCGGCCACGACCCCGCCGGTATGCGACGAGGAGCTGTACCTGCAGCAGTACTTCGAGTGTGGCCTCATGTACATGTTCGGCTTGCCCGGGGCAAACGAGACCGAGTACAGGACTAACAAGAGCCTTATTTGCGCGTAAGTCTATCCATGGCGGAGAGGCCTTGTCCACTCACTTATACCCAGCGTTTCAGCGATGTCTTCAAGCACGTCAAGGAACACTGCGCCAAGGATAACGTTGGTATTGCTCGGCGATGCCTTTATACCTGCCAGCTCTCCCCATTTTTTTTGTTATGTTTACGAATGTGGGCCCGTTTTGTGATTTCACGAATGTTGCATCAAGTTTTACAAAAACTAATTTTATTTGCGAAAATGTTCCCACGACGTTCACCGTGACTTCGGCTTCAAGTGTCGTGATGGTGACAGGATGCAAGATAGATAATTGCTTCAAGCAAGTTTGTACAAACTATTTATTGAAGCAGGCAAAATTGTACGTGTTCCCTGTGATGTAGAAACAGTTTGTTGCCTCCAATTGTTTGATTTTCCGAGTTTGTAGCTCATCCATGTTCAGCGTCTGAAGTTAAATCCTCGTTGCTAAAGTGCGTGTGCATCCCTGAAAAGACGTGTATTTAGGGAAGCTGTAGAAAAATTAGCGCCATCTTCTCCCTCGCCTCCCACCGTGCGCAGGCTGTTACGAATTACAATGTCCATAGAAAGGCAGGTATGCCACGTTGCTCGTATCGGAGACGTGGGAGTTAGTTCTCTATGGCAGTTTCTATTCCAAAGGAGAAAAAGAACAATGACAAAAAAGTGAGTCTTATCGAGCTTTTGACAGGCCTGAAAAACTTTACATAGCATACAATAAACAGCTTCAAATTACTCAAAAGAAAGGAATGCGACAGAAGAGAATGTGGCAGAACAGAGTATGTGGCAGAACGTGTAATGAGTATGTTCAGCTTAGCAAGAGTATGTGATATCACGCAACCTTGTGTCAGCACCAAAAGTAGAAAATAATCTTCTAAAGTACAAAGTGTGTAAGCAAGCCTACTATCACTTCGATAGTAACTTTATAGCATTTTAGTTAATTATTCATCACAGCTTCTCTTTTTAAATAACTCCGTAGAACGAGAGGGACGAAAAAAATTTAGGTCTTGATTTGAATGCAACAGCCCTATGAACACAACATACGAGGGCGAATCAGAACTACTTTGCCTCTATACTTTATTCGCCTAAATCAGGTACATACTTGTAATTGCATACATACAGACCATTCCACGTACGTTACAGTATTTTTCCACATAGTCCCCACAGCGGTTCGCACAGTTGTCCCATCGCAGTACTAAATTTGAGATGCCTTTGAGGTAGAATTCGTCCGGCTAGCTGTGCAACCATTGTCAGACTGATGTCGTGGCTTCGCTGCACACGAATCGCTCTCTTGTCAGTGTAATATGTGGATTTATTACGAGACACTATAGGCACAGTCCAATTGCACTGGCAGTACACGAACGCTGATCGCGCGCACAGCCGACACAAGAGCGTCTTCTTCGTCCTCCTCTTCACTACAATGGCTCCCGGGAAAGAAGAGTAGCCATCCTGGCGACTTACGGCGTAGGTAGGATGAGGGGGTCATAGTACGGCTTAAGTCGGTTTACATGAACGGTGTCACGCCCGCGACGCCTGTCGGGTGATGGTGTCACTGGTTCTACAACGTAGGGGACAGCGGATGTATGGTCTATGACGCGGTAGGGGCCATCATAGCGTGCAAGGAGTTTAGTTGAAAGGCCAGGGCTATGAGGTTGGACCCACAACCAAACAAGGGAACCAGTCGGAAAAAGTGGTGTAAGCGGGCCACCGTCATGCCGCAGCGTTTGACGACCTTGAGCAGTGGTCGTAAGGGTTCGCGCGAGCTGCCTACAGTCCTCGGCGTATTTGGGGGCTTCAGACACAGGCTTGCATTCGGAAGCATCGGGTCGGTATGGTAGCAGTGTGTCCATAGTACACGAGGGCTCTCTTCCATACAGCAGAACAAAGGGCGAAAAGCCAGCGGCAGCTTGTGTGGCCGTATTATAGGCATACGTGGCGAACGGCAAAACAGTGTCCCAGTTACTGTGGTCCGAGGCCACGTAGTAGTCAACATGTCACCGAGTGTGCGGTTGAACCTCTCTGTCAAGCCGTTCGTTTGCGGGTGGTAGGCTGTAGAATTGCGGTGAACGATGCTGCATGCAGCGAGAAGGGCTCGGATTACTTCGGACAAGAAGACACGTCCCCTGTCGCTGACCAGTTCGCGTGGTGCGCTATGTCGAAGCACGAAGTTCCGCAAGATGAAAAACGCAACTTCGCGCGCAGAGGCTGCTGGGAGTGCGGCAGTGTCGGCGTAGCGCGTCAAGTGGTCGACACCTACAGTTATCCAACAGTTACCCGTGGAGCTGCAGGGAAGTGGCCCGTATAGGTCTATGCCGACGCGGTCGAAGGGCCGAGACGGCCAGGGCAGCGGCTGTAGCTCACCAGGAGGGCGCTGTGGAATTTTACGTCGTGGGCACGGCGTGCAAGCGCGTACGTACTGGTGGACGACGTGATACATGCCGTGCAAGTAGAAACACTGCCTTAGCCGAATATTCGTTTTCAGAACGCCGGCGTGATCATTATGAGGAGCAGCATGAAAATAAGCGCATATGTCAGAACGCATGTGTCGTGGTATCACGAGGAGCCATTTGCGACCATCAGGCAAATAATTTCTGCGGTAAAGGACTTTGTAGCGTACCGCAAAGTGAGCGGCTTGGCGACGAAGTGTTCGAGAAGAGGGTGTGGCGGATGGGGCGTGGAGGAAAATCAGCATAGTTGAAAGCAGGGGATCCTTACGCTGCTCGTCCGGCATATCAGTGACGTTGAAGGCTGACATAGATGCGAAGAGCGGAGACACTGAAGCCACATCAGAAGGTAGCGGTGATCGGGAAAGCGTATCGGCGTCAGAGTGCTTTGTGCCCGATCGGTAGACAACGCGGATGTCATATTCTTGTAAGCGAAGTGCCCATCGTCCTAGGCGACCTGACGGATCCTTCAACGAGGACAGCCAGCAAAGGGAATGGTGGTCGGTGACAATGTCAAAAGGGCGACCATATAGGTATGGACGAAATTTGACGAGAGCCCAAATAATGGCCAAGCACTCATTTTCTGTTACAGAGTAGTTGGCTTCTACCTTCTTTAAAATGCGGCTCGCATACGCCCCGACGTACTCGTCATAGCCGTCTTTCCGTTGTGCGAGGACTGCACCAAGTCCGATGCCGCTGGCGTCCGTGTGTACCTCTGTAGGCGCTGTGGGATCGTAGTGTCGAAGAATCGGTGGCGAAGTGAGTAGTCGACGTAGTTGCTTGAAGGCGTCGTCACAGGAAGGTGACCACGCGGAGATGCCGTTGGTAGCGGTGAGCAAATTCGTCAGTGGTGCGATTATAGTTGCAAAATTGCGCACAAAACGCCGAAAGTAAGAGCAGAGCCTTATAAAGCTGCGGAGTGCCTTTAGAGTAGTGGGCATCGGAAACTCTGAGACCGCGCGAAGCTTGGCTGGGTCAGGAAGTACACCGTCCTTCAATACAACGTGTCCTAACATTGTTAACTTGCGGGCAGCAAAACGGCACTTTTTGATGTTGAGTTGGAGGCCAGCAGAGGTGAGGCAGGTCAGGATCTCACGCAAGCGAACGAGGTGCGTCGGGAAATCTGGCGAAACACCACGATATCGTCAAGGTAGCAGAAACACGTTTTCCACATATAGTTACGAAGGATGGCGTCCATCATACGCTCGAAAGTAGTGGGCGCGTTGCAGAGCCCGAATGGCATTACGGTAAATTTGTACAAGCCGTCGGGCGTGATGAAATCTGCCTTCTCACAGTCATCTTCTGCCATCGTCACTTGCCAATAGCCGGAGCGAAGATCCAAAGATGAGAAGTACTCTGCACCTTGTAAAGAGTCGAGGGCGTCATCTATCTGAGGAAGCGGATAGACATCTTTGCGACTAATCTTATTGAGTCGACGGTAATCCCCACAGAAGCGTATTGACCCATCCTTCTTGCGCACTAATACCACAGGAGACGCCCAAGGACTGTGGGAAGGGCGAATGACACCACAATGCAGCATATCGGTCACCTGCTGGTTAATGATCTGGCGCTTGGCTGCCGACACGCGGTATGGTCGCTGGCGTAAAGGACGATGGGAACCAGTGTGGACTCTGTGAGTGACGGTTGCCGTAAGCCCCAGAGATGGTTGTTCACAATCAAACGACGAGCGAAAATTATGAAGCAGCGCGAGAACTTGGTGGCGATGCGGAGGCGGCAGATCACCGTCTACGAGAGATTCAAGAATGTCCGACGACGACAATGATGACGACGACATGCACAGCACGGGAGAAGTGTGGGCGTCGAGCTAATAACAAGAAGCCGTGTCGTCGGAAGCTTCGAGAATTTGAAGCGGGTCAAGGGGCTGAACACGACCTAGTGATTCGCCGCGCAGTAGGTCACAGGGTTGTGAGACGGGTTACACATAAGCATAGAGGATAATCCAGATACAGTGGTGAGGACAGCGAACGGGAGAGGTAGGGCCTTGCGACGTAGAAAAGTAGGCCATGGTGCAAAAAGTACTGTAGCGTTTGGCGCGGTAGAGCAAGAGACGGGCACAAGCACAGACATTTCGGGTGGTATGTCCGTATCGGATACAACGGTGAGCTTGGAGGCTTTATCTTCAGAAGGATCAGGCAGTGGGGAATCAGCAAGCGGGAAAAGCGCCACTTCAGCCCGAGCACAGTCGATGATGGCACGATGGTGAGACAAGAAGTCCCAGCCTAGAATTATGTCATGTGAACATGAAGACAGCACGAAAAATTCAACAACATAGACGATGCCGTCTATGACCACCCTTGAAGTACATTGAGCAAGCGGGGCTATATGCTGCACAGACGCGGTGCGTAGAAGCATACCATACAACGGCGTTGTGACCTTGTGGAGGTTACGACAAAGCTTTTTGTCGACAACAGAAATTGCAGCCCCAGTATCAATAAGCGCAATTGCGGCGGTTCCTTCGACCAAAACGTCCAATAAATTGCGTGACGACTGTGCAGGCCTTGTAGAAGTCGCGAAGCTTGCAGTTCGTGCCTGCGGAACTGCAGCAACTAGTTTCCCTCGCTGGCGGCGACGTAAGGGGGAAAGCGAGCGACGACGTGGTGATGGCAACCGATGGGTGCTGACCGGGCGTCGTGGAGGCGGTGAGAACTCTGGGTTGGGAAGCATCGTATGCCCGGTGGTATCGTCGGGCTATATAGTCACATCCAGGCGTTGCGACAGCAGCGTTAGCAGGTGGCATGCGACGATGGCGGAAGCGCGCGACATGGCCGGCGATGCCGCAAGCGAAGCTTATGGGCCGGTTGTCGCGTGTGCGCCAAGGGGTCTGAACTGGGCGTCGAGACGGATTTGGGGGCAGCGCGGGAGGAGATGTAGCTTGAAGTCGCATTGGCGCAGGAAACGCAAAAGTCGGCGGCGCAGGTCGCGTGGCGACTTCGGCAAAGGTCAGAGGTGCAGCCACGGGAGGGCAGGGTTGAACTAAAGGTAAAGACCCAGCAATTTCCTCGCGAATGGCCCGCCTAATGGGAGCAGCCAGATTTGTGTCAGGCTGGGGAGGTCGATCGTTGAGAGGCAGCATGGACAGTTGGCTTGCCACCTCCTCACGAATGAAATCTTTGATCTCAACAGAGAGCGATGCTGCTGGCGTGGAGTTGGAGCGAAGCGCGAGGCCCGAGAGAGAGTCGCCAGGTGCAACAGCGCTGCGCGCAAGGACCCTTTGTCGACGCAGCTCATCGAAGCTCTGGCAAAGAGTGACGACAGCAGCGACAGAAGTAGGGTTTCGCGCCAGAAGCATTTGAAATGCGTCGTCTTCGATGCCCTTGAGGATGTGCTTCACCTTGTCTTCTTCACCCATGGTGGAATCGACGCGGGCGCAAAATATCCACGACATCCTCTGTGTAGTTGGTGTAAGTCTCTGCGAGCTGTTGAGCGCGCTGGAGTAGGCGCTGTTCAGCCCGGAGTTTTCGCAAGGCTGGGGGACCGAAGACTTCCGCGAATGCTGTTTTGAAAGCGGACCAGGTTTGCAGTTCCATTTCATGCGTGTGGAACCAGAGGTTTGCTACGTCAGTGAGATAGTACTTCTTCAGCGGTCCGAAAACATGGAGGTCACTAAGTGCAAGGTCCGGTCTTTATGGTTTGTGGTCCAGACTCTCCCTTGTCGTCAGTCAGCGACGCACGCGGCCTCCCTGAGCGCTCACTGTCATGCATGTCCTTACGGCTTTTTTAGAGTGCAGCTCTTTGACGCCCGTTCCCGTGATTCGCGTCGCAGTCGGCCTCGCCGTAACCAAGATCATTGTCCGCGCGCTGCTCTAGCTGTGTGCTCTCCTGCTTCCATTTCTCGCGCGCGGCGCGAGCCTTTCTCTACCTTTGTCCTCAAAAGCCGGATCACGTGTTCTCGCCTAGCCTCTTGCCCCTTTCTCCGCGCAGCGCCGTTGCGGTGACTTTCGCCGCCACCGTCCACTCCGCCCTCGCCGTTCCTTCTCCCGCTGTCGCGGCACTGCCGCGGTGCCGGCGGGGGCGCTCCTTGCCGCCTCGCGCGTAATCCGCAGCTCTCCTTTCCTCGGTCTCCGTGTCGCGTGGCTGTACGGCTCTCCGCCGTACAGCCGCGCCTGTCGCTTTCCCCTTTGCGGGGTGCGTTCCTCAGTGGCATTTGTCGACTCTGGCAGTGCTTGCGCCTGGCTCTTCCACTCTCGCCCTATACCTCCCCTTACCTGGCACAGTGCCGTTGCGGTGACTCGAAAGACAGTTATAGCGTTTCGTCCCCTTACTTCTACTGCCCACCCCAATCTTGTGCGGTCACATTGAGGCCTGTCTGTGTGTGAATGAGTGTGTGGCCTCTACCCTATACAACTGTTCGCCACCCGTTTCCTCATCCGACCTCAGTAGAAACAATAAATAATAATTGCTAATCGCCCCCTCCCCTCTCCGTGGCAGTGACCCGCTATAATATGGTGCGATGGCGCGTCGCCCGAGCGCCGGCTCGATAGCGGCGGATCATGGTGTGCGCTGCCCTATTCGAAACGCAGAACCGCCTCAGTTCGGCACTGCGTGTTCTGTATGCGGTTGCCTGTTTTTGAAATAAGGCAGCAGTTGCGCTTAAAGATCGCGTTACCAAGAAGCGTAATCGTCGGCCAACTTTTTTGAACTCACAACGCCACCACCTCACACTTGAGCAAGCGAGACACCTTTCCCCATACCTGGGCTGCATTCCCCTGTGGATTTCGATGGGCGTTCTTTCCCTGCTCCACAAAAAACGAATCACACTTCGTTGCTGGTACACCGTGGAACAGCCAAAGGCTGGAATGGCCTTGCGCACAACATCGTTTCTATACCCAGCTCATCTCGCATTATGCCGTGTTAGGGAGTGCAGCGGTGGCATAGAGGTAGAACATCCGCCTCGCGTGCAATAACACCGTGGTTCGAATCCCGGTGACGCGCAATTTTCCACCGGATTTTAAAGAAAGTAAAATTGCATAACCAGGCCTAGAGTGCGGCCTGATCGCGGTGACCAAAACCGGTAACGCACTCCCGCACCAGAGCAGGATTGGCCACCCTGGTGCAGTACTTGGCCACAACCTCCTATATGAACACAACAATCAAACCCCAGCCCTCAGTCCCCAGCAGCTTCGAAGCAACTGACCACGGCGGCGGTCAAAACTGTGACGCAGCAGAGGGTGCTAAGAATCCGTGGATCCGGACAGGCCGTCATTGGAATCTGAACCTGGCAAAGTTTAACGCTAGAACGTTATTTAGCGAGGCGAGTCTAGCAGTGCTATTGGAGGAATTAAAGGGCAGCAAAATAGGATATTGTCACGTGGTGGTGACGTTGAAGAACACAGTAGCAAATACTGTGAAAGACAAAACTAAATTTTATTGGGCGAACCTGTGCCCACAATAACAGGCTACACTTATAGCACAACGATAGCGGCGAACACGGTCGGCGATCGTCGAAAATCTGATCAGCGGGTCAAGTGCGTCGGCTTTTATACAGCAGTCATCGAATGTTCCAGACTAATCGTTGGGACCCGCATGCCTTCCACAAAGTTCTACAACATTCGAGTCATGCGATGAAATCAGATAACACAAGGTTCGGCAACAACAGACAGCGGATAGAAGCATCGATAACTTTCCAGAAACTTCGGATGCATACAGACGCGTCCCGCTCTGTGCGATAACATTTGTTAGGCGGCGAAACGTGGTCGCCCGTTACATATAAGTACACGTGTCAATATAATAGGGCTCAGTGAAGTTAGGAGGACAAATGAACCATATACAGTGCTAAAAAGCGGGCACGTCCTGTGCTACCGGGGTTTACCGGAAAGACGAGAACTAGGATCCTGGCAAATACAAGATGTGGACATGCTCAGCAAGGTGCGCTGCAGTGATCATAGGATGGTAAGAACTCGAATTAGCCTAGACTTGAGGAGGGAACGGAAGAAACTCGCACATAAGAAGCCGATCAATGAGTTAGCGGTAAGAGGGAAAATAGAGTAATTCCGTATCAAGCTACAGAACAGGTATTCGGCTTTAACTCAGGAAGAGTACCTTAGTGTTGAAACAATGAACGGCAATATTATCGGCATCATTAGGAAGTGTGCAATAGAAGTCGGTGGTAACCCTGTTAGACAGGATACGAGTAACCTATCGCAGGAGACGAAAGATCTTATAAAGAAACGCCAATGTATGAAAACCTCTAACCCTACAGCTAGAATAGAACTGACAGAACTTTCGAAGTTAATCAACAAGCATAAGACAGCTGACATAAGGAGGCATAATATGGATAGAATTGAACGTGCTCTCAGGAACGGAGGACGCCTAAAAGCAGTGGAGAAGAAACTAGGAATAGGCAAATCAGATATATGCGTTAAGAGAAAAAGCCGACAATATCATTACTAATATGGATGAGATAGTTCAAGTGGCTGAGGAGTTCTATAGAGATTTGTACAGTGCCAGTGGCACCCAAGACGATAATGAAAGACAGAATCATCATCATCATCTGCCTGGTTACGCCCACTGCAGGGCAAAGGCCTCTCCCATATTTCTCCAACAACCCCGGTCACGTACTAATTGTGGCCATGCCGTCCCTGCAAACTTCTTAATCTCATCCGCCCACCTAACTTTCTGCCGCCCCCTGCTACGCTTCCCTTCCCTTGAAATCCAGTCCGTAACCCTTAATAACCATCGGTTATCTTCCCTCCTTATTACATCTCCTGCCCATGCCCCCCATTTCGTTTTCTTGATTTCAACTAAGATATCATTAACTCGCGTTTGTTTTCTCACCCAACCTGCTCTTTTCTTATCCCTTAACGTTACACCTATCATTCTTTCCATAGCTCGTTGCGTCGTCCTCAATTTAAGTAGAACCCTTTTCGTAAGCCTCCAGGTTTCTGCGCCTTACGTGAGTACTGGTAAGACACAGCTGTTATATACTTCTTTCTTTTTCTATTCTCTCTACTCACATTCTCTACTCGGACTATTCTCTCTTTTTTCAAAAGAGAGAATAGTCTAGAGGAATTTAAAATCCCACAAGCAACGCCGGAAGAAGTAAGGAAAGCCTTGGAAGCTATGCAAAGGGGGAAGGCAGCTGGGGAGGATCACGTAACAGCAAATTTGTTGAAGGATGGTGGGAAGATTCTGCTAGAAAAACTGGCCACCCTGTATACGCAATGCCTCATGACCTCGAGCGTACCGAATCTTGGAAGAAGGCTAACATAATCCTAATCCATAAGAAAGGGGACGCCAAAGAGTTGAAAAATTATAGACCGATCAGCTTACTGTCTGTTGCCCACAAAGTATTTACTACGGTAATTGCAAATAGAATCAGGGACACCTTAGACTTCTGTCAACCAAAGAACCAGGCAGGATTCTGTAAAGGCTACTCAACAATAGACCATATTCATACTATCAATCAGGTGATAGAGAAATGTGAGGAATATAACCAACCCTTATATATAGCTTTAATTGATTACGAGAAAGCGTTTGATTCAGTTGAAACATCAGCAGTTATGGAGGCATTACGGAATCAGAGTGTAGACGAGCCATATGTAAATATACTATATCTATAGCGGCTCCACAGCCACCATAGTCCTCCATAAAGAAAGCAACAAAATCCCAATAAAGAAAGGCGTCAGACAGGGAGATACGATCTTTCCAATCAGCGTGTTTACAGGAGGTAATCGGAGACCTGAATTGGGAAGAATTTGGGATAAGAGTTAATGGAGAATACCTTAGCAACATGCGATTCGCTCGTGATATTGCCTTGCTTAGTAACTCAGGGGACCAATTGCAATGCATGCTCACTGACTTCGAGGGGCATAGCAGAAGGGTGGGTCTAAAATTCATTTGCAAAAAATTCAAGTAATGTTTAACAGTTTCGGAAGAGAACAGCAATTTACGATAAGATAGCTGGCGAGGCACTGCATGTGGTAAGGGAATACATCTACTTAGGGCAGGTAGTGACCGCGGATCCGGATCGTGAGACTGATGATCAGAAGAATAAGAATGGGCTTGGGGGTGTTTGGCAGGCATTTTCAGATCATGAACAACAGGTTGCCATTATCCCTCAAGAGAAAAGCGTATAACAGCTATGTCTTATGAGTACTCACGTACGGGGCAGAAACCTGGAGGCTTACGAAGAGGGTTCTACTTGAACTGAGGACGACGCAACGAGCTATGGAAAGAAGAATGATGGGTGTAACGTTAAGGGATAAGAAAAGACCAGATTGGGTAATGGTACAAACGCGAATTATTGGCATCTCAGTTGAAATCAAGAGAAAGAAATGGGGGCATTAGCAGGACATTTAATGAGGAGGGAAGATAACCGATGGTCATTAAGGGTTACAGACTGGATTCCAAGGGAAAGGAAGCGTAGCAGGGGTTGGCAGAAAGTTAGGGGGGCGGATGAGATTAAGAAGTTTGCAGGGACGGCATGACCGCGATTAGTACATGACCGGGGTAGTTGGAGAAGTATGGGAGAGGCCTCTGCCCTACAGTGGGCGGAAGCAGGGTGATGATGATGATGCCTTGTATCATTTTGATATTCTTTGTTTCTTATATTCCTTGTAAGCCACCCCATATGTAACACCCCGAAGGGCGGTGTTTAAGGAAATAAAATGAAAGTGAAAGACGTGTAAAGCACAACAGCCATCTTCAACAGCTGACGGCAGCGCCATGCTGCGGAGCTCTCAGCAGATGAGGCCAGGCCAGTCCAAGAAAGGTCCACCGCTGGGAATGTATATGCTGACTTCGCATTTGCAGCCGTGATTTGGCTAAAAAAACTGGCTTCAAGACTTTCTGATTCGCGCTCGTACAATAATGCCGAGGTAGAGATAGCTTATAGCGGAGGCGCGTGCTGGTCAAGGCCTCACCCGCGCTTCCTCCCTCGAATAAATCTCGTTGGTTCAGCCAAGCAGCCACAGTGCACCCAGCAGTCAGTGCGAACCTGGAGGATGTATACGGTGCAAAGCTCAAGCACCATACACCCTTGCGCCTAACGAATTCGAAATGACATCGTAAGCATGGGAAAATTTTGATGACTTGAGGCAGCACACGGCCATTTCCATACTCATACTGATGTCCCATATTGTGGGACGCCTGCAGCCAAATGGATTTTGCACATCCGCCGCCATGGCCATGAGTCGACCTAGGGCTAGATGCTTTCCGAACATTCGCTTAAGGTTTCGTGATTGCCCAGCGTCGCGTTACGTCAGCGGTCGCCAGCACAGGAAGGTGGCAGGGCAAATTAGTCACCGCCGACTCTTTGACGTCAGAAGCAAAGCGAACGTTCAGAAAGCTGGATGCTTGCGAGATCTCGCTCCCTGCTGACGTAAGGCTTATTATAACTAAATGAATGTAAATATTCTAAACTGTGCAGGAGCAACAGCTGTCGCCGTGTCGGATTTTACCACATCTATAGTCCTCAGCAAAGCGTTGCACAAATTGAAGATTCTGTCGTACTGGTCACACTGCACCACCGCTCTAGGACAGCCAGCCTTCCTGTGGCTTCGGTCATATATATTGCTACAGAACAGTATTTGCGATGAAGCACAGGTGAGCAGGGTGAAGACGACGACGATTAGAGGCTAGCGCGGGTTGTTGCCTCTTGGCCAAGTGCGGCGTATTTCCTTGTAAATATACTTGTATATAGCTTTTCCTCTGCGTCTTCCTACGTAACATGTCTGGTGGAGGTGGACCTTCCCGGTACCTCGTCACGAAGCTTCGCAGTAGACGGTACGTGGAGCCTTCCTTCATGGCTCCCGGCGACGACAACTCGGCTCCGCCTGCTCCGACACCTGCTGCCACTTCGACGACCTGCATCACTCTCCCCGCTCCCCATGATCCTGGCGTATACTCGGGCAAAGATGGGGAAGGCGTCGAGGACTGGATCAGCCTGTACGAACAGTCAGCCTCAACAACCGGTGGGACCCTACTATCATGCTCGCCAACGTAGTCCTTTACCTCGGCGGCACACCTCGAGTTTGATTTCGCACGCACGCAGATGAGCTCACCAGTTGGGATTCGCTTAAGCAAAAGCTCCGAGACTTGTTCGTCAACCCCTACGGTCACCAACTTGCCGCGCAGAAGGCGCTTTCCGGCCGTGTGCAGACGTCAACAGAGCCCTACGTCACGTACATTCAGTACGTCTTGGCTCTGTGCCGCAAAGTTGACGCACACATGACTGAGTCAGACAAGGTTTTCCACATCTTCAAAGGCATTGCCGATGACGCCTTCAACTTGCTCGTTTTCAACAACGTGGCGACAGTGGATGCAGTTATAGAAGAGTGCCGCCGCCTGGAACTAGCTAAAAGCCGACGTATCGACCAGCAGTTTGCCCGTCTGTACAAAACCACAGTGACATCTTCCTGTGCCGACGATCCTCGTCCCAACGACACTGGCGATGTTACCAGAATCGTCTGGCGTGAGATTGAGGTCGCCTATCCGGCTGCCTTCGACTGCAGCCCTTCCAACGCACCTGCAGTCACGGTTTCCCTGATCCAGGCAGTTGTCCGCCAGGAATTCGCAAACGTGGGTTTTCACACCATCTGCTCGGGCCATCGCCCTGTTACCGACCCGGCTACTTCGATTCCGTCCCGTCTCGCATCTTATTACCCACCACGTTTCCGCAGCCCATCTGAATGGCGCACTTGCTGACGACAAGCCCATTTGTCTTGACTGCCATCGAGTCGGGCATATTTCTCGGCACTGTCGCAGTCGCTGCAGTTCCCCGACCCGGCCTACTTATTCTGCCTACTCTCGCCCCCCAGGTGGCCCTTCTCGTCCCTATGCCGCACGCTCCGATAATGCCGCCACTGATTCTCCTGCGCCGAACCGCCCCTATTCTCGTTCGCCTTCGCCCGAACGACGACAATCTCGCTCCCCCCAGCCCCGTCGCTCCTATTCGCCGATTCCCTTTGGACGCCGCTCCCAGCCCGAAAACTAGACGATGCAGCGCCTCGCGGTGACACTGCATTGCTCCCTACGCCGCCCGATCCTCTACTGAAGTTGCCCACTCATCTGAACCTTATTGACGTGCAAGTCGACTGTGTTCCTGTATCTGCTCTTATAGACACTGGGACGCCTTTGCCGGTAATGAGCGTTGACCTTCGTAGCCGGCTGAGGAAAATAATCACGCCCGCCACGACGCCTGTTGTCCGTGTCGCCGATGGCGGAACAGCCCCCGTAATGGATATGTGTGCCGCTCGCGTCTCCGTCGCCGATCGCTCCACTATTCTGCTATTCGCAGTCATCGCCCACTGTCCCCACGACATCATCCTCGGCTTAGACTTCCTCTCCGCACATTCAGCTCTCGTCGATTGTTCCGCCAGTACTCTCCGCCTTGACCTGCCTGTTCTGGATCCCGCTGAACCACACCCCAGTCGCCTCAGTTACGTCGACTTCGTTCGCTTGCCACCTTCGGCACTGATTTACGTTGACGTCGTGTCATCCCCACCAGTCCCCGATGGTCACTACATCACGGCTTCTATGCAAGACGTATTCCTTACACATGGGATCACAGTATCTCATGCAGTACCACATGCAGTTTTATCTATCACGGCGAATTGCATCTGCCTGCCAGTGGTAAATTTTGGCTTGACGACACAAGTACTGCCATGCGGGATGTCTCTGGCCCAGCTTTGCTCATTCGAGGATCACTCAGTAGCATCTATTGAAGTAGACGACAATTCAGCCGATCCTCCTCTACCGTTGCAGTCGGCAACTTGTACCATCGCCGACTTACTGAAAATTATTGCCGCCGACATGCCGTTCGAGCACGGTTGTGAGCTCTACCACGTTCTCTTTTCCTACCACGATATTTTAGACTTTAACGATCGTCCTTTGGCCCAAACTACAGCTGTTAAACATCGCATTAATACCGGCGAAGCCCATCCTATTCATCGCCGCCCGTATCGAGTGTCACCGGCTGAGCGTCAAGTTATTCACGCCGAAGTTCACAAAATGCTTGCCAAGAACATTATTGAATCGTCGTGTAGTCCATGGGCGTCGCCTGTTGTACTGGTAAAAAAGAAGAATGGCTCATGGCGCTTTTGCGTGGATTATCGGCACCATAACAGGGTTACCAAAAAGGATGTGTGTCCCCTACCTCGGATTTATGACGCCCTTGACTGCCTCCACAGTGCTCGCTATTTCTCCTCAGTTGACCTTCGCTCCGGCTTCTGGCAGATTGCCGTGGACGATCTCGACCGCGAGAAGACCGCTTTTGTAACACCCGACGGTCTTTATCAATTCAAAGTGATGCCGTTCGGTCTATGTAACGCTCCTGCCACTTTTGAAGGCATGATGGACTCCCTTCTTCATGGTTTCAAATGGTCCACGTACCTGTGATACTTGGACGACGGTATAGTATTCTCCCCAACGTTCGCTACACACCTCGAGCGCCTCTCAGCAGTCCTGGACGTTTTTCGTCGACGTGGTCTGCAACTCAACGCATCGAAGTGCCAATTCGGCCGTCGCCCAATTACCGTCCTTCGACATCTCGTTGACGGGAACGGAGTGCAACCGGACGCAGGCAAGATCGATGCTGTTACGCACTTCCCTGTTCCAAAGTGTGTGAAGGATATGCGCAGCTTCATCGGCCTTTGTTCGTACTTCCGCCATCTCGTGAAAAATTTCGCCGCCATATTACGACCTCTAACCGAGCTTTTGAAAAAAGATGTCCCTTTCCAGTGGGGCAATAACGAGGCCTCTGGATTCTCGCATCTAATCGACCTTCTCACAACGCCTCTCGTTCTGGCCCATTTCATGTATTCTGCGCCTAACGAAGTCCGTACTGATGCCAGCGGTTGCGGAATTGGCGCAGTTCTGGCACAACGCCAGCGCGGCCACGACCGTGTTATCGCTTACGCCAGCAGGCTCCTCTCGCCCGCGGAGCGCAGCTATTCCATCACTGAGCGTGAGTGTCTGGCCCTAGTTTGGGCGGTTGCGAAGTTCCGCCCATACTTATATGGCCGACCCTTTTCCGTTGTAACAGACCATCAAGCGCTTTGCTGGTTATGGTCACTGAAAAATCCTACAGGAAGACTTGGTCGCAGTGCCTTAAGCCTCCAAAAATATCCGTATTCTGTCACCTACAAATCTGGCCGACTACACAAGGACGCTGACTGCCTGTCTCGCTACCCGGTAGACGAGCGTGACGCCGCCGACAGTAGTACCGCCAACGGCATTTTCTCTGTGTCTGCCTTCGCTAACATCGCCGATGAGCAGTACCGACACCTATCGCTGCGAGTACTCATCGAGCGTCTGCGCTCTACACCTACCGACGATTCCGTTCGCCGATATGTCCTCCAGGGCGGCATTCTGCACCGAAGGAACTTCCTCTCTGACGGATCTGATCTTCTTGTCGTGCCGAAACATCTACAACCGACTGTGTTCTTTGAGATGGATGACGCACTCACTGCAAAACATCTTGGAGTAACCCGCACGTACGACCGCGTCCGCCGCCGCTTCTATAGGCCCGGTCTCGGTCGCTCCGTCTGGCGCTATGTTGCTTACTGTGATTCCTGCCAGCGTCGGAAAACACCTCAGGTGCTACCTGCCGGTCATCTTCAGCCGATCACCGTCCCTGCAAAACCGTTCTTTCGTTTTGGATTAGACCTCCTCAGTCCCTTTCCCTCGTCATCCTCTGAGAACAAATGGGTAGCCGTCTCAGCTGATTACGCCACCCGATGGCTTATCCCACGGGATCTCCCTACCAGTTGCGCCACTGACGTCGCGGACTTTCTCTTGCGTGACGTTATCTTGCTTCATGGTGCCCCGCGACAGCTGCTTACTGACCGTGGTCGTAACTTTCTCTCGAAAGTTATAGCTGACATTGTTCGCTCCTTCTCCATTCAACACAAGCTGAATACCTCATACCATCCTCAAACCAGTGGCCTGACAGAGCGGTTAAACCGTACTCTTACCGATATGCTGTCCAAGTACGTTTCTAAGAACCACCACGACTGGGACATTGCCCTTCGTTACGTTACATTTGCGTACAATTCTTACCGGCACCACACCGCCGGATTTTCTCCATTTTATCTACTGTACGGTCGCGAACCGACCTTGCCTCTAGACACGGCACTTCCTTCTGCTGCGATCTCAAGAAGCGAGTATGCGCGCGACGCCATCGCCCTCGCCGACCATGCACGCCAGATTGCCCGTACTCGACTGACGGCCTCGCAAACCGCTCATTAGCGTCAGTACAACGCCCGCCACCGTGACGTACAGTTTTCGCCTGGTGCGCTCGTGCTTCTGTGGTCGTCCCCTCGTCACGTCGGACTTTCAGAGAAGCTCCTTTCTCGATACACAGGGCCCTACCGCGTGCTGTGCCAGGTGACGCCTCTGAAGTACGAAATTGCTCCTGTTCGTTTCCCTCGTCCTGTACTCCGGCATCTAGTGATGTTGTGCACCTCAGTGGGCTGAAGGCCTACTATACTGCTTCCGAGTCCGGCGTTTAGTCGCTCCGGGACGGCGCTTTTGCCGCCGCGGGTAGTGCTACAGAACAGTATTTGCGATGACAAAGAGGTGAGCAGGGTGAAGACGACGATTGGAGGCTAGCGCGGGCTGTTTTCTCTCTGGCTGGAGATGGCGGTTGCCATGCCTTGGGGGGCGGGGGGGGGGCAAGTGCGGCGTATTCCCTTGTAAATATACTTGCATATAGCTTTTCGTTTGCGCCTTTCTACGTAACAATATAAGCACATTTCTCATCACTGCTATCTGTGCACCATACCGCCTTTGCAATTTTTGTAATTTACAGTGTTTAGGTGGTTCGACTAACAGCTTCAGTCAATTGTTTCTATGATTAGTGATTGAAGAATGGAACAAGCTACTGCATGAAATTCTTAACGAACGTAGCCCTTCGAAGTTGAAGCAGCTGCTGACAGTTCATCTCATAAATTAATGCTCAAGGTTATGCCACTTACGCCTGTCATTGTTTGACTGAAATGTCTAGTGCTTTACATGGAAATGTAAAGCCATTTTTTTGCCATGTTAATGTAAGCCATGTTTTGATGCATTTTACTTTGTATCCCATCCTTATGGGAAAGCCCGAAAGAAGCTCTAAAGGGTAGAATAAGTTATTAAGTTATTATTAAGAATAAGCTATAAGTTAGAATAAGTGAATAAGAATAAGTTAAGAATAAGAATATCACATTTACCTGAGCAACGCATGCTTCATGCTTAAAGGTTGCGAATTCAGGTTTTACCGCTGGGAAAAGTGCCATTTCTCCCACTTTTATTTACTTATTCTATTAATAAATATAAGAAGGTTATCGTAAAATGTAACCTTTATATTTGTTATTTACTTTTCAATACAAAGAGAGCTAATGGGACTATTGTTAGTGCCGTACAGTTGTCACTTGATGGACAGTGATTTTTATATTTGCCAGACAACAATAATCGTCATCTGTTCTGCTTGCGTTTCCTTTCTTGAACATCTTGAAGGGGCAGCGCAATAAGACGAAGACAGAAGGCATGAACACACAGGACAGCGCTGAACTCACAACTAACTTTATTCGAAGGCTTACGCAAACTTATGTACACAACCCATAGCCACGTGCTGTCCCATCGATGGCGTCATTATCAGTGCGCAGGCTAAAAAAAAAAGCGTAAAACCCTGTAATCTAATGCTACACTACTATGCGGCTTAAGAATTGAAATTCACTGTCATGCAAATTTAACGATGGCATGCTTACACAACGCGACCCTTTTTTTTCTGATATAGTAGGCCTCAACAATCTCCTTCGTGGTTTGATTTTTATACGCGGAAAGTATTGCGGTATTCTTATAGATTGGAAGTGCACCCATGCTCAGAGCAATGCCGCGCGACATGCGAGTAGGCATTACCCGTTAGCGAGCGCCTATGCTCAGACAATCTAATATTCAGGCAACGACCTGTTTGGCCGATATAGACGCGACCGCCGGAAAATGAAAGCTCGTAAACAACTCCCATTCTACAGTGCACAAACGGGGAAGTACGCTTAACCTTTCCCAGCATGAGAGGAGGCAGCCTGGGCCAATTTCCTATCACTCTTACCACAAATTTTGATCATCTTAATTGTTAGGGACAGAAAAAAGAACTTTTACATCAAACCTGCCAGCTACATTACTGAGGCAGTGCGATAGTTTATGCACTTATGGTATTACAACCAACAATTACAACAATGGGTAAGCATGCCATCGTTAAATTTGCATGAGGGTGAACTTGAATTTTTAAGCCGCCTCATAGTGTAGCATTAGATTACAGTGTTCGGCGTTTTTTTTTTTTTGCCTGCGCACTGATAATGACGCCATCGATGGGAGAGCACGTGGCTATGGGTTGTGTACATAAGTTTGTGTAAGCCTTTGAATAGAGTTAGTTGCGAGTTCAGCGCTGGCCTGTGTGTTCCTGCCTTCTGCCTTCGTCTTATTGCGCTGCCCCTTTAAGATGCTCAACCAGTACCAACTCGCCCAAATGCCGATCCTTTCTTGAAAACGCTGCGCTCGTTACTTTCCTGTCGAGAATGTTCTGTCATGCTGATAATGCGCAGGCCGTTCGTCACTTCTAAGTACCGGGCTCGCAGCGCTAAAGAAAGGAAATGTGGGCAAGACAGATACATGATTATCGATGTGTGGCAAAAAATTTGGGGGACGCTTATGCTTCGCCTTTAGGAGTGCAACGAGATGGCATTCGAAGACCCCCGACTGCTTCTCACGCTTCCCGGAAACGGGAGCGTATGCAACCGTAATGTATACCTGGAAACGCATGCCGCGAACGCTATGCACCAAGGTGAGCCTTGTGGTGGAACCACGGCCTTTCGCGTGGGTCGCGATGCGGCGGAGGCGAACGCCAGCTGGATTTAATGCAAGGAACCGGGCGTGCCGCTCCGTGACCTCCAAGACACTCATCGCGCCGGCGCGCGCAAAGTGGCGGACGCCGCGGCCAGATTGAGTATGTCAAAGGGCATTCTTTGAGTTTTCGCTTAACAGAATTATGTTTTAAAGCGAAAGCCTTACTGGCCGCGAACTTGCGATTTCGCCGTGGCGGTGCTCGGTGGACTCACATGACGTCACAACGCGGGCCTCGCCGCGGAGATTTCTCTCTCTCTCGCTCCCTAGTCACTACTGCGCATGCGCCACTAGTAGCACCGAGCCACAGGTGTTCCGCCGCTGCGAAGCGCCGCGCCTTTCCCGTGTCGCCGTTTGGTATGACGTCACACCGCGTTCCTCGCCGTTGCGCTCGCCTTCGCTCGCTTCGCCAGCTGCGACGCATGCTTGATGAAATGTCGGAGGATTGAAAAGAAGAGCTCGCGCGCGCCGCAACCACAGTTGAGGCGGCAGTATGGACGGCGACAATACTGATAAGCAGGAGGACGCCTGGAATCGACATCGGAACGAGATGACGAGGAAACGAATCGCCCAGGAAACAGACGAACAGCGCGCCGAACGACTAGCTAAACGCCGCAAGATAGCTAGACAACCAGACTAACCTGGACTTGCAATCAAGATTGACCAAGGCTAACCATGCTATGCCTTAGCTTTCGCTACGTATATCCTGCAATAGCCGAGCTAAGCCACTGCCAATTTTTCTCGTATAGTCAAATTACAGTCCGAGAGCTATTGTGTCTGTAGGTTTTGTGCAAGTCGTAGTTTACAGTTATTCTACGTATTTTAGCTTCAGAAATTCAATCAGTTTAGTCAATTCCTTGCATCATATGGAAGGCTTAGGTATACGTGGTTAGAAAATTATTTTGCCGTGGGGAAGGCCGACGTAGGACGTCGGATTTTCTGCGACACGGAATCCTTAACGCTGTGGCGTTAATATACAGCCCGTAGGGTGCATCTGTTTTTAGTGTGTACGGGGCCATGCTTCTCCAGAGTCACGAAGCTGTTGTCTGTTCGCTTGGTTGTCGATGAGTTTGTTAAGCCGTTCCAAAAAGATGGCGTCATCATGCGTATGCTAAGAAACTCAGTGCCCTTCCACTTTGTGAAGAAGGATGGCACGCGAAGCTGTGCATGTGGGCCCCTTAATGGCCAACTGCACCTCCACCGCGGGTCGGCCCGGCATTGCACTGTCTTCAAGATCGGCCCACGTATGGGGAGTTCTTAACGCCTGCTTCACCTCCGCCGCGGGTCGGGCTGGTATAGCAATATCTTCGGCATCGGCCCACACGTATGGGGAGTACTTAACGCCTGCTTCACCTCCGCCGCGGGTCGGGCCTATCTCTGGGATCGGCCCACGTATGGGGAATTTCTTGCTAATAACAATGACACGGAAATTTACTTGGATGGCAGAAGTATACAGCTTCGATCTAGAAAAACTAGATAGAGAGAGGGGCGGCTGCGAAAAATGTGAAAGAAAACAACTTTAAATTTGTAGTGCTTTTCTCGCTTGCCCCCTATTATGGCCGACCCAACCCAGCCTTGACGGTTTTACCTCACAGCTCAAACCACGCCTGCGGCCGGGCTAAGAATTGGCGAAAATTCCGGCAGTTTGGACGTCATTCGTAGAATATATATATATATTTATTTATTTATATAGAAACAATACGAGAACCAAGAAGGCACTGCAAATTCTCGTACTACTAAGGCAGCCTTCATCGTTTTCGTGGCAGCCAGCGGTTTTCCAAATGGCTCTTCATTTCGTCATACAATTCAATGGTTCTCTTACCACCCATCGCAGGAAGTGGCCGATACTAGGGATAAGCGCGTAGTAGTGTTATATCAACCAATAAGGAAAGACCGAAAGATACAATATGCTGCCCAAGACCTTCCTTCAGTTCATTGCTCCGTCGCAGCTGCACTGGTTTCAACAAAAGATGACGCTGGTGCTAACATTGTCATAAGGGGGCTTGGCTTCGTCAGGGCAGCAGCTGCCCTTCTTGGCAGTGCTTGCTCGCTCTCCTACGGAACCTAGAGCACAACCCCTTAACACTTCGCCGTTTCGTCGCAATCTTCGCCGTTTCTTCGCCCTCGCCACTCGGCGAGATGGGAGGGAGGGATTACGTCTGCAACTCAGCCTTTTGGCTCGCGTCACCAAGGAAATCAGTCGTTGCCCTGACTAAGGCAATTATTGCTGTCTAGACGTTCGATCTAGCGACACCCCTTGCCTCAACCACTGTTGGTCTCTTCTCTAAGTCTTCCTCGTTTTGAGTGCATCTGTACACAGACGCACACACACACTGCACAAGTGTGTAAAGGTTTACCGGAGCTACTGGGTGGTCTGAAAATTTCACTTTTCACGTACAGCCGTGCAGTGATTGTTGCATCATGGGAACGATTCACACAGCAGCAAGTGAGATTCTAGTAAAAAAAAAAACTTCCACCCACTAAATGGACGTCCTCGAGCGCGCGGCTGCTGATCCCAATGGCACGCTTGACGCCCAACAACTTTCTCACCTGTTATAAGCGAAAGTGTTGTGGAGGTAGTCGAGTTCCTGATTATCTTCGCAATGGCGAATCTCGGACATCTGAGCCACTGCCGCTGCTTCGTGTGCAAGTGTCTCTGATGTAGGATGTCCTGAAGCTTCGGCGTGTTCGGTTTTAAAATTTTGTTACCAAGAACACACTGCCCATACCACAAGGGATTATTGCACGAAGGGTACAAGGGCAAACAATAACCATAATGAACTCATAGTTGAAGAAGTAAAAAGAAAATTATGTACAATCTGAATAATAAACATGATAACGAGCAACATCAAAGTCAGAAATATAGAGAGAGGTTAAATATATATGCCTATACAATATAGCAGCACTTACAAAACGCTTCAAATAAGCGTAGCAAGTAATTTTTGAGAAGTGACAAAAAACTGGCAAGCGACAAACTATTGGTGGTAATACAAGGTAAACCATTCCACTGCCTTGTGGCCAGCGGAAAAAGGAGTGTGTAAAATAGCCAGTTTGAAAAAGATATTCCTGTAGGATGTACGAACGCTTAAGTGGTGTTATTCTGGAGTTTGCCAAGCTAACGCACTTGGAAGTATTGACGTTTAACTTGTTATGAATTTACTGGTGAACTAATTTCAACCGTTGGACTGTGGCTCGGTTTTCCATTTTGAGTATTCCGGCATTTTTAGTAGAGCACTTGGAGAGTCTGTAAGTCGATATTTATTAAAGATGTATCTAACTGCTTTTCGTTGCACTCCGTCTAGCACGGTAGTAAATTTGCTTGTCGACAAAAACCAAGCTGAGATAGGTACTCTAGTGTTGATCTGACGAGTGCATTATAAGCTAGGAATTTAGCTTCACGTGGACCTTGCCGTAGGCGCTGATTAGGAAAGAAAAAGTGACTTAGAGCCGTTCAAGTAATACGTTTAACATGGGAGTA
Source organism: Dermacentor variabilis (assembly GCF_050947875.1). NCBI lineage: Eukaryota > Metazoa > Arthropoda > Arachnida > Ixodida > Ixodidae > Dermacentor > Dermacentor variabilis. The sequence goes on from NC_134577.1 coordinate 99,258,893, forward strand.
CCATTCAAAGTCAGCCGTTAGCGTTCGACTAAGATATTTGGGATCTGTGACTGCGGTTAGGGGGTCATCGTTTATGGTGTTTTCTTGTCATTCTAAAACCAGCAGTTCTCTAACCATTGAGAGCCATTTGCCAGTTGGTACACCATGCAGGTACTCATTTCAGTGCATTGTTTAGGATTACATGTTCATCTGGTGAAGAATTTTCTTTCTACAGTATACAGTCGCCAGTGAGGAGCTTTATGTTGACGTGAATTTCAGCGGGCAAGTCGTTAATATAAATTAAACATAGTGCAGGTGCTACAACGCTGCACTGGGGCACACGAGAGGTAACCTGAGTTAGTTTAGAATTCGTATGGTTAATCTGCACAAATTGTGCCCGGTTAGTCAAGTAGTTCCTTACTCATTCGCTAATGGACCCCTTCCCGAAACTGTGCTCATGTTTTAACACCAGTTCCTGCATGTGAAACGCGATCGAATGCTTTTGGAAAATTGAGGAAAATCTGTTTGGTTTTGGTCGCCTCTGTTACTGGACATATCATGGCTTAATTAAACTAGTTGAGTGATTGTGGAAGAACCTTGACGAAGCCAATACTGAACCATAGATAAAATGCGATTTTGTTCGAGATAAGTATTTGTAAGGATGGTGTACTCAACGAGTTTACACAATCATTTTTAAAAACTTTTCGTGAGTAAACAAACAGGGACGAAGAAGAGGAGCAACACAAGGACGAGCGCTTCCTTGTGTTGCTCCTCTTCTCCGTCCCTGTTTGTTTGCGCACAAAAAGTATTTCGAAAAGTGAATCTGTTCCAACTAGGCTGACTCGCACTTATGCTAGTTTACACAAGGTGCTTGTGAGACAGATGGGCCTAAATTCAAGGGCTCATTTTTATCGCCTTACTTGTGTTCTGGCGTAATTTTAGCGGTTTTGCAGTGATTTCCTAAAGCACATGAGGATAAAGATTTGTCATACATTAAGGTTAAATAATGAGATATTAGCCCAGCATATCTTTCAAGAAAGTTATTTGAATTCTCGCTGGTGCTGGGTTTTTCTTATTCTCTAAATACAGCAATAGAATTTTTACGGCGAACCGTGTTGCAGTTAAAGGTCCCAGGAACAGAAAGATGTGAAGTGCGGCAAGTTGTCGTCTACTGTAAAAATTGGTTTAAAGTAGTCATTTAAATAGGTCAGCGCCGGCTTCATTCTCTTTCCGCGTAATTTCGATACTGGCGTTAGATGTTGGCAAGACGTGGTTCCAGGGTTTGTGAGTAGATGATTTCAAAAAGTCACCGAGAGTGTTTTGAAAGTACATGCCCTTAGCTGCCTTTATTTTAGCTTTTATAATATGTATGGCCACAGTGAGGATTTGTTTGAAGTTTGCCTGAGCATTCTTCTTCAAACTGTTTGAAACGTCACTTGTAGCCTGATGGGCAGAGGTGGTGTACAGAGGCTTTTCCTCCGAGGCCTTATCTGTTCTTCCGGGGCAAAACATAAACTTCTGCCAGATTCCCCGGTTTTAACGTTGCGATATGCACATTCGCAGAAAGTGTCCTCGCGTTCTACGCTGCTCACAGGTGCTCCAGCGTTGTCGACGGTCCTCATTTCGATGCAGCTCCAGGCTGCATCGTGCACACATTGTGTTGTCTACGACTTTACTCGCTTGAGCTGCTCGCCTTGATGTCTTACGAGTATTTGTGTTCAGGAAGTGCACTGTAACGATTTTATGGTGGCGATCCGTAAAAATAGGGTGTGCAGTATTTGCGCGTGTTAAGCGGCGAGTTCTCAGCAGAAGACGCGAAGTCCTTGGCATCTTGCCAGATCAACTTCCGACATGTCAACAGTTGACGCCTGACACTTTCATCAAGCAGTGGATGAACAATGCTGTACCTTATCATGCGTTCTAGCGTAGTCCAGAAATTTGAGTTTTCTGCGAGACGCCCGAGTCGAGGCTGGGAATTCTAGAACACTCTCACCTCCGAGCTGCGTCCTCATGAACAAATTGTAGCTCGCCACCATCTCGTGCACTTATTAAATCTCCAGATCATTTACCACGTCGGAGTACCACAGTTCATCTGCTTTTTAATGCTTAACCATTCTAGGCCACTCACCCAAACAGTCTGTCCGTGGTTTGTTGGTCCATCGGGGTAACGCAAATCACAATACGCTCCATAAAGAAAAAGAGAAGTAATTCGACATAAATATTCGAACAAAAAAGTTGGCGGTGGTGAGTTTCGAACCTACGAGCCCACGCTCAGAAGTCACTGGACTAAAACACGCTTGCAGAAGACGAATATAACTGAACCATGTGAATGTGTTATCGCGCAATATAGACGGACAAACAGTCACAGGGTTGATAAGGAGTGATGAGGGGTTATATGGGCCTGATCGGCTGTTGATGATGGTTCGACGCAGTTGGACATGCTGAATAGCTATAAGGGCTCATAATGGAGCAATTCTGATACGGTTCACAAAGACCAATCAGAGTTCATAAGGGTCGTATCAAGTCCGATAAGGTTAACGACCGATAAGGGTTGAGAAGTGTCCGATCGTGTCCTATAAGGGGTCGATAAGTGTTGGAGCGATTCTGATGAGGCTGATAACTGTAGATAAGGGTCGATGAAGGCTGGATCGAGTCTGATAAGTTTAATAGCCACAGGTAAGGGTTGATAACGGTTTATATACTGGTTGGATGAAAAGCCAAAACATGAGAAAGCCAATAAATCGCACATACTGACACGTGTACTTATTTATCTTTTTCTCGGGGACTGAATTTCACCCACCCACAACTTCAAGTTATGGCTCAGCGCAAGATGTGTCCGCATGGTTGGAACTATCTGGAATATTATTGGCGATTCTATCCGTTGTCTCTTGTCTCCGAAGCTTGTTGATCTGATTGCATGTAGTACTTTCTGGAAGACACGCGGTCACCAGCGACATGGAACCTTCGATGACTTATGTTTAAAAGCCGACACGATTGACCGGCAGATTAGATTTCCACGATTGCTGACTGTACTCGCCGTTATCGTCGTGCGTTGTGTGTAACTTTTGTGGGCACAGGTTTGTTAAATAAAAAGCCAAGTTATTCGCCGTTTTCCTGTGTTTTTCGCCGTCACTACTACGCGACAATATAATGAGCCCTCTGCTGCTTCGTCAATCACGGTAAACGTACGTCGTGTCTAATGCGTGGAGATGAGCAAGTGACACAATTCTTACGCATACTTAGACAACTCCGTTGGAGTATTTGCATAATTTTTTTTCGGGTGGCAGCGCCCTTGCAGCACTAGACAGGTTTAATTGAACGTTAGCCTAACAGCGCGTTTAAGGGAAGTAGAATTACCATTCCACAAAGAAACTTTGCAGAAAGCGAGTTTTAGTATAGTGTGGTAGCGACGTTTCCGGGCGGGATGCTATTTATTACACTTAAAATTTTACATCCATATCTACCTAAGTGATTCTATCTATTCGCCAAGTTAGCTTGTCCGCAATTAAAGCCGGGAGCTCGCTGTACTTATGCTTTCCATGTCTGCCGATCCGTGGTTAAATCTATACAAGCAGTACAAGTTGTCGGCCATGACCTTCGAGATCTCCAGATGTCAAAGCCTCTAGGCTTCGGCGCGTTCGAAACTAGAAGCCATCTTGAAAGCTCTGCAAGTTTATCCATAATACGCTGTCGTCGAAGCGGCCTGAGACTAAGTGAAAGCCGCCTACACAGTCACTCGCTGCGAAAGAAATTAATTTTACATGAGCAATGCCAATTTCACTTCGAAGCAGGCGGCCTGGACTGCCGCCATGCTTTATGTAATCTGCGTAAACCACGCAAAGACGGTACCGTTAAATCGGAGAAATAGCTTGCGTACGCTGAACGCAATGTGTCGTTTAGCGTTCTGCGCATGCGCATTTCAATCCCGCTCAACCGCTCTTACGCTAAATTAAACCTGCCTACTTTGATTGCACTGTCGGCAAGTAACATCACCAGTGACGCCCAGCGTTTTCCATCGTCGGTGACTGCGTTCGCTTCGAAATGCGCCTCGAAATACCAAGCTTCTTGAGCCTTTCGAAATTTCGTCAAATGAATGGATGGTATATCCCGCTTGTATGAGGGAATCAGTCCGTCGAGGCCATCCTCGTTGCCATGCACTGCTGCCTCGCGGGAAGGAATCACAGCTCGATAATTCATATCCGTCAATGAATTAATTTTTTTTTTACTCGAAAGCGGTTCTTTTGATGCCGCCCTCTGCGGGGACGGTCTAGTGCACACGGCTGATCGCGATGCCGAATGCACGCCGGATGTCGCCAAGGTGATCGGTACAAGAGACGCAAAAACGTGCACCACCAGCTTCACGACATTTTGTGCACTTGACGCTGCCGGTTGCTAGACACTCGGTCGAGGGTTGCTGGAGGTATCTGTGCAGTGTGCTATGCAATTGTTGTCCATAGCTCCGGCAGGGTGTTAAGTTTGTTCTTGTACAGTCATCCTTTGATGACAGCCCGCATACGTCATTTGACGAGCTGCAGGTCTTGCGCTATCATATCGTACGTGATTTTGCGATGACATTCACAATAATCGCCACAATTTCGTTAATTTTCTCACTGTACTGTTACGTTCGAACGCCCAGTACATGCAACTCATCAGTAAAGTTGGCTGATTGTACGCTTGTCAAAGGAAAACGCGTCCATTTGCTCTGCACTCATGCTTACGCTCTCTGGCCGCACCTGTGCCCTGTGCCATAAAACCATAAAAGCCGTTCGTCATCTACCTTCATGCGTTTCCTTTATCAGTCAACAGCGATGTGAGTAGTGCTTGAAAATAAGTTTCGTTGTTCTGATCACTATCGTTACTACCGTCATTAGTTTTATCACTGTTCGTGCTGCTCATGCATTCGCACACCTCTCTACTTGCCCAGCCTCATACAAAGCCACAAGGTGTGCGTGGAAAACGTCAAGAAGGTAAGCAACTGCCCAAACGGCATCCCCATTCAGAGCAATCTTGACTACTTCGACAACGAGCTTCGCAAGGCCCCCAAGGAGAAGTGCTCCGTCTTCACGGAAAAGCGTACGGGTAAGACCAGTACTTTTACAAACGGACGCCAACCCTGCAGTCTCAAAGCGTGTGTGTGAATCGGGTCAAATGCTAACCGCTGTGCACATTTTAATTGCGTGTCCTCAGTAAGATAACGTCGAACATATATGAGTGCATTTTGCAAGTAGCATCAGTCATATATCACTTTTGGGACCAGTCGTGTAAGTCGTATAGCACTTTACCCTTAGTCGTGCGTCCCAAGCTAAATTATCTGATTGCCCAACTGCAGTGAACTAACAATAATTCAAGTTCAAAGTCAGAATTAATTCAAGGTTTACGATGATAGATTTCCGCCCACAAAGTGTAGAGAAACTAGGAGTGCATGCAACAATTTTTGCACGATCTTACAATATTTCTCTTCACTAGCTTGTTTAGAGCAGCGCGCACTATTCACATGCATGACCGTACCGGCTATTATGGCGACAGAATAGCGATGGCTGTGGAATAGCGATTTGTGATCAATTTTTTTAGTGAGTACAGTTTTTTACTACTTCGAAGCAAAGGACATAAATAGTCTAAAAATGAAGCCGATTAAATATATTATTGATCTTCTTAGCCCGTGTGTGACACATATTTACAACTTTTCCTTACGAACAGGCATTTCCAACATAATATGAAGAATGCTAAGGTGACGTTAATATACAAAAGTAGAGATAAAAACATTATCGGGAATTATAGACCTATTTCAGTCCTTCCCCACCCCGTAGGGGCGTCTGGGTCAGCAGGCGTTTGGTGTGTTGCGACAACACGTACCCGAGCACACGAGGGTTGGACCCTCCCGCGTGTAGCCGTGCGCGGCTTAGCCGTGTCTGGGAAAGGGTGGATCCTAGAGGTTGAGCCGATGCTAGGTGTCTGGACCTTTAAGGCCCCCCGGCGGAGGCAACACACCTCTTTGATCTCTGCTTCAGATAGACGGCACCCCTGGACTGACCCACCCGGGGAAATCGGTAGTTGCCTTTTCCTGTCTCTCTCTCCCTCCAGCCTACGTCCTTCTCTTACTTTTCATCTTTCCTGTCTTCTCCTAGCTTCCGCTTACTTCCACTTTTTCCTGGCAGCAAGGGTTAACGTTGTGTGCGTAGCCAACCTAGGTTATATCATATTCGGTTATAGTAATTACGTACAGCTGGCGTTTGCAGGACCCGTTTTTACAGTTCCTGTAACGCCCCCTTGTAGGGCTCCACGGTGGGCGGCTGGCGTTATTGCCGAAATCTACACATTCCTCTATGAATAATTCCTTCCCTCCACTGCCTGATTGCCCTCAGAAAAGAGGGCGCACCGATGAAGTTTTCCAGTTTTTTTGGCCGGCAAAAAGAACCCTTCCCGCGTTTCCATGTCATTCATTCTGCAAAACCAGATAAGCCAGTACGAACAATCTTACCCTTCCTTGTTTCCAAGTCATTGACTGGTGTTTTTGGTCCAGGTTATAAGGGGTCGAGGATGGCAAGCGGTGATCTCCTGTTGGAGCTCCGCGATCAGAAACAATATGAGAAATTGCCAAAAATAGTGTCATTTGGGGAAACCCAAATAATTATAACCCCGCACCACGCGATGAACAATAGCCGCGACCCACCGTGGTTGCTCAGTGGCTATGGTGTTGGGCTGCTGAGCACGAGGTCGCGGGATCGAATCCCGGCCACGGCGGCCACATTTCGATGGGGGCGAAATGCGAAAACACCCGTGTGCTTAGATTTAGGTGCACGTTAAAGAACCCCAGGTGGTCAAAATTTCCGGAGTCCTCCACTACGGCGTGCCTCATAATCAGAAAGTGGTTTTGGCACGTAAAACCCCAAATATTATTATTATTAACACAAGCCGCGGTGTTGTCTCCGACGATGACTTGCTCGATCTCACTGAGGCTAAACTCTTGGAGGCCTTCAGTGACCAGAATGTTATCAGTGTTAAAAAATTAAGATGAGGCGTGACTGTAAAGAAATCAAAACCAAGCACCTGATACTCACATTCGGTTCAAGTATTCTGCCCGAGTCTGTAGAGGCCGGGTACATCAAGCTTCGTGTTAGGCCATATGAGCCAAATCCGCTCAGATGTTTCAAATGCCAACGTTTCGGCCACAGTTCACAGAGCTGCCGGGGCCGTCAAACATGTGCGCAATGCAGTGCCCATGAACACACTCCTGAATCTTGTGAGAACACTCTCCATAGTGTAAACTGTGAAGGCGAACACGCCGCGTACACGCGGTCGCGCCCGTCTTGGAAAAAAGAAAAGGAAATAGTCAGAACCAAATTGAAAGAAAATATATCGTTCAAGGAGGCACGCAGGCTGGTGATATACCTGCCTAAGATCAGCTTTGCCGAAGTGGCGCGTCAGGGGGCAGCGCCACAACGGTCTCCGGCGGCTGTCCGACTCACAGCCGGTCAGGCGGCAGTAACGCCATCCGCCTCCCCGGAGGCTGCAGCTAGCGCTGCTACGCCAACCTAGCGGAAGGGGCCATCTACCTCCAGGCAGGTGCTCCCAAAAGCCTCGTCCAACGTTCCGAGGCCTTCACGCCAAGCAAAGCGCTCGGAAGAGCGCGTGTTCAGCGCCTCGCAAGAGGCGATGGACACAACCACCAACAAGATGGCGCCACCAGCGCCTAAGGAGCGGCGAGGCGCTCTAGATCGCTCCAAATGAGACAAAACTCCCGTCACGGCGCCTGAAAAAGGCCCGTGAGCTAATCCTCGTCTCTTAAACACGCAGCGCCCAACACATATAGCATAACGGATACACAAATACTACAATGGAATGTTGGAGGACTTCTGCATAACCTCGACGAAATTAGAGAAATAATACACAAACACAAACCCAAGTTGCTGTGTATTCAAGAGACGCACCTCAAACCTACCAATACAAATTTTCTTCGAAACTACACCACATTCCGCAAAGACCGTGAGAGGCTAATGCCTCCGGCGGTGTAGCAATAATAGCCGACAAGGCGGTAGTGGCCGACCCGTCGCCCTTAACACGCCCCTTGAGGCAGTGTCAGTTCATGCCATCCTTTTTAATGAAATAGTAACTGTGTGTTCCACTTATATACCGCCAAACCAGCGTCTCGAGAAAACAGACTTTTATAACCTTGTTGACCAGCTCCCCGAGCCTTACATACTCGTGGGAGCTATTAACGCTCATAACACAATGTGGCGAGACTCGCGATGCGACGCGAGAGGTCGACTCATTGAAATTTTCCTTTTAACCTCCGCTGCGTGTCTCTTTAACAAGAAAGAACCAACGTATTATAATACCAATCATAACTCGTACTCATCAATATATCTGGCGATCGGCTACGCTTCCATCCTTTCTGATTTAGAATGGTATGTAGTTAAAAACCCATTCGGAAGTGATCATATCCCAGTAACGCTGAACTTCGTAAAGAAACATGACTTGCATCCACACTTCCATCGCTGGAAACTGGCCTCATCTGACTGGAAACGTTTTAGGGAATCCACCCACATATCACGAGATTTTATAGATAATTTTACTATAAATCATGCTGTTTCATACTTCACCGATTTTATCATTGACGCCGCTGAAAAGTCCATTCCTCAAAAAAGAGGCACTTCATCCAAAATACGGGTCCCCTGGTGGAATGACGATTGTAGAGAGGCGGAAGAGACAAAATAAAGCTTGGAGCAAACTACGCGAAAGTCCTATAGCAGAAAATCTAATAGAATTTAAACAGGTTAAATCACAGGGAAGAAGGACGCGACGACTGGCAAAGAGGGCAAGCACGCAGAGGTTTCTCTCTGGTATAAATTCGTATACTCAAGAATCTAAAGTATGGGATGGGCTGAAAAGGCTTAAGGGGCAAGAAATTCGTCCGTTGCCCCTTGTAAACGGTGAAGCAAACCGTTTGGAAGACCAAGCAGACGCCCTTGGCGAACACTTCCAGCACGTTTCCAGTTCTAACCATTACTCCAAGGCATTTCCAAAACACAAACAAGTAGCAGAACGCAAGGCTATCGACCGCAAATGCAGACAGAACGAACCCTTCAACGCGCCTTTTAACATCGCCGAGTTGAGAGCCTCCCTGTCTGCATGTCAGAGATCCGCCCCTGGACCGGATAGGATCATGTACGACATTATTGAACACCTCCACAGTGATACCCAAATTACTCTGCTAGCACTTTTTAATTGCACTTACAAGTTGTGTATGCAAACTTTTTGAAAAAAATCATAAACCGTCGACTTTTACACTTCCTTGAATAAATTAAATTTCTTGATGCATATCAGAATAGTTTTAGAGTAGGACGATCTACAACCGACCATCTAGTGCGCATGGAAGCAAACATTCGCGGCGCCTTCGTGCACAAACAGTCCTTCTTATCCGTGTTTCTCGGCATAGAAAAGGCGTACGATACAACTTGGCCCTACGGTATCCTGCGTGACCTATCGACGATGGGCATCCGCGGCACTATGTTAAACATTATAGAAAGCTACCTGCACAACCGTACATTCCGAGTGAAAATAGGTAATGCGCTGTCGCATGTATTCATTCAGGAAACTGGGGTACCCCAGGGAGGTGTACTGAGCTGCGAGCTCTTTCTTGTTAAAATGAACACGCTCCGCAAAACATTACCCCCATCTATTTTTTATTCCGTCTCCGTAGACGACATACAGGTAGGTTTCAAATCCTGCAACCAAACAGTCTGTGAGAGGCAGGTACAACAGTGCTTGAACAGTCTCCAAGTGGGCAGACGAAAACGGGTTCAAAATGAACCCCAACAAAAGTTCTTGCGTTCTTTTCTCCAGAAAAAAGGGCTTGCTGCAGATCCCATTGTTGAAATCTATGGGAAACGAATACCTGTAAATAAGGAACAGAAATTTTTAGGTGTTATACTTGACTTCAGGCTTACATTCATTGCCCCGCAGGGGCGTCTGCGTCAGCAGGCGTTTAGTGTGTTGCAACACCTCGTACCCGAGCACGCGAGGGGTGGACCCTCCCGCTTGTAACCGTGCACGGCTAAGCCGTGTCCGGGGAAAGGAGGATCCGGGGTTTGAGCCAATGCGGGGTGTTCGGACCTTTAAGGCCCCTCGGCGGCGGCAACACACCCCTTTGGCCTCTGCTTCACGTACACGGCACCCCGGCCTGACCCACCCGGGGGAAATCGGTAGTCGCCGTTTCCTGTCCTCCTCTCCGGTCTTCGTCTTTCCCTTTCGCCTTTTACATCTTTCCTGTCTTCTATTCATTTCTTTTAATTTCCTATTTTTTGGGCGGCAAGGGTTAATCTTGTATAATATATCCAGTCTTGGGTATATATATATTAGGTTATATTAGGAATGTACCACTGGCGTATGCAGGATAGCATATTTCTAATCCTGTGACGTCCCCAGGTTAGGCTCCGAGGTGGGTGGCTGGCATTCTTGCCGAATACAGTAACCATATATATGGCTTCTAGTTTCCCCCCACTCCCTGATCGCTCCCTGAAGAGGGGGCGCACCGATGAAACTTTCAACTTTCTCTTAAAACCGAAAGAAAATTTTCCTAAATACCATGTAATACATAGCATGAAACCAAGACAGTTCGCACAATATCCCCATTTGTGGTCGCAAAATGTCTGACTGAAGCAATTGGCTCTGGTTACAAAGTAACTAAGATGGGAAGCGGCGACCTTCTTCTGGAAGTGCGTGACAAGCTTCAATACAGCAAATTGACTAAACTTGTTGCGTTTCGTGACATTCCTCTCTCTGTGGGCTCCCACTGGTCTAAAACACTGTGCGTGGTGTCATTTCTGATAACGACCTCCTTGAACTTAGTGCGAGCGAGCTGTTGGAAGGATGGCAAGACCAAAACGTGGAAAAGGTGCAACGAAATAACTTAAGGCGCGACGACAAGGAAATTCCACTAAAACATCTAGTAATAACGTTTGGAACAAGTGAAGTACGTGATTAGTTAGAGACGGCATATAGTAAACTACGTGTACGCCCGTACATTCCCAATCCGCGCCGATGTTTCAAGTGTCAGCGTTTTGGCCATGCGTCTCAGAGCTGCCGAGGGAGCGCTACTTGTGCAAAATGTGCATCTAAAGACCCCAAATCAGACAACTATTCTTCCACAACCCACTGCGCTAACTGTGACGGAGGCCACCCCGCCTATTCACGATCATGCCCGTCATCGAAGAAAGAAAAACAAATAATCGAACTGAAGGTCAAACTAAACATTTCTTTTCCAGAAGCGCGCAAGCGTTTTAGTGTCCACAACCAATCGAATCCGTCGTACAGTGATGTGACGCGCCGGGGGGCAGTGCCACATCTTCTGGCGGCCGTGCAAGTCACACAGAGTGTGATTGCGGTTACGCCATCAGCCCCCTTGGCAGGAGCAGCCACTACTCTACCGCCCCCTACCACGAAGGGCCAGCAGACCTCCGAGCCTGCCGGTCCCAGGGCCACTGCTCGTGCAGACAGGCCCGAAAAACTCCCGAGAGTGCCCGCTGAACGGGCGTCATCCAGCGCCTCTGACGATGCGATGGACGTAACAAAATCTTCTCCGGCGTCTCAGACGCCGAAGGAACGGCGTTGCTCCCTGGAGCGCGCCAACAAAAAAGAAATACCCCGCATCAAGGGGCCTGGAAAGGCCTCTTGAGCCAACCTAATTGATATCTCTTGACGCGCACCATAAAACACTTCCAATATGGCCACACAGGTAATGCATTGTAATGTGAGAGGTCTAATACACAATCTTGATGACATTAAGGAACTCCTTCACAAGTTTAATCCAAGGGTGCTGTGTGTGCAAGAGACAGACCTCAATCCTTCACGTAGTAACTTTCTCAAACAATATGCCATTTATCGCAAAGATCGCAGTGACGCCTACGCCTCGTCAGGCGGTGTTGCTATTATAGTTGATAAGGGTATCGCCTGTAAGCATATACATCTGCAAACGCCCCTTGAGGCAGTGGCGATCGGAGCCCTGCTATTTGATAAGCTAGTTACTGTTAGCTCTCTCTACATTTCTCCGAGCCATAAACTTTCCAGAACAGAATTCGAGAGCTTTATCGCAGAAGTCCCCGAACCTTACATTGTAGTAGGCGATTTGAATGCACGCAACACCCTCTGGGGAGGTTCTCGTTGTGATACGAGAGGGCGCTTAATAAAAAACTTTCTTTTATCTTCCAATGCATGCCTGCTAAACAAGAAGGAACCCACATTCTACAGCGTGGCGAACAAAACGTTTTCATCTATTGACTTAAGCATAACATCAAGTACACTAGTACCATACCTGGAGTGGAACGTGATCAAAAATTTATATGGGAGTGACCATTTCAAAATTGTCTTAAAATTAACAAAAAGCGATAAGTTTTCACAACATCTGCCCCGTTGGAAGGTCGACTGTGCTGACTGGAAACGATACAGAGAGCTGACACATTTGGCCTGGGATGACATCTGTACTCTCTCAATCGATGATAGAGTATCATATCTGACGGCATTTATAACTGATGCAGCATCAATAAGTATCCCTCAAACGAATGGATCACCCTCTAAACGACGTATTTCTTGGTGGAATGAGCACTACGAGGAAGCCCACAAAAATCAATATAATGCTTGGAGTCGTCTTCGCGACTGCCCAACTACCGAGAACTTGATCAGCTTCAAGTAAACAAAATCAGAAGGTATGAGAACGTGCCGCCTTGCCAAAAGGGAAAGCTGTCAAAAATACATCTCTAGTAATAATTCATATACAGACGAAAGAGAAGCCTGGGACAGAGTAAACAAAATAAAAGGCCGCGAAACTCATCCTCTACCATTAGTAAACACGCAAACAGATAGTCTTGAGGACCAGGCACACTGTCAAGGAGCACATTTCGAGCACATTTCCATTACATCTCATTACACAGATACATTCCTAAAATTCCGGCGACAAACAGAACAGAGGACTCTGGGTGGGAAAGGCACATCCAATGAAGTATACAATCGTCCATTTGGAATGGCTGAGTTTCAAGCCTCACTGAACTGTTGCAACAAGTCCGCTCCAGGAAGTGACAGAATAGTGTATGAGGTGATCAGACACTTACACCCTGAAACCCAAAAAACACTACTGTCACTCTTCAATTCTATGTTCTCTGCTGGCTACATTCCTTCTGTCTGGAAAGAAACAATCGTGATCCCTATTCTCAAGGACGGCAAGGACCCTTCCTCACCCAACAGTTATAGGCCTATAGCTCTGACTAGTTGTCTATGTAAATTATTTGAAAAGATGATTAACCGTCGCATCATCCATTTTCTTGAAAGCAACAAGATACTCGATCCCTTTCAGTGCGGTTTTAGGGAGGGTAGATCCACAACAGATCACCTTGTCCGCATCGAGACAAATATGCGTGATGCCTTTGTCCACAAACAGTTCTTCGTGTCAGTATTTTAAATATGGAAAAGGCATACGACACAACCTGGCACTTCGCAATCCTCCGTGACCTGTCTGAAATGGGAGTTCGAGGCAGCTTGCTGAACGTGATTCAGAGTTACCTCTCCAATCGGACGTTCCTTGTTAGAGTTGGTAGCGTTCTGTCTCCTCCATTTACGCAAGAGGCCGGTGTTCCACAAGGTTGTGTGCTGAACTGCACTCTTTTTATTGTCAAAATTAACTCGATCCAGACTGCCATATCACATACTATGTTTTATTCTGTATACCCTTTTAGACAGTAAGCTGACTTTTGTACTGCACCTGAAGTATCTGAAATCAAAGTGCCTCCAGTCTATGAACCTGCTGAAGCTCTTGCCACGTACATCTTGGGGAAGCGGCAGGCGGTGCCTTTTAAAGCTGTAGAAAAGTCTAATATTAACACGCCTTGACTACGGAGCAATAGTCTACAATTCTGCCGTACCTAGTGGTCTGGAAATGCTAGATCCTATTCACCACTTAGGTATCCGCCTTGATACAGGCGCCTTGAGGACTAGCCCTGTGCAAAGGCTCTACGTCGAATCAAACGAGTGGTCATTGCACTACCAAAGGACATATTTCACTTTCTCCTACGCCATAAAAGTTAATTCAGATGTTAAACATCCTTGTTATTCCACTATACGCGACTTGTCCACTGCTAGGCTGTTTCGTAACCGCCCAGCCACTAGGCCTCCTCTGTCGTTCCGGTTGGAAGCACTCTCATAAAAAACAGGGGTCCCTCTTTTACACACTGTCCTAATGGCTCCTACACGGCTTCCATCGCCTTGGGAGTGGCAGACTATCCAATGTGACATCTCTTTCTTAGAATTATCGAAATGAGCCCCGGAGGCACACATATATTCGCATTTTCTGGAACTGAAGGAGAAGTACTCATGTGATGAATTTTGCACAGATGCTTCGAAGTCTCCAGCTGGTGTTGCTTGCGCAGCTCTGGGACCCTCACTTTCAACATCTTGACCACTAAACCCACACACCAGTATCTTTATAGCGGAAGCATACGCCATTCTTAAGGCTATTCAACACATACGGCTCCCAAATGTCGCTAAGGCTATTGACTTCACAGACTCATTAAGTGTAGTGAGAGCCCTAATTAGCTTACGAAAGCATAAGAATTCGGTTTTTAATGAGCTGTATAGGTTGTTATGATCCGCATATATGTGCAACCAAGCGATTATTCTATGCTGGGTACCTGGCCATAAAGGTATAAAAGGCAACGTAGCTGCTGACGAAAACGCTACGTCAGGGAGTTTTAGCGCCAGTGATGGAAATATCCCCATTCCTGCCAAAGACCTAAAGCCCTTTCTGTGCCGTAAATTGTGAAATCATTGGCAAGCAGAGTGGAATACACAAACATTGAATAAGTTTCACATTATAAAACCAAAATTGCGGAATTCGATAAGTGACAAAACAGCACGGTACAAGGAAGTACTTTGCCGATTAAGAATATGACACACCTAAAGCCCTTTCTGCGCCGTAAATTAAGGAATCATTGGCAAGCAGAGTGGGATACACTAACATTGAATAAGTTGCACATTATAAAACCTAAATTGCGGAATTGGATAAGAGACAAAACAGCACGGTACAAGGAAGTAGTTTGCCGATCAAAAATAGGACACACTTACAGTACTCACTCCTACCTCTTGACTGGCTGGGATCCTCCTACTTGTAATAGGTGCGGCGATAGCCTGACAGTCCTCCATGTTCTTATCCAGTGCCTTGCAATAGAAACAGAGAGGAAAAAGTATTTCCCTTCGGCAGATCGGGAAAATATACCTCTCCATCCTGCAATTTTTCTTAGTGGTGAACCAATCTTTAAACTGCAAATAGTCTTAGATTAGAAACCGACACCCTGAAAGTCACTTGGCCAGGCAATTTTTAGCACATGACTAACAGCCCTGCAATCAAGGGGTGTCTTGAAACTCTGGTGCTAGTGTTATGTTTTATTGCATAATGTTTTAACGAAAGCCCATTGGCACAGCCCACATCACTGCCTAGTCACCGTCATTATTTTAGCAACTATATATTCTACGCCATTTACAGCTACAGGTTTTAGGCCCTTTTACAGCCATGTGACATCTAACATGAGGAATTCATTCTGCATGCCATCCGTAATACATCGTCAACATTACCACTTGTCATGGCGCTGTTTGGCCAAACCTGGCCCTTGCGCCATAAAACACCACACATCATCATCATCAAGCTTACATTCCCATCCCACACATAAAATTTCTTAAAGCAAAATTTCTTAAAACGATGAACTTACTGAAAATCCTATCCCACGCAACATGGGGTATCGACAGAAAGCGTTTATTGAATCTTTACAGGAGCCTAGTTCGATCACGACTGGACTATGGTGCCGTGGTTTATCACTGTGCCGCCCCAAGCGCGCTAAAAATGTTAGATCCCGTCCACCACCTGGGTATCCGCCTGGCCACTGGCGCCTTTAGAACAAGCCCTGTCGAAAGCCTATACGTCGAGTCAGATGAGTGGTCACTCCATTTTTAGAGAACATACATCAACTTCACCTATTTTCTCAAAGTGCGCTCTAATATGGAGCATCCGTGTTTCCCGACAGTAAACGACTTGGCGTGTGAAAAACTTTTCCGTAACAGACCCTCTATGATACTTCCTTTGTCGCTGCGTGTAAGAGAACTTAGTGAAGAAATGGATGTCCCGATACTCAAACATCACCTAATGACTCCAGCTAATCTATTACCGCCCTGGGAGTGGCAGGGGATAGAATGTGACCTATCCTTTGTAGAGGTCTGGAAGCACGCCTCTGAGCATGAAATCGCTATGCATTTCCGTGAGCTTTAATCGAAGTACTCCTGCTACAAATTTTACACACACGCGTCCAAACCTCATGCTGGTGTATCCTGCGCTGCTGTTTGTCCCTCTTTTTCTGAATCTGATGTGTTGAACCCCCTAACAAGTATCTTCACTGCAGTAGCCTATGCACTACTGTCTGCGGTAAAACATATAAAGACAGTGAAACTTGACAGAGCAATCATATTCACAGACTCGTTAAGTCTTGTAAAAGCATTCACTTCTTCGCAAAAGCATACGAATCCTGTCTTCAATGAATTCTACTCACAATTATGTAACATCTACTTATCCCATAGACATGTAGTAAACTGCTGGGTTCCTAGCCATAGAGGAATCGATGGAAATGTGCTTGCTGACGAGATGGCCAAATCAATGGCATCGCAGGGTATTCGTTCTGCTGCAGTCCCTGCCACAGACATGGAGGCTTTCATCAGAAACAACTTGCGAAGCCAGTGGCAACGCTTGTGGGACGCAGAAACGAATAATAAACTTCACGTAATGAAGCCTAAGTTAGGTTTCTGGCAACCAACAACGAAAACACGAAGAACAGACGTCCTGTTTACTAGACTAATAATAGGGCACAGATTCGGCACTGATAACTTTCTCCTGACCAGTAACGAGCCTCCTACCTGTGGTAGGTGCGGCGACAGGCCTTCCGTGCTCCACGTCTTCCTGGAGTGCCGGGAAGGCGAAAGAAACAAGAGGAAACATTTTCCTTTAGCATACAGCCATCACGCCCCTCTGCATCCGGCCATGTCTCTTGGTGTAGAACCGCTTTTTAAGACCAAAGCAGTCCTCGATTACTTGAAAGATGTTGTGCTACAAGTGACAAGCAAATTAATTCCATTAATTATTCATCTTAGACTGTCAAACTTTTTGACAAATATTCCCTCATAACAAAATTGCAATACGGATTTAGATCAGGTTTTTCAACAGAAAGTGCTCTACTGTTTCAAAAAAGAATTGATTCTTAAAAATGTTGAAGCAAAAAAATTCACACTCGGCTTATTTTTAGATATGTCCAAGTCCTTTGATAAAATTATACATGAAACATTATTAGGAAAGCTGCAGTTTTATGGAGTTCGTGGTGTTGCCGTAAATCTAATTCAAAACTACTCAACAAACAGACATTCACGTGTATCGATAAGCAGAACTCTATCTTCTATGCAACCTGTTAAATACGGAGTTCCCCAAGGCAGCATGCTGGGGCCGCTTTTGTTTAATATAGTTATTAATGATATTGTCAATGTTAACCATTCAGCCCAATACATAATCTATGCTGATGATACAAGTATTTTCTTTTCAGGAACAAATATACAGGATCTCGTGAATCTAGCTAACTTTACATTAGAAAAAATGTGCAGCTGGACAGTTAGAAATTCTTTACAAGTTAACTCCTCAAAAACAAAAGCTATTCACTTTCGCTCTAAATCCACGCTTTATGAGCTCACTGATTCTTATAATCTCTTGTTGAATAATAATAAAATTGAATTTTCTTCCATAGTAATATCTCCACGTGTAATTTTTCACGAATGTATGAAATAGGATCACCATACGGAACATTTACAAAACAAACTTTGCAAGGTCTTGGGCGTACTGAGAGAATGTCAGCGTGTATTGCCAGTTCCTCAAAAGCTTTCAATATTTAAGGCACTCTTCTCATCACATCTGCGCTACTGTAACTTAATTTGGGGTAACGGAACCCAGCAATCCATAAATAATCTTGTAATCTTGTAATCTTGTTTCAAAAAGGCCCTACTTTCTGTCACAAACCAATCATTTAATGCACATACTACAGACCTATTTGTTAAACATGATGTAAATAAATTAAACGTTCTGTGTGAATACACTTTATTACTTTCCTTTAGATCTGTTACTGTAAAAAATCACGGGTATATACATAGTGTAGCTAACTTGCAACTAAATCCTTCTTCGCGCCTAAAGAGACACTCGGAACAATGGTATGTGTCACGGCCGCGCACAAACTATGGCTTTCAAACATTAAGTTATTGCTTGCCGAATACATTAAATAAATTTAAGATTTCTTATGAAAACGTTCTCACACTCTCTAACACTGCTGTTTTAATCATGCTGTGTTAAATATGTTCAGTTAAATTTCGCTTTTTTACAAAATATGTCTTGTGTGGATATCATGTTTTCTCATTCGACACCGACGTTGAAATGTATTTTTCTTTTATTGCCTCGCTGCCTTAGTGAACCGGGAACGTGGGGCTAGTCAAGCTGTTTTTAATTAGACTTTTTACCCTCGTCCCAACCACTTATGTGAAACTCCATGTATATGCTAAATAAATGAACTTCAATGCAGAAGACAGTGTACGGCGAAGAAACTTTGTCATAGGCACGAGAGTTACTCGCGGTATTAGGGGTCGAAAAGAAAAAAACAACTCTAATTATACCAAGATGTATTGCACTCTATTATTCTCTATACCGAAGATGCGAAACCTTAACGTCGATACCGGTGCAAAATAACTACGAAATGTACGGTGGATATATCACGCTCGCGAGGTTGACCCGGTGCATCGGAACGTCGCCCGACGGCTCAAGACCAGAGTTACAGAGGGGGGCTGTAAAGCCGCTGATCTCTGAAACGTGCAGAATAGGCGGCGTGGCGCACTGAAGTATACAAGCACTTTCTCGGCGCGGTAATAGACTGTGCGTGAAGCGCTCGAATGTACGGCTCATTACCTACTGATACCTGCCTACCCATGAATGTGGGTGCGATGACACTGTCGCCAAAGGTGGGAAGCGATGACTTCGCAAGCTCTTTTGTCAGGTCTGAATGCCTACGGCAAAGGACCCACAATGGCAAGAAATTTTCACAAGGTCAGTGACCTGCGTGGAGACGCTGTGAGCAATTTCCCAAATGGAGAACAGCCCAGTCATCGAAAGCTCGTGCAGGCCAGTGTAGTGACAGCTTAGAATTCGAGAAAAACGGTCCTTTGACGGGACGCTTCTAGATTGCCGGTGTGCGTGTCAGTTCTGGTATTCTATGAGAGCGGGCCTGCGGAGCGGGCCTGACGACAGAAATTAGAGGCACCCACGCAGCGAGGAATCGCCAAGAACATGGAAATAGGATAGAGAGAGCCATGACGGGAAAGTGTGCCGAATGCTTGCCTGAAGTCTAACAACTCTGTAAAAGAGATTAGCCACGACGCAGTAGGTGGTGGCTTAAATTCAGTTGTAGCCTCATTGGCTTGGGGAATGTCGAAGCAGGTCAGCAGTTGCCACCTCCCCTTTTTATCAGTTTACTGAAATGTATTGAAAGGCTGTATGAAACTCATTCATTTCACTATAGGCTGTAATCACTAAACTGATAAGTCAGTAGTACTCAGTACGATGCAACACTAGTCTGGGCCGCAACCACTTGGTGGTCGAACAGCGACACTGAATAGGTTGTACGTAGGGACAGTAGTCCTAGGCTCTAACTCAGGAAAATTAGAAGAGTAATGCGCCGTTTATTTCCAAGTTTATCATCAGTGTTCTTGTGTAAACTGCATTTGAGTGCGAATATTTTTCGTACATTGTCGTGGCGTCACGAAACTCGAGGCACAAACCGACTTGTAAGCTAGTAACAGTAACAAGTAAGGGCTGCTGTAATAGCGCGCACTAGTCACAGCTTCTTCTTCATTTCCATTTGTTCTTGCTAGGGCCGATATGTAAGCTTATCGTCGTCGTCCTTACAGCACTACAGACGCGGCATTTGCCCCCCTTCTAAAGGAAGCATCGATCCAAATGCGCAACTTAAGCGTATGCACACACGAAACGCTAAAACGCGTCACTTATAAAAGTACGGCTTCATGCGCACCACATGCACCACTTCAGGAAGATACTTGCAGCGCCGCGAACAAGTCTCGCCATCTGGCACAACCTCTTAGTTCAGCCGTCGGACAACTGTGTAGGGCCCAAAATATCGTCTTAGCAGTTTTTCTGAAAGTCCCCGACGCTGAATGCGCATCCAAACCCAAACTCTCTCGTCGGGTGTGTAGGCGACGAATTTGTGCTCACGATTGTACTGCATCGCGTCCTTGTCTTGCTGGTGGAGGATGCGTACATGTGCAAGCTTTCTTGCTGCCTCGGCACGTTGAGCAAATTCTTCAGCAACTGCATAGATATCGTCACACTCCTGCGGCAGCACTGCATCCAACGTTGTCGTGGCTTCGCGACCGTGTACCTAGCTGAATGGTGTCATACGAGTCGTTTCTTGTTGAGCGGGATTATACGCGACGGTTACATAAGGCAAAATCTCGTCCTAGTTCTTATGTTCCTCATCGACGTAGATGAAAAGCATGTATGCGAGTGACTTGTTGAAAGATTCCGTTAGTCAATTCGTCTGGGGATCATAGGCTGTCATTTCCCGGTGGGCTCTGCCGCCGAGTTCGAGAAGTGCATCTAGAAGTTCGGCAGCGAACGCGGTTTCTCTGTCATTAATCAATACCGCTGGGGCACCGTGCCGATGGACGACGTTTTCGACGAAAAGTCGAGCTGCTTCCGCTTCTGTGCCCCGTTGGGTAGCTTTTGTCTTTGCATACCGGGTAAGGTAGTCGGTGGCGACAATAATCAGCCGGTTCCTGTAGTTGAAGTTGGAAATGGTCCCATAAGATTCATGACAATTTTAGCGAATGGCGATCCCGGCACCTCTACAGGATGCAGGAGACCATCTGGCCTCTCAGATGGCGCTTTGTTTCTTTGGTAGACAGGGCATGCAGTCATGACGTTTACCATCGGCTGCGAGCTCGGTCAATTATACTTGCGCCGCAGTCGGGACAATGTTCGTGTGTGGCCTAGATGACCTGAGGTGGCCTCATCATGACATGCTGTGCGAATTTAGTTGCGAAGCGAAGCAGGCGCGACCATTAAGTCGGTGCTGCCCGTCGTTTTTCTTATAGAGAACATTGTCCTGCACGCAATATGAAGCCAGGCTTCGTCCAAAGAGTCGCGGTACGTCGTTGCCTCTGCCTTCCAAGAAATTAATAAGTGGAAGCAGTTTTATGTCGTCGCGCTGCTACCGAGAAATGGTAAATGTATCGCCGACTCCCAAAAATGCAGCGTCTGGGCCCTTATCCTCAGTGACAGAAGACTGTATAGGTGACCGAGAGAGACAGTCGGTGTCAGTGTGCTTTTTCCATGGCTTATATACGGCGATCATGTCGAACTCCTGATGCCTGAGGCTGCGGCGTGCCAATCGACCAGAGGGGTCTTTTCATTAGTCAGCCAACAGAAAGAGTGATGGTCACTGACGGCGGTGAATGAGCAACCGTACAAATAAGGGCCAAAATTAATGACAACCCACACTACGGTGAGGCGTTCCTTCTTTGTACTGGAATAGTTTTGTTCTGTACGTTAGAGAGCTCTGTTAGCGTAGGCTGTCAGTTTTTTGGAGCCGTGTTGCCACTGCACCCGCACGGCACCCGTACCTACATTGCTCGCGTCGGTATGAAGTGCTGTCGGGGCGTTCTGCTCAAAGTGTGCAAGAACTGGTGGAGTTTTCAGACGTTGACGTGATTAGTTAAATACCATTTGCTCGCTGTCGTCCCACACAAAGGGTAGATGCTCTCGCGTTAGTCGCGTCAAGGATGGGGCAATACGGGAAAAGTACGCAATAAACCGTCGGTTATAGGTGCACAGGCCCGAAAAGCGTCTCACTCCCTTCTTTTCAGATGGTGTAGGGAACTTTGTAACAGCGTCTATTTAGCCAGACACCTTCGTTATACTTACGACATGGCCTCCCTACCGCATCTCTACTGAACCAAAATAACATTTTTCTGGCTTTCACTTGAGGCCAGCCGAGCGTACGGCGTGGGGAACAGCCAGTAACGGAACAACCGTAAGGAACAGCCGTAGCGAGCCTGTTTAGATGCTCTTCGTATGCAGCCGAAAACAAGATAACATCGTCTAGGAATACCAAGCACGCTTGCCACTTTGGACCTGAAAGAACGAGGTCCATTAAACACTGAAAAGTGGCTGGCGCTGTACACAAACCAAAAGGAAGCGCCTTAAATTCGTAAAGGCCGTCGGTCGTCACCAAGGCGGTTTTCTCCCGATCTATCTCATCTACTTCTTTCTGCCAATACCCGCTGCGTAGCTCCATGGAGGAAAAATAGCATGGCTGACGCAACCTGTCTATTGAATCGTCTATGCGTGGTAAGGGCAGACGTCTTTCTTTGTTACCTGATTTAGCTTGGGGTAGTCAATACAGAAGCGTAAGCTGCCGTCTTTTTTCTTGACCAACACCACGGGGGACGCCCAAGGACTCTTCGAAAGTTGTATTATATCAATGTCGGCAATTTTCTTCACCTGTTTCTCTATTTCTTCGCGTTCCTTAGGACTACACGGTGGGGATTCTGTCGAACTGGTCTCGTGGCATCTTCCGTAATTATCCGATGCTTCGTCAGCGGTGTTTGTTTGACCTTGGACGTGGACGAAAAGCAATCTTCAAACTGCTGTAGCAGTTACAGCAGGCGCTGTCTCTCAGCGGGCAACAGGGTGGAGCTAACGACGACAGGCAATGTTGCCGAGGCCGGAATGGTCGTTTCATTCATCCTGTGGTCGTGCACAGCGAAACAGTGCTTTACCTGTACGGTATCATCACAGCACGCAATTGCCGTGTCCGTCGAGACGTAGCGGCGTTCGTTGCTAAAGCTCGTAAGGAGCACTGCTGCGTGACCACGACTTATTGACAGAATGCCGCTTGCAATCGAATCGCCTTGTGTGAGCAATAGCAGGCCGATGTGGTCCGCTATCAGATCACCATGATAAGGTATCTCGCTAGAGACAGACGCAAGGCAGCAAGTTCGCGGCGGTATCATCACGTCCTCGGCTAGTCGTAAGCGCTCGCGCTGTGTATCATAGTTGCCGTATACGTCAGGGCTCGCGGAAAACGTGACCAAAAGCTCTGGGTCTTTCATTACAGTGCCAAAATCTCGCTCAAAATCTATCCCCACTCGGTGGGGATAGGATAACGAGCGTCGCAGCAAAGCTTGAATTACCGTTGTGGATTCTGGCTCTACATTTACCCGTTGGCGTCATTATCTGAGCCCCGGTGATTCGGGTGTGTGGACCTGTCCATAGTGTTTTCACCTTTTTAACGCGGTCAACCAGCGTTTGAAGCATAATCGGGAAATCAGCACCGGTGTCCACAAGGGCTGTCACGGGATGTCTGTCAATAAAAAGGCTGACGTCTGCGCGAACACATTCGTCAACATTACTCGTCGTCGTCATCTGGTCTTGTTGCAGCGGTTGGATGGTCTTTTCGGTGTCTCGACAGATGGCAACCTTACCCCCGGAGGTCGCGGCCGTTAGTTTCCCCGGCGAGGACTGGGGGAACGGCCCCTGAAGGCGTCAGCGAATGTTTGGCGGCTGGGGTCAGAGCAACGTCGAGGTGACGCAGAGTGCCAGCGACGACGTGGCGTGGCGGCTTGGTTGGACGAAAAATGATCTTCGTCCAGGGCACGGCTGTATTCAAAGCGCGTGGACACTGGACTTGGAAAGCCTCCAAAATCGATATCTTGATGAGGGCAGTGACGAACAATGTGATCCGGTTCCCCACTGTAGAGAAGCAGAGTGGTCGGCAGTCGCCAGTGCCGCACTTGTCAGTTCGGCGAGCTGGAGGTCGTCGCCCAGGCTCCCGCTGCTACGATGGGGTGGGAACAGGTCCCGGATGGAACGGCGTGATCGGTGGTGGTAAAGGTGGAGGACGACGAACTACACCGGCATAGCTCTACGGGCGTGTTTAGGGGCATGGCGCGGGCGATAAAAAGGCTTGCCTCAGCTCCTGGCAGAACACCTTGGCAAGCGAGTGCTGGCTCGGCAGACGCAACAACCAGGCTTTGTAGTTCCGCGCGCAGTATTCTGCGAATCAGTTCTCGCAGAGGGCTTTCGCTAGTGGAGGCATCCTTAGCGGTTCCGCTGATGGGTGTGCTACTGCGGTGGCGGTCAATGTGCCGACATAGTTGTCGAAGTGCCCTCTCGATTGTAGTAGCTTACTTTATGAATTCGTCCACTGTGTTAGGTGGGTGTCATACGAGGCCTGCATATAACTTTTCTTTAATTACTCGCATAAAATGGAGTACTTTCTTATTCTCGGGCATGTCGTGGTCGGCTCGGCAACATAAACAGGCCCTATCTTCAGCATTCATGGCGGCGCTTTCGTTGGGATGCTGTAAGCGCGCTTCGATAAGCTGTTGCGCGTAATCCCGCCGGTCGGAGCAGGAGAACGTCTCCAGGCGCTGGCGTCGAAAGTCGTTCCATATTTGGAAGTGCGCTTCCCAGTTCTGGAACCACGTGCGACCGCTATCTTCTAGTACGAAATAAGCTTGCACAATTTTTTTGTTC
The DNA here is from genome assembly GCF_050947875.1 of Dermacentor variabilis. Lineage (NCBI taxonomy): Eukaryota > Metazoa > Arthropoda > Arachnida > Ixodida > Ixodidae > Dermacentor > Dermacentor variabilis. The sequence continues at coordinate 99,283,536 of NC_134577.1, forward strand.
TTCGCTCCAGTCGTGGACATTAGCAGCTCTTTCGTACTGATCGAGCCAGCCCTCAACGTCTTGAAATGCATCGCGACGAAAGATGTCCGGAACAAGAGGATGCTGAAAAGTCACCTAGGAAAGACTTGTCGTCATCTTTGAAGGAGAAAATTCGCCGATGTAAAAATTTCCAAGCTTGTCTGAGCTGGAACCGTAGTGAATTCGGGGCTCACGCCTAACAGGCGGCGGCTGAATCGGTGCACTGGAGTAATGACGAGAGGTGGATTCTCTGCAATGCGTGTGCGGGTCTAGTAGGAGTCGCGACCCTCAGGTGCGCAGCACCTCCACCAGTGTGGCGTCGTCACGAAACTTGAGGGACAAACAGACTTGTAAGCAGGAACAGTAACAAGTACAGGCTGCTTTAATACCGCGCACTAGTCACTGCTTCTTCTGCTTGTTTCTGACGTATTTTTACAAGTTCCGATATGTTTATTTATCGTCGTCGTCTTTGCCGCCCCCGCAGGGGCGTTTGGGCACGCGGTTTGGTGCTTTGTGACACCACGTACCCGAGTACACGAGGGTTGGACCCACCCGCGTGCAGCCGTGCACGACTTAGCCGTGTCTGGGGAAAAGGGGGCAACGCTGGAATTGTTCGCCAAGGGCGTCAGCCAAAGGGTAAACATTGGAGACGCGCTGGAAGTGTTCGCCAAGGGTGTCAGCTTGGTTCAAAAGCGTCAGGTTTTGGGCGAGTTGGTTGTGCATCATTCTTATTAAACTTTAGCGCGCACAAAGCCAGGACGTGGAGCGAAAAAGGGACACTCAACAAGCTCAAACTTCAACTGGCTTTTATTGTGACAGCGACATATATATACGTTTCCACGATCTGAAAAAAAAACAGGATGGCAAGAAAACAAACAAACCACGTGCAAAACTGCATAGCCACCTGTGCCGGCAAAGCCAACCCTTGTCGCTGTCATTCACCGTCCAGAAACCTCACTTCCTTATCACTTGATGCTACAGACGGGGCACTAACACAACTCTGATTATGCCGAAGAATTTCTCCTGCCTCAACTATGTCCCTGTTTAGCCGATGTTTATGTTAAAAAATAATATCGTAATATTGTGCATCTGTTAAAGATAGGATAACAACCATTGGATGACTTGCAGGGAACTTTGTTTAGCATATTTAACATGATCACTGGCACCACACAGCCCAGCACACATCTTTGACCGCCTTCCCATGTGGCATCCCAAAGCACATATTAAAAAGTGGGGACAACCCGGGTTTCGGAGCAGCGCCCCTTTCCGAGCGATGAGGTTCTGTAATGGCGGTGCACTAGCCCGGGAACACGCTTTTACCGGTTGGTATTCATCGACAGGTTCCTTAATAGTCTGCTTCCCACGGCCACGGCGGATGTTCTACAAAGCCGTCGGTGGTCACACAAGTCCCAAGACAACGCCTAGAAATCTGTATAAGACCTCCTTTAGAAATGTGAACCCCGACAATTAATCGAGCAGCAGGCCGAGAGATTTGTTGCCCATTTGAAAAACTGGCCATTTTCGGGCGACACCTGTGCTCGAACCCAGTACCTTCCGCACGCTCTACATCGAGGCCACCACTTCGATTCACGAAGTGAAACTCTGACCTTCATTTCTCTTTCTTCTGATAGTCAACCTGTTAAAACTGAATTCAGGAAGATAGTGTTTAGCAAGACTGCTTTATCAGACTAAACTTACGCAGTGTTTCTCTTAATGCGCCTCCAAGACCTAATGTCTAGGGCAGCCAACTACGGTATTCTTGCACGTTCGACCCCAAGCGGCATCATTCGCGTGGCCGGCCAGTATAGCAGGCAGCGATGGTGCGATGTGTACGACCTTCTTTGGCCTGCAGTAATACTTCTCCGTGGTATAACTGGCGACATTACACGAGGCTCATGTAAATGCAAGAACGCCCATGTCACATGCATCAGGTGCAAGTTAAAGAACCACAGGCGGTCCAACTTAATCCGGAGTCCCACAGTAGTGCATGCCTCGTAATAAAATCATAGTTTCTTCGCACGTAAAGCCCAAGAATTCTATGAATAGTTAACGCTGCTTGTTACTGTACGCAGCGCGAAGACGATTTCGCAGCAGTTCGGTGCCGCGCTGCCACATCCGGGAGTACGTTGGCTCGTACTTCACGTGCGGCACGGTGTTCCTGGCGGCTACGATGCCAGACCCACCGGCTCTTGACGAGCTCTGCAGGTAAGCCTGTGCCCACGCGACGCTGCGATGTTATTCGTGAAGGTTCGTGTTGAAACTTTGCCGCTTTTAACGTGAAGGTATTTCAATATGCTTCTATTCAATTTCCTTCGTTAGCCCGCCACGATTGTTGAAACACTAGTGGCAGACGCCCGCTTCGCGTTGTTGCGACGCCTGTTTCTAGAACCTCGACCGGCGTTACTATTGGGTAGCGTGGCGTTGTTTGGCAGGCTGCAGGAGTCCGGTAGAACATGGCAACCAGGCAAGGACGACACAATTTCTAGTGCGAAACTTGCGCTGTTTTTTCAATGGTTGGTGAAGGATAAGAAGAAGAGAATGAATGAATTGAAAAAGTACATTGCGGGGCCCCTTAAATAGGCCCACTAAAATCGTAGGCGGGATCTGCTCACGTCAACATCACGTGACATGCACTGAGTCACTCCGATGCTTGGCGGCCGTTCCCACTTTCTCAGGTGACGTTGCACTTGCTTGCCTCCGCTGGCGGCAACCCGCGGGTCGGGGATCGTAGGCGGCCGATCCTTTCTCCCAGGAGACGTTTTCACTGTTTGGCCTCCTCTGGCGGCAACCCACGAATAACACACGGTCGAGGATGGGTGGCTTGGTTCCTTCTCCCAGGTGACGTTTGCACGTGCGTGCCTCCGCTGGTGGCAACCCAGTGGTCCCGTGTGGTTCGGGGAAAGCGTTCTCCCCTCGAATTGGGCAGTTCTTGGAAAGGGTGCTCCCCTTGGTCGCACACACGAAGGGGCCTGTCATCACTGCGGGGCGCCTGCCAGACCGACAACCACTCGAGACAACCATAGCAAATTAGGAATCCATCCTTCGTTTCGGTTGAGCAGGGTCTTTCGAGCAGCCTTTTTCCTGGGTGTTACACGCTAACCCTAGCCGCGTGTCTGTCACGAGACGTCACGAAAACTCAACATCTTAAGTTCGCGTTACACGCTGATTATGAATGTTTGGGCCGACGAAAAGGAAATCAGTTCTTTGCGATTCCACGCCTTTGTCACCGCTTAGCCTTCCGCAATCAGTAAAATGTTTTCGGGCCACGTCCAGTTCGCCTGGTTACAAGCAACGTTTTAAAGGCGTGGGAATTCACCACGTAACAGTGGCATCTGTGCACTAAAGATGTATTCATATGCCGAACAGAACTGAAATTTCTTTGGGATAACCGGAGATTACCCCGTTCCGAAAGGAATAGAAGATGGCACACTGATCGTTCTGGCGATGTCTACGCGGAACTGCCGGCAAGAATTGATTTCTTTGCCTATAATAAAAATTCGGCGTGGTATTATGGCCTTTCTGAGCACGGATATGACATCGCTTCGTCAAATCTTCTTCATTGGCAATTCATTTTAGTAGCATTTTAAGGCCCGCTGGACGCCGTCGGGATCGTCGACGAGCCAACGCAAGCTAAACAAGGAGAAGCGGACCAGTCGGGGACGCCGACACCACTCTCTTTATCCGGTTATCTGCCGTACTGCTTTAGCCCGCCCCCCTCCCCGCCCACGCCACCACTCCTCATACATATTCCTAAAGCAGCGCCAGTTAATCTTATGACTTGACAGCTATTCGGTGGTCAAGGTTTTGCTGCGTTTTTCACTCCTTTTGGATGACGGTATGGGTGTGAAGGCTAGTTTTCTCATTGATTGAGTACCCGCGTGATCAACCCAAGATGCATTTAGTTGCCACTATCTATTGCAACGGTCACGCGCATCGCTGTTGCTTCGTTAGTTCAAGCTTTCTTTATTTAGACTGATCCACGGACCAGGAAAGGGATTCGGTTCATAGTGAGCTCGTGGAGAGATGCGACCGGAGTAACCGCCAGTTGCGTTTAAGTTTTGCTTTTGCTGCATTATTTTCTGGCAGATCCTGGAACGCTGGCAGCTTCTCGGAACCATATACTCGTGATATAGGTTAGATAAGGCAGAAAATAAAATCATGGGAAAAAGTGTCCATCTTCAAACCCTCTAACAACCGTTAAACCCATAAGCAATATAAATGTCATCCGTTACCTCGTCTAAGTTTTCCCTGATTGTACAGCACTTTTCGTGCAAAATTGGGATCTGGAAACAACACTCGCAAGGAGTTGAGCAACTAAGCGATGTACTAAGGGAAGGAGCCGAGGCAACAGCCAAACAAGAAGAAAAAGTGAAAATTAACAAATTTAGCCATTGCTTGTGAAGGTATTTATGGATCAACGTCAATTTTATTTAAAAAAGGAATTAGAGAAAACGCCGCCGGAAGTGAACAATGATCCGCCTATTTTGAATGACGCTTTTACAGTTATCAGTCGAGCCGCCTGACGTAGCCACTTCTCTGCTGTGCTTACGTGGGTGTGTTCTAACCTTGCGGATGGGCTCAGTGTCTAGAACCGCAGCGTCCTGCGCTCTACGCGGTTGTACGGGACTGGCGGCCACGCATGATTACGCAACTTCTCAAATAACGATACGAGTCGGTTTAGGCGCTTGGTAGAGCAGTAAACGAGGGATAGAAAAGAGCTGTGATTGCTCCGGAAATATATATTTCTCGATGATTCTTCCAGAGCTAATTAAAAAAGCGCTAGTAGAAATCTTTATTTTACACTTTCACTTGTTTATTTGTTCTTGGCAGTGTCCTTCCTGCGTTTCTTCCCTGCGCCAGTCCATTTCGTATGATTCCTTGTTTACTAAGTGAAGGAAGGGTGTGTCTCACTGGTACACCTGTATCTGTATCTGTATTTCATTTCTTTTTTGCGGGTTTAATTACGAGTATCTGTGGTGAACGGTGGGCAATACTCAGATTTGTACTAGTAGAAGTTCCCCCTCCCCTCACTTCACTTAGAAAAGTTACCTTGGGTTGCCTCCCCCTACCCCCCCCCCCCGCCGAAAAACATGTCCTGGGAATGTGCTTGTCGCCAACACACAAGGGCTTATTAAACCAACATACGGCAAAGTGCGACAGCCACGGTGCTTACGGGCAATGGCTCACCGCAAGATGGATAAAGTACTCGCGCGCGCTGCGCTAGGGCTAACCGGTGTTGTGAAGTCGGGGTTCCGTGCTGCCAACGAAGTTTCCATGGATGGTGCCGTGACAGGTGCCGGGAGAACGGGTTTTGAGCGACGTTTAAGAGAGTGAAAAAGAGGATTATAATGAAAAAAAAGTACATGCTTGAGTTTTACAGTACAGCTCCAACTAACGGAGAACACTATGGCTGCGTCTTAGCATGTCCGAGTGTGACACCCTCCCCGAGCGTCTCCCTCCTCCCTACAGGTGTCTGGATCCGCTTTTTATGCACTGCTTTGTCATTATTCAGTCACTTCCACCAATCCGGCTCCAGGAGACTGATGACCTCAGGTCGCACCAATCTGGAGGTTTGTTGCCCTTTCCCTCCGACGGGTGTTTTGCCTAAACACACGCACATCACTGGGCACAAAGAGGGGAACTGGGATGGTACGCTGACTTCATCTTCAGCGTGGTCGTGCCAATTTGTGCGGCAGACAGGTGTGAAAAAGCGTAGCCTTACGCGGACCTCAACTCCTGCGTGGACAGGCCAATTTGGGCTGTTGGCAGGTGTGAAGAATCGTCGCCTTGCACGGACCTCAACTGCGACTTGGACGTTCAACATCACATTTTGCGAGGTCGTCGGCTCGTTTCCCATAATTGCTTCACCCGTGACCGCAGTTTTGTCGTAGAGTGAGCGGCCGACCATAACGGCCTTGATGGTCTCTTCGTGACGATCAGGAGAGACGACTTTGCTGTCTTCAAGTGGGCTGCCTTTAACCGAATGATTAGGCGTGACAACTGCATGTCGCCAGGGGGGCATCCCCCGCTCTGAAGGGCTGCCGAGCACAACACCGGGTAACGGTCCACCATGCACGTGAACGACAATTCGTGGCAGCAAAGTTCCAGCGTTACCAACTCCTTGCGAGCCTGTGATTATCTTCCTGGTTTGCCAGGTCATTGGAAGAAAAAGTAATGGGATAATTTCGAAAACTAGCCAAAAAAGTCGCCAACTGCGGCTAAAGCTTTCATTGGTAGCCAGAAATGTAGCCACGGTGCGACAAACGAACATTTGCCCATTTTAACGCGAAAATAAAGAAGAAACGGCGTGAGAGACCTGTAGTTTCCTGCTGCGCGGATGACAAACAAAAATAACAGCGAAACAATAGTCATCAAAGGATATTGTATCATAATTTACCATAATGACCAGCTGATGTTGTTTGAAAATTTCTGCCGCACAATTGCGGTGCCTTCTCTATAGCCGAAGTAGTATCGCCAGTTTCAGTAGAAAAAACTCGCGGGACGCCGTCATTGCTCGGATGGTTATAACTCTATGCCACGATGATTTCACATAGAACGGCCCCGTGTGAACTCTATGACGTCACACATGTTTTACACGCCCTGGTACGCAGTCGCATAGTCAAATAGACATTGGCACCTGTAATGTCATGGCCGCCATGACGCGTTTTTCGTTGTTGCATTCATTTCTCACGCCAAAAACCACGTCCTTCGAGATTCTCTAAAGAGGTAACCGTCGCTGGGGATGATATTAGGACACCACGTAGTGCTTCCGTCCTTCTGAGGACGCAAAAGCATTGTCTTTAGGATTGGTTAATTCCTATTAGTCAGAGGTAGCTGCTTGGGCTTGTTAAATTATCCGTCCATGACAGTGCCGAACTGCCCGATGCGTTGATTTCAGCCAACGAGCGTTGTATATGAAGCATCTCGGGCAGTCCTGGACAGGCCAGGGTGACAAGCTGAAGAGGCCCACTGGTTTATGTGGCGGCTATGATATATTTTCAGCTCCTGAATCTGCTTCCGGACTTCGCAAGACGCAAAATCGTTGCCTTGAAAATCTGACGTTTGGGGCCATCGCTTCAATGGGACCGCCGAGGAGTGTGATTCGGCCACTGCTTATACCATTACCCTTGCCAAAAAACTGCACGTAATAAAGCCACAATTAGGTTTCTGGCCCTCTGCCACAAAATCGTGCCGAACAGATTTCCTATTCCGTTGTCTCACAATAGGACGCACATTTTGCACCCGTACTTTTTTACTCACTGGAAATTAACCTCCAGACTGTGGTAGATGCGGGCAGAGGCTGACCGTCCTCCACGTCCTCCTGGAGTGTCGGGAAGCCAAATCTGAGAGAAACAAACATTTTCCCCTAGCATATCGGCAGCAAGTTCCCCTTCATCCTGCAATGTTCATCGGCCCAGAACCGCTCTTTGACACCAACACAGTCCTAGGCTTCCTGAAAGATGTTTTGTTACATGTTATTAGCCCCATACATTCGTAGCTCTTCCTCTCTTCAGAGGATGCCACTGTGACAGTTGTTTCGTATAGCACATGCTCTTCTGTTTCAAGGGCTCTGGTGCGGCAGTAGTGCTACACCCAATTTTAGCATCTGATAAATTTTGTACGTCGTATCATTCGTTCGCAATGCATCTTAATGAGCATAGTGCCCGTCATTTGTCATCGCCATAATATTCCTACACATCGATTTTACGCACATTATAGCGACTATCTTCAAGGCCCCTTTACAGCCACGTCACATCAGCTTCATAGAAGTCATAACTCCACTGCAAACTCATTAAGACTTGCGTGGCACTCTTTGGCTATTGCGCCACTAAACGCAACACATTCATTCATTCATACATTCATTCATTACCCCTGTCAAAAGTACCCAGAAAGTTGCCAAGTCGCCAAGGAAGATTTTCGGCCGGCAGGAGCCCAATTTCCCGAGAAATCACCAAATCTGGCAATCCGGCGCCGGGGCGATGAATGAAGCGCTCAGCAGAAGAGCTCTCATGTGGAAAGGGCGACCCAGGGACGCCACTCCGGAGGCCAATCAGGGCGCGTCCCGATTACGCATGATCGCTCGGTGACTCGCCGCCGGGGGAGAGAAGCACGGTTTGCGCGGAAAATTAACTGCAGCGCCCTAGCAGTGTCCGCCATGTCGCCCATGGGGCGGCGGTTTCTCGAGATCGAGCTAAGCGCAAGGCGCGAGCTGGGGGACAAGGTGCGGGAAGACAGCTCGATCACCACAGTTGAAACAGCCTTGTGGGTTAGCGCCCGTGCTTGGGTAGGCGGTTACGTAAATTTAAGGTCAGAAAATTTCAATAAAAACAGAATGGAATAGCGTGATGCTATAGCGCCCTTGTTCATAAAAAAAATGTGCAAATGCAGCACTCTTGTTGGAATCTATATGCAGCGAAGCTCTGGTGAAGCTATTCAGTGAATATAATTGTGTTTAATTTTACGATGTTTAACACGTAACGCCGTATACATGTCACAATTTTGATACTTTCTGCTTGCGATGTGTGCGAAAAGCACGGGGTCGGAAAAACGGGGATCAATAAATGGCGTGCAAAATTAGGACTGGTATGTTCGTGTCAGGGCACGAATATATAAAATGTGAGAGCCAGTTTAAACTAAAAGTGTAAAAATATTTGTGAAAATCTTGATCACTGATTCTCACAAAATCCAGACCGACAGATGACAAGCTTTCATGGGGTATTCTTCACGCAGGAAATTTCCGCTTTAGCTAGCCGTAGAGATGGCATGGTGACACACTTTCCTTTTTTATAGAAAGCACTTCTTCAAACCCTCTTACGCACTTGTCATCCCCACGTGCCAGCACCCCAGTCACACCGATTAGCGATAGGCATCAGCATTTCTCAAAAAATGTGCAGCAATATGAACTACTCCCTGCAATTGTTGACAGGGCATATCAATGTTCGCGAAGTTGCTCATTTATACAACATCGTGTGTGACGAATGTGTTCTTTGCCGCGTGCAAGGAGAATCCGATAGATTGCTTTTTCGGCACATTGTAGAAACACGTCCATTTTTCTGCACCGTGCATGCCTTCTTGCCATTCCAAGTTTCGTTTACTGCGCTGCATAAGTTCTTAAGTCTGTGTGGCGCGGAGAACAAAGCAGCAACACCGTGTGCATGTCGCCCATCCTTTTATGTGGTGCGAAGCGTTGTGTAAATACAGTGCAACGGCTGCTTTACTGAAATCAGTGACTTCTTCTTTCTTAACGTAACGGACTTATAATTTCTGTGCGCATTCTTTCGCTGATTCCTGGCATCATGCCTTCCGGATGACGGGTGTCCTTTAATCGTTGTTGCTATGTGCTAAGGTTATGCTCCTCACGCTTATTTAAAGGTAAATGTAATCAATCTTCACCGATAAAAATTAAGCACGCCCGACAAGACTGCGTCAATAATCATGGCGCCTCACCTAACTAGATCGCTAATCTCGAGGCTAAGGCGTCAGTAGCGTTATGTTCCTTGCCTCCTTACACCGATAAGAATGTCTTTTGTCGCATTTCAGGAACGTAGCTTGCTCCTCAGCTTAATTTTATTTTACGCTTAAGATAATAGCGAAGATATACTGGAAAGTTTCTGATGCAATTTGAGGGTGATGTCTCTGCCTCTGAGGTGTCCGAGGTCCCGTGGACTTGGGAGAGCCCACTCACATGAGCGTTGCGACGTGCTTCTGCACAGGTTACTCGCAGAGTTTAAGAAGTGCGTCGCGGGCCTCATACAGTGCCGAACGGACACCGACATCACAGCGCGGTTGGACTCCTTCTCGTCAGTACTGACGCAGGGCTACATGGAGAGCTGCAAAGGTCGCAACATCACCGGTAAGTTGCACGGCCTCAACGAACAAGTGCGCAGATCCAACGAACATTTCTAAATCTGTGTGAGCGAACCTTTCGTAAGGCGGTTATTGAATATGGTATTTAGGAAATTCTGAAGAAACCGTCGACAATCATTGTAAGTGTAAGGGTGTAGCATGAACGAACCAATCAATGATCCAACGAGCGAACTAACAAACACGCTAACTAACCAGCGATCGAACGAAGGAAGCCCCGCAGGGGCGTCTGCGTCAGCAGGCGTTTGGTGTGTTGCGACACCACGGACCCGAGCACCCGAGGGTTGGACCCTCCTGCGTGTAGCCGTGCGCGGCTTAGCCGTGTCTGCGGAAAAGGGGATCCTGGGGGTTGAGCCGATGCCGCGTGCTCGGACCTTTAAGGCTCCCCGGCGGGGGCAACACACCTCTTTGGCCTCTGCCTCACATAGATGGCACCCCCGAAATGACCCGCCCGGGGGAAACCGGCAATCGCCTTTTCCTGTGTCACTCTTCCTACAACCTTCGTCTTTCCCTTACTTTCCACCTTTCCTGTCTCCTTCTCTCTTTCTTTTACTTCCTTCTTCTTGGCGGCAAGGGTTAACCCTGTGTGGCTATCCAACCTTGGGTACACCATATTTGGTTATAGTGGCGGCATACAACTGGCGTCTTGCAGACTTGCATGCAACCTCTGCCGCGTCCCCTCGTTGGGCTCCGTGGTGGGCTCTCGGCTCTGTTGCCGAATTTTTATATATATTCATGGGAACTTCTTTCCCCAAACTTCCTGATCGCCCTCAGAAACGAGGGCGCACCGAAGATGTATTCCAGTTTTTTGGACACCAAATCCCGAATTTTCGCCAGTTCCATGTTATTCACTCTGAAAAGCCAAACAAAGCAGTCCAAACATTTCACCATTCCTTGTGTCAAAGTCCTTGACTGATGTTTTTGGTCCAGGTTACAAGGTGTCCAAGATGGCAAACGGTGACCTTCTCTTGGGTCTCCGCGATTTCAAACAATATGAAAAACTACCGAAACTAGTGTCATTTGGGGAGACCCACATAACAGTAAACGCGCACCGTACAATGAACACCACCCGCGGTGTTGTGTCGGATGATGATTTGCTTGAGCTGACTGAAGCGGAACTTCTGGAGGGCTTGAGCGAACAAAATGTTATCAATGTCAGAAGAATTAAAATGAGGCGAGATGGTAAAGAGATTCCAACGAAGCACTTAATAATCACCTTTGGTTCAAGTGTCCTACCCGAGTCAATCGAGGCCGGGTATATAAAGCTCCGTGCTAGGCCGTACGTGCCAAATCCACTGCGATGTTTCAAATGCCAGCGCTTCGGCCACAGTTCGCAGAGCTGCCGGGGCCGCCAAACATGTGCGAAATGCACTGCCCACGAACACACCACTGAAGCTTGTGCAAACGCTCTCCACTGTGTAAACTGTGATGGGGAGCACGCGGCGTACTCGCGGTCGTGCCCTTCCTGGAAAAAAGAAAAGGAAATTGTTACAATCAAAGTCAAGAAAAACATAACTTTCAAGGAGGCACGCAGGCGGGTATCATACCTGCCCAAGAAAACCTTTGCCGATGTGGCGCGTCAGGGGGCAGCGTCACAACGGCCTCCGGCGGCTGTCCGACCCACAAGCAGTGAGTCGGCAGTTACGCCATCTGCCCCCGCGGCGGTTGCAGCTAGCGCTGCTCCGTCAACCGAGGAGAGGGGACCATCGACCCCGAAGGTGGGCGCAGCCGAGGCTGCCTCAACCTCCCAGGTCCCTTCCAGCGCTGGCAACGGCCGGCCCAGCCAACTCCTCCAGGGAGCGCCATCGACCTCCCGGCTGGTGGGTGCAGGGGTCTTGCCCTCGAAGGCGGGACTCTCCCTGGTAACTTCTCGCTTGCAAGAGCACGTGTCCGGCGCCTCACAAGAGGCAATGGACACTACACCTATACTCAAGGGGCGCCAAGCGCCTAAGGAGCGGCGAGGCTCCCTCGAACGCTCCAGAAAGGGCAAGACCCCGATTACAGGGCCTCGAAAGAGCTCTGTAATCTAATCTCTGAAGTCTCTGTAATTAGTACTTCTGTTTCCGTACGCACAGCACCTATTTACTTCAAATATGGATACACAGATAATACAATGGAACGTCGGAGGTCTTCTTAGAAACATTGATGATGTGCAGGAACACATCCACAAACAGAATCCAAAAGTGCTGTGTCTACAGGAAACACACTTAAAATCGAAACATACAAACTTCCTCCTGCAGTATGTTACGTTTCGCAGAGATCGCGATGATGCTGTCGCATCATCAGGCGGTGTTGCCATTGTTATTCAGAAAGGCATAGCGTGTCAACGTTTGCAGCTACAAACGCCCCTTGAAGCAGTGGCGGTTCATGCTGTTCTCCCAAACAAACTTACCACTGTGTGCTCGCTCTACATACCCCCACGTTACAATTTAACTAAACATGAATTTCAGTCCTTCATTGCTGAATTGCCAGAACCTTATACTGTTGTTGGCGATTTCAATGCACACAATTACCTGTGGGGCGACCCTCGTAAGGATGCGCGAGGACGACTTGTTGAACAATTCCTTTTCTGTTCTGGTGCATGCATTCTGAATAAGAAAGAACCTACATATTACTGTTTTGCCAACAAAACCTTTTCTTGAATTGATCTCAGCATAGTTTCTCCTTCTATTCTGCCTGTACTCGAATGGGAAGTTACAAACAATACTTACGGAAGCGACCACTTCCCCATACTGCTGCGAACACCTAAAGAAAACGAATATCCACCACAGGCTCCTAAGTGGCAGATTGATACAGCTGACTGGGGAAATTCCGAACTCTGACTAGTATTTCATGGGATGACATGTCCTCGTTAGGAATTGATGCTGCTGTGGAATATTTTACAGCCTTCATAATACGTGCGGCAACTAAATGTATATCACAAGTAAATGGCTTGGCATGCAAACGGCGTGTCTCATGGTGGAACGACGGCTGTAGGATCGCTCGTAAGAAACAGCACAAAGCGTAGGGGTTGCTACGCGCCTCTCGCACTGCGGAGAATCTGTTTAACTTTAAGAAATTGAAATCGCAAGGCAGGCGAACACGCCGACAGGCTAATAGAGAGAGTTGGCAGAAGTTTTTATCCGGTATCAACTCGTATACAGATGAGGCCAAAGTCTGGAATAGGGTTAATAGGATAAAAGGGCGACAAACATATTCACTTCCTTTGGTAAACAAACAAGGTGAAACACTGAAATATCAGGCAGACTCACTTGGGGAACACTTTGAGAGCGTGTCGAGTTGAAACTGTTATTCGCAATCCTTTTTGAAATACAAATAGAAGAATGTAAGCTAATAATACGACAATCCAGGCAGAATGAACCTTATAACCGGCCTTTCAGTATTACTGAGCTGAGAGATGCCTTGAACACATGCAAAAGCACTGCACCGGGACCTGATAGAGTCATGTATGACATGATCAGAAACTTACATACTGACATCGAACTTACACTACTCAAACTTTTCAACGCTATTTGGGCTACGGGATACCTCCCATCCACATGGAAAGAAGCGATTGTGGTCCCTGTTCTTAAGTAGGGTAAAGACCCTTCCTTGGCGGCAAGTTACCGTCCGATAGCTCTTACAGATTGTCTTTGTAAGCGGTTTGAAAAAATGGTTAACCGCAGACTTGTACATTTCCTTGAACTCAGCAATACGCTCGATCCCTTTGAGTGTGGCTTCAGAAAAAGGCGGTCCACAACCGATCACCTTGTGCGCATTGAGGGAAACATTCGCGACGCCCTTTCTACATAAACAATATTCCCTAACCGTATTCCTCGATATGGAGAAGGCGTACGACACTACGTGGCGCTATGGAATCTTGAGAGACTTGTCGGGAGTTGGCATCCGTGGCAATATGCTCGTCCTAATAGAAAGCTATTTGCCCAACCGTACATTCCGCGTGAAAGTCGGCAATGTACTGTCGCGACCTTTTATACAGGAATCTGGTGTACCTCAAGGGGGTGTACTTAGCTGCACGCTCTTCATCGTGAAAATGAACACCCTTCGTGCTTCATTACCGCCAGCCATTTTTTATTCTGTTTACGTAGACGACATACAGGTAGGTTTCAAATCCTGTAATCTTACAGTATGTGAGAGGCAAGTACAACAAGGCTTGAACAAAGTGTATAAATGGGCAGAAGAAAACGGATTTAAAGTGAACCCCACCAAAAGTTCTTGTGTGCTTTTCACAGGAAAGAGAGGGCTCATTGCAGAACCCAGTGTTGAAATGTATGGTCAGCGAATTCCTGTGAACAAAGAACACAAGTTCTTAGGCATCATATTTGATTCTAAATTAACTTTTATTTCACACATAAAGTACCTCAAGGTCAAATGCTTAAAAACAATGAACTTACTTAAAGTTTTATCCCACACAACATGGGGCAGCGACAGGAAATTTTTAATGAATCTTTACAAGAGCCTCATTCGATCACGCTTGGACTACGGTGCAGTGATCTATCATTCTGCTGCCCCCAGCGCGCTAAAGATGCTAGATCCGATCCACCATCTAGGAATCCGACTGGCCACTGGAGCTTTCAGAACAAGTCCCATTGAAAGTTTATATGCAGAATCAAATGAGTGGTCACTTCATCTGCAGAGAACATATATCAGCCAAACATTTTTCTGAAAGTTCACTCAAATTCTCAACATCCCTGTTTTAATACTGTTAATGACATGACATATGCTACACTCTTTCGCAATCGTCCCTCCGTAAGACAGCCTTTCTCGCTGCGTGTGAGGGAGCTTAGTGAATAAATGCATGTTCCACTCCTCGAGCTTCGCCTAATGCATCCAGCCAAGCTACTACCTCCTTGGGAGTGGCAGCTCATACAATGCGATATATCTTTCGTGCAAGTCACAAAGCATGCTCCAGAGATTGAAATCCAAATGCATTTCCGGGAACTCCAGTACAAATACTCCTGCACGGAGTTCTACACAGATGCATCGAAGTCACGCAACGGGGTGTCCTATGCAGCCGTCGGTCCATCCTTCTCGGAATCCGATTTACTGCATCCGGAAACTAGTATCTTCACGGCTGATGCCTACGCAATATTGTCGACCGTGAAGCATATAAGGAAATCAAAACTCAGAAAATTAGCTATATATACGGACTCCCTAAGTGTTGTGATGTCTTTGATATCGTTATGTAAGCACAAAAATCCTATAGTAATTGAACTCTATTCCGTCTTATGTAAAGCATATGTATGTAACCAGCATGTGATTATATACTGGGTGCCTGGCCATAGGGGCATCCAGGGTAACGTTCTAGCCGACCAGATGGCCACATCAATTGCATCACACACTGTTAATTCTAGCGCTGCAGTCCCTGTCACAGACCTAAAGCCTTTCTTAAGAAGTAAACTGCGAAACTACTGGCAACGCTTTTGGGACCTGGAAACAAATAATAAGCTGCATATAATAAAGCCACGATTAGGTTTCTGGCCTCCTGTAACAAAATCACGCCGGACAGATGTCCTATTCTGTCGTCTAAGAATTGGACACACATTTGGCACGCATAACTTTTTACTCACTGGAAATGAGCCTCCAACCTGTGGTAGATGCGGGGAGAGCCTGACCGTCCTCCACGTCCTCCTGGAGTGTCGGGAAGCCGAATATGAAAGAAAGAAACATTTTCCCTTAGCATACCGGCGGCACATGCCCCTTCATCCTGTTATGTTACTCGGTGCAGAACCGCTCTTTGATACCAGCGCAGTCCTAGGTTTCCTGAAAGATGTTGTATTACACGTAATTAGCCCATACGTTCGTAGCGCCTCCTCTCTATAGAGGATAGCGCTGTGATAGTTGTTTCGTATAGCACATGCCTCTCGTCCCTTGGGCTCAAGGGCTCTGGCAAGGCAGTAGTGCTCTTAGAAAATTTTAGCATCTCACATATTTTGTACATTGCATCATTTTTCCCAATGCATTCTAGTGTTCATAGTATTCGTCATTAGTCATCGCCGTAATTTTATAGCACGTAGATTTTACGCATTTTACAGCTACTATTTTAGGCCCCTTTACAGCCAAGTCACATCTTCACAGAACTCATCATTCCACCGCTAAATCACAAACACTGTCTTGGCGCTCTTTGGCCATATCTGGCCCTTGCGCCACTATACCACACACATTGATTCATTCAACGAAGGAAGGAACGGCCGAGCAAGCGTACCAACGATCGAACTAATGAACCAACACTCCAATGAAGCAACCATGAAACCAACCAATCAACCAACAATCGAACGAACGAGAGTCTGACCATTGATCAACCACGGAAGCGGCCGCAATAGCCAAACAAAGCCATTCGCTCTAATATTCAGATACAACGTACGTTTCGTAATCTATGTAAAGCGAAGTTTTTAGGAAGCGCGTGGCACATCTGTAGCACAAATAGCAAGACGCGTAAAGCGTCACCGCGCGGCTCGCATGATCCACGCGACCATCGGATTAGGCGGTCTGTTCATCACGCCATCTCAGGGCTGAACCCAGTATACTATCTCCACGACCGCGGCCCAGATCCACCTTATTAGTCAAGAAGCCGACCGAGATGACGCGCCCAAGTTGGGAAAGGAGGCATAGAGTGATATTGTGGGATCGAAGGCACATATTTGTAGCACTGAGGATATTTAGGCACCGTTTGTTTAATTGCGTAATTCAATAGAGAATAGAGCGAGCCACCGGGAAATGTGCAGGGGTATAGTACAGATGGCTCAACATAGAGGCCGATACGGTATATGAGTGCTCTCCTGTGTGGGACGACTATGAAATTCGTGATGTCACGCTGACGTCTAGTTCTTATGGGCTCTGAATTTGAATGGTGCGTAGGACCTGTATTGTAGTTAGGTGGTGTGTATAAGTGAGCAATAAGATGGCGCTCCTAAATCTCCGTTTCCAATTCACAAAAACAATGAGCGCCAAACTTTCTACAGAAACAGGTTTCAAGAAGTGAAATCCGTGGGGCGTGGGCAACACTCAAACTTTTAAAAGTTAGCCTTGAAGTCCAATGTCAGCTTATTGTGGAGAGAACTGCGCCAAAGCTGGAAGACTGGCTAGATTGCTGATAGGATTTCGAGAGGCGTCTTGCAGCACAAGGGGACAGGACATATGTGGGGATACATAAAAAAGTCAGTGTTTATGATCATCTTGCAGTGCTTATCTGATCAGGGAGAAGTCTCACAGCTTGCAATTCGTTGTGTCCTTTTCTTCACGTGTCATGTATCAGTGGCAACTGCATGCGCGACATACTGAGTGTATTTTATAGAAATGTGCGAATAGTAATTCTCCAGACGGGATTCAATGCGAACGGTATGGTGCCAGAAGCGAATAACAGCGAAAACTCGTGGAAGATTTTTCGGCGAGTAAACAGTCCTTTTCACCACTCATATAAAACGGCCCTCTCAAATCCTGGTATTTTAACAACGTTAGCAAGTCTCTGGCATTACATTGCACTTTATGGAAACTTCTTTTGCGATAGCAATTTATGCGCACTGCCGGCGAAACTTTACCGTCGGCGCCGCCGCCACCGTAGCCGTGATGTTCCACACAGATTTATGTATATGTATGCTAATTGTTCACCTGTGCCGCGTATGCTCGGTAGATCATATACCAGTCAACCGTCATACCTACTCAAACCAGGTGTCAGCTTCCTGACTAAATTATTCCTGCGAATTTTTTCATAATTGCAGCGCGCAAACAAACTTTATGACACAATTAATTCACAGTGCATGCCGTTTCTCTTAGACTATTAAGAAGTGCAAGACAGTGCTAGGGCTCACAATCTCAAAGTGGTGTCTCACTAGCGCCGTGCTTTACGGGCAGCGTAGAGGTGGTGATGGTAACATGTTTATTTCTTTGTAAGAATTCGGCTGCCCCATGACAGAAGTCATACGGACGAAATGGTAGTGGCACCTGTGCGATGCAATTATATGCCCTACAGGGCACGTTAGATCTTTTCATGGTGCCAGAAATTTCCGTGCGCCAGCCAATGTGGCATCCGCGTATTGTAGGACCAGCGTATACTTAGAACACCGTCCGAAGAATTTAGGCGCGACGCGGAACCTTGCAATCGCTGTCAGTAAGGGCGAAACTGCTTATTGTTTTAATAGAAGCACAAATGGGGAATTAGGATTCTTATTTGTGGTGCTCATTGGTGAGGGTGCAGAATAGCGCTTAGCCGGAAAAGTTCGGCCCTCTGGGTAGCGTAGCGTGCTTTATAACGCGATGTCTTCGATTTTGTGTCCACTATGGCCGCCAGGATGCGATTTATTGCACTTTGACTACAATTTTACGCTTCGTCGTGTACAGCTGACCAAAAACTATTCGAAAATGATTCATGCCTACCAATAGTCACTGTCAGCTTCGAAAACAGAATCGCATGTGGCAATATGCTGGTCGTCGCTCGAAACACTCGAATATTCGCACACCCTTACTATTTAACACACATTAATCAGTATGCCTATAATCATTATGCTTATAAGAGCTGCTATCGACTATTCAAAATCAGACTAGACTCGAGACTTAAGGGAAACAACTGTGTTGCGTGGTTACGGTATATACGCATCGCCTCCACTTTCCGTCCTCACCATCTTTCACGACTCTTTTTTATTTCGATAGCTATTATACGGACACTCCAGGCGCATTTCCAGCGTCGGCGTCACCATGACGTTCCGTATAAAGTCCAACTGTGGTGACATCGTAGCCGTATGCCGTATGTGCGAGTGAAAGTGTTCGAGGGTGAGCCGACGATGGTGGCTCAATCTCACGCGCGCAAGGGAGAAAAACGGAGAGGCAGCGCGCGGTCTTCTGTCACGCGCAAGACACCGGGGGGAGAGGGGGTGGTCTACTCCGGCGGCCGCTGCATACGCCGCGGCAGTGGGGGCCCTATCTTGAAAGCGAAAGCGATTTGCGATGGGGACAGATTTGCCCGGTGCTGATAGCTTCGTGTCTGCTGCGTTCTCGCGACATAGTTCGCGTTGAAATAAAGGCACAACGAAGGTCAGTTTGATCGCTGCTGATGCCGCGCTTTCTCACACCAGTGTTTTGACAGCGAGTGTGCGCGCTCATCGAGTGAGATGTGTTCATGTTAGCTTATGCAGGCGTGACACCATGCTTGTTAATTTCGTTCGTAAGTGAATGTTTCCAAAATTATACGGCTGATAAAATTACTATCCTTACTTCGTTTAGCTATCTACTAATTTGCGATAGAAATCGCTCCTTCGCCTTTCGGATGAAACTGCGACTTTTTTCTCCCCTTCTTCCTCCTCTGGAGGCTAGCAGGTTAGAGTATAATATCTGATGCCGACATCTTTGCCTTTCCTCTAATAAGTCCCCTCTTCTTTCTTATATTCCCTTACACGGGCACCAGCGACCTCTGTTGAGCATAAAAATCCCTAATGGAAATTTACGACAAGGGAGTTCCGGCCGTGTCACACGGCGCAGTACGAGATTTCGGTGGTAGCCTCATGGGACACAAACAACGCTGCTGCGCTTATCTCGGCGGGCAAAGTTTCACATGTGTAATTGCCCCTAAAGCATCCTATCCATAGTTTTCTTACGTGTAGTATGCAATTTAATAAAATCATAGCGAGAAAGTGCGACGTATTTTAACCACAATGCGCTCTTGTTTTGGTGCGTGGGCGCAGTGCACTAGTTCTAGTCTGTAGCATGGGTGCACGTTGTTCAACCTGTGCGCGACTAACTACGAGTCGTGTTTGTGTGTTGTGAAATCGGCTGTTGTGCGCGTTCGCGGTGAGCTAGGCTTCTGTCAGAGTGATGTGTGTCACACGAAGCGCATGGATAAACAAACGAAATGTTGGAACTACATTTTCCCATGCGGCATGGTGAAGCATTGGTGTACAGGGTACAGGCAATGATGTCCTTAAAAACCGATCAAAAACTTCCGTTACATGGTGTATTACGCAAGAAAAAATACTGCTGCAAAAATTTATAAGTGAACTAGTTATGAAGATTTTGTTAGAGCGATTTTATTAGTAGCTGTAGCTGTCTGAAAACCAGAGTACTCCATCCAGCCGTAATGGTCATCGCCGAATTTCCCTCGCCAACAGCTCCGCAAAACATTGCGGAAGTGAGACCGTGTCACACCGAGCGCATCTACTTTCATATAAAGACGACGGACTTCAAAGTAGTTCGTGGGTGCGCGTGTGACAGGAGCATTAATTATTACACATCCAGCGTTGATCACCAACTACCTCAACTTTCTTAAATAATTGTGAGGTCGTCATCTTCTCGTTTTGTAGGCTATTGTGACAGGTTCATCCTGCTCAAGGACTACTTCTCTTGTAGCCTGACGTATTACCAGGCGCACAACGAGTTTGGCCGGTCGTATCTCCTGACCAAGCAACACAGCTGCAAGTAAGTACCTGTATTACGGCCAGTAATGAAAAATACAATGGTCCCCATTGTTCGCATAATAGGTGTTCATTGTACGAGATAAAGTAATGACAGCCCGTTCTCACCTTGAACAAATGTTCATTGCATTCGAGCAACGGTCTGGAACAGGCGTCAGTCATACTTGGTGTCGGTGGCCTTAGAACATCAGATTTTCTTCAACTTAACAACGTCCTATCTCCTTCAGCCACGAATTACGATGCGCGGTCAACAGACGTGTGAAGTTCACAGAACTTTATCTAAAGCTGTCGTAGGCTCTGTTGGAACAGAGTAAATGCAGCATGTATGAGTCCTTGTAATTACACAGAAAATACATTTCTGTTCAATGTCCAGTCAGTAATGTCACATTGTCTCATTGAAAAAAATTTGCCATATGCGCCAATTCATTATAACGAAGAATGCAAAACTACTGCTTAACCATTTCAGGGGGTTCATCGCACGGCGGACATCCCGTCAAACGGGGTACAGCCTTTAGAAATGTGATCATGGGTCTCGGTCCTGTGCAGTCTAAAATGATCCAGAGTAACACTGCGTAAGCAGCGCGATCCCGGGACCCGAAGCCCAGTTTGCGCTTATTTTCTTTCCTTGCCGCTACGGTACAGGTAAAGAACTGGCGTCCACAAATGTTGATGCCGTGACTGGAGGATAGCATCTCATCTTCGGTACCGTCCGTGACATTTGGCATACCGCATTTCTAAAACGGGTTGCCTATTACCGCATCATATTGAGTCTCAATTATAGCGCGCATATATTGTCAATTCTAACGTTAAAAGACGTACATTAAAAGATAACTGCGCGTCAGACTCGAGTAAATTCGGTAATCGCCGAACGAAGAGGATACGTGACACTGCAATGTGCACGCGAGCCAACTTCTGTGCGAGTCACTGTGACTAAAATCGCGTGGTTGTTTTCTCGCTCGCATTGCAGACTCATCGAAGATTACAGCAAGTGCGTCTACGAGAAGGTGTTGAAGAACTCATGCGAATCACTCAAAGATCTCTTCAGCAACATTAGAGACGTGCGGAACTACATAATGAAGGTCTTTAACAAGAAGCACCAGGTGTCCTGCTCGATACCAGCAGGTGAGATCGTATGGCGGGAGAGGAGGATGACCGTCGCCAATACTCCAGAGCTGCTCTCTCACTTAGGCAGGTTTTTGGAGGCAGGATACCGCCTCCAAGAATGGTAGTCGAAGAAGGCTATTACATAGCTATAGTTCGTCCGGCATTCCCGCAAGCGCGGTCGGTCTGTCGAATGAACGGAAGCGTAAACTTGAATGGCCATTTTGCTGGCGCCACCTGGATGACAAGTGTGTTCTTCGCGGCTGGCGTAATTTTTCAACAGTGGCGTAATCGCGTCCACGATAACGCCGCTGCAAATGTTTTGCACCAGCAGCGAAGTAGAATGTACTTGCATGGTTACTGCAATGTTATCTCTTTGTGTGGTTGACCTCTGCACCACCAAATGGCTGCACCACTCCGGCCGCTCATGTTTACGCCGCCGCTCATCTATCATGTGACAACGCTCAAATACTAAGTTTTCAACTTGAAAAACCAGATCGCAATTATGTAAACCGCAACTAATAGGCAAATCTAAAGCGAACAAATTTGATGCATTATACATGATTCTCAAATACACCACCCAAATGTTAGTAGTACTCTTGCAAAACCTTCATAAACATTGCAAGAAATTCACGTAAGACATAGGTTGATATACTACAACTGTCCATTTCAGATGTTCTGATGGATGGTTTAAAGAACGGCGATATCTGTTCTTGATGCGGACGGACAAATTTGTATACATCGGACTTCCATCTTTTATCACACGATTATGTCAAAATACTGGTAAAAAAATTTACGTCATAAATCGAAATTCCGCTTCCAACAATCACTAGAATTTAGCCTGTTCTCTCAAATGCCGCAAATTTTATTAAAGTAGGCTGAGGGGATATCTCAGAAATGCATTTGTGCGTTTTACATGTGTTTAATAGGTGGTGTCGGAGTTTGGGCCTAGCTAAAGCTTCCTCTTAAGGATAGGGTCTGCGCCGGCGCCATGTTGATGCTCACCTTCGTCGCACCGCCTTAGAGTGTGTATGGGAAACGTCGCGTCTTTGTCGAAACCATCACCATTTGTCCCTATCAAAGAAAGTGCAAGCTGAGAAATCGTTTTTCTGGGCAATTACTGCATAAATCTTGAAAAGGGTTGTTTCATGTTAGAGTAAAAAAATTAAACCCTACTGACAATGTGGAATACTTACGCACGCTGACACAAACACGCAGGCACACAGAAACACACACGCAGTAGTGCACAAACACGAGCGCAAACGCGTGCGCGCAAGCACGCACAAACACACTCGCACGTTTAGAAAAATGCATGCACACACATTGTAATACGCGCAGGCACGCACGCACACGCAGAAGCTCACTCAGGCACACACGTACACAGCCATGTGCATTGAAATACAAACACGCACGCACACTAACACGGCGAAGAAAGGCTCCCGGCAAGCGGCAAGAGCTGCGCACGACCGCGCCAAAGAGAACCAATATGGCACCTGCGGTTTCGAAAGGCGGCGAGGACCCGACTCAAAGGGTGTCTGCACCCTGAACGGTGCCCCTATTATTGCAGCGTCCCAGGTTGCTGCCGTACGCTTCTGCGGAAACCCAATCAATCGGAAAGGGTGAGAAGTTTGCGGAGAAGCTAAAAATCTCCATTTTAGCAGTTGTCCCTTGCGTCATATATACACTTATAAACTACTTAAGCAATACTTGCGAGAACTGATCTATGCACAGCTTTCAGTTGGCAGAAAAAAAAAGACACGATTAAGAAAAAAACATAGGAACTCTCCTGTGCCTTTTGCGATCACGCGCGGTAAGGTCGTATAGCGTGAGAACGCTGTAGGGACGAAATTTTATTGTCCTCCTTCCGTTCACCTGCTTACGGACGCACTAACTGGGAAGGCGCTATGTCAAGTTTTTGTCTACAATCTCCGCACTACAAGCTGTAACTGGCTGTCGCTACCATGTACGTCGGCATACATTAATCAGCTTCTAATGCCGGAAAATGTTCTACAGAGAGCTTGTGCCGTACTACGAGTAACGAGCGCCATGAGTTGACCGCTTAAGCACAGCTTGCTTACAAGCCAACCCAGCGAAGCTATGACTTTAAGCTGTACCAGTCTCTTTCAATTCCATTTCTGCAATTATCACTGAACGATTGGTAAAAATTTGGGTCGCGTTCACTTGTGTGTCACGCGACGTCGCGAAAACTGCGAACGCCCCCGTTTATTATGACGTGGACACACTGATTATTCATGGTTAGGCCTAACATAAGAACAAACCGTTACTTTCAATTCTGTGCTTTTGCGTCGTTCGGCAACTGCTATTGATCAAACTCCTTTCCGGTAGCGCCTACTTCGCCTATATGGCACCCGGCGTTAGAAAGCGCGAAAACGCACTACGTCAAAGTGATGTGTGCGCACTAAAAGTGCATTACCAAAACGAAATATTGCGGTCACTGACGAAGTCATAATTATTATTGAGGTTTCGGATTTCATGAGGAGTCCCCTGTTCATAGCACCCGTGTGGGTTAAGAAAGGTCACATGCAATGGTAGATCGTTTATGCATATTAAGAATTGAGGTGGCATAACACTTAAAATTGAGGAACGCCAGATGTTACGGGACGAACATCTGATGTGTGTTCGCTCTTAATACTGACGGTCTGTGGGCGGTTACCAAGAAATTCCTTTATCCAGGTTTAGACTTGAGACTGCAAGTTCAACAGAGAAAGATTTATTATTAAGCGTTGATGGACTAATTTGTCAAATGCATTTGTAAAAACAAGGAAGATTATGTCCGTTTATTCTACCTGTATACAAAAAAATAACGAAGGCCTTCCCAGAAAATCCACATTCTGCTTTTGTACTTTTCAAGTTAGCTGTGCGTGTGTTTTGTACGAAAAAGTTGTTCGCTCTGTTTTATAGTCACTGCATGCAGTTTTAGTGTAATGTCCTAATACACCGCCGATGCGATGACAGTGTGAAAGGAGGGTGCTGAGCTAAAACTTAACTTTGGAATCATTGCATGGATATTAGAGAAATTCACAGGTTTATGTATGTTCATATTGTTCTGCATATATTCTAAATTTCATTGATACAGATCAAATAGAAGATAAGTTACCGCCGTCATACGAACCAATTAGGCATGTGATCTTAGGAAAACTATCATTTCAGCAATAATGAAGAGGCCCTGATTGTTTTTGTTACGCACCTTTTAGGGAATTATCGTGCTGGATAAGGTCAATCGCGTGTTTCCATTACATTTCTGCAACAATGTCATCACTTTGAGGGTAAGCTCAATTTACCTCCTTGTCATGTCACATAGTCAGAATTCTTTGCGGTAATAAATCTTTTTGAAATAAAAAAGTACCTCATCGTAATCCTGACGAAATTTCAGCCCAGTAACTATTTGAAAGCATGTTTTGACGAAGCAATATGGAAATCGTAGCTTTCCCACAGGTTTTCGTCGGCCAGAAAATATAAATTGAGAAAAATTAGCTCAACACTTTCAGACCACGTTATTTCATCTTAAGACCAAGAATAATTCATGACAGCACCCTGCTACATAGGGTGGACCTTCCTCTTCAATTGGAACCTGGTGTGATGCATTTACTTCAAGTCGTCCTCGCTTTTTTTTTTACAGCTTTAGAGCAGTCCAGCACCCTTGGCTGGCCGTCAATGGCACCACAGTCAGAATTATTCCTTTCTTGTGTATATTTGTACTTTTGCCGTCTGCTGTACTCTCTATGGAAGATCTGCCATTAATAAATTGCGCGAAATTCAAATTTTCTGTCGCGTGCATGCACTCCACGTTCGGTTTTTTGTCCACTCTGTGGCCGCGTCTCGAATGGGAGCTATCGACGGCGAGCGAGAGTCACCGTCACGAGAATTCATTTTTTTTTCTTTTCTACGGTTTCGAATGAGCTTCTTTTTTACGTCTGGCAATCCAAAACAAAGAATGTTAGAAAATGCGTTTTTCTGGCGAAAATCGACATTTTAGCCCCGCATAAGCAAAGGATTTTCGCTCACACATGTGCGTAGAATTTCGAACGCGTACAACAGCAAGCCATGCAACCAGGGAAAACAATTCGTCCATAGGATATCCGAATCATGCGCCATTGTGCATACAGTATTTTGGATGCAAATAGCGTATCCGCTGGACATCCAATTTCGCATATCCTATTATGGACGTCCCAAGGATATCACAAATGAACCTGTTGCAGATATTTTACATGGATTTCCCATGGTTCTCTAACAAATACTTTTCTTTTACATACTCGTGAATATTTGTTTTCCAATTGAGGCTTTATTTTTGAGTTTTTTGTAATATAATCATGTTTTCTCCCATGTCCAAGTCACAATCCGAAGCTTTCATATCTACAGCTCGTGTGTAGTTCCTCCTTTACGAATATTCTGACGCATTTTACTTTGAAAACTTCAGTTGGTTCAGGAAGGCACTTGCGCTTCCTGGAAGGCCTAGATGATGGGGGAGCATGCTGTACTTCCGCACACCAGCGTGCGCGCATAACGTTTGCACATGATGTGTCTGGTTTTTATGCGTAGGTGGTTTATCCGTTGCCTCTATCACACAGCGTGTAATGTTTGCTGTAATGGACAACATGGCAAATAGTGTGCAAGATGCCCTGGCATATGTTCATGAAACGTACGCAGCATGTTCCAAAAATGTTTCTCGCTGACACGTTGGTTTGTCCGCAGGACACGGACAGTGCTGCCAAATGGTAATCTGAGTGACGCCCACAGGACTCGATTCGACACGTATTCGACACGTGCTTAAGTTATCCATGTCCTGGCAATGGATGTCCATAGGATATCCAAAGGACGTGATTGTTGTCAGTGGGTATAGACGAAGTCCATCCCGCGGATGTCGGCTGGGCCCGTTCATATAGTCACGGGCCCGGGTCGCACCTAGGCTCTGCACAGCGCGCTCGCGGGCTGAAATATTCGTCCCGCGCAGCGCTCTTGCGTAAGCAAGTGACTAAATAAAAGAAAACATAGACAAAGCGTCGAACAGCTAACACGGACCTCGTAGTCTCTCTTTCAACTTTGGCGCATTAGCCGACAGCCAGTACTTTGTAGCGCCCTCCCGTGGGCGGCGCCTAGAGCCCGGATAGCGCGCGCCCGCATGAGAAGGATATAAAGACGGCGCCTGATCGTGCCACGCGAAGACATGGCTCGCGGTTTTAACGCGACAGCGTTAAGGAGCTCGTGTCGCAGAAAAGCCGGTGTCGTCGGCGTCCGCGGCGTTGGCCGTGAGCGATAAATCACGGCAGGTACTTCATAAATAAAAAGCAACTTTCAAGATGGGCTGGGTGGGAATCGAACCAGGGTCTCCGGAGTGTGAGACGGAGACGCTACCACTCACAAAGCGGTACAAACGCGCCTCTAGTGAATGCGGTGTTGCCTTGGAAACGAGCCGTGGAATGTTATACTGCGGTGTATATCGGTAATTATGAACATGTAACTTACAGAAGTCGCAATTACACGAGTAGCGAAGTGCGTTTCCGCTA
Organism: Dermacentor variabilis; assembly: GCF_050947875.1. Classification (NCBI taxonomy): domain Eukaryota; kingdom Metazoa; phylum Arthropoda; class Arachnida; order Ixodida; family Ixodidae; genus Dermacentor; species Dermacentor variabilis. Next base: position 99,310,444 of record NC_134577.1, read on the forward strand.
CATTTCGTCTGAGCTTTCCGCACACGCAGAGCTATCTTGCGGCAAACACAGAAGACCCCCTACTCTCCATGTACGGCGCTGTCCCGACAGATGGCGCGCCACGCGCACATTGGGGCTGTGCGAGGACCGGTGCGAGGCGGGTCGCGGCCCGGACTCTCTCTCCCCTGACGACGCTTCGCCTTGCTCCCTCCCCTCACGAGTATTTGCCAAGAGTCAATGTCCTCGCTCCTGACATTCGTCGAGGCTGTCAGCCTCGCCGACCGCCTTTAGCTCCATCACAATTCCGCGGCGTGCTGCTGTTTCTGGTGCTCTTTCTCTCCCCCTACTTTCATTCCCTACCCCCTGTGCAGCGCGGTTGAGGTGTCCTCTGCTGAGAGACAGTTACTGCGCTGCACTTTACCCCAACCTTTCCTTCCCATATTCAAGAATCTCCTTCTCTCTCACGGGTTGCAGAATCAAGCGTCCTTCCTTTCTTTAGATCACTATCTGTCTATCTCTGTGCCCGTGCCGATCACGACGTTTGGCTGGCGTGCATCATTTCCCCCTCAGAGACACCGAGTTCTTTGATTCGTTCCGCTTGCTCAGGCGCACTTTTCGTTGCTGCGCCGAACGCTGCGTTGCTCGACGCTCACCGCGTCCGATGTGGGGCGCCTCGTAAGTGATGGCTGCCCCGTAACCCATTGTCTTACACCCCTTGGCGGGTCGAGTGGAACGCTGCCGCGTTCCACTCTTGAAGGCGAAGCTTAAGCGTCCTCCAATTTTTACGCTGGGAAGTTACTTCCTGCTGAGACCCGCTACAGCGTCTTTGGCCGACCAGCTACTAGGCATCTACACTGCGATACAGCGCTTTCGGAATTTTCTGGAAGGATGCCAGTTTTACCTGCTCACCGATCATAAGGCACTGGCGTATGTTTCCCGCAACAACTCGTCGAAGTACGTTTCACGCGAACTCCGTCATCTCGCGTACATTTGGGAACTTACAACCGACGTCCGCCACGTCAAAGGTGCCGACAACGCCGCCGCTGAAGCGCTTTATCGTGTAACTGCGGTTGACTCTCCGTCTCCATTCATCTACTCGTCCGCATTCTCTTCCGCACAACAGAATGACAGAGAGCTCGCCGGTTTTCAGAACACCCGTTCTCGCCGACTACGGCTTGGGCCCCATCCATGTTCGCCTGAGCCCATGTGGTGCGATTTCGCAGCAGACCTTCCCTGCCCTTTTGTTCCGGCTTCACTACGTCAGACCATTTTACTCTCTCTACACGACTTATGTCATCCAGTTATTCGGGTTACTCAGCGCCTTCTCACCCAGTGACCGGAGTTAACTCAGCGCCTTCTCACCTGGCCCGGAGTTATTGGTAATGTGCGCGCTTGGACGCGCACGTATTTGCCACGCCAGATGACAAAGGTCTCCCGATACCAAGACGCCTCCCCAAGCCTTCCTTCTAGCCGGCCGTCATTTCGACCTTGTTCATCTCAACATCGTGGGCACCCTACCCGTGTCCCACAGTTATCGTTATATACTAACCATGATGGAGCCTTTCGCACGCTGCGCGGAAGCTATTCCCATTCATGAAACCATCGCTGAGACTGTATCCCGCGCTTTCATTTCTGCGTGGGCATCTCGCTTTTCTTGTCCTGTCACCGTGACAACAGACCGTGGACGCCGATTTGACTCCTCCCTATTTGCTTGTCTTAATCGCATTCTCGGCGCCACACATCACCGTACCACTGCATATCACGCGTGTGCCAACGGCATGATGGAACGTTTTCACCGACAACTGAAGGGCGCAACGGCTACCCGCTTCTGTTGCGGCACCTGGATTGACGCCTTGCACCTTGTGCTCATCGGTTTACGGGTTTATAGTAGGTCTGCGCGTCTCCCCGGAGACATTACACCAACGCGGCTACCAGCCCAGCCACAAGCGTTCCTACAATGCTTCCAGAACTGTGTTAAAAGACCTGCGGCCCACTCCATCCCGTCCTTCCCGCCACAATACAATTTTCATGCACCCTGACGTGGCCACTTGAACACACGTTTTCATGCGCCGAGGACGCTGTCGGAGGACCGCTAACCCTGGCCTGCGGCGAAACACTGCGCGTTCTGCACCGCACCCCGAATACAGCCGCTCTCCTACAGAACGGCCGTGAAGAAACAGTCTGCGTAGACCGCCTTTAGCCGGCTTTTGTGGTGACCGCGACGGAAAGTCTCGCATCGCTGCCGTACCTCATGCTAGTGTGCCATAGCCGGCCCTCAGTCCGGTTTCGACTTCCAGACTAGATGGGGGGGGGGGGGGGGTAGGGGGGACTTGTAGCCCTCTCCATTGGGCAGCGCGTAGAATCCGAATAGCGCGCGCCCACATGAGAAGAAAATAAAGACGGCGCCGGACCGTGGCACGCGGATCCACGGCTCGCGGTTCTATTCAGGCGTTGATCCGGGTCAGATGTCTCGACGTCGCTCCTGAGGCATAAGCCTATAACTTTTTAAATTCCGTGACCTTCGACATCAAAGCACAGGTCTTTAAGATCCAAGAAAAAGTGCCTTTTTCTGTAATATGTGTTTTAAAACATCCCTTTGCGTTCTGTTTTAGTAGGCAATGTAATATTGTGACAAATGGAACGGTGCTCACCAGGCGCGCTTGTTTTTATAATAATAATAATAATAATATTAACTTTATTCGCATCTCGCGTATACATGATGCTGGAGGCCTGCAGATAAAGCTGTCATAATTTCGGCTTGACAAGGCTGCAGGCCCCCGAACTCGCTACTTCATGTAACGCTCAGCAAATCATGCAAAATGTAACATAGGAATCTACAAGCATTGAAATTTGTGCATACAAAAGAAAAATAATTATTCAAATTTTATGGTATCACGTTTTAATTGTCCAGAAGTACGAACCGCGTACATTGAAATTTCAGAACACCATACATCTAACGAAGTTTTTAAATTCACAACAACTGCATACATCTAACAAAGCCTAACTTTACAATCAGTTCAATAAACAGAAGTTAGTACATTAACAAAGATAAATCCATGCAAAGGCTTGGACCAAAGCAGAGAGCACAGCTCCGACAATAGATTACCGCCGGAAATGTGTACAAAAAGCATTGTAAAGAAAGAAAGAAATGTGAAGATTAGCGAACTGATTTTGTGTTTTTTTCTAGTTATAAAGTAGTCACGAAGTTTCTTGAAAGTAATCTTCTCAGGTTGAATGTTTTTCTTATGCAATGTATTTAGCACTCGAGGTTTAACATTTGTGAACCATATGTTGCCTCACATGTGTAGACTTCCCATCACCCAAAACTCGTGCGTTATATATGGTAGAATGTTTTTATAGGTTTGGTAATTGGCGCAAGAAACTAGTATTGTTCTTTGTCTCTTGCTTATCTCGTTTGCACAGACGATAATCATGTCTTTGTAACAGGTAATACCTTATAAGTGAGAAATAAAGGTTCAGAGGGATAGTCCATGGGGACATTTGCCACAGCACGAAGAAACCTTTTTAGTAGAACATGAACTTTATGCAGATTGTTTTGTGTTGTTGAGGCCTAAACTAAATAGCATTAATTAAGTCTCGAACAAAGTAAGGTATTATAGAATAGCATCATTACATTTTGCGGTAGTAAACTTGCATTTCGATATACGAGTCCACCCACTTGCGATGGTGTTTTTGTTACGTAGCTTATATGTACACCACAGAAAATGGTGTCGTGAAAGACAACACCTGATGTTTTAATATACGGTACTATTTCAACTGGGGTTGATTTCAGCAGGACATATTCATTTGTGGTGGTACGGATCTCCCAGGATGATGACAATCTGAAGCCACATCTACACGGAATTCCCATATAATACGGCGCAGTGCCAATATTACCTCTAGGTAATATTGCAGGAAACTGTATATACTATTTTACTATTTGCTTCTTTCCCAGTCGCGTGACTTGTAGTGTTTCACTGCGGTAAACAGGCTCTTCCAGTTACTATGCATCCATGTCCAAGTACATTGCCACCAAAGATCCTCGTCGTGGTAGCTTGCCAGCATGCTAATGTTGCATTGCTGAAAAACAAATGCAGAACCTTGTATGGCCGCCTGCACGGAACCTGAAACCCTGGGACATCAACGTGACGAAGAAAGCTCTCGATTCATCTACGCCACTATGTGTGATTGATACCACGTTGCACTTGCCCGCGCTTCAAATCACGCTCCAATGAAGTGCGCCCCAAGTGCGTCACCAAGACCAGCACCACCACGAGAAAGCGCTTTCTGTACCTGATACACTGCGGTAACAACACTAGGGAAATTTTAACTGTACGTGGTATGTTACCAAGATTCTTTAGGGTCACTGCACGTGCGCCAGCTTTTCGTGGTATCACGGAAGACATGCCGAGGCATCAACGCTCTGGCATATTCTTATCGCATACAGTGCTAGAGCGTAGAACCAACTTAATGTTGCAGTGAATAATCAGACTTAAGGGATTTCTGCATCGCCTAGGCATAACCAATGCTAGTGCTGTCACGCCCACCTGCTAGAGGGAAATCAAAACAACCCGTCGTGGTGCCGCCTCTCTAGACCTCGGATCTTCGAAACAACGAGGTGATCTCAATAATAACGAGAAAGAATCGCGCCTACTTTGTTTCTAAGCATGGAACTAAGCAATTGCTGATTTTCATATTGATTTCGTTCCTTTACCATGGAGAGCAAGCAGCGAGGGCGAATTTGGAACGAACGGGGTGGTCTGAAGTCATTTGGGCACTGCTGTTTTGGTGCGCCGGCACATATCCTGCTGCAGTCAACGGTACAAGACGCGCATGGGACCTGGACATAACGTAGCGCGTACCACGGATAGGCAAAGTTCTCTATAAAGCAACGCCGAGGTTAAAGGGACAATAAAGTGAAAAATGATTTATTCCGCATCAGTAAATTACCCTTCTACAACACCAAAAACACCACCCTTACAACGATAAGACGTTTGGTAAGCGAGAAAAAGCGCAAGAACGAAATACGGGTGGCGACGCCTACTTAAGTTCCCGCACCTGGGGGCGGTGACGTCTTGGGTTTTGATGGCATCCTCTAGGGCCTACTAATTATATACAGCGGTACAGATTGACTACATTGTGTTCTAAAGGAACTAAATATTAAACCTGGCAAGTTTCGGGAACCTTTATTCAGCCAACGCAACCCAAATGCGAAAACATACTTTGGAATCTCTTATGTCACGCTGACGTACCGGCGCTGGGGTTTCGCCGCGAAATTAAAATACCGATACTTGGACTTTCATTTTCTCATCTAATAATCAAACTATTTTTTTGAAATGACTGCCTGCAGGGTTCTCAAGCAATGCTTCTTTAGTCTAAACTGATTTATTGTTTCGCTTTCCCTTTAAGTAAGTCAGGCGAAGCCATGGACAGGAAAAGAAAGGGAGGTTGGGAAAAGGGTGAAGGAAAATGTCTTGGTTCTCCCAATCAGTCCGCTCGCCTGTCACTATTTGGCTAGTTCCTGCATCTCATTGTGACCGAAAGAGTGGAAGCATTGGTGAACCTCATAATGCGCTATCTATCTTTTTCTCCGATGCGAGCTCTGGGCAGGGATGTTTCGTCCTTCAGAGAAGAATTCCATTCCCAGACATAAAAATTCCCTATTTCTCGCAGTTCTCCCCGCATTAGTATAAAAAAAATTCCGCCAATTTCTCTGCACATACATAGCCATAATAATAATAATCTTTGAAAACGTATCTTCCCAACCACGAATGAAGAATCTCACATTTAGAAACAGTATATGTTTTATTCTACCTTTTGCTCGGACAGTACAATGAGAACTGAGTTTCTAATGGGGCGTCCTGTTCGGTTGCAGACATCTCTTCCACGAGTGTTCGGAACGTTCAGGGCCGACCACTACCAACGCCCTGATAGATTCTTAGCAGTATAACCTATTACCAAATATTGACGCAACATGTTGAAATTGATGCTTATTTGTACGAAACTGCTGCATATCGGCTATTTACCCATGCAGTTTATAAGAACGACAAAATGACTGACTTAAAATTAGGCTACTGCAATGACAATGAAATGCTGTGGATCGACGATATGATCTTTTGCCTACCGGCACAACTTTAGTATTTATTTCATGAATCAAATTCCTTATATTACCAGTACAGTTTCATTTGGCCCACCATTATGGCTTAGATAGAGTTCCCCAAAAAAGGGGAAATTCGCTGCGCGGGACAAGGCTGGCTCTGGGTGGAACTACGATATCTTTGTTTACGCAACACCCTGCAGGTATGCAAAGGCAGCGTGGACCCGTTGCTGCACTCCAGAGCTCGTGCGACGAATTCGCAGCCGTGAAGAGAGTGCTGCTGTGCGGGGTCTCCTTCCATCGCATGCTTCCAGCGTCCGGCCCTGTCCAGAACGGTTCCTCGTCCTCGGAGTTGGCTGAAGTGGACAACGGGGAAACCGTAGCGCTGTGCCCGTGAGTCAATTAAAGGGACTGACAACCACTTCTTATAGTGCTTATTCTTTAGGGCAATGAAGAGCCTGCCGGCCCGAATGTCGAACCATGCAGTGGTAACGCGGAAAACGCCATGCAACCTTCTTTATCAGAATTTTTTCATCTGCGGAGAGGATACAGTCGTTCACTGGAAGCATGCTGGAGACAATGCAATAGGTGAGCGCAACAGCGGGAGGCAGACAAGTGCGGTCGTAGCTGTGAAAATGTATTTTGTTTATCAAGCCGATGACCCTGCGATTCATTTTTTCCGAATTATTAAATTATTGCTACAATAATAGCCATGCGCTTTGCTGGTTTCCTGTCCGCCAGATTTGATCATTAACAACTGAAGGGTGTTTTAAGTCAAGCCAACTCAAGTTCCGTACAGTGAAAAGACGCTCTTAGAGGTGATACACAGTTCAGCCTGTTGCCGCAGCCGCGCAAGTGCTCTTGATTCTCTCCAGAAGACTTGAGCGAGCTGGAACAAAAGATTTTAGCTCACAGGCGTGCACATAATTTCGAACGCGTACAGCAGCAGTCATGTGCACCGCTCATCAGCGTGGCCTTGTTTTACTTAGTAATGCGCATGTAATCAAGCGCGCTAGCCTAATGACATACGAACTGCAATTTTAGTGATTAATTATGCAGCACCGAATAACCGCCGACATGCCTACAGTACTATCATATACTATATTCGAAGTACCAAAAATTCACTGGCAGTTCGCACCACTTCCTGGTTTTTGACGGTTTTTTTGCCAATTCAAAATTAGAATTCCTACCTAAGTCGGGAACACCGTAGTCGATTCTATCACTATAATTTGTAGTTATTTAATTTGCGTCAACCTCTCACAACATATTCTGGCCATTTATCAGTCCCTTCCAGGCTTACCGGCATAACATTAGTTTCCCGGGCTTTTTTTTTTTTTTTTGCTTCATATGACGGCCTACTTTGGAACTTACCCGCCATGGTTGCTCAGTGACTATGGTGTTGGGCTGCTGAGCACGAGGTCGCGATACCGAATCCCGGCCACGGCGGTCACATTTCGATGGGGGCGAAATGCGAAAAGACCCGTGTACTCAGATTTAGGTGCACGTTAAAGAACCCCAGGTGGTCGAAATTTCCGGAGCCCTCCACAACGGCGTCCCTCATAATCAGAAAGTGGTTTTGGCACGTAAAACCCCGTAATATTTATATACTTTGGAACTTCCCTCGCCTACCCCTCCCCTCCCCCCCCCCCCAAAAAAGAAAGAAACAGCTGTCCCCCAACGTTTTGCAGGAACCATCGACGATGGTTGTCAATGTAAACCAATAGCCTGAATGAGCGAATATGCGCACACATTGCCACTTCTCCTGCGCTACCCACCTCCTGGCAAACAGGGCAACTCTACGACATCTGGATGGCGTGCGACTGGAGAGTGCTGACGTGCAGAATGCCTCTCTCAGGGCACCTTGTTCCTTCTTACACATTTGCCTGTATTTTCTGGCGACGCCTAGCCCGCTTTGTCGCCGCATTTCTTTTCTTTCAATTGCCTTCTGCAAATTGCTACACTCCGTTTCATTTATTTTAGAATTTGCTTTATGCTCGTTATATATGTTAAGTGTGCGAGCTTAACCCCCTTTTTCTTTCGTGTTTTTTTTTTCCAATGCGGGGGATACAAACCAGCATCGCCATGAGGTATATTCATACAGAACTTGAACCGACAGTTAATTTTTACTGCATAAATTGAATGGATTTCACTCTGAAAGCAGTGAAGCGCCCTATAGCAGTCACGGCTATAGTCTACCGCTTGTTTCATAACTACAACATTACGGCAGCGTACCGCTAAAGTGAAATTAAACACGGGAAATAACATTAAAAAAGATGAACTTGTAGAGCAAGCATTTTAGGTTGGGCGTTGTACATTGAAAAAAAAAAAAAGAAACACTTCTTAAATGACGCAGGAAAATTCTTGGCGAGTTTGATTTCACGCGGAACGGGATTCGGGGAGATTGATCCATTAGACTTCGGTTGTCTGGCGAGGCTGGTCTTGGCGAAGCTGAACGTCAGTGTTTTATACATTCTTTCGCCTGTTTCAAGGTTGGTCAAGGAGATGAGGTACTGCATGTACTCGGCTACCAAAGATTCTGGGTGCTCGGAGTCGCTGTTCTTCAACACGGAGGTTTCCTTGCTCAGAAGACGACTGCTTGCGGAGTTTGAAGGCATCTGCAATGATACGCTGCCTTCGAATGAGAACAGCACCGATTCGGGAAGGAATCGTCAAGGTACGCAAACATAATCTCCAGATAGGTTTGCTGGTTCTTGGTTGTACTGGTTACATTTTCTTCAACCGGCGTTGTAAGCATGCACCGAGCTCTCCGCTGACTAAGCTAGGCTTGTCTTATATGGGCGTTTCTTTCCTTCAAAATACACACTTTCAACGCCCTTTGAAGGAGTTGAAGTCGTGCCGGGACTTATTATTTATTAGAAAAGATTAAGATTAGGTTGTTATTAGAAAAGATAACCCGCTGGGCATGCGATGTCGTAAATGAGTGAGTGTAGTTTTTGCAGATGTAATCACTGAAACTTGCTCAAAAGTCGGTGGTCCTATAGTGTAGCCATAGAAAAGCCACGCGCCCTATAATCATAACCTGGCATCATTTAACGTCTCTTATATGGGAACGTACAATATTGTATACAGGATCCCGTCTGAAATGAGGGTATCAGTACGGGTGATATCGTTTTTTTTTTCAATACGGTACGCTTAAGAACTTCAACTAAAGGACGTAAAGGAAATTCAGAAGACTTCTGTAGCTTTTTAGGTAGTGCGGCGTGTACTGCCTAACACATCTGCGTAGTACGCGATTAGAACGACAGAAAGCTGAGCTAGTTGGTAAGGATTCATTATGCAAAAAAGAAGTGAGGCGTGCAGACAGGACACAAGAGTAGAGAAGTGGACAACACGAACGCCGACTATCAGCTGAAAGGAGCACTGAGGCGAAAAAAGAAGAAGACACAAAACTCATCTGCGCATGCTCAGGAATGGTAACACCACGTGTCAGTCGGGCACACGTGCTGGTTTACGTGAGAGATAACTGTTAAGACAATCTCTTCCTTATGTAAAGTAATCGAAGGCTGACTCACGCACGCACTTCCACCATTAAAGATATGCCATGCCTCTACCATAAGACGCGTATCTTCATTCTTATGCCTGTAAAATATTGCGCATTCATCTAACTCTGGCGTGCAGTTAGAATCTCGGCAATGTAGCGAAAGATTAGAAGGTGACCCACCGGTTAACGACCTTTTATGTTCCATTAGCCTCTGATTGATACACCGTCCCGTTTGCCCTACGTAGAACTGGCCACAGCTAAGGGGAATTTTATACGCCACACCCATACGACAGTCAGTAAAACTGTTGTTCTTATTGTGCTTCACTGGACAAATATCTGTTCCTTTTTTGCCTTTTACCCGCTCCTTTTTATTCTGTACGGCAGCACATATCTTACCTAGCTTATTGGGAGCAGTGAAAGCAAGATTAACATCATATCTACTTGCAACTTTTTTAAGCCTGTGCGATACTGAATGAATATACGGAATAGCCACTACTCTTTTTTTGCTACTACTGCTTTCTGTAATCACGTCCGTCCCTCTCGAAACCGACTTCTTTAGGCGCTCAGCCACAGTGGCCACCGCTACATTAGGATAACCTGCTTCTAATAGGCGCCGGACCTGCGCATTAAAACTGGCGCTCATTTTGTGCATGCAGGATCTGGTGAGGGAAGACTTGAGGCACGACATGGCAATTCCGTTTTTTACTAATTTAGAATGCTTGGATTGAAAGCTCAGCAACGGCTTCGAAGATCTTGAGGAGTACTGCCAACAAACATGGTTTTGTTCGAAGATCAAGGAAATGTCAGGAAACTGAATTACGCGTCGCTGAGGAAATTCCTTGGTAAACTTTAATCCTCCCCCATAAAGTTTAAATTGATCACTTACTGAGGTAGCAGCGGAATCGAATTCTTCCCTATTGCAGAAAATCAGGTAATCATCAACATCATCCTTGCCGCATGACGGGTTACTAAATTCTCTAAATGAGTGCATTAAAGAACAACTGCAAGAATCTGTTTTATTGACAGTTGCGGTGCTTCCACGGCAGCTTTTCTAGAAATTCTTTCAATGTACTTGAAGTCGACGCTTATTGGATGGAGAGATGGCGTTTTTCTGCAGAAATCAGGCATTTGTATTGGCTCAAAGGTTGCCCCTATGCTTAGCCACATTTACCTGAGTAAGGTTGACAACTGCTTAGAGAAAACCTTAGGTGATATCGTTATCAAGATATTTCGGTACGTTGATGATTACCTGATTTTCTGCAATAGGGAAGAATTCGATTCCGCTGCTACCTCAGTAAGTGATCAATTTAAACTTTATGGGGGAGGATTAAAGTTTACCAAGGAATTTCCTCAGCGACGCGTAATTCAGTTTCTTGACATTTCCTTGATCTTCGAACAAAACCATGTTTGTTGGCAGTACTCTCCAAGATCTTCGAAGCCGTTGCTAAACTTTCAATCCAAGCATTCTAAATTAGTAAAAAACGGAATTGCCATGTCGTGCCTTAAGTCTTCCCTCACCAGATCATGCATGCACAAAATGAGCGCCAGTTTTAATGCGCAGGTCCGGCGCCTATTAGAAGCAGGTTATCCTAATGTAGCGGTGGCCACTGTGGCTGAGCGCCTAAAGAAGTCGGTTTCGAGAGGGACGGACGTGATTAAAGAAAGCAGTAGTAGCAAAAAAAAGAGTAGTGGCCATTCCGTATATTCATTCAGTGTCGCACAGGCTTAAAAAAGTTGCAAGTAGATATGATGTTAATGTTGCTTTCACTGCTCCCAATAAGCTAGCTAAGATATGTGCTGCCGTACAGAATAAAAAGGAGCGGGTAAAAGGCAAAAAACGAACAGATATTTGTCCAGTGAAGCACAATAAGAACAACAGTTTTACTGACTGTCGTATGGGTGTGGCGTATAACATTCCCCTTAGCTGTGGCCAGTTCTACGTAGGGCAAACGGGACGGTGTATCAATCAGAGGCCAATGGAACATAAAAGGTCGTTAACCGGTGGGTCGCCTTTTATCTTTCGCTACATTGCCGAGATTATAACTTCACGCCAGAGTTAGATGAATGTGCGATATTGTATAGGCGTAAGAATGAAGATACGCGTCTTATGGTAGAGGCATGGCATATCTTTAATGGTGGAAGTGCGTGCGTGAGTCAGCCTTCGATTACTTTACATAAGGAAGAGATTAAGTGTCTTAACAGTTATCTCTCACGTAGACCGGCACGCGTACCCGACTGACACGTGGTGCTACAATTCCCGAGCATGCGCAGATGATTTTTGTGTCTTCTTTTTTCGCCTCAGTGCTCCCTTCAGTTGATAGTCGGCGTTCGTGTTGTCCACTTCTCTACTCTTGTGCCCTGTTTGCACGCCTCACTTCTTTTTTGCATAATGCACGCGATTAGCGCATGCCGAGCTTGAGTCGTGCTTTCGCAAAAACCTCCAGAGTAGAATTTAGGTTAAAGTACCAATTTAATTGCCGCGTAGCGTTACTCTTTTCAATCAGGGGATAAGGCCGGCATTCGACGTCCAGCGCACTCGTGGGAGTTAGTCTTCATTCTTGCTGCTCATTGTCCTGTTCCATGAGATGTACGAAAGGGAAATGAAATACTAGTCTATTCTGTTTACGGCGTGGATAAAAGATTGCAGGAAGTTTTACGCAGACCATGCCTAGCATGCACAAAGTGCATATACCTGCCCGCTAGTTACTGGTGCACTGCTTGGCACCAAGTGGGAAGACATCTGTTGCGACTCGGGGGTCAAGCTGGAGTCATGAATGACTTGGAGAAGCTGCAGTCGCTCCAATGTTTGTTTCAAGGCACGATCCACGGCAAATTATTTGTTCAATATGCCATTTTTATTTCTGTGGATGTTCTGATGCGATCTTTTGATTTCAAGAAAGCTCGGGACGCCATTTTTTATGTGCCACCCGCGTCATGGTGAATACTACATTACGAACGGTGCCGTTTTGCGGGGTCGGGCGGCAGATTTTCTCGAGGAAGTCACCCCGCAAACGAACTATGGATAACTCTGGCCTAGTTGTTCTGCTGTACATATGTGAACAGTTTTCTTATTTACTCAATTCTACGTTATTGTCACGTGGTAGTGACGTTGAAGAACACAGTAGCAATGCTGTGAACGACTAACTAACCTTTATTGGGTGAACCTGAGCCCACAAAATAGGCTACGCTTATAGCACAACGATAGCAGCGAACACGGTCGGCGATCGTCGAACATCTGATCAGCGGGTCAAGCGCGTCGGCTTTTATACAGCAGTCGTCGAATGTTCCAGACTAATCGTTGAGACCCGCGTGCCTTCCACAAAGTTCTACACCATTCGTGTTAGGCGATGAAATCAGATAACACAAGGTTCGGCGACAACAGACAGCGGATAGAAGCACCGATAACTTTCCAGAAACTTCGGATACATGCAGGCGCGTCCCGCGCTGTGCGATAACATTTGTTAGGCGGCGAAACGTGGCCGCCCGATAAAGATAAGTAGACGAGTCATTATCCTCTCTGCCTTTTTCTTACTTCTAATAGTAAAGGCTTACTATTATATCGTACCAAACTTTGCAGCTTGGTACCCTGCACACTGCGAGTGGCGCCTCTCGATCGCCACCTTCTCTACGAGTACCAAATAAATGAATTGATTTCTGGGGACTAACTTTCCAAAACTGCATAGTTGACTAGAGTGACGCGGTAGTGGTGGACTCCGGAGTATTTCGCACCATCCGGGGTTCTTCGGCAAACACTTGTAAAACATACACGAGCGTCCTTTCACTCCGCCTCCCTGCAAATGCGGCTGGGAATCCAGATCGCGACCTCATGCTCAGCAGCATAACAGCACAGCCAATGTGCCACCAGTGCGGACATGTTTCAGCCGCGGGTAACTATGGCGTCAACACATGTTTCATCCGCTTATGTGAGTCTGTTGTGCTTCTGCCGGAGGTGCTATGCTTCTGTTGGTCTACCAAGTTATCATAGCCGTTCTGTCGGTGTACAAGAGCTCCTTGAACTGTTGCGCAATGTTAAACAGCAGTTTTTACCACTGTTCCTCGTAATGTTTAGCAGGCGCTCACGCGGGCTTACCGCAGTCCAGAGAGTACCATGCTGTCACCCCGGGCCTGTGTTTACAATGCCTTTGCAGCATGAATGCCTACCCCGTTTTCCAAAACTTACAAGACACCTTACCCACGATTGGCCGCCTTAGAAGGTCCGTGTTTCGTTGGACTTCAGCGGATTCTTTCAACTGGCTCCTGTGTTTTTCTTTTTTATTGTTATTTTCGTGCGCCACGTGTCCTCGTGCTCGGCTTTTTCTCGTCGCCTCTTCCGAAGCGCTCTACTTGCGAACGAGTACACAATTTTAGCTGTCTGTGTCCTTTTCACGCTGACATCGCCCATTACACTCGCTCGCGCACTTCACTTATCAGAAAACGTCACTTCTAAAAGCTCTTCGAAAAAAACAGAACTGCCGCTCAGAGCGCGACATGTCGACTACAGCACATGTAATACAAGTTCTCAACAACGTCCACTTCGCACCCGCCGCTTAACATACAAGTTAAAAACCATACAAGCTAAAAACTAAGGAGGGTGTTCATAGAGGCAATTTTTTCAGTTCGAGGTCAGTGATACCGATATGGCAACCAGGCAATCATTAGTTCTGAAGTCCCTTCATCCCTGATTTGAATAATGGCACGTGTTACCTGATTAACACAGCTTAGCACTGGCCCCTATTGGACATGACTTCGGAGAGAACTGCGGTTCCGCTTGATAGGACTCAGGAACTTAGCACATTTGGACCCCTTCGTCTTGGCGGAACCTAATGAAGTTTTCGTGTTCCTACCTCAGAATCTTTATCCACCGAATGCTACAAGCCTTAATTCTTTCCCGGAGTCCCAGGAGTCATGTTAGCTTGCTCTCTCGAATAAATTGCGGACTCGACTGACATCTCAGCATAACTGGTCTCTGGTCACAGGCAAGCGATCAGATGGAATATCTTCCTGTCTAGTAGACAAAGACAAATGCGCAGCCTATGTGTTACCCTTCCCATCTGTCCGATCAGAAATTTGTGATATGATAGATTAGGCTGTCCCTGAGCAGAACCACTCAGCCATTTATCAACCTTTGCAAGCATACTATCACGCACAACTTCCAAGCAGGCGTCATCACTATAGTCGCCTGCGTAGTGATTTGCCTCGCAAGCCATTTAGATCTTTATTTGAATACCTAATACGGTCGCTTTGCTGAGCACCTCTGTACTCGTCTGCTGTTTTTCACGTTGACCTGTCTGGTCTCCATATGCGCAGCAAGTTGAGCTCACCCTCTCCTAAGGTGAGCCATTCGAGTGGTCCTCAAACCTGACTATCGAGGCCACTTGTTACCGCCGTAAGCGGCACACCTGAAGAACTGGCGACCGTTACATTGTTCAACTTGCCCTCTTCGAGGTTCCTGCCAATGCGAACATCTATCGCCCTTTCCCTCAAGATTTCTAGCCGTTTCTACGCTTATTTACCCAATGTGCCTTCACCAGCACAGGTTCGCATGCGTGCCTCATTTTTAGTGGAACTTGCTTGTTCGCTGCTCTCTGAGCTACCTGTGTTCTCACTATCGTCCTTTGTTCCATTCTGGGACGAGGCTGGTCTGTTTGCCGCCACCCGTCTGTCGCCCGCTTTCTGAACGTACTGCTCCATGGAAAGACCGTGATGAGGTGCTCGGCGGTCGTTGGCCTTCGATTGGGATTCGCAGCAGGTAGAATTGCTTTTGGAGTGCGCCTAAAACGTTCGCTCAGTAGAGCTCAAGCACCAATAAAGCTTGCGAATCTTCTTATAACAAGCCCCTTCCGGCACCGTGACTTTAGGGCGCAGCTGCAATATACCCTCCTTAAGTTCAAGCTGCTACCTATTCGCGCCTCGCTCTTGGTCTAGCTGGTGCCCTTTCGCTTCCCCTTTCACCGCGCGCTGCTCACGCGCTCGCTGCACATTCAATGCGTCAGCTTTTGCAGTGCCAGCGTGGAAAAAAAGTGTATGTGCGAGAAATGTGGAAAGCTGGTCACGTGATAGAGGTAGAGAGGAGGTGCACTTACCTCATCAAGGACGCAGGAGATGTGGCGACTGTGCCAGTGAACAAAACTTTGCAATATGGCGAACGTGGTTTAAATTATGGATCCGGAACGTCAAAGAGGTCCGACGGGATGCTATCTCAATACTCTCGGATTTGCCGCTAAATCGCCACTGAATCGGGGCGCCTGCCGAGGATCTCCTCTCTGCGCTTTCTCTCTCGCCGGGTACTCTTTCTTTCTCTCTTCTGTCTCTGCAGTTCTGTGTGTTGGGCGTGCAGCAGAGCAGTTGATGTGGAATAACTTAAAAAGCTCTAAGCCGCAATCTAAACACCTATGGATAGCCGCCGCCATTTGTTTGCGTCGCACGATTGCCTTCGACTCGGCTTTTTCCAGACCCAAACGTTCTGCTAACGCTAATAACTATGGCACAGTCCCCTTTTAAAACACCCTAAATACTTAAAGCATACAAAAATTATTTGTCCTGTTGCGGGCGCCAACTTACTATGCAGGTTGTTTTTAGTTTAGCTGGAGTCACCAAGGCATCACCTCAGCGCCTCCAAAAGAGGACAAAACCTTTGGTTTTCGCTAACATACGCTAGTCATTAAATACAGTCCGGAAACGGGAACGAGGTGGATTAAGCTCAATAAAACACTCCACAGCTAAAGTTAACATTGACATGAGACAATAATACCTGACTAACAACACACATGTGCACCAACTGGAACATGCGCGGTGTAATCCACGCAAAACAGTTCATCGTTACTTGAAGAGTGGGTCGAGATGACGGGTGAAGCAGAGCTGATCTCACCAAGGTAGTAAAGGGACTTAGCGACGGTTTGTGGATGGTTGGCTCGCTCTTGTGCCAAGAAGGCTGCTGAGAATTAGTTGCCACACCGGTAACCTTGATAACGTAGTAGCAGGCGACCGCGACGTCCTGGCCAGGCATGCTGAGCGCAAGCTTGGGCCCCCATCCGGGCGACAAATTTAGCGACAAATTATATGAGGGCCGGCCAGCCCTTGACTGGTAGTCACGGATGAATGAAGTTGTGGTGGCTCGGGTCCGAAATCCGACAGCCGTATTTAACTGCCAGTCCACTGGCCTACTTTCTTCCTGCGACTTTTCCTGTAACTTCGCCGCGCTTAGCTTCGTTTCGTTTTTGATTGCGCATACCCACTTCAAATGGTATTAACAAATTGCCGGTACAACTAAAATAAATAAAGATTTCTAGGGAGAAATGAGAGAGAAATGACGCACGAAGAACTTTAGCAAATCTCCCAGTAAGAACTAGAAATTCCTCTTCGACTGAGCGAATATCCCTATGGCAGTTTCGAAGAGAGGAGGCTACCAATGAATGTCCGCAATAAAAAAAATTGACAAACGAAGGCATCAAACTGGGATTTTACATGTTTTTTCTTGAAGGAGAAAAACGGCAACAGAATAAAACAAAATAATCTATAATCTAAATCTCCATGCATTATGCATAATCTCCATGGATTATGCACAGAGGGGAGAGCGCCAGGCGAGCCCTATGACGGCAAAAGTTTAAAACCGTCATCCCGACAACGTAATCGAGTAAAAATTCGTTATTTCTTGTCTGAAAAAATACTTTACTTAAAGGAACAAGTAGGTGTCGATATTAAGAAAAATTAGGTGTTCTGCGCTCAAACTGTTTTGAACAATTGCATATCTCATGAATCTAGCAGTAGTTAGTAAGCTTATCTTGAAAGTAATGACAGTACGTGGCCATTGAGGGCCGCTATCGCGAGTCTGTTGGCCATTTCGTTCATGAATACTCTTTTATGGCCGGGCACCCAAAGAAATCTAATTAAGTTTATCTACGCAGGCACTAGAAAATAAAATGTAATTAAAAAGTGAGTTCCGCTAATTCATGTGAGCGATGAGCATAAAGATAAAAAATTCGTTGCTATGACTACCGTGGATATTTATGAATACAGTTTTCTGTAAGGATACCGTAGTTCGAAATTAGCAAGAAATGAGTATAAGTCCGGAATCCTGACGGATAATTACAAGTCTAGAGCAGCGTTCCGATCCTGCTCATATATTTTGTGTGCTTTGTAATTTTCACTTCACCCACTTGTAAGGAACGTGACCTTCCGTATTCTGGCTTTAGCTTTATTCTCAACACATGTTAGCTAACTTACGAAAGTGCTTTTTATGTAATTTCGGTGCAGGTATCTTTTCTACCTATAAATGACACCATTATTCTAAAACAAGATTTTTTTTACCGTTAATACTCCGGCCTAACTACACAACTGTAACGTTGGAGACAAGACTACGATAGACGAAATATTGTTCTTCTCGAACCCACAGGCTGCGAGCTCAAGGAGTTCACCCGAGAATGGGAGACGTGCGAGGCGGCCAGAGCTAACGAAGTGGCCCACAAGTATCGGAATGGCACAGGTACACAAGGCGGGAATATCATTAGCGACCGTCAGCGAAGTAGGTTTTGCAGGTAAGCTACCAAGGATATTTAAATGGGGACCGTTGATAGATCAGGATTTAATAATGGTCTCTTGTTTACGCAAGTCGACACAGAACCAATGAACGCACTGGTTCTATAGCTTTGAAGCCATTCCCATAGCTTCGAAGCTGTTCCCAAAATAATACGTATCTATTGTTGGCTGGCCGCAAGTGCTCCTCACAGATTACCTCTGCTGCTCTCGTGGCGTTTCTTGTTGTTACCTTTCTATTTAATTCACCTTTGTAAGGCTTACGATTAGGCGAGGTGGTTCTACATTATGGTTTGCAGAGCGACAAACTCTCGGAAACACTCCCTCTGTGTGTTTAGCCCGGTGAGTCATGGGCTAATGCTTCAGACGACGTCAGACCCATCCTTTTATGGAATGAAATGCATGGAATGTCTGGAGCATGGAGAGGCATAGAATGTCTTTGTAGTAGTAGAGTGACGCTTTGCCATTGCGGCTAATCGTCTTCTAACGCGTTTTGGGCACGTCAGTATAACTTGCCAACGCTCTACGTGCCATGTCTCCGTCATGTACTGCGTCATGATGTGTGATAAACACTGGTCGAACATCGATGTTTCAGGCTGGCGCCAACGTTTCGTAAAAAAGGACCTGCGTTAGAAGGCGCTTCGTTGAAATACTTGGATTTTCTTGTGACTTGTCATATTTGTCATCCTTCCTAGAGCGCAACTCTTTGGCACCGGCTCCCGCGTTTCCTGTCGCCGTTAGCCTCGCCGTAACCAAGGTCGTCATCCACGCGCTGCTCTAGCTGCGCGCGCTTCTGCTGCCACTTCTCGCGCGGCGTGAGTCGTACTCTCCCCTTGTCCTCCAAAGTCGGATCACGTGTTCTCGCCTATCCTGTCGCCCCCTTCCTCCGCGCAGCGCCGTTGCATTGACCCTCGCCGCTACCATCAGGTCCACTCCGCCCACGCCATCCCTTCTCCCGCTGTCGCGGCACTGCCGCGGTGCCGGCGGCGGGCGCTCCTTGCCGCCTCGCGCGTGATCCACGGCTCTCCGCTCCTCCGTCTTCGCGTCGTGTGGCTGTACGGCTCTCAGCCGTGTCTCTCGCCTCTCCGGTTGCGAGGCGTGTTCCTCAGTGACATTGTTCCTCAGCGCCTGGCTGTCCTTCACCCGCCTCCACTCTTGCCCTATACCGCCCCTAACCTGGCGCAGTGCCGTTGCGGTGACTCGAAGGACAGTTATAGCATTTCGTCCCCCCTTACTTCTACTTTCCACTCTAATATTGTGCGACCACATTGAGGCCGTCCTGTGAGTGAATGGTGTGTGACCTCTACTCAATACCCTGTTCTCCACCCGTTTCCTCATCCCACCTCAGAAGAAACATTAAATAATAATTGCTAACCAACCCCCTCTCCGCGGCGGTGTCCCACTGTAATATGGCGTGATGGCGCGTCGCTGGAGCGCCGTCTTGATAGCGGCGTATCGCGGTGTGTGATGCCCAGTCCGAAACGCGGAACCGCCTTCGTTCGGAACTGCGTGTTCTGGATGCGGTTGCCTGTTGTTGAAATAAGGCAGCAGCTGCGCTCAAAGATCGTATTACCAAGAAGCGTAATCGTCGGCCAATTATTTCATCGTACATTTGCCCGCGGTGATTATTAACCAGTTGTGTGCTATATTCTACGTGCTTAGAATAAACGTTATCAATATCATCATCAATATCAACATCATCATCATCAAAAACATTTGTTGGTCTCAGTGGGGTCCTTTATTGTGGTCCGTCAGGGTCATCTTGGACGCTCTTGACAGAGTTTAGCTGGAGCCCTTTGTCCAGGGCTCCAACGGCGTCACCTACCCTGCGTGCCCGCTGCACGAGATCAATTCGGTTCTCGCAGCAGTCGTTGGCCAGCAGTGCCTCCCATTAGGTTGACATTCCCATGTGGTGTGATATAAGGTGTGCTTTTGACCGGAACCCGCGCAGCTAGCTGCGTATCGGATGGGGTGAATTTGACTTAGTATGTTTAAGCTGGGGAGTTAACTGGGAGTTCAGATTCTGACGGAAACAGCGCTATGACAAGGGCGAAGTGAGTGCACGCAGGAAAACAATATGTTGCGCTGAATTACATATGCTTAGGTTAGATTAGGGTACGCACATGTCCTTTGTTTTGTTTCCACGGAAATCTGTATAACCAACTAGCTGATGCTTTGACACTAATCACAAGTTCAGCGCCATATTTTGTGGTCCGTCTTCTCTCGGTCGCGTCCACACTTTGAGCTGACAATGCTTCGACAAGGGGTCTGGTCGAATGGGCCATTGCTGACAAAAGGGTCCGCGAAAAAGACAAGTTCCTTCGTCGAAACGTTGGCCCTAGCCTTGCACAATCCTTGTTCGGCCACATTGATACCTTCAAGCCTCCAGCGGGGCGTGAAACTTGCGGAGTCGCCGGACGTTTGCGCGCATGCGCGGGTAAGAGCGGGTGCGAGAGAGTATATGCGGGGACTTTTGCTCCTTGAGTATATGAATCTGCCTAGGCACTACTGAGGAGTTTCTTAGCGCGTGTTGTATGCCTTTGTACCTAGACGTGCCGGCAGAAGTCGCGGGGCGCGGTAGTGCTAAACTTAGTGTCGTAAGTTGGCGGCTGGACGTAGCTATATTTATGCAATCGCGTTTTTTACTAATTGAAACAACGTGTCATGATTTCGCATTATTGGCGGCGCTTGCAGGACACCAAAGCGGCAACGGGGACACCAAAGCTAGAAGCCGGACTGGTCCGTAGGTTGGGGCTAGCCGAGGCCTGCGCATGCCAGGGGTGTGTAAGACCGGCTGCCCGCTATCGCGGACACACAATTTTTTTACGCGAACACCCCCATCGCACGCGTCGGCCTCCGCGGCCCCAACCTACTTCCATCCCTGCTTCCATCTTTGATCCCCCCGCTATCCCTTGGGTGCGCTGGAGATCCTGCGCCGCCTGCTTTATTATAACATCAGGTGCTCTCCTGAGGCCTCCGTTTGCCGGTTACATGTGCCCTCCTGGAGCAGTGCTTGTAAAAAATTAAATCTGTCTTCGTGACGATACCAGCACACACATACGGGGCAGAAACCTGGAGGCTTGCGAAAAGGGTTCTACTTAAATTGAGGAAGACGCAACGAGCTATGCAAAGAAGAATGATGGGTGTAACGTTAAGTGGGATAAGAAGAGAGCAGATTGGCTGAGAGAACAAACGCGAGTTAATGGTATCTTAGTTGAAATCAAAAAAGAGAAATGGGGGGGGGGGGCATGGGCAGGGCATGTAGTGAGGACGGAAGATAACCGATGGTAATTAAGTGTTACGGAGTGGATTCCAAGAGAAGGGAAGCGTACAAGGGGGCAGCAGAAAGTTAGGTGGCCGGATGAAATTAAGAAGTTTGCAATTACAACATGGCCACACTAGCGCATGACTGGTGTAGTTGGAGAAGTATGGGAAAGGCCTTTGCCCTGCAGTGGGCGTAGCCAGGCAGATCATGATGATGATCGTTGCGACGAAGAAAGCGACCCACGGCTTATACAACACCAGTCAGAACCTTGCCGCTTCAGACACAACGATCACCAAATGGGGCGGCCGTGCCCACTGCCTCACCGCGCGGGCAGCCATCGGCGGAGCGTAAAGAAACTCGACCGCACTCCGCATAGCCGGCATGCCTAGGGGACAGACGCATAGAACGCGCGCTAAGAAACCTGGGCCGCTATCTTGAACACGTTCGAAAAGCCGACGTTCGATTTCGCCTCGCGCGATTGTCCAGGCCGCGCCGATATCGCGGCTTAGGCCAATCTAGTCTAATCGCATGAGGTGAAATCGAACGTCGGCTTTTCGAACATGTACAAGATAGCCGCTCTGCGTAGTGCCTAGGCAGTCACACATTCGAGGAGCAAAGGCCGCCAGATTTTCTTTCTCGCACCTGCTCTTACTCGCACCAGCGCAGAAACGTCGAGCCCTGCGAGAAACGCCGTTTCGCTGTACCTACTAGCAACTTAAAAAATGCGGTCGGGGCAGCCGCGTGCGCCCGGTCGAGCCGCTGTACATTGAAAGCCATTTGCGAAGGTACGCCGTCTGCCATGCGCTGTATTTTCGCGGTTCAGTTCACGCTGGTACGACAGGGAGCACGAAAGTCAATTTGCTCGCTGCTGCTGCTGCGCTTCCTCACTCCAGTGTTCGGAGAGCAAGTTTCCGCGGTCATCGAGTGAGATGTGTTCATGTTTGCTTGGGCGCGCGTGACACCATGCTTGTTAATTTAGTTAGAATGCCTATGTTTACAAGTTTCTACGGCCGATAAAACTACTGTCCTTAGTTTGTACGGCTGTTCACTAATTTGCTATCGCAATCGATGCTTCGCCTTTCGGGCGAAACTCCGACATTTTTTTAGACGTACTCTTAATTAAAAAATGTGAAATTCAAAAAAAGGAGACAGAAGAAACAATACTACGATGCTTCCTGGTGTCTATGTTTTGTGCGTGCATGATAAAATAGTCCCCCTTCTGGGCTCTTCCTTTGATTAAATAGTAGCGGCTCGTCTGTATGTCGTGTTCACCATGAAGTAAAGAAATAAACGAGCAGATAGAGTTACGCCTTGCAGCCAGCGCACACGAGCCAACTCTCTGTGAAGCGGTAGCTTTCGCTCCTAATCACCCGCCGTGGTTGCTCAGTGGCTATGGTGTTGGGCTGCTGAGCACGAGGTCGCGGGATCGAATCCCGGCCACGGCGGCCGCATTTCGATGGGGGCGAAATGCGAAAACACCCGTGTGCTTAGATTTAGGTGCACGTTAAAGAACCCCAGGTGGTCAAAATTTCCGGAGTCCTCCACTACGGCGTGCCTCATAATCAGAAAGTGGTTTTGGCACGTAAAACCCCAAATGTTATTATTATTATTATTCGCTCCTAATCTCTCAGAAAGTTCGCCTAAATACCTGATCCTGCGTTCGGCAGACTTGATCGGTTGTGCTTGGTCATCGGTAGCTTTAATTCGGTGCGCTTTTTTACGGGTTCTTTTCCAACCGCTCCGGTCGTTGTTTGCGAAGTATACATTTATCGTCTTTGCTATAGCATGCGAGATCCGCAGCGTCATGATGCTGTCGCACCCGTTGGTTTTTCCGTACAGGAAACTAGCGTTGCGCGTGGGTCGCGGGTCAGCGGAAGATGCTAATTAGGATACACCGCCGCAGAGGCTGCCTGCTGTCTTCTTTCGTTCCCTATGGGATACTCTGTAGGTGGTGTACATTTCCCGCGCGGGAGCTTTGCATGAATAACCTGAAACATTGCTTCGCTTCACAGCGACATTTCTGGCTTCCTGCGGTGCCTGCGTGACTCGGCCGGCAGACATCACTGCCCGGCGCTGGCGCCGGGTGCATCAAACCCGGGACACAACGAGCTGTTCGAGCGGCTCGGGTACATGGCTTGTTCCTCGTCCGCCTGCTCGTCGCCGGGCGGCCGTTGGGCTCTGAAGCTCGTGGTGCTCGCCGGCACAGCGCGCTTCGTAGCGCGCCAGCCCCATGGCTGGTTTTAGCGCACGAGGACCGGGGGCAATAAAGGAACGTGCGCAGCATTCGCTACGAGCGATTACGAGGAGAAGTCTGTTTCGATAGCTGAACCAGAACATTGAGCTGGTGCGAATATTTAACAAAAAAAACCTTCTAATTCCCCAAATGTTTGGATTCGTAATTCATTGTGAAGAGGTTTCATTACTGCAGTGTTGCCGCAGAGACGGCGCTGTGCGGTAGCAGCGCTGTGTCGATCACGGTCAGCTAGTGGTTTCGTTCTTCTAGACAATGATGCTAAAATCAGGCGTTCTAGTAGTACGGTTGCAAAGCTATAGGCGACATTAGCGTAATAAGTTTTCGTTGCAGCCACGTAGCGTTACACGCACCTAAAGTAAGTGACCTTTTATGCTGACCAACATGAAGGATATTTACGTCGAAAGAAACGTCAACAACGATCAACCTGACTAGCAGAAAATGAGCTCAGGGAAATACGGGAAAGAAAACTGTTCGTTTTAACTGAAATAGAGAAGCAATAAGCAAAAGCGACGTAAAACTGCATGAACAAACACTTCCGGCAGGTCGAGGCTGAACCCAGATGTTCCGCATTGCGCGTGCGGTGGTTTTCCATTGGGCTACAGATGAAAACAGGAACAATAGCTCGCTGGCACAATCCACCGCCCCGTTTCAAAGGGAACACTCGCAGTATTCATGCATCCATCCATCCAGCTGTGGTGGCTGTGCTCCTATATACTTTTTTGGGGAATTGTCATGTGTAGAGTACTATATATATCTTTTTCATTTCATTTCCTTAAAGACCCCGTAGTAGGGGTATTCCATAAGGGGTGGGAATACAACATATACAAACGTGTTATAATGCATTCAATTCTGTAAATAAGTCGTTATGTATTGAACAAATTGTGAAGAGCAGGTGATGGCAGCAATTTGATAAGGAAGGCCATTCCACTCTTTAGATGCTCGGTAGAAAAATGAGGCTGAAAATGTATTTGTGCGTGAATGTGGTTGTGCTACCTGCTGGGGATGGCGAATGCGTCGTGACCGGCGCGTTGGGGGAGCAATGTATGGTGGCCGATTGAGCGTCGAATAGTAGAACCTGTGGAAGAGGGAAAGGGTGGCAATGCGGCGACGAAGGGGGATAGAAGCGATAAGGAAGATTCTTTTTTTAAACATGACATGCTGACGTTGTAAGTGTAGGTGGAATGAATATACCTGGTGGCGCGATTTTGAACTGCCTCGAGGGTATTGGCGAGATACGCTTGATGCGGATCCCAGATGGCAGATGCGTATTCGAGTTTCGTTCTTACCAGTGATCTATAGGCTAACAGTTTTACATACAATGGAGCGAGGCGAAGGTGACGTCTTAGAAATCCCAATGTCTTGTCAGCCGATGAAATAACATTAGTGACATGCGCATCCCAGGTTAGACCATTAGTCGAGGTGATACCTAGGTATTTGTAGGATTCCACTGATTCCACGGTGACGTCACCAAGCGGATAAGAAAAGCGAAGAGGGGGATGACGACGGGTAAACGAGACAAGCTTGCATTTATTAGAGTTGATTGTCATCAGCCAAACATCACACCATTCTTGTACCCGGTTAAGGTCGGTTTGAAGAGTTATTTGGTCAGTGATGGTATTGACTGCGCGGTAAAGAACGCAGTCATCGGCAAACATACGGATATGGCAGGGCACATGCAAGGGTAAGTCGTTAATGTAAATTAAGAAAAGAAGGGGGCCAAGGACGGACCCCTGTGGTACGCCTGATGGGAAGAGTGTAACGTTTGAAGTGTGGTTAATGAATGAGAAATACTGTTAGCGGCTGGCTAAAAATTGCTCAAGCCATTTCAGGATATCAGGATGCAAATGCAAACGAGAAAGCTTTAGTAATAGGTGTTGATGAGCAATTTTGTCAAACGCTTTCGCGTAATCCAAAAATATGGCGTCTGTTTGTATGCTACGGTCAAGATTATCATGAACATCATGAAGAAATAGTGCAAGCTGGGTCTCGTAAGAACCACGACCTACTTAACTCTAGACCTGCACAGATCTCCCTCCTCCAGCACGCCTGGTCTAGTTCGCCCCTTTTGCCGCTAGGGAAAGAACGTACATGCAGAGTGGCGCTAGTTATAACCTGTTCGCTGTCGTCTGCTTTTACGATTTGTTCAGCGCTTGTCTTGCCATTTCGGCAGGCACAAAGCGCTTGTATTGGCGGTAAATGAATAAATTCACAAATATACAAAAGAAAACATATTTGCGAATGCTTTGCATTTGAATAGTGAAACTAGAAGAGGATGAGCGGTGCAAGAAATGTAAACAAAGAGCATAGGTGGCCGCTGCAATGCTAGATCAACGGCATAAATTTCCCTTTCCTAGCCTCCTTAAGAGACTGGAAAAATTGTTTAAAAAGATTCATAGGATAATCTAGCTTTTTTTAGTTGATTACAGACAGCCTAATGTCGTAGATGACATTATGATTTACTGCTGTGTGCCGTAGTGAAAGGAAGATGATCTGGTAAAAGTATAGTAAAAGTATTCACTAGTAATTCCTTCACCCGATATGTACAATATGCTGATCGATTCTGTTTCAAGGGAAGGTGAGCATATCTTGTTTTTAATATCGTTGGATGTCTAGCTCAGTAGAAAGCTTGCAAAAAATTAAGTGATCCCAGTGCTTTAAAACGTGCTGCAGTGCAGGCCTTAAAAATCGTGTCACGGAACTCTTTTCAAACTGTAAAGCTAGCTTTTCCGCGTGGTACGGCGGCAGCATAACGGTGGTGCTGAAGATACGTACGCAGTGAAGCTGTTTGCGCAATTAACTTTTTGAACTCGTGACGCATTTACGGACAACTTTTAAGAGTTTAAATGAGTGGTAATCGTTCTGTCGTCGAGCATTACGGTGGCTTCAAGTTTCTAAAGAGCGCAGACGCGAATTTGACAACGTGTACAGTGAAACTGTTGTGTACGTTGCGAACTCTATATACAATGTGATTTATAATAATCTGCTTGAAAAAGGCAGTGGGAGCGGCTATTTAACGCTATATTAGAGAGCAGCGGACTACACGCTCCGACATTTCTTAGGTTCGGGCAGTCAACTTTTGGAGCCAAGTTACCGATCAAAGCATTGTGACATCACTGTCACTGTGTTAGCAAAAATCATCAACTAGAGAAGCAGTTCATCGTAACACAACAGCTGCCGTACTACTTACAACGCCGCACAGCCGCCCACCGCGTAGCAGACGAACAGGTTATAAAAGCGTCACCTACGGCCGTCGGTTGAACGAAAGTGGGCGCAAGCTGCTCCCATAGAAGCCGTATATCTGTGCAGGTCTGGAGTTCCAGCAGGTCGTGGTAAGAACGGCCCCTGTGGGACCCATGCTGTGAAGATGAAAGAAGTTGTTAGTGTTTAGAAAGTAGATTACATGCTCCATGATATTGATCTTGCAGGGAACACTTCTCAATGAGATGGCGCGGTAATTTAGGGCCCGATTTGTAGACTGGGGTAACCTTCCCCATCTTCCACTCGTCCGGCATGGTGCCTGTGGAAAGTGACTGTGAAAAAAATAAGTATAGAAACTCTGCAAAAATGTGTTTCGTGTTGTTTAGTAGTTTAGAGTTAATGTCATCGATGTCAGATAATGAAGACAACTTAATATTTTCTATCACAGATAAAAGGCCACGCACTGTGAATTTGATGGCTGACATGTTGCATTCTATATTGGTGGTTGGCGGGGTTGGAAGTGTGTCCATTTCATTAGTGAAGACTGAAGAAAACGCGTTGTTGAACATATTAGCGCAGGTTAAATCTCTTACTAATTCATCCAGCTCGTTAGTAATATTATTGATACGCTTCTTTGGGGTTTATCACCTGCTTGAATTTTCTTGATTAGTAAGTAAAATGTTTGGCAGGTCATAGTGATAAAAGGTTCGCTTGGCATCGCGAATTCCGATTAAGTACGCAGCTTCGGCAGCGTAATATTTCTCCCACGCAACTTAGCTTGCCTTAGCTTTAGCGTGGCGACAACGGCGCTTTCTTTTATTTTCTAGTCGTTTTAAGGATCTCGTAAACCATGGTTTTTGTCGACTGGATCGAATGGTTATCCTGGGAATAAATTGGTTCTTTAGTTCACACAGTTTGTTTTTAAACAGCATCCAGTTATCATAAATCGAATGGTTGTTAAATTCAAGAATCTGCCTTGTGACACCCTAAACTGCGTCTTAGGTCTTTACAATAAGATCTTCACAACTGGTCATATACCTTCATCTTGGAAGGAGGCAATAGTCCTGCCAATGCTCAAACACGGCAAAGACCCTTCCTTAGTTAATAGTCATAGACCAGTTAGGCACTGACCAGCTGTTTATTTAAGGTATTTGAAGAAATGATTAACCGTCGCCTTGTATTCTTTTTGGAATATAATAGTATATTGGATCCTCAACAATCTGGCTTCCGAAGAGCAAGGTTTACAGCCGATAATCTTGTTCTCCTTGAGTCATATATACGTGATGCGTTTGTACACAGCCAAAACTGTCTGTCTGTATTCTTTGACCTTGAGAAGGCATATGATACTGCCTGGCGATGCGGTATTCTGTGGGACCTGGTGTCCTATGGAATTGCTGGTTGTATGCTGAAGATCTTGCAGAATTACCTATCTGAAAGGATGTTCCGCGTAAGAATTGGTAGCGTACTTTCGCGCACTTTTGTTCAAGAAAACGGCGTACCACAGGGAGGAGTGCTAAGTTGCACACTATTCCTAATTAAAATGAACTCTCTCCGCTGTGCTATACTACCCGGGGTGTCTTATTCTGTCTCTGTGTATGACATCCAAGTGAGCTTTAAATCTTGCAATCTGTCCATATGTGAACACCAGATACAGCTAACTGTTAATCGGCTCACCAAATGGGCAGACGAAAACGGGTTTAAATTCAGTGCAGAGAAGACTACCTGTGTGCTGTTTTCCGGACGAAGAGGGTTATGTCCTGACCCTTGCATTACGGTGTATGGGATAAGCCTGATAATTAGAAAGGAACAAAAATTTTTGGGTGTAATCTTCGATACTAAGCTAACCTTCATGCAGCATTTAAAAGAGTTGAAACTGAAATGTGTTGAAACAGTGAACCTTTTAAAGATTCTATCTCACCAGTCGTGGGGAACAGATAAGCACTGTGTCCTATCTCTTTTTAAAAGCCTTGTGTTGTCACGCATAGACTATGAATGTACTGTTTGTCAGTCGGCTTCAAAGACAGCACTTAAGCTACTCGATCCTATCTATCACTTAGGGATCCGCCTAGCACTTGGTGCCTTTCGTACGAGCCCTGTCAAAAGTCTCTGCGCAGAGTCGGATCAGTGGCCACCGGCTTATCAGCGCACATATATCGGAGTGACCTATGCAATAAAAACGATGTCGCTAAAACAGCATCCATGGAAAGCACTCATAAATGATCTGTCCACAAATCAGTTGTACTTAAACCGGCTTTCTCACGCCCCGCCGTTCCCATTAGCGGTAAAATCTGTTGCGGAAAAACTTGCAATAGTTTTCACAGATCTGCAGGAAAGTGACCATGCTGAACCCATCCCACCTTGGGAGCAATGTCCTGTCACTTGTCACTTGTCCTTTAGAGAGCTTAAGAAAAAGAGTTGTCCAAGTGCCCTCATCCAGCAACATTTCATGGCTGTTGAAGACAAGTACAGATCTACTGCATTTTTCACTGATGCTTCAAAGTCTGCAAATTCGGTATCATGTGCAGCCCCTGGCCCAAACTTCTCCAACACTAAAACCTTGCATAAGCATTGCAGCATCTTTACAGCGGAAGCGTACGGTATTCTGACCAGTATTGACTATATAGTACAGCACAAGATTGAAAAGTCTATAATATACACAGATTCCTTAAGCGTTGTCACAGCCCTGTCCTGTGGCAAAGCAAGCCGAAACAAAACCTTGCTCTTGTTTTATGCTGGGTGCCAGGCCACTCTGGGATCGCAGGCAATGAAATGGCGGACAAAAATGCTGGGGAAGCGGCTCATCGGGATACAATTGATGTAAGCTGGGTACCTGGTGTACATATGAAACCTGCGGTACGAAAGGCGCTCCATAATCATTGGCAAGCTGAGTGGGACAAAGCGGTTGAAAATAAGCTGGACCTGCTTCAACCGCAATTAACCAAACCTTTCCCAGTGAAGCTTGATAGACACATCGAAGTCACCCTGGCACGACTCAGAATAGGACACACTTATGGCACACACAAATACCTCTTGACTGCAACTGACCCACCGACGTGCATACGCTGTGGTGAGAACCTCACCGTCCTACATGTCCTCACACAATGTCCCGAACTTCACCGACACCGATTGGCTCATTTTAGAGAACTCTACTCACACCATATACTCCCCATCCCTCAATGTTTTTATCAGAGGATGCATTTTTTAACTTTAAAAGAGTGCTTAATTATCTTGCAGAAGTTAACTTTCTCGACATCATCTCCCCCCATACCATCCTAACATTCAGACTGTGCCTCCCAGGTGAGGTACATTTGATGCAGAAAAGTATGTCTGAGCACTTGCACTTCTTGCGTAGGCAAGAATTGTACAGCAAGGGACTCGGGCAATCCGCAATAATTTACCATGTGTGCCCATAACCAATGCGTTTAAGGCTTTATATTTATCTTCTTAGTTATTTTTGAATTCATTCACTAGTATTTACGTTTTTGTTACGTGTAGGCCTCTATACAGCCTCTATTTTAAGTCATAGCACTAAACCCACAATTTTACTAAACGAGAACACATGTCCTGGCGCTCTTTTTGTTTTAGATGCCTTAGATGCCCTTGCGCCAATAAACTCCAACCATCAATCAACTCATGTTCTCTCTCTCTCTCTTTTACTCCACATTACGCTCCCTACGTGTAGGGTAGAAAAATAAACTCAGTCTGGTTAACCTCCCTGCCTTTCCTTCTTCCCGTCTCTCTCTCTCTCTCTCTACAAGCCCCATTTGTCCTGAGAACAGATGAGAGAACTGTTTTGGAGCGTTGTTGAGCGCCACCGTTGTTTTGGATATTTTTGGGCGCCACCTTTAACCCGTCGGGTCGAGGACGAAGGATTGCGAGGACCGCAATCTTGCGCACCTGGGCGAGAAAGGCCACTGTTGGCGACGACATCTTGAGGCTACGTCATGAAGCGATGCACATGCGAACCGTTGAAGACTAAGTTCTTTGTGAACTTATTCTACGCTTATTCTGATTTATTCGGCCTTCTTGAGCGTTAGAGAAGGCCCTTCGTAATGTAGCCTTTTTCGGTTCCTTACTGACTTGACGCCTTGCAAGACATGGTCTCGGAGGGACTCATCGTAGCCAGCGTCGAACGCGCAATCAGGCGCTCAGTTTGGTAGCGCTGTGAAGAAGTCTTGGCAGGATTCCCCTGGCTGCTGTCTGCTGTAGCGCAATATCATACGGTGTACCATGGGGTTTGTGTTTTCTTCGTAGTGACGGTCGAAAATACGAAGAATATCTTCGAATGTTGGAACCGCCGGGTCCGCCTGCGACGCCAGGTCATAGTAGAGACACTGCCCCTCGAAGCCCAAATTAGTGAGCAGAATGGCCCTCGTCTCGTCTGCTAGCACCTCGCATCTAGTCGCCTGAAGAAATGTGTGGATGGAACGTTTCCATGTTACCCACGGTACAGCAGGGTGCCAGGCAATGCAAGGAAAGGCGGCAGCGGCAGTGCGAACACACAGGTTGAGCACGAAGAACAAAGAAGAGGAAGTTGCCGTTGTTGGAGCAGAATCAGACGTACTGGTAGCGTCTTGCATACGGGAAGCAGAGGAGAAGTAGTAGCAAAGACAAACAGTAAGTACGAACAAAATTTTTACCTCTTCTCCAGTATGTGCTATATGTATGGTGATGGAACGCGCTGTTCCGCTGGACGTTGCAAAGGTAAAACGCTAGTGGCGTCTTGGCACAATCGGGCGTCCGTAACAGCACAGCGGCTCAAAGCTTAAAGGCGTCGGTGGAACTCCCTACCATGCGCAGGAGATCCGGGAGGGTTCATCCTCGTAGCCAGTATGTTGTATAGCTTCGACGGAGCGGTCGGAAGCAGGACCTATGGAGTGAGGCCTAACGGTCGGGGCACGAAGCGCTGCAGACCAAGAGACAGACTGCTTGGCCCGGGGACCAGAATAACGCCTGTATTCATAAATACGTCTTAACTTCAAGCCCAAGCTTAACTTGATTTAAATGACCGTTGTCGTGATCGCACGCAAGGAGACGCAATGAGCGCCTTGGACGCGTTCGTACCAAGCGTCATTTACATCAAGTCAAGCATGGGCTTCAAGTTAAGATGCATTTCTGAAAACGGAGATTAGACTTATTTTAGACCAGGACGCTTATGGCGTCGACGAGCGCAGTCGTGTCGTGCGCTCCGCGAACTTTCCAGCTTTTTGGTGGAAAATTGAATGTGCCACCGATTTCCACGATCATCATGAATCTGTGAGGCAGTGCCGCGTCGACTGAAACTACCCACAGCCTTGAGTGGCCGGAACATTACTTTACAAGTTCAAACGTGTCTTTTTTCGTGCGAGCTCGATAAGGCCAACGCCGTCACGTAGAATGCCAGAGCCTGCGGCGAACGAATTCTTGCAGACCAACCCCGCCCCCCTCCTCCCCCCCCCTATGCAACTGCGCGTCCTGGACCCTCGCGGATGACGGACACGCGCCGCCAGGACCTCGATAGCATGGATTTTTAAGACTCCGCCGCTCACAAACTCACAACACAAAGAGGACCTAGCGGTGGGTCCTCTTGGTGCCCACACTACGCCACAGAAACGCTTACGCACAACAGTTAGAGGCAGCGAGTGGGGCGAGTTTTTGCGACTGACTTCGCGAAATGTGTATAACATTCCGAGAACACCTCCGAGACATGGGCGATACTTCGCAGCATAATGGAACCAGGAAAAACCAAAACGGCCAATAACTGCACCCTTCAAAATTTCCCTGAGAATTTATCAGGAACAGACCAGGATGCACCTTTCCATACCAAGGTAAAAAAAAACACAGTGCTGGACGTCCCCATAACTAAGGCAGAACTCTTTGCTGAGAAGAGAAATACTGTCCCTGGACCAGATTCCGCTGACAAATGCTATGATCCGGAACCTGAGCGTTGAGCACCTAGAACAGCTTACTAGGTATAATAATGAACAGATGTTGGAGAGGCGCGTGGTTCCATCACAGTGGAAGGAGGCCAAAATCGTGCTTATTCCCAAAGCAGGAAAACGTCATCATCTACAGAATCACAGACCGATATTAATAACCTCATGTCCTGGCAAATTATTGGAGAAGGTGATCCATGCACGTCTCACTTCTTACATTGAAGACCGCAACCTATTTCCCATAAACATATTCGGCTTTCGCCAACATTTGTCGTCACAGGATGTTTTCCTTTTACTTCGCGAAGAAGTTCTTTTACAACATACCGGTTGGTGCAGAACATCTCATCCTAGCTTTTGATTTTAAAAGCGCATTCGACACTGTTTCACATGGACTTATCTGGGGTGAATGACATCGGTTGTGCACAAAGAATCTATGACTACGCCCGCTCTTTCCTTAGTTCTCACATCGCGGCAATAGGCATCGGCACTACGCGCTCAGACACTTTTCCCACGGCCAATAAAGGTGCCCCGCCAGGGCCGATACTCTCCACCCTTCTTTACAATATCGGCATTAGACGCTTAGACAAAACACTCGACGTCATACCGGGCTAGGGTACGCGTTATATGCAGAAGATATTACCCTGTCGGCAAACAGCGGCTCTTTAGGACAGAAGGGCCAAATGCTAGAAGAAGCAGCGACCGCTGTTGAAAACTTCGCTCGCAACAGCGTAATGAGCTGCGCTCCCGATAAATCAGAATTTCTCAGGATCCGAGGTCGAGGCCGTCAAACTCACGAGCCGTTCAACCTCTTTTTAGGAGACAGTCAGATAAGGGAGGTCTAGAAAATGTGACTCCTCGGACTGTTGCTGCAAAGCAACGAACGAGTAGACAACACCATTAAAGCCCTTAGGACTTCGGTGAGACAGATCTCCCGTATGATTCGTAGAGTAACTTATCACCGAAAAGGTTTCAAAGAAACAGAGACGATCCGGCTTGTTCAGGCTTTTGTGCTAAGTCACCTCACATATAGCCTCCCTTTCTAGGACCTCACGAAAATAGAACTATAGGCCCTAGATGCGTTGATGAGAACGCCGTAAAAAGCGGCTCTCGACCTACGACAGGGAACTGAACGCCTGCTGGCCCTCGGTATTCACAATAACTACGAGTAGCTACGGGCAGCGATGCTCATATCTCAACGAGAGAGGCTTACCTTAACCTCCTCTGGCAGAAAATTACTTTGCCGCTTAGGTTACCCTACTCGTACACAGTATTTGGGAGAACTTGAATCTCTGCCTCAAGTACTTGGTGAAAGGATCATAGTAGACCCAATCCCCAAGAACATGAGTCCAAAATACCACCGGGGTCGCAGAACAGCTGGAAAGTTATGCAGCGATTCAGTGGAAATCCGGATACGGTCAACACAGATGTCGCTCGATGTGGTGCTTACAAGTACGCCCTCGCTATAGTAGGAGCGGCCGCAGATCCAGGGCTTGTGACTAGCGCCACGGCTCGAGTTGCATCTGCTAATACCGCAGAAGCTTCAGCCATCGCGTTAGATAATAAAACTAAGGACGCTCTTGGACAATCGCCAATAACTCATACAGATTCCCAAGTCGCATGTAGAATCTTCCTCGCCGGTAGGTTACCACACAGCACCACTCACCTACTAGGATCCAACCTAACGTAAAGACACATGATCATCTGGTGCCGGGGTCACGCAGGACTCTAGGGCAATGAGAGAGCGGACAGTGCAGCTCGTGCTTTTGTTATCCGAGCGGTCGATCCCTCTGACGAAAACCCCTTCTTACCACGAGACATCTTTGAGCACCAACGGTGCGAGCGAAGAAAATACAGTCCACCACAGCCTGACCTATCCAGGCGGAACTCGTGACCTGGCGCCGAATACAGACGCACACATTGCGAAACCTTTATTTGAAACATGCCATTCACCCAACGCTGTACAGCGTTCACTGTCCGTGGTGCGGAAGGTGGCCAACTCTCGCCCACATTACGCGGGATTGCCAGAGCAGGCCACCCAAAATTAATACACTGAAGATAGCCCGCAAACTTTCCGCAAGGGAGCAGTGAGAGACTTGGCTCACCAGTGAGGATCGGGAGTTGCAGCTAGCGCTGCTAGACCAGGCACGGCGGACCGCTCAAGCTAGTGGGGTCCTGGACTAGGGGCTCCACCTACTCGCTTTGTGCGCCTTATTTTTTAATGCACGTTTGGATATATATATATATATATATGTATATTGTCGTGGGTAATATGCATGTGGCACACTGTAGTTGTAGTGGGTACTATGCATGTGGCACTGTGCGGGCTGCCACCGCTGCGGCGCGAGACACGAGCGCGGGTTGTTGATGCGAAGCCCTAGGACTCGTGATCTAGAGCTACCTGCGATCCCTCGAACGAGCTACAATAAACCCCATTTCATTTGGTGGAGGTGCGGGGTAACCTCGAAAACTGGAACTCCGAAGCCGGACGCTACCGACTGCTGCGACCATGCCTGACGAAACCACCCAGGAAGATGCACCACAGCATCCGACGGTCATCGTTGCCGGTGCATTGCGCCAGTGTGATCCTGCCATCTTTAGCGGCACCGATGATCATGACGTGGAGGATTGGTTGTCATCTTACGAAAGGGTAAGCCAGCATAACAAGTGGGACGACGTCACGAAGTTGCACAATGTGCTGTTTTACTTAACCGGCGTCGCGAACCTCTGGTTCCGAAACCACGAACACGATTTCACAACGTGGAGCAGATTCAAGACAAGTTTCACAGAAGTGTTCGGGCGCCCCGTTGTGCGCAAGCTTCGCGCAGAACAACGCTTACGGGGGCGTGCGCAACATCACGGTGAAACTTTCACAAGTTACATCGAAGATGTCACTGACCTGTGTAAGCGCGTGAATCCGTCAATGGCGGAACAGGACAAGATAAAACACATTATGAAAGGCATTGATGAGGACGCATTTCAAATGTTGCTAGCGAAGGATCCGCGTACCGTGGCCGAAGTTATGAACTTGTGCCAAAGTTTTTACGAGCTACGGAAACAACGCATCTTAGCTCGGCGCCCACCGCCTACGGAAGATTCGTTAGCAGCATTGGTTATTGGCGACAACCACACAACTTTGCTGACGCAAATAAAAGAATTTGTGCGCGAGGAGGTCGCGCGACAGCTCTCGATTTTGCCGACCACGGAGAAGCCTTCTCAATATTTGGCTCCAGCGATCCGACAGGTAATTCAAGAGCAAGTGACCGAAGCTCTTCCACCTCCGTGTCAGCCGGCTCCCGTGGCCGCGCCTCTGACGTATGCTGAAGCCGCTGCACGGGCGCCTCATCTGCCGGGATTCTCTCCTCCGCCTTCAGCGCCTCTCCAGCCGGTGTTCTCTCATCCGCCCTCGCCTCGCCAGCAGGTCGCTCCCTTTTTCAGCGCACAGCAGCAAGGCACAAATCCTTGGCGCACTCCTGATAACCGCCCAATATGCTATGCCTGCGGTACACCGGGACATGTAGCGCTCTTCTGCCGCCGGCGCTTGCCGGCCTTCGTGGGCACCGCGCGACCACCCAGCTCCGGCTTCCGACCATACCGTATGCCTCAGCGACCACCACCGGAAGTCTACCCTACAGACGACATACCCGCACCGCAGTTACATATCTACAATACTCGTCGCTCGCCTTCCCCTCGTCGGCGCTCACTCTCACCCATGCGTCGTAGGCCCAGTGCCAGTACTACTGAGGCGAAAAACTGATTTCCGCAGTTCCTGAGGCACGAACTGCGTCATCGTCGGAACATCAAAGTCCTCGTTTTTCCCCCGCTAACGTTATTGTAGTGTCTGTTGATGGCATCAAATGTCTTGCGCTCGTCGATACAGGTGCTGCTGTATCTGTGATTAGTGAGAAACTTTGCCGTGAATTACGGAAAGTGACCATGATGCCTTCGGTATTATTGCTTAGAACGGCCAGTGCACAACAAGTTCAGCCAGTCGCTATGTGCACTGCCAGGGTGTTGATTCGAGACATTTTGTATTCGATTGATTTCTTTGTGCTAACTTGTTGCTCCCTCGATGTGATTCTCGGTTGGGATTTTCTGTCGCGCCATCACGCCGTCATTGACGCGGCGGATGACAAGACGCGAAATCGTGATTGTATACTCCAAAGCGATAGCTGGGGGATCCCTGCTCGCAGCGATCACGTCGACCACCGGCGACATTGATATGTTGGCGTTGTGTCATCACAAGACTTGAAAAAGCAGGTTATCGGTACGTCTAGCTCATACGCATAAAATTTCGCGCCGACCTGCTTGGGCTTCGATTTCATAAAGTTTGTTGTGGCTGATGGTGCTTCTCATTTAAGGAGCTGGGGACGCGGCTGGCGCATGAAAATGCACGTCGCCAGTGACGAGCGAAACGTTTCACACGAAAAACAACATTGGTCGCAATCATGAGAGCAATAAGCCAATGTACGTGTGTCTAAATGTACCGAGTGCAATCAGTGTATTCTTAGATCAATGGTCTGCAGTTCGAACGCATCGGTTTCGAGCTGCCGCAGCATACGACGGAGAGACGGAGCGAACACGGGCTAGCTGCAAAGCCTTCGCTAACTGCAGAGAAAGGAGATATACATACGCGAGATATGTGAAAAGGAACGCCACCAGAGAAAGGCGAACCCAAAATGTGCCGCAATGTGTGAATGAGCGTCTACAACTCGCGTGGAACACGATGCAGATAACCTGCACGCATGAGAGCGCGGCGCGCTGTTCACCGCCGCGAAGAAGCAATCAGCTGGGGACACGCACACAAAAGCTTCAAATGGTTCACCACGGCTCGTATCACACCGCTTCGCGATGCGGAACGGTGCGTTAGCACCTAAGAAGATAATGCTAGAAGTAAGGAAATCCGAAGATGACCGTAGACAGTTGGCTGAGCGAGGTAAATTTAAGTCTTAAAGCACCCGCGTTACAATCTGTGAAGTCCCCGTAAAGATAGCGGCGAGCGCCCATAGCCTCTTTTAGTCGTCTGCTAGCCAGAGAACTTCCAGAGATCAGCCAGACCAAAATCGTCCTGGCAGGTTCTGGCAGCCCGCGGGTAGCCAGAACCGTCCAGCGCGAGCAAAACGAACGCCCGGCGGAAGTGCGTAGCGCGGTGGGCGCAGCAACCCGAGAAAAACGAAGACGCTGTGGCTGGCTCTGGCAGCCCGCGGGTAGCCAGAAGTGGAAAATCGAAGAAGCCCATTGTTACGGAAGAATGAAAGGAGAGAGAGGAAGAAGAATACCGGAGACACTGGCTGCTGCGTGTTGCTGGTGGTCAGCCATCTTAACTATTCTGACTAATCCTGTATATATATTGTAAATATAGTTTTTATATACTCGCGACATCCCCGTAACAATATCCAACCCGCAAACTTTTTCGACTCACGCGCTTTTGAAGAAGGAACTGTGATTCAGACATGGCAGCAGAAAGAAGCCGGCATAACCTTAAATAAGTACGGCTCGATCCGCCCATACCCCCAATCATACACGAAGAGAATGAGCGAGCCGTAGCAAAAGGCGTCCTGGCCGTGACGTCACTCGCCAGAGGGCGCCGCTCAGAATTATCGCCGCTAAGGAAAGACGACGCACCGAACAATCTGCGAGGACTGCGAGAGAACGACGTATTCTCGTAGTTAGGTTTGCGCTATTTGTTGGATATGTCGTTGTTCGACCTATAAGCGCAATTTAGCATATTCTTCTCCAGTCGAATAACGAACTTGAGCTTGTCCCATACAGCAAAAAAAGCTCTCAAGCTACGTGACTGTGATCAAGGCAGTGATAAGAATTTTTGATGGGTTTCGCTTACAGAAAGCAAATATGTTGGTGTCTTATAGGCACTTTCTATACAATTGACCTTATGACATTTTAAGAAATGGCATTTTTCGCCGTGTTGGTTATGTCAGATTGTTATTTTTTGGCTCATTTCCTTCTTGCAAACAAAAAAGGGGCATCAAGCACGAGCGACGACAACGGACGCTGCTTGCTCATTTGCTGCCATGATGACGAACAAGTCAGACGTCCGGGTCCGGGTCTAATCTCTATCGATGTTTGTTACGTTTCATTGTAGTGCCTTAACCCACCCTGTCGTCTAGCCCTCGATTTCCGGCAACGGAGCAACCCCGCACCAAGCGCGGCTTTGTCCGAAGGGCCATCACCACGGCCAACACCCTCGATCAACACCCTCCTGACAGATGAGACCACACCTACGCGGGTGCTGCACCGGCTCCTCGAGCTCGTTTTAGCGAAACAGGTGGAGCTCATCGAGTTCGAGCGCGCTATACTAGATACCCTCAAGGGTGCAGAACTGGAAGCGGACCTTGCCACAGCTTTCGAGTACGCACAAAAGTCAGCTTTACCAATGCTCGCACTAAGCCGCGTCCACCGATCCTGCCGAT
This sequence comes from Dermacentor variabilis, assembly GCF_050947875.1. Taxonomy (NCBI): domain Eukaryota; kingdom Metazoa; phylum Arthropoda; class Arachnida; order Ixodida; family Ixodidae; genus Dermacentor; species Dermacentor variabilis. The sequence goes on from NC_134577.1 coordinate 99,349,614, forward strand.
CTCCGTCGAATCCACAGCTAGCCCCACAGACAAATTTGCCTCGCCTCCACACCCAGCTGCCCCTTCCGCGTCGCCCGGAGTTTCACCCGCGGTGTGGTTCTCCCGCGTGGCCCTGCCAAAGCTGCAAATCCCGATCTTTTCTCGTCAGTGGTGTGACTGGCAAGGCATTTGGGGTCAGTACCATGCAAGGATTCAGGGCAATGACTCCCTATCAAAGATAAAAAAATATAAATATCTGTTGAAGGGCCCGTGCGGGTCAACTAAGACGGCAATTCAGGCTATCCGCCTCGCAGAGGCCAACTACGATGTCGCCATCAAGGTACTGTCTGACCACTTCGGCCATCATGGCATGCGGGTTGATGGCCATCTAGACCACCTACTCGCCTTGGCACCCGTTTGTAATTCAGAAGATGTCGACAAGCTTCGAAATCTCTATCATGACATCAATTTCAGCACAAGCTTACTGGAGGGCCTTAGCGTTTCACCAGACGAGTACGCTGCTGTTATGAGACTCGTCATCATGAAGGCCTTACCACCTGACCTTGGTATCCTGTACCGTCAGCAGCTGAAGGAGGCTACTTCACCGAAAGATGCTGGCGCAGCAACGCTTACAGCAGACAAGTCCCAACAAGCTAAGCATATTATGACCCTCCTCTGAATTCAAGTCGAGGTGAGGGAGGAAAACAGTCTCGACCAAGCCAGGTCATCTGCAAGCCAGCGGCATCATTAGCGTGAACCACGACCTCTGAAGCTAAACCCGCCCTCCGCAGCGGCTCCAACAACTGAAGTAAGATCGCCGTACAGGCGCCCGTGCCTCCTCTGCAACGCGTCGGACCATACAATTCAGGAATGCTCCACGTCCCTCACTTGAGAACAAGAACGCAGGCAGCTCCAGGCGCGCAGGCGTTGCTTCCGCTGCGGCAGGCGCACCACGTCACCAGTGACTGCCGCAGCACCAGAAATTTGTAATCTGCCCGCCGTGCTACACAACATCTGACGTCACTGCGCAACGTATATACTCCGAGTCACAACCAACAAATGTGTTCGGGCAACTCGTCCGCGCTGTCCGTGCAACGCGCAAGCGGTTCGGAATCCACCGACACACCACCTCGTGCAACTTTCCTGTCAAGGAGTACTACCGCACTCAGACCCGTATTCTTACAGATGGGCAGAGCTTGGTTTGTCTCACCAGCTAGGTCAGTTCAGCTGCGGTTCCTTCTAGACACGGGCATTCAGCGCACTTTTGTTCCACGGGAGGTTGCTAAAACAATGTATTGTCCTGTTCAAGGCGTTGAGCGCCTCAGCCTATTCACCGTCTCAAATATGCATTACCCTGTGACCATCGAATGTAATTAGGGTCCGTCACACTCCGGAGCCTGCACAGTAACAAGGAGATCACTATAGATGCCCTCGAAGTACCGGAAATCTCTGGGGTACCCAATCCACCAGCTGATATCGCGATCATCACCGTTATGACAAACCTCGGTGTTATTGGCGCTGATGCAAGCCCTGAAGCAGCTACTTTCTGAGAAAACGAGGTAAGCATTCTCGTTGGCTCCGATACCTACTGGGACGTTGTAACTGGCCGGATATAACGATTATCACATCAAGTTACTGCAGTGCAAACCCGTTTTGAACGGACTGTCCAGGGAACCCTTCACGGCTTCTCCCGCGGTTGAACTGTGCAAAGTGCGTATATGGTCTTTGCTACTGGAGAACCTCCCAGACACGATGCGCCACTGAAAGTAAACAGTTCTTCGACGTTGCACTAGAATACAGTTGGCATATGAGGCATTACTTTGGAATCTAACGAATACAAGTACAATGTTCCCCTCGTCATGTAAAGACCTATGACAGCGCCGACGCTTTTTCATTTTTAGTAAGCTTCCATAGAGCAGTGCTCCTGTCCTGGCCAAAAAACAAGCCGCCACCATGCCTCAGGAGGACGGCAAGAAAATCAACAAGGACAAGGAAAAGGAGAAAAGGCAAAGAACAAAAGACACTTCAAGAGCCAGGATAGTGGCAAGGTTGCCGATTATTGAACATCGCCTAAAACGGCCGCCACCGACGCGCCTATGGAACCCAAGTGCAATAGAAGCGTTGCGAAGTCCCCCAAAGGCAAGAAATGCCCACCTCCTACAAGGCTGTCCAAGCATAATAGACGAGACTCAAGGTCATCGCCAATAGTGGTTTTATGTACTCCGGGCGGTAATTCAACGACGAGTACAAGCATGACAATGCGCAACTACGTCAAGACGCAGGCGTGCAAGCGCCGCCCTTCAGGAAGGAACACGAGCGCAGAGCGGTCAACGCTCAACAAAGCTGAACACAAACGGGCACCACGTACTGCGCAAATGCTACGTCGAGCCTCAAGAGTACTTGTGATAGAAGGCCACTGACGCCTTCACATTTCTTACTTGGCCACCCTGCAACGGGGTTGCCTCAAGAGTTAATCGCGCATTGCTACCCCAATCAACAAGCACTGATCTGGGACGTCGAAGCGTAGATCCACAAATTTTAGCAGATCATCTGTGGGAGCACTAGCCGAGGAGTACTTAATACTTTTGGGCACTGCACACGAAGCAACACCCAAGCCGTCACCACGAATTCGAGTTGCAGACGTCGTCCTGGTACAGGACGATTACTGGGTGCCTATCCTGTGGATCTTATTTTGTTATAGCGCAAGCTTGACACGGACAACAGAAGGCACATCTGACATACACAGCGCTGTGTGTGTCAGATGTGCCTTCTGTTGTCCGTGTCAAGTTTGCGCTATAACAAAATAAGATATGCCGTACCAACAAGCCCCTATTGCTATCATATCCCGTGGAAGCTGCCACAGGTGACCGAACTGCTTCCTAGTTGCGACGGCGTCGCTCGAGCGTGCTGCCTGAAGTTGACGTCCGGCTCCGTGATAGGGTGTGCTGTACAAAGGGTTTAGCTTCCTGAAGCCGGCAGCCTTTAGCAATTTGTTGGCGGCAGGAGTATGTTGCATATACAGAAGAAAGTGCGCCAAACGGTGAGCAGCAGCCACGGGCGCTGCTCGCTCAGTTGCTGCCAGATGACGTACGAGTCAGACGTCTTGGTATAGATCTCATCCCCGTCGTTCTTTGCTACACTCGTGCTAGTTTCATTTCAGTCTTCACCAATTCCCACCTCTACGTACCTATATGCTGTTCTCGAATCTGAATGGTACTTTTACGAAACATCTTCATTAGAATTGTGAAATAACGAAATATCAAGTACGATATATCAGGGGCAGTCAGCCGCAGTAGGCTATGTGAAATGTCTTGTGAATCCTGTAGAAAGTATATGGGCTCAAGAGAACGGAAATTGCGTAGCCGAATACACAAGATAACTTTTTTCCATGCATTAGCAAACTTACATCCCTAACTTAGGTTGCAGCTAGCCTTACTGCATTGTTTTATATTCGTGCTTGCTTCCTATTCGTAGAGGGCCTGCCTGTTTTGCAGAAGGGGCATCACTTGGGTACATATATTACGCCATACTGGTCTAGACCGAGATTCACATACGCCTTTCGATCGCGCCGCACTCCAAGGTGGTTGGAAAAAATACACCTGCCTTAATGTTCTACGCTTGCGCCCCCTTTCAAAATGGACACATTCCGGCAAGACCAAAGAGGTTAGAGACCCCTTCACGGGTCTCTTCACGCGATTTCTGGTCTCCACGTGATGACCACAGGGGAGCCGTAGCCGAGCAAGCGTGAAATTTCCAAAAGATATTGCGCACTTTTATGCCTTATAGCACCTGATAAACAGAGGTTCAACTTCAACGGATCACAGTGACACGTTGTTGTGATGGTGAAGAGCCACACTGGCACAACGCAACTTACGAAGATTGCTGCTTATTGAGCTAACGCCTGCAAAACAAAGCACATAACACTCATCACAATAATACCTGCGAGCACACCCGTTCGTCGAAATCTGATCTGTAGGTCAAGCGCGTTGGCTTGTGCACACGACCAGTCGAAGGCTGCAGCGTAATTGCTGGTGCTGGCACACCTTCCTGAAAGTACAGAACTTCTCGCGTCGCACATACGATGTGATTGCCTAAGGTTCGGTGAGAGCATACACTAAAAACAAAGAGAGTTCCGGGCACTCTCTTTGAGGGAGCATCTGCTTGTCCCATATTTCACTCTTTTCGAGTAGATCCACCCTCTTTGAGAGAGAGAATAGGGCAACATTTGATTGCCGAACGTTCGGTGAGAACATAGAACATACAGAACTCATAGAATCAGCGCTAACATTCGAGAAGGTTCCAAATAATGCAGCCGCCTCTTGCGCTGAGCAATAGCTTTAACTTGTTAGCGGGTGAAATGCCGCTACCAGAAAAATGATAAATACTAGTATCAGTACCTACTATGGCTTAGTGAGCTCGCTCTATAGCACCACTTCCACTCGGTCCGACGAACGTACTCTTGAGCTATATCTCTGTGAACGCCGGGAGAGAGGCTTAATTTAGCTCCGATCGCGTTATGCGTGGTGCGGCAACGGCGAGATTTTGTGTACGCAATACATGCATGATCGAGTAATGCCTCCATAGAACGACAGCGAAGTAAGGCGCTTAGGTAACTGTCGGAAAGTATAAGTTGTAATTGCATGGCACGTTTTCGTTGCATGTGGCTTACCTGTTTTCAGTTTCATTTATTATTATTCTTGTTCATCATTGGTTAGTCAGCAGTACGCAAATTGATCTCCACAAGAATTAAGTGGTACTGCCTTCTCGGTCTTGGTGCTGCTCGTTCGTTTCTCCACTGCCGGCGGTAGTTCTGCCACCGCCTACGTAAAGGCATAACAAAATACCCAACAGCCGCATGATGCCTCAAATACTGAATAAGTATTGATAGTGCTCCCATTGAAGACAGAGTAGTCGTGCTCTTATCAAACAGGATGCCGAGACCACCTCCGACAACTTTCCGGCATACATGCATCCAACCACCACCACTGCTGCAAAGCGCTACTGATCTTCAGCGGCAGAACGACCGCCGGCTGAGGATAAATGGACAACCGCCACAAAGACCCAGAAGTCAGTACCATTTTAGTCTTGCGGAGTGCGCTATTTTGTACGTTCTTGAGCAATCAGAATCAAGCAAAATTAAAAAATGCAAGCCCATCCGAGCGTGGAATTCGTATCTGAAGGATCCAGGAACAGAAAGGAAGCCCTGCACATGAGATTGTACTACGCATCGTCGGCAATGACATATTAGTCTTGTTGAGGACACCGACAGGCAGAAGAGCATGGAATCCAGCAGATCATTAAGACTAATAACAAGTATATTAGATGCTCGAGCTCTTGTAACTCGGGTACGTGAAACGAAAACAATAATGTTTTGCGTAACCACGAGAAAGTGTAACATTGACGGTAGAGGACACGCTCTGCAAGAGAGCTGAACTTTGAAGGATCTCGCGCTGCGTTGGCGCAGAGTGATTCTTGCGCCTATGCTGTCGTGGCCTTGTGATAGCGTTAACCATATATTTGTTGCAAGAAGCACTCAGGGGGTAGAGGTCAGCTGCAAGACACGTCTGAGTGCCTTGGTGCTAGCGGCCATTAGGGAACCTAAGTGGTTATTGCGATCCCAGGCGCATCATTGGCGCTCGCTTTCTCACAGTAGAGTCCGTGTGTATGTTTAGTCTCACTGAATTCGTTGCAATATTGTACTCTGGGCCTACTGATCATGAGTGGAAAGCTACCAAGCCTTTACTTGCGACAGCATTTGTAGCGAATGGTAGAGTGATTCTTGCGCGTAGGCTGTCGTGGCCTTGTGATAGCGTTAACCATAGATTTGTTGCAAGAAGCACTCAGGGGGTAGAGGTCAGCTGCAAGACACGTCTGAGTGCCTTGGTGCTAGCGCCCATTAGGGAACCTAAGTGGCTATTGCGATCCCAGGCGCATCATTGGCGCTCGCTTACTCACAGTAGAGTCCGTGTGTATGTTTAGTCTCACTTAATTCGTTGCAATATTGTACTCTGGGCCTACTGATCATGAGTGGAAAGCTACCAAGCCTTTACTTGCGACAGCATTTGTAGCGAATGGTAGAGTGATTCTTGCGCGTATGCTGTCGTGGCCTTGTGATAGCCTTAACCAAAGATTTGTTGGAAGAAGCACTCAGGGGGTAGAGGTCAGCTGCAAGACACGTCTGAGTGCCTTGGTGCTAGCGGCCATTAGGGAACCTAAGTGGTTATTGCGATCCCAGGCGCATCATCGGCGCTCGCTTTCTCACAGTAGAGTCCGTGTGTATGTTTAGTCTCACTTAATTCGTTGCAATATTGTACTCTGGGCCTACTGATCATGAGTGGAAAGCTACCAAGCCTTTACTTGCGACAGAATTTGTAGCAGATGGTAAAAAAAAAGCACAACAAATGTTTGTTTGACGAGCACTGGGATAACAAGACGATATTTGTAGCTATTACGCCACGGAATATCTGAGTAATCAAAAAAGGTAGCAATGCATTTATAATACAAACTGCAAACTGTCCTTACATATTGGAAAATGTACCGAATAAGTGAAATAAATTGTGCGGTGTAATTGTTTTTGTTCTTATTTATGTAAAAGAATATAGCCTAGGTGAGATGCATACCACAATCTTTCTCTGAATGAGTGAATGGCCACAGTGTATCTTCCCTAAAGAAATGTACACTGCTAAAATCTGTGTGACAAAGCCGTTGCTTTTCTTCGTCTGTGAATATGGCTGAAAACTGAGGACCATATGTAGTACGTGCTTGGCATCGCGAACATTCCAGTTGACTGGTCATCTTCAGTGCGTGCGCCCGAATTACAAGTGAATTCACTTAGCCTGCGGTTCGTGTACTCTTGCTCATAGTGTCTATTTCAGTTATTTTTGGACAACTGAAGAGAAAAGCACGTGCAAACGCCGTTTGAAATGCTCATAGTTTATGGAACTACCGGCGAATTCCTGTAACCTTCATGCAGTATTCACACCGTATAACGACGCGGCGAGCTTATGATTACTGTTCCCAGTAATTACAGGAATCTAATTAACTGGACACGGAATTGGTGTTTTGTAACAGCCACTTCGGGACTCGCAAATGCACACGCCAAGAAACACACCCACGTTCGCGTCCATACATTGTGCGTCACCGTTAGACGATGCTGCACCGCCGTTACAATATTTTCCAAGACGGAGGCAGAGTTTAGCACTACGTTTCTTGACGCTGTAACAACCGTTGCGCAGTCTGCGAATGAGCTCACAATTATTACCAACATTTTTAGAACAATAACCACACAGATACAAGGGAAGCGGTTATGCGTACTTTATACAGCGAAATTCCCTGCGTACAATTGCATGTATCCTGATAATAAACCTCGTAAATATTTGCGTATGTACCGCACTGTTCACATGTTTATCTCCACAAAAATGTTCACGCTCATGAACAACGCCATTCACGAGCTACGGTGAAATGCATACGCCAATCGATTCCTCATTCAAATAATAACACACTGGTCGATGCTGTATACAGTACATTTTTATTTCTTTCCGACGTAACCTGGTGAATAAGGCTGATATGTGCCGCTCCCTTTAAGAAAATTAGTCACCCGACTGCTGTTTATTTTTTTTTCGCAGAATCTGTGAACGCCAGTTACCACATATGGTTCCTCGAGACGTCCACTCGACGGAAGCTGAAGGCGCGGCGAGCCTGCAGTGTCGAGTCGGCTTGCCGGCACAACAGCGACTTCACCGTCCATCTGCTGTCAAACGGAAACATCAGCTCCTCCGACTGTCCTTACCACGACGCACTTTCGAAAATACCTAATTTCCGGTCTGCGGTGTTAAATGCGAGTGTCATACTCGCCGATACTCCGCTGGCACCTCTTCAAGCCAAGGGAGGGCCGCTCACTCGAAGCCGCTATGCTACAGAACACCTGAGTGACTTTCTGCGCCTCGCCATGCTTTGGATCCACGGTGGTATATACATCGACTTAGACGTCATCGTAATGAAGTCACTGGAAGGAATAAGGAATACCGTCTTCTACGAGAGTGAGCAATATAACAACTTGGCCAGCACTGTACTATTCTTCGACAAGCATCATCCCGCCCTCGGAGCGCTTATGGATGAGAGCGCACGCATGTACCGCCCTGGTACATGGAGGACCGTACTTGAGGCGGTGGAAACGCTTCTTTCAGACGCTGTATTTTCTCGCATCGTAAATATCGCAAGTTCTTCAGCATTCTTGCCTGTTTACTATCCAGGCTGGAAGAGGTTGTTCGATCCTAAAGATGCGCCAGATGTACTAAAGACTATAAATGGCAGCTACGGCGTCCACTTCTGGAACAGTATCAGCAAAGGGGAGCGAGTGGTGCCTGGGTCTGGCTGTGCGTTGGACCTCCTCGCTCGTGCCCACTGCCCCCGGGTGTATAGATTAGCGCTCTCTGATGGGGACCTTTTATGCCAGCGTATTCTGTGTCTCCTCAAGGACGCCCTTACGATGATTTTGTTGTTATACTCTTCTGGGACAGCGCACAGTTGCTCGTCCACAGCACATAAAGACATACAGTAATACATTGTGGCACAGTGCATGTTTGCGCATGTGAAACACCTAATTAAGTGGCTGTTGTAGTTTACCTCCGTTGAAATGAACTCGTCTGTATTGTTCTTTCTTTACTTCATGTATTCTATAAACTGATTTAAATCTTTGTACGAGGGTGTTTCAATAAAGACAGACTGAGGCTGTGAAATCTTCTGGAAATTCGTGCCTACTTGAATATCCCTGCCATTACCTTAGCTGTAACTTCTTTTTTTTTTATAACTAGAAATGTGTCTTTTTAACGTGCGATGGATAAAGAAGTCCACGAGGGTCGCATATGGACAGTAAAGCGGGTAAGTGGATTGATGCAATGTTTTGGGGAACGGTAAAAAAAATAGTGGCTTTGCTCTGACTTGGAACCTGACTTGGAATCAGAGGTAAAATGCATTGGAGGCGATTTTTAAGTGGGTATCAAAATATGCCTTCACCAATGTCATCTAGGCGTGGTAGAAATGCTGGGACGCATGAATGTCACTCTTAGAGGAGCAATTAAAAAAGAAACAAAAGTGCCCAATAATAATTTTCAGAAATAAAGATTACAAACGCAGGAGTATTAGTCTTTATCAAGCAACCGTCGTATATGTCCAGTTAAACAACGGCTCCTCCAAATAACGCGTTTTACTTCGAAACAAAAATGTGGCGAACATTTCCAAAAGGTGAACTGATCCTCAAATAATCAGGACTTGACGTTATCTCGCACAATGAAGCCTATCGACTGAAAAAAACGACGCGTTAAAAAAAAAACTTTAAATTTGCGTGCGCGCGCAAACCGTCGCGTCGAGAATATCATGAGCTTCCAAAACAAAGAACCTGAGCAAGGCTCGAAACTTGCTTATTGCAACGATCTCTAGTCTCGGAGGTCTTTAAAACGTATAAACAAACACTAAAGTAAAGAAATAAACAGTTGTTCTTTTCACAAAACCTGCATTGCCATTTTCCACTCGGAGCAGCCTACGGCTGCGGCGCACTCTAACGCCGTATACTCGAGACGGGCGCCGCCTGAAAGCTCGTCTTGTCAACCAGGGAACACAAAGAGCACCACTGCCGTTCGCCTCGCGGCTGACCCCCAACACTGTACACACAGGAAAAGTGCTTTCTGGGCATCGCACTACAACTTCGCGGCCGCGTACGACCAATTCGCGTCGCCTTACCCCCTCGCTCTCGTGTGCGATGCCTAGTACGTGAAAAGAACCCAAGTACACAATTGCCTCCTGGCCTTTGTGCACCTGCGCACCGAGTGGCCTCTTCTTTCCTTCCTCGCCACGCGGCTCGGACGGGCTCTGTACAGAGCCACCTCGAGTAACGAGCGCACCTTTCATACTGTTTGACCGCGCTCCCCACAGGGTTGCACGCGCTTATTTGGCCGCGTTGCGTTTTCTGCCGCATTCCTGGCTCTGCCACGCCGCCTTTTCCCAGCACGCTTCCTGGTGCTCCTTTCCGAGCCTTCGGCTCCCATCTCGGGCTGACGAGTATTCACATCGTCGGTCACCATTGCCATCTAATCCGCGCCGTCCGAAATATTGGCGTATAAATCATTCCTATCATTGCCACCTGGACTGGCGGAGAACTTCAAACATTTCGAGATAATGCAGCTATTTTCATTTGCGCAAGGTTGCTCGCATACCTGGGAGCTGTGCACAACTGCACTCCCCTGCCTACATCGTGGTTTAGAGCACTTTTCTGACCGACTGAACTCTGCACTGGTGCTCTTGTCTAACGAATCTGTCACTCCAAACATCTGCAAGTGCTGCATTTGCGACGTACTCCCTTGATAGGTGTGCCAAATGGTCCACAGCTGGCCTAGCTGCTTCTCTAGCATTGCTTTGGTACATTATCTCGTCGAGCTCAATACGGTCCCCATCAGTGCTTTCTACGCTATGGTCTACGGATCTCAAATCCCCCATGAGCGTAAATTTAGGCTCACATGGATTAGCCTTTCTTTTTAACGTCGGTAGAACCATACGTGCTGCTACTTCGCACTTTCCGTGCGCTACTTCTACGGCTGCCTGACATATCTGCTGATTTGCCTGTTTCATTTTTTTTCAATACCTTGCTCTAGAGCTTCATTATTTGCGTGTTGTTGCCTAATCAATTGCTACCTTTTTAATACTTTCTCATGCTCAATTGCTTCCTCTTCCTTCTCTTTTAGAAATAGGCTGCCGAAATATTCAAAGTATTCCTTTATCACTGTTGCTTTCTGAAATGGCTCTAATTTCGCCTTCTCAGCTGTCATGCTCTACCGCTACGTCGAGCTCTTCACACAACCGCAACAAGCTGACCTTCGTCAAACTCATCAGGTCCATGGTCATTACTTTAAGCTTTGTCTCAGCTATTCCATAACACTTGCTGCGAAGCTCGCAGAAATGGCAATGCAAGTAAAAAAAAACTGCCAGCGTATCAGTTCAGTCTTACCAAGAAAATTTGATGCCTGGAAAATATAGCAGAAAGAAAACGCCCATCCACCGAAGTAGCACCAAGTTGCCAAGTTCTCCTCAACCGCATAGAATCAATTGTGCCAAGGCGGTGATCCTGAGTCGCTTTCATTGATTAGGATTGCGGTATACGTCTTAGTCCCAATTAATCCCACACAAATATGAGGTCTGGCTTTAGTAGTTAGTTCAGATCAATGCTGAAGGCTGCTTTCGGTTAAAACACGCTACAACCACAGCATCATTACAGGCAGTTTTATGCATTGTATTGGTGTTTAACAAGTCAAGGCTAAAATATCTCTGGACAACATTCATTTGGGCTAGATGGTGCAAACTTGAATTAGGAAGGAACAGCGCCAACTAAGACGATCACGAGAGGGAGAACGACACAGGACAAGCGCCAACTTCATCTATCTTTATTCACCGATAAATCAGCAAATTTAAGGAAAATCACAGACATGCGCACAATGACCATAATGCATTATCTTCCAAACCGTTCTATATAGGATATTTCGCTTTTGAAGAGGGTCACTGAAGTATCACTAACGCAGTTTCAAAAGTGAAATGTCCTATCTATAACGGTTTGGCAGATAATGCATTATGGTCACTGTGCGCATGCCTGTGATTTTCCTTATATTTGCTTATTTTTCGGTGAATAAAGATAGATGAAGTTGGCACTTGTCCTCTGTCGTTCTCCCTCTCGTGATCGTCTTAGTTGGCGCTGTTCCTTCCTAATTCCAGCTAAAATATCTGACTCAAGCGCGAAGCCAGGCACTCACCCTGTACCCTGCAGTGATGATCCGCTGCATTCATTCAGTCGCTTGCGAATCGGATGACGGCGACTGGCACCGGCCTCAGATTCCATCCCACCGCTGCCACTAGTTTTTTCGACTCGGCATAGCGTTTAGGCCAAGAAATCCGTCGTACTCCGGTACGTCAGGAGTAGAAGTGAAAGATTAGGGGTTTATTTCACTATATTTACGTGCTGAAACGAGTAGTCAGATTTTAGTGGGGACACACGTGTGCAGACGTCCGGACGCACATGGCTGCGGACATCAAGACACTGATGTTAGTACTGCACCAAAGGTCCGCTTTTTAAAACGTTCTTCTTACCAAGTTGCCTAGACAAAGGAATTCTATGGCCATTGCGGCTAATCACAGGTGTCGTACAGTTCGCAAAAATCCGCCTCTGATGTCCAACGTTCGAAGCAAGGACGAAGAAATCTGGAAACAGGTTTCGTTCGCTCTCCTTCCACGAAACACTTCACGCTCTGCTTCCACGGCGGATGCGGTCGCTTATAAATGAGCCGCTTGTATGGCCGTCACAGTCGGCGTCGGGCACTCCTATCGCCGTCTGGGTGGCGCTCCTGCCTCTGGGGAAGCACCCAAAGAGTGTGCAGTGCCGATTTGGGGCGCAACAGGGCGATCATTTCCGGTTTCGCTACATACAGATGTTTCCAAGGCTTGAACGCGCGGATGCATGCGAAAGTACTGCCTGCAGCCGGAAGCTTCAGGAGTAAATCCTAGATTGCAACAAAGGTGTCCCGCCAGGAGAAACATTGTTCTTACCGAATCTAGTGATGAGCGGCCTGTCGCTCTGAAAAGTCTGCCATATAATAAGTACTGCGTAAGTTGAAGTGAAGACAAAATGGTAGCACCAGTGTTAGATTCGCTGCCAAAGACAGGTAGTCAAAAACATTGCAGACAGCATGTGTACCTTGAAGATTCGCTAGCGCTTCAGGTGTATTACGTGGAAAAATGCAAGCACTAGAATGTGGTATGGAGTGTCGGACGATGTGGCGCATCAGAAATTTTCGTAGCGGTACAGCGGCTACATGCGTGAACGCAAGAGTCTCAACGCTTTAAGCACTGAAGCATAAAGTAAATTTAAAGTGTATTTGGCTTCTAGTCAGAAACACATTAGCGAAAATTCTAAACCGCTACATAACGTAGGGTTTTCGCGTAATCTTTCTTTTCACTGTTGGTACTATTTACAGTAGGTAATTTGCTTTAACATTTGCATACTGAAACCTGCTTTGTTTACAAAACCTAAATGGGTTCTCTGGTGAACTTTGTATTATTATTACTGCTCCTTTTCCTGTTTCGTGGCGTGACACTTCATTTGTATCTTTATGTTAGCACTTATATTTGGCTATTTGGCAAGCAGGCATGAGTTCATTACAAAGTTGTTCTTTTGATTGAGCTGCATGTCAACCCAAGTTAATCCTGTTTTGGCTATTGTAACGTTGGTATAACAATTATATGTATATACAAGTGTAGTTGGCTTAATGGCTGTAGGATATTTTGTTGTAAAAGCACAAGGCAATTTATTTTTTTACTTATTCTATGCAGAAATGTCTTTCTTTATTTTACCAAGAAACTCTGACGGTGTTGAATAAAATAAATAAAGATTGGTACATTTCTGTCTGATTTCATAAAAGAAAGTTTTACCTGTCATGTATCAGCGATTAGACTACCTCCTTGTACAAAACAATGTTTTGTCATCTCCTTTATTGCTGTTATGGTGCATATTTTTCTAAGCTTGAAACGTATATTATTTTATGTATTCAAGAAGTGGTAACAACCCCAGCAACTAGCCATCTTATTCAGCACGTTATGCGTGAGATAAATCATAGCAGTAACTTTGACATACAAATCTCCTTAGCAGTATGGTGCTGTTTGTTGTAATTTACGTGTCCTCATTCTTGCCTTTATTCATTTTAGTATTATTGAGCAAAGGATAGTAGGTTTGCATAGGGATGAGTAACCGTGCAAACACAAGGCATGACTGGAAGAGACAAGACACACAAGCCTCCTTTGTCCGTGCGTCAATGTTGTGCAGTTACTCTGTCGTTATCAATCAAGAGGCCCAAATTGCTCTTAAGCTGTATTTGCTAATTCTATCTTATTACAATTTCATTGGCACATCATTGAAAGGACTGATGCACACAGGAAGATGGACACTTGAACTGGCCACAACTTTCACTGGCAATGCAGCGATGGCTACGTGGGCGGAGCCTATGCAGATGTATTACTGCGCCAAGTAGTCCGAACCTTTCGCTCGAGGTTGCAGTTTTCGGTTGCGCCAGCACTTTCCGCAAATGGGCGTTTTCGATGACTGCTTTCTCGCATGCATGTGGTAGATATATAATAGCCGTGTTAAGGCAGTCTAAAGATCAATCATACGTATATTTAGTTATGTAACGCTAATACATATATATATATATATATATATATATATATATATATATATATATATATATATATATATATATATATATATATATATATGAACTCAATTTCAGTCGAACTCTTACGCAAAACACAGTATTTCTGTAACTTTTGGAAAGTTCCTCCGAATATGCGCTCCGAAGGCTTGTTATCAGGTCTTCCCGAAGAGCATCCTCGCGTGTAACGACGTTCACGTCCTCCCAGACCTTTTCCTTGGTATGTCCAGCGCTCACCCAATTTTGTCAAGGTAGTATAGGTGCCTGTAAAAAAAGAAAGAAAGAAACGACGAAAAGAATTGAAGCATGTCGCCAGGCATAAGATGTTCGCAATTTTTCAGGGCGGTCGAAGGACTTAGGGAATTCGGATTGCTCAGCTGTTATGATTAAGCAATATCCAGGCACTGCATTTTCGTTAGACGCAATAAACTAAGCATATTATTCTGCGCAGCGTACAAACGCTGGCCTGGTGATTGGCGTGAGCTGCACAACGGGCACCGAAATGTGGTGACGCACGACATGCGGCCCCAAAAAAACAAAACGCCGCCGCTTGCAACGCTAACCTTAATGTCTGTTCCACGAGGATAAACAACGCATGGACTGTCAAGCAACAACGCTTGCGTTTGTGCACACAGCGCTTCTCTCAGCTGCGAAAGCTTTATGCTAACAATTACAGTGAAACGCAGTTCTCCGCTTTTGCGTTCGGAAAAAATCTTTTTACGGAAGAAATGAAGGTTCAGGTTTACAGGTGTGAAAAATCACTTATTCGTCCATACTCTATAAAACTTGCAAAAAGGGTCGATTATCGTACATACCGCTTTTAGGTGCGAAGTTCCCGCATGGTACGCAGGCACTGCCGCCGCCACAAGATGATGTCGTTTCTCTAGAGGAGAGCAGCGTTCCCCTTTTCCCTTGCGGAATAAAAACAGAATGTTATTGAGCAGCCTTTCCATTGTACGTTTAGGCATATCCATGTCACTATCACTGGTCACATCTCGAGCAAGGTTTGCGGCTGTCAGAATTTCATTGCGCAGAAAATACTGGTGTACTTTCCTTCGTAGAGCGGCTAAGGAGAGAGAGAGAGAGAGAAAACATTTATTTGTCATGAGATTGGGCGACGTCCTCGCAGGGTGGAGCCCTTAGTGCAGGGCCCCATTGGTTCGCGCCACTCCGCGTGCCCGCCGGATCAGCCGTCGCTGCTCTTGCGGGTCTGAGCTTGTCAGCGCAGTCTCCCAGGAGGAAGGTGAAGGTGAAGGAATAGGGGAGTAGCCCGGAGGGTGTGGGCACTCCCAGGTGCAATGATATACTGTGGGCTTTGCCCCACAATAGGGACGGTATGAGGGATATTGTGTGGGGTGGAAGAGGTGAAGATAAAGGAAACAGGGAAATGAATTAGTTTGAAGCTGTCGCCACGTGACGACATCTTCTCGATTAAGGGAATTATGTGGTGGAAGGAAGTGTCTCCTGGTACCTCTGTAATATTGTAGAGTTTCACTGTAGTTCCGTGGTGCTGTCGGTGCGCCGTCTGGGTTGGACAGCTCTTCCAATGGCGCCCGGTTAGCGAGCGCTCGGGCTACCGCATTAGCGCATTCATTACCATGGAGAGAGGCGTGTCCAGGTGTCCAGACGATACGCACCCTGTGTAACACTGTGGGGTGTAATGATGTAAGGATGCGGTGTGTGTAGGGTGTCACCCTTCATTGTGCCAAAGTCGTGCAGGCGGTCTCAGGATCAGTGACCACTGTGATAGGTCCATCCGGCGCCGGCGTGGTAAAAGCGTGTACGATGGCTAGGGCAATAGCAGCCTCTTCCGCCGTGCCACTGTCCACAGTGTTGAGCGTGGCCGAAGCTCTCAGAATGTCTGCACTATCTAGTACGACTAGACATAGGGCCCGTTTCTGTGGGTAGCGGACCACGTCGGTGTATAGGACTGGAGTGTTTGATGTGTCATCGCCAAATAGGCGAGCCAGGGCTTGTGCTCTTGCCTTTCGTCGACCTTTATGACGGTCAGGGTGCATATTCCGGGGAATTGGGGCCACGTGAATTTTGTTGCGAATGCTAAGCGGAAGAAGTATGCGGTTTTCCTGTTGTGGTTTTCTTGGTATTTGGTATCCTAGCCGGGATAGAATGTGGTACCCTTGCATTGTTCGTTGCAGACTTTGCAATTGGCTGTTAAGATGACCTTCAACTAGTTCGCGGATGGTGTTGTGCACCCCCAGTCGTAGTAGGAGCTGCGTAGACGCATGTTGGGGTAGTCCCAGCGCTGCCTTTAGTGCCGTACGGAGGAGGGTGTCCATCTGGTGCATCTCAGTCTGAGTCAGATTATGGTTGGGGAGGTGGTAGGTTAATCGGCTAATTCTGAGGGCTTGCACAATTCGGAGTACGTCTTTAAAAATGTCGTGAAGCTGCAGTCTCGTTCTGGAATTGCTTTCTGTGGCTGAGAGACGCAGCCGTCTGCGCTTCGATGACTTCAAAGTGTCACACTATACGTCGCGCTTAATCCAGTACACACTGCGTTCGCCAACCACAGTCATCTCGCCGACCTTCCGACATGCGTCCGTTACAGCTAGCTGCGGGTCGCTTTTGCATATGTGCGTGTAAACGTTGTACACGACTTCTTTGGCCTACGTGGGCGGCTTTCCCTTCGACAAATCTTGCCACGGATGCACGGCGGCTGGTATCACGGAACGCTGTGGACCTGCATCGGCAGGCGACGTTGACGTGCTGCAACTCGTGAACGCCATATTCGTTTAAAGGTGATGGAAAGGCGATACGAACGCCAGAAAACCGCAAAGCACGGAATAGCGGGAAACGAAATTCCTTCCACGCGCGAAGGTTTTTCTTGATTATGAAATTTTTATCTGGAATTAGAAAAGTGCAAGTTACTGTAACATTTTTATTTAGCCTGCATGGCGTAAATATTATTTCGGTAGGGAACTCCATTCAGGGGCGTAGCAGAGCAGGTGCAACTCGGCTTCGTAGACGGCTTGGTCACAGAAAGTGGTCGCCAGGCATAGAACAAGGAACATCGCTGGGGCCAATATTTCGACAAGGGCAAGGAGACAAGTCCTCTTGTCGAAACGTTGGCACCATTGAAATTGCTTGTTCGACTACTATTTACCATTAAAATGAAGTATTATTGTTCATTCTGAAGTATTACGCAATATGGAATAAAAATTTGCGGGGTGAAATGTCAAGAATCTGAAATTTGTCATGTGTTGTAGTACTCATAACATACATTACCACAACGCTGTGCTGCCAGTGGCCACAGCAATATTTAGTGTATTGGACGTTTGGGAAGGACCAGCACGGGTGAGAAGACCGCACGTCATATAGGCCTTTGCTGTCCAGCACTGTCCTACCCAAGGCGTCATTTCTGAATGAGTTACCTAGCGGAAAGCTAGAGTCTGTTTGCAATACGTTTTTTTTTCTTTTTTACTGTGGCCAACCTGAGCTAAATACATCATAGAGCAACGTAATAATATTCAAGGAAAAAACAAATTTTAAACAAAGAAAGAAGAGGAAAATAACTAAACCACAAAGGACAAGTAGAAACGCCAAGGAACGCGAATCGAATCTCGAAAAGACACCTATACTGTCTTTCTAAATCTATTAAGGCAAATTAAGCTACCACAAACGACGCAAGCACTGAGCCATGCCTGATCCGCACGAGACAAACTTAAGTTCTTGCCCAAGTCCAAAGCTTCCCGACATGTAATACCTCTTGCACCGGAAACCAATCCCTGCGAGGGAAATTTCTTCTGCGGATCAAAGTAGCTCCGTAAATGAGCATGCTTTGCTGCCTTCTCTCGCGCTTTGTCTTTGAGCACCCCTTCATTGGCATCCCGTACGACAGCCAAGTGGACCACCAATACTTCGTCATCAGTCTCGATGACTATGTGAGGCTTCAGCGTAGTACCCTCCCGAGGTGAGGTTAACCGAGGTTCTTCTTAAACCGAAGAAATGGGCAGAAAAATAACATGCACAGAAGCACGTTCTTATTATTCACTACTCGTTTGGCCAGCCTCATTCTCAGCTTGTACTTTGTTGCATTAACAACCATGGCAATTTGTTAATTGGCTTAGTGATTTACTGATGTCAGGAGATGTTGAACCTGGATTAATGCACCTTGAAATTAGCGCAAGAAAATATACAGTGACATTTTAGAATTGCAGGCTTGCGGTTGACCAGCAGATCATTTGATGGCATCAGCTCAGTTTCCAACCAAGCTTCCATGCATAGCTAGGCTGCACATTCCTTTTCGTCTTCGCTAGCATTTTCGTGCCGTTTCGTTTTTCTCGGGGTTGTAGTTGTGTTGTAGTACCTAACCGTTTACCTTTATTTGTATGGGGTAACGATGTTACGAAGAGAGCTACATTTTTCTCGTAAATTGCGACATGGTAGTACTAAAACATTTGTGAAACTTAGTTACAGGTACAACCTGGCGGCTCCTGCCTCTTGCTACCACCCCGTCCCGACTTAAGTCCACTAGACAGTTGGCAGCCTTAGTGATGATGCCAACGAGGCCGACAGGAACATGCGGGTAAACACATGTAACCAAGCAACGTCTTCTTGTCTGAAGCAGCTTGTAGCCACTCAGCAATGAAGGAATTACATCGAACGCAGTGCAGACTCTCTGCTTTCGGTGCAGGAATGCCCATGTCCACGCCTTTTGTCGTACGAGCCTAGAGGCAATGCGGATTACAAGGACCACAACGCAAATTTGAATACTTGCTGGAGGTCACTTACACAGTTTTGTTCTTGCTTAGCACAAAAACTACTTTGATAAAACTTAAGCAATTTAAAGCAATACAACGCGCTCTCAGGCGTGATATTATGCATTATTAAGATCACCTCAACGTTAAGTATAAAGTTAAACCTACTCTAAAACTGAGTTTATTGCAAGTTCATCCTCATCGCTCTGCACTGCTGAATAATAAGTCTTTCTAAAACCATTTTCGCGCTCACTACACGTTCCGAACACTTGAATTGCATAAATGTACAGCTTTGCGGGAAGCGAGCTCTCTGAAAATAAATCTAATACGCCATTTTGACCATTTCTAATGGCCCATAATAAAATGAGCAAGGGCTAATGATCAAGGAATGTATTTTTAACGTAAGACCTGTTTCCATTCTCTTAAGAAAATTTGTTCTGCTCTCATATTGAAGCAACTGGTTTTTTGGCTGTGCCTTCTACGACGCATAGTTTGGCGCCTTACAACAAAATTCACATGTAATGCTTACGCCTGTAACAGAATTTTCACCAAATATATTTCGTGAAGTGACCATTTGTCTTATAATGAAGAGTCTCCAATTTGTCAAAAAGAAATCCGAAGTGGTCGAGTGCCAGATTGGGACAGTTGGCATGAAATAACCTATTCAGAGAAGTGGTGCATACGGAGGAGCACGTAATACACACTTCACATTACGTTAACGTGTAATTATTAATCCACACAAGACAAAATGACAAGCATTCCATCCTATAAGGAGTTCCTCACATTTGTTTACACTTTTCGCACATTTATTTAACTTGAGTCTGGCGACTTGTATTTGCTTCATTATAATCCATGTGTAGATGGTAAGCTACAGATTTCTCATTAGTGAGTGCTTATAGATATGGATTGTGTTTTTCAGGTTGCCATAAAATTTCACCCAGGCCGTGCCATACACTCGGGCCGGGCCTCTTGGAAAAGACGCATAACTGGGCTCCATGCGTCGATTTCGAATGAGTCTGTGGCCAAGGCCGTGCCACTGCATGCAAACCTTCGTGACGCCTCCAGTGTTTCACCTGTTTTGCAGCTCTACCTCGGCTGCCATCTATCCAAACAGTATCACCAGTCGTGGCCAGTTATCGAACCATGATAATATGGTGGAGTGTTCCCTGAGCTTGACATTCTATTTCTCTTAGGATTCTTAGCAAATATTCCTATTATTCCAATTTATATGTGTCTTCAGTATCTAGTTCGTAATAGTTCATTTGGCTTAGAATTCCCTGCTGGGACGTCTGCGTAAGCAGGCGTTTGGTGTGTTGCGACACCACGTACCCGAGCACACGAGGGTTGGACCCTCCCGCGTGTAGCCGTGCGCGGCTTAGCCGTGTCCGGGGAAAGGGGGATCCTGGGGGTTGAGCCGATGCCGGGTGTTCGGACCTTTAAGGCCCCCCGGCGGAGGCAACACACCTCTTTGGCCTGCTTCACGTAGACGGCACCCCCGGACTGACCAACCCGGGGGAAATCGGCAGTCGCCTTTTCCTGTCCTCTCTAACCTTCGTCTTTCTCTCTCGCCTTTTTCATATTTCCTGTCTTCTCTTCACTTCGCCTCACTTCCCAGTTTCCCGGCGGCAAGGGTTAACCTTGTGTGGCTAACCTACCTTGGTTATGTCGTATTAGGTTATAGTTGAGGTGTACAGCTGGCGTGGGCAGGACATGCTTGCGAGTTCCTGCCCCGTCCCCTCGTTGGGCTCCATGGTGGGCGGCTGGCATCATGACCGAACATTAAACACACTTTATGGCTCCACCTCTCTCAGAAAATTATCGCACTCCAAAAAGAGTGCGGACCGAGGACATAACTTCCCAATTCTTCCAAAAAACAAACGAACATTTCCCCAGGTATCATGTCATACATAGTGAAGATCCAGACCAACCAGCTCGAAAAATGTCCCCATTCATAGTATCAAAATCTCTGACTTACGTCCTGGGCCTTGGCTACAAGGTGACGAAGCTAGCCAGTGGCGACGTACTCCTCCAAATCCGAGACAAAGCACAATACTCGAAACTCCCAACCTTAGTGTCCTTTGGAGACGTCCGGGTAACCGTAACTACTCACCGCTCACTAAACACAGTCAAAGGAGTAATATCTGAGCACGATTTCCTGAACCTTTCTGAAGGAGAGATGTTGGATGGTCTGAAACACCAGAATGTCACCGAAGTCCATCGTATCAAAATCCGAACAGACGACAAGAAAATACCTACAAAACACAGTCCTGACCTTTGCCTCCAGCGAACTCCCCGAATCCATAGAAGTAGGCTATCTTAGAATAACTGTAAGACCATACATTCCAAATCCGAGACGATGTTTCAAATGTCAAAGATTCGGCCATGGCTCTCAGAGCTGTCGTGGCCGCCAAACATGTGCCAAATGTTCATCAAATGCTCATGAATCCGTGGACTGTACCACTGCACCACTGTGCGCGAACTGTGAAGGGGATCACCCCGCGTACTCGAGATCATGTCCGACCTGGAAGAAAGAAAGAAATCATAAGGATCAAGACCAAGGAAAACATAACTTATCAAGAGGCACGAAAACGACATTCTTCAACATTTCAATTCAAAGCAAAAACAAATCTCGCCGATGTGGTGCGCAGGGGCGGCACACCACACCGGGCCTCGGCCACTGCCCAGGCAAAGCCTGAGGCAGGGCCACTCCCGCCCCCGGCAGACGCAGCTGCTCTGCCACCTCTGAACAAAGGCGCGCCAGCCTCTCAGTCGGCCGCCCGCAAGGCTTCCCCCAGTCGAGAGAAGCCCACAAACCCTACACCCGCGGGTTCACCGCGGAAGTACAGAGCCTCTAGTGAGGCAATGGACATAACACAAAACTCGTGTCTGCTGCAGCAGAAGCACAGCTCCCTGGAGCGAAAAAGAAAAGAAAAAACCCCAGTATTGGCAACCCGAAAACCAGCATCCTAATTTTTTTCCTACACTCATCAAACATGGCGTTCCTTATACAGTGGAACTGCCGAGGACTAATTAATAACTACAGTGACATAAAAGAACTGTTAAACACACTGTTTCCGGTGGCTTTATGCTTACAGGAGACAAACTTAGGTCCCAAAAAAAAAACATTTTAAACAAGAACAATGTCTTTCGGTCTGACCGAGAACTCGCAAGTAGACTGTCTGGTGGTGTTGCTATTGTAATTAAGACTGGTATTGCAACCCAAGAAATCAAACCTATAACCAAATACGAAGATGTTACTGTCACTGTCATTCATTTTAAGACGATCACAATATGCAATATATATCTTGAGCCACACCTAACATTAACACTTAATGATTTAGAAACCCTTTTAGAACAGCTACCTGAGCCGTACCTGCTAGTTGGTGATTTTAACGCCCACTCCAGTTTTTGGGGAAGTGCACACACTGATGCGAGAGGCCGTATTTTAGAAGATTTTATTTTAAGTAATAATGTTTGCCTCCTAAAAACCGGCAAAGTACATACTGCTCTCCGAGCACAAGAAAAAGGAGTTCCATAGATTTGTCTTTTAGTTCACCCTCTGTTTTTAGCGATTTTAAATGGGATGTCATCGACAACCCATACGGCAGCGATCACCTGCCTGTGTTAATCAGCCTAACCTCTCCACCCCAAGTCATCCCAACAAAACCACGACGGTGGAAGTTACATTTAGCCGACTGGGCACTTTTTAAAGAAAGGGCCAGCTTAGATAAAGTAGTTTCAGATGATTTAAGCATAGACGAACTGAATGAAGCTATCACCAACTGTATTTTAACCGCTCCACGCCTGGCAATTCCTCAGTCGTCAGGAGTAGTAAAACAGAAACACAAAATTTGGTACACACAAGAATGCCGAGACGCAAAAAGGAGACAAAACAAGGCCTGGGGAATTTTTCGTAGGTACCCAACGCAGGAAAATTTCATCAAGTTCAAAAAGTTCAGAGCAGAAGCCCGGTACATTCGCCGTAATGCAGAAAAAACTTCATGGCAAGGTTACGTGTCCTCAATAAATAGCACAATTACATCAAAACAAATGTGGGAGATGATAAAAAAGATAAATGGCAGCTACTCCTCATTCACGGTTACATTTCTCTCTGACCCTGGTATAGAGACAAATATAGAAGAACAGGCAGATATTCTGAGTGAATATTTTGCTGCGGTCTCCAGTTCATCTCACTATTCAGAATCATTTCTGAAATACAAAAACACAGCTGAGAGATAAAGACTGCCGACAAGTGGCGGTACAAATGAACCCTATAATGGCTTACTTACACTTCAGGAAATTAATAGAGTACTGTCCGCTGGTAAGCAAACTGCACCTGGCCCAGACGAAATACATTATCATATGTTAGCTCACCTCTCTGAACCGGCCGTGGAGGCACTTTTAAATTTTTTTAACAAAGTTTGGGTATCGGGGAAACTTCCCGAAGCCAGGAAGATGGCCATTATTGTTCCTTTATTAAAACCCGGAAAACCATCCACCCTTTTTAGCAACTATAGGCCCATAGCTCTGACTAGCTGTTTAGCAAAGTCCTTTGAAAGTCTATTGAATATCAAACTAACATTAGTGTTAGAAGACCGGGAGCTCCTGGATGTCCATCAATGCGGTTTTAAAAAGGCTTGCTCCACCACCGACCACCTTGTCCGTCCTGAAAATATTGTTCGTGAAGCTTTTATACACAGGCAACACTGCCTATCTGTCTTCTTCGATTTGGAGAGGGCATATGATACAACGTGGAGGTTTGGGATCATTCAGGACCTGGCTGAACTGGGCATCCGCGGCAGGATGTTGAACTGCCTGAAGGACTTTTTGTCTAACCGTACATTTCATGTCCGCCTTGGCTCAACCCTTTCAAGGAATTTTATCCAGGCAAATGGAGTACCTCAGGGATGTATTTTGAGCACAACACTCTTGATTGTAAAAATAAATTCTATCAGGAAAATAATTCCAAGATCTGTTATGTATTCTCTCTATGTAGATGATCTCCAGATAGCTTGCACATCCTCGAACATATCAACATGCGAACGACAAATACAGCTAACAATAAACAAACTAGCAACATGGGCACACAGAAATGGCTTCCGTTTTTCCCCACAGAAATCGGTCGCCATTCTTTTCTCATTCAGACGAGGCATACAAATAGATCCCACCCTACACCTGAACGAAAAAGACATACCCGTAAAAAGTGAGCATAAATTTCTAGGTGTAACATTTGACAGGAAGCTCACCTTCCTGCCTCACATAAATGCTTTGAAAAAGAAAGCTTCGCAGTTCCTGAACATACTCAAAGTGCTGTCGAGAAAACACTGGGGAGCCAATAGGACTTCTCTCTTACAAATTTACCGTTTAGTACGCTCTAACCTGGATTATGGATGTATAGTGTATGGGTTAGCAAGACCATCGTACCTGAAACGGCTAGATCCAGTACATAATTTAGATTTGCGTCTCTCCATCGGTGCATACAGGACATCACCCATAAACAGTCTCCATGTAGAAACCAATGAGCCATCACTTACAGATAGAAGAACCATGCTCACATGCTCGTACATTCTAAAAACCCGTTCGCTTCCCAAACACCTACGTTACCCCATAGTCACAGAGTGCACATCAAGAACACTGTTTAACAACAAACCACAAGCTATTAGGCCACTCCTCCTGCGTTTCGAAGAGATGTGCCAAAACGTCGGCATGCTAGACATATTGCCAAACATTGCCCAAAGGCGAGGTCCACTGCCGCCATGGCGCAATTTTCCTGAAATCTGTGATTTCACTCTGACACACTTCCGTAAAAAACAAATTCCACAACAACATATAATACAAGAATTCCTCACACTTGAAGAAAAGTACAGTAATTTTTCAGCTTTTTACACAGACGGTTCAAAAACAGATGCTTATGTAGGAAGCGCAGCTGTACAGGGGAATTGGAATAAAATAGCAAGACTTGCACAGTGTGCTTCCATCTTCACTGCGGAAAGTTATGCCATCTGTTTAGCCATAAAAAAATAGTAAATAAGAGACTCACGAACAGTGTTATTTACACAGACTCACTGAGTGTGCTCACGGCCTTTCATTTTGCAATGGCTCCTCTGCTTGGAGACCTCATACACAGCATTACAGCAGCCACAGCTCAAGGCCAAAACATCAGGCTCTGCTGCGTACCAAGTCCTGTCGGCATAAAAAGCAATGAAAGAGCGGATTTGTGCTCTGCTCAAGCTTACGGCAAGCAAATTAGGAATGTAAATATGCCCTATAGATATTGCGTGAAATTACTACGTAGTAATGCAAGGAAACAATGGCAGTCCACTTGGAACAACGAACTAAATAACAAGCTACAATTAATAAAACCAGTTCTAGGTGAATGGAAGTCATGCGTGCACCAGAAACGTTTCAAGGAAGTCATTATCTGCCGTCACCGTATAGGTCACACACACATTACACACAACTTCCTGCTGAAGAAAGAAGACAAACCAATTTGCACTTGTGGAGATGAACTTACAGTCAATCACGTATTAATTTCATGTTATAAACTGGAAAAGCTACGGAAAAAGGGCTTTTCCCCGTGTTATAACCAATGCATCCCTTTTCACCCAGCACTGCTCTTGAGTGATAATGCAATTGTGGATATGTCTAGCATTTTTAGATTTTTAACAGAAGCTGGTTTTCTTAAAAATATGTAAATCATCACGCAGTACTTCACCTCATACACCGCAGCCATTTCTCATTCCTGAGAAAAAGGCTGAGGACTTAATTTGATTGGTTAGGAGCCTCGAGATCCTTGCCCTGGCAAGGATGGCCGCTGAGATTACCGGACCGCCTTTAAAAGTTTTTATCAGTACCCATTGTTACAATCTTTTTATTACTCCATCACGAGGTAACTCTAACTATTTGGGCACTCAACACCACTGACGATTATTTACATTTTTATAAAATTACACGCAAAATTCTCCTATACCTCGAGCTTGGCGCATGACGGCCTTAGTTGCCTATGTGCCATAAAACACAACACAACAGCAACAACAATATCGCTTAGAATTCTGAGCATCATCTTCCGCTATCATAATATATACCGGTCTGTATGCCCATTTTTTGTAGTTATTTTGTACTTTTGCATGTGTATGTAATTGACATGTTCTTAATTCTCGTAATACATAAAGCTGGATTACTGACTTACGTCATTTTTCGTTCCATAAATAATCTACAGCACTGTATAATGTTCGAGCAACATAACAAGGGCTCTTGGGCAGGATAAATTAAGAGAAAAATTAATTATTTTAAGCACCTATATTATTTGAAGAAAGCAAGAATAGAGGAATCCGGAAAAAGAACACAATATTACAGTAGGGAAACCCGTGTGCCCGTCATAAGTGTGGTAACAATGTGGTTTCCTTTCAGGGCAGTAATACCAGTGGCACTGGCACACAAGGTTTGATGCATGACACCTATGATACCCTTGGGATTGGACAGCGAGACAAAGAGCCTTGCTGCACTCACGAATTATAAGGGTATAATAGGCCTCGTGTACACATTAATCGTGTTACACTTTGTTAAAATGTTATAAACTAGGATAACGTGCCTCAGAAAGGCTGGCAAGCTTTTCGATAGAATGACCTATCTTCGTCAAATGCGGTTTTGTCATCCTCAACAGCATAGGCGCCGACTACAGGGGGGGCCGGCTCCTGGGCCCGAGCCCCATCCGGTGGTTTCAAGGGGAGGGCTGCCCCCACCCCGGTCGCTGCCGAAGCCCCCTACCACCCACCCCCACACACCTAAAGTGTCATTACCAAAGCTTTGTCACCCACATCATTTGAGGTTTCTTTTGACTTTCCTCGACCTTTTCACTTTAAGTTTTACCGAGGATAATAGCTTACTGCGTCATTGTTGGCGCGTACGTGCACGGCATTTAATTAATACTTTCGCTTTATTTCTGCAAATCCTGTAATACTTTTTGTATTTGCAACTTTTTTATGTAACACTAATGTAACAGCTTTTTATTTACAGAATTGAATGCATTATAACACTTGTTTGTATATGTTGTATCCCCACCCCTTATGCGATAACCCTACTATGAGATCTTTAAGGAAATAAAATGAAATAGGGGGACACGCGCATTAGAAGCACTAGCGGTGGCTGCCTCATCCATATTTTTGAACTTAAATATTGTTTTAAATTTTCACTGTAAGCACTATGTACATACACAATATATTTAAATAAACACACAGGACAAAGCTTATTATATTTTGAAAAGATGAAGATAGTCAATTATTAATTATTTGTAAAGGTATGGATAGCTTAAGCCTAGAGAATTAATATGTTGCTCTTTGTTTTCCTGGCTTCAAAATGCTTTGCGTGCTTTTCAACCATGAAAAATATCTACAGGCTCAAGTGACCCCTGCGGCAGAGACTTCTACCAATGGTGTGTGAAATACACGTGAATGTTGCGTATCTCACTATTGCTTCTCTTTCCAGTAAGCAATTCTAACGTCTCATGAAAAACAACATTTCTAATAATTTACAACATTTATTAGGGATGGAAACTTAGTTGCATGCAAAGATCATAAATATATACAAGGTGTCCCAAATAACTGTCATGCACCAAGATTTAAAATAAAGAGCAAGGCTTTACATGAAGAAAAACCTAGGGAATATTGTTTATAGTACAGTGGAGTAGCTGCCTGTAATTTTTTCGTTACTGAGATTTATTTAGGTAATCGTAGTTAATTATGTTACTCAATACCCACCGTGGTTGATTAGTGGCTATGGTGTTGGGCTGCTAAGCACGAGGTCGCGGGATCGAACCCCAGCCACGGCGGCCGCGTTTCGATGGGAGAGAAAGAGAGAGACAAAAGGGAAGGAAAGACAGGGAGGTTAGCCAGTGTAAGTACCGGCTGGCTACCCCGTGCTGGGGAAAGGGGTAAAGGGATTACCAGGAGAAAGAAGAGAAAAAATAAACTGAGAAAAACTCATACAGTAACACGATGCTACGCGCTAAAACATTCAAACGCGGTCGCACAAATTTCAATGGGGGCGTGTTCACGTAAGGCTGCAAACACTATATCTTCAGCCTAGCGCACCAGTTTCAGCCCTGACTCTCGAGAGTCAACCTGTGATACACAGGCTCTCTATCTAGAGCCAGCTACCACCGACAATAACCGCACATGATGTCACTTTACTAACCCGTTAAAACAAACCTGCCGAGGATGACAGGGCTGCATTTGACGAAGATAGGTCCTGCTGTCGAAATGTTAACCAGCCTTTCTGAGGCACCTTATCCATGTTTATGACTTTTTACCACAGTCAGCGACTCGATCTCTCAGCCTCCTTCTGTTAGCAATTTACAGTGAAATCAGTAAGTATGCTTCTTTGAAATACAGATAATAGAGCCGCTAGTGGGGCTATTTGTTAGCTATAAGTTAATGTAATGATAGTGCAGGACAAAATGCAGTATTGGCACTAATCCTCAACATTTCCCAGCTACATCCAGGTAGCTGTACCGTACAATGTGCATGTGCTCAGGAGAGCTGAAAGCCACAAAAGAAGACGTAGTATCCACCCAAGGCTTTTACTAGTTGCATATCCTCATGTAAGCGCAGATTATTCGCCAGCTGTAAGTTAACCCAGCAATTACATAAATCATATATGTGAGGTGCCTCATTTGTATGTTACATGGGCGAAATTGTTGTGGTCTTGCTTGTTTTTTTGTTTTCTTTGTAATCACGAGTGACTTACTTGCCTCAAGACGCATTCTACAATCTGTTTCTTCATCACTGAGGGTCTCGAAAGTTAATTTATACATAACTGTCTATATTAATAATACGGTAGGCTTCGAGTTCAATTGTTATATCTTTGATGTTATGTTTATCTGCGAAGTAGTTTTCTTGTACATTGAAACACATCCACTCAATGAACAGTGCACACCCAAAGCATCAACACCTGTTCTTGTTTCCTACCTTCCTCTGGTGTTTTCTTAACCTAGCCCCGCAGGGGCGTCTGCGTGAGCAGGCGTTTGGTGTGTTGCGACACCACGTACCCGAGCACACGAGGGTTGGACCCTCCCGCGTGTAGCCGTGCGCGACTTAGCCGTGTCTGGGGAAAAGGGGATCCTGGGGGTTGAGCCGATGCTGGGTGTTTGGACCTTTAAGGCCCCCCGGCGGAGGCAACACACCTCTTCGGCCTCGGCTTCACATAGACGGCGCCTCCAGACTGACCCACCTGGAGGAAATCGGCAGTCGCCGGCAGAGACAGGAAAGTCTCTCTCTTCCTACAACCTTCGTCTTTCCCTTACTTTCCACCTTTCCTGTCTCCTTCTCTCTTCTATTTACTTCCTTCTTCTTTGCGGCAAGGGTTAACCTTGTGTGAGTAGCCAACCTTGGTTATGTCATATTGGGTTATAGTGGCAACGTACAGCTGGCGTTTGCAGGCCCTGTTTTTCAGGCCCTGCAGCGTCCCCTTGTTGGACTCCATGGTGGGTGGCTGGCGTTGCTGCCGTAAACTACACGTCCACTCATGGCTACTTCCTTCCCTCCACTGCCTGATCGCCCTCAGAAAAGAGGGCGCACTGATGAAGTCTTCCAATTTTTTGGCCGCCAAAAAGAATCCTTCCCGCGTTTCCATGTCATCCACTCTGCAAAACAAGATAAACCAGTAAGAACTATCTCACCCTTCCTTGTTTTGAAGTCGCTGACTGAAGCCTTTGGTCCTGGATATAAGGCGTCGAGGATGTCAAGAGGTGATCTCCTCTTGGAGCTCCGCGATCAAAAACAATATGAAAAATTATCAACACTAGTGTCATTTGTGGAATCCCAAATATATATAACCCCGCACCGCACGATGAACACCACCCGTGGTGTTGTATCTGACGATGACTTGATGGAGCTCACTGAGGCTGAACTCTTGGAGGGCTTCAGTGACCGGAATGTTATCAATGTTAAACGAATTAAGATGAGGAGAGATGGAAAAGAGATCAAGACGAAACACCTGATACTGACTTTCGGCTCAAGTGTCCTTCCCGAGTCCATCAAGGCTGGTTATATCAAACTTTGTGTTCGGCCATACGTTCCCAATCCTCTCAGATGCTTTAAGTGCCAACGTATCGGCCACAGTTCACAGAACTGTCGGGGCCGGCTGACTTGTGCCAAGTGCAGTGACAACGAACATTCCTCCGAAACGTGCCAAAACACTCCACATTGTGTCAACTGTGATGGCGAGCATGCCGCATACTTGCGCGCCTGCCCGTCCTGGAAAAGAGAAAAACAGATTGTGACAATCAAAGTCAAAGAAAACATATCTTTCAAGGAGGCACGTAGGCGGGTGTCATACCTGTCTAAGAGCAGTTTTGCCGAGGTGGCGTGTAAGGGGGCAGCGTCACAACGGCCTCCGGCGGCTGTCCGACCCACAAGCAGTGAGTGGGTCGGACTGCCGACCCATAGGCAGTGAGTCGGCAGTTACGCCATCTGCCTCTGCAGCGGTTGCAGCTAGCGCTGCTCAGTCAACACAGCAAGGGGGACCATCGACCCCGAAGGTGGGCGCAGCCGAGGCTACCCGCACCTCCCCGGCCCCTTCCAGCGCTGGCAACAGCCGGCGTAGCCAAATCCCGCAGGGTGCCCCATCGACCTCCGGGCTGGTGGGCGCAGGGGTCTTGCCCTCCAAGGCAGGACTCTCCGTTGTAAGTTCTCGCTCGCAAGAGCACGTGTCCGGCGCCTCAAAAGAGGCAATGGACACTACACCTGTCCTCAAGGCACACCAAACGCCTAAGGAGCGACGAGGCTCCCTCGAACGCTCCAGAAAGGGCAGAACCTCCGTTACAGGGCCTCGAAAGAGCTCTGTAACCTAAGGCATCACTTCCCTTTCCATACACACAGCACTTATTTACTTCCAATATGGCTACACAAATAATTCAATGGAATGTCAGAGGCCTTCTTAGGAACCTTGATGACGTACAAGAGCTTATCCAAAAACACAATCCAAAAGTGCTGTGTCTACAGGAAACACACTTAAAACCACAACACACAAACTTTCTCCGACTGTATGTCAAGTTCCGCAAAGATCACGATGATGCTGTCGTATCACCAGGCGGTGTTGCCATTCTTATTCATAAAAGTATTCCCTGTCAGCGTTTACAGCTACAAACGCCCCTTGAAGCAGTGGCGGTTCGAGCTGTTCTTCTAAATAAACTCGTCACCATTTGCTCCCTTTACGTACCCCCCCCCCCTACAAATTAACGAAACATGAATTCCAATCCTTTATAGATCAATTGGCAGAACCTTATGTTGTTCTTGGCGATTTCAATGCGCACAGCTCCCTGTGGGGTGACTCTCGTATAGATGCTCGAGGTCATCTTGTTGAACAGTTCCTTTTTCTAATGGTGCGTGCCTTCTGAATAAGAAGAAACCCATATATTGCTGTCTTGCAAACAATACCTTTTCTTCAATTGATCTGAGCATAGTTTCCCCTTCCATACTGCCTGAACTCGAATGGGAAGTTACGAACAATCCTTACGGACGCGACCATTTCCCCATACTATCAAGAATACTTAAAGAAGAATATCCACCACAGGCTCCTAGGTGGAAGATTGAGACAGCAGACTGGGAGAAATTCCGAAACTTAACTAGTATATCATAGGATGACATGTCGTCATTAGGAATTGATGCTGCTGTAGAATATTTTACAGCCTTCATAATAGATGCCGCAACTAAATGTATATCACAAGTAAATGGATTGGCATGCAAACGGCGTGTTCAGTGGTGGAACGACGATTGTAGGATCGCTCGTAAGAAACAAAACAAAGAGTGGGGGTTGCTACACACCTCCTCCACTGCGGAGAATCTTATCAATTTTAAACAAGTAAAATCCCAAGGCAGGCGAACCCGCCGACAGGCCAGAAGAGAGAGTTGGCAGAAGTATTTATCTGGTATCAACTCCTATACAGATGAGGCCAAAGTCTGGAACAGGGTTAATAGGATAAAAGGGCGACAAACATATTCACTTCCTTTGGTGAACACAGAAGGTGAAACACTGAAAGATCAGGCAGACTCACTTGAAGAACACTTTGAGAGCGTCTCGAGTTCAAACCATTATTCGCAATCCTTCTTGAAATACGAACAAATAGAAGAATGTAAGCCAATTATACGAAAATCCAGACAGAATGGACCTTATAACCAGCCGTTCAGCATTGCTGAGTTGAGAGCTGCCTTGACCACATGTAAAAGCTCTGCACCGGGACCTGATGGAGTCATGTACGAAATGATCAGAAGCTTACACACTGACACCAAACTTACACTACTCACGCTCTTCAACGCTATTTGGTCTACGGGATACCTCCCATCCACATGGAAAGAAGCGATTGGGGTCCCTGTTCTTAAGCAGGGTAAAGACCCTTCCTTGGCGGCAAGTTACCGTCCGATAGCTCTTACAAATTGTCTTTGTAAGTTTTTTGAAAAAATGGTTAACCGCGGACTTGTACATTTCCTTGCACTCAACAATATCCTCGATCCCTTTCAGTGTGGCTTCAGAGAAGGGCGGTCCACAACCGATCACCTTGTGCGCATTGAGGGAAACATTGGCGACGCCTTTCTACATAAACAATATTTCCTATCCGTATTCTTCGATATGGAGAAGGCGTACGACACTACGTGGCGCTATGGAATCTTGCGAGACTTGTCGGGAATTGGCATCCGTGGCAATATGCTCGTACTAATAGAAAGCTATTTGTCCAACCGTACATTCCGCGTGAAAGTCGGCAATGTATTGTCGCGACCTTTTATACAGGAAACTGGCGTACCTCAAGGAGATGTACTTAGCTGCACGTTCTTCATCGTGAAAATGAACACCCTTCGTGCTTCATTACCACCAGCCATTTTTTATTCTGTTTACGTAGACGACATACAGATAGGTTTCAAATCCTGCAACCTTACAGTATGTGAGAGGCAAGTTCAACAGGGCTTGAACAAAGTGTCCAAATGGGCAGAACAAAACGGATTTAAAGTTAACCCCAACAAAGGTTCATGTGTGCTTTTAACAAGAAAAAGAGGCCTCATTGCAGAACCCAGTATCGAAATGTATGGTCAGCGAATTCCTGGGAACAAAGAACACAAGTTCTTAGGCATCATACTTGATTCGAAATTAACTTTTATTCCACACATAAAGTACCTCAAGGTCAAATGCTTAAAAACAATGAACTTACTTAAAGTGTTATCCCACACAACATGGGGCAGCGACAGGAAGTGTTTAATGAATCTCCACAAGAGCCTCATCCGATCACGGTTGGACTACGGTGCCGTGATCTATTATTCTGCAGCCCCGAGCGCGCTAAAGATGCTAGATCCGGTCCACCATCTAGGAATCCGACTGGCCACTGGAGCTTTCAAAACAAGCCCTATTGAAAGCTTACATGCAGAATCAAATGAGTGGTCACTTCATCTGCAGAGAACATACATCAGCCAAACATATTTTTTGAAAGTCCACTCTAATCCTCTAAATCCGTGTTTTAATACCATTAACGATACGACGTATGCTACACTCTTTCATAATCGTGCCTCCGTAAGACAGCCTTTCTCGCTGCGTGTGAGGGAGCTTAGTGCTGAAATGCGTGTCCCAATCCTCGAGCTTCGCCCAATGCATCCAGCCAAGCTGCTACCTCCTTGGGAGTGGCAGCTGATACAATGCGATATATCCTTCATGCAAGTTACAAAACACGCTCCAGAGATTGAAATCCAAATGCATTTCCGGGAACTCCAGCACAAATACTCCTGCACGGAGTTCTACGCAGACGCATCGAAGTCACACGACGGAGTGTCCTATGCAGCGGTCGGTCCATCCTTCTCGGAAACCGATGTATTGCATCCGGAAACTAGTATCTTTACGGCTGAGGCTTACGCACTGCTGTCGGTCGTAAAGCATATAAATAAATCAAACCTCCAGAAATCAGTTATATATACGGACTCCCTTAGTGTTGTGAAGGCCTTGATGTCTTTCTGTAGCCACAAAAATCCGGTAATTAATGAACTCTACTCCGCACTATACAAAGCATACATATCTAACCAACATGTGATTATATGCTCGGTGCCTGTACATAGGGGCATTGAGGGAAACGTACTAGCGGACCAGATGGCCACAACCATTTCATTGCATGCAGTTAGTCCTACTGCTTCGGTCCCTGTTACAGACCTGAAGATTTTTTAAAGAAAACTGCGAAACCACCGGCAACGTATGTGGGACGCAGAAGTAAATAATAAACTGCACGTGATAAAGCCACAGTTAGGTTCTTGGCCCTCCATAACAAAATCACGGCGAACAGATGTCCTATTCTGTCGGCTCAGAATAGGACACACGTTTGGCACACATAACTTTCTTCTCACTGAAAACGATCCTCCAACCTGCGGTAGATGCGGGGAGAGGATGACCGTCCTCCAAGTCCTCCTGGAGTGTCAGGCAG
Source organism: Dermacentor variabilis (assembly GCF_050947875.1). Lineage (NCBI taxonomy): Eukaryota > Metazoa > Arthropoda > Arachnida > Ixodida > Ixodidae > Dermacentor > Dermacentor variabilis. Next base: position 99,383,999 of record NC_134577.1, read on the forward strand.
CCGAATCTGAGAGAAGGAAACATTTTTCTCTAGCATACCGGCAGCACATCCTCCTACATCCCGTAATGCTACTCGGTCCAGAACCTTTATTTGACACCAACACAGTCCTAAGTTTTCTGAAACGTGTTGTCTTGCATGTTGTTAGCCCCGCATGTTCGTAGCGGGTCCTCTCTTCAGAGGATGCCGCTGTGATAGCTCTTTCGTACAGCACATGTCTCTAGGCCCTTGTGTTTCAAGGGCTCTGGCGAGGCAGCAGTGCTCCAAGTAATTTTTCCATCTTATATATTTTCTATTTTGCATCATTCCTCTACGATGGATCTTAATGTTCATAGTATTCGTCGTTAGTCATCGCCATAATTTTATAGCACGTAGATTTTACGCACATTACAGCGACTATTCTTAGGCCACTTTACAGCCAAGTCACATCTTCCATAATACATCAACATTACCACTTGTAATGGCGATCTTTGGCCAAACCTGGTGCTTGCGCCACAAAACACCACACATCATCATTCTTAACCTAGCATTGGTACAATGGCCTGTCTGCACCAGCAAAAAAGTAGCAAAGTACGTAATGCCAAATGTTCAGTAGAGAATACAGAAACAAAGGTAAACGATAAATTTCCCGTTATGGCGTATATGCAAACGTTCACTTATAATTTCAAATATTGTGACATCCCGCCGTGGTGTGATTTGCTTACGTCATGAAATAAATTGCGTAGGATCTGTGCTAAAGCACACAACAAAGCAAAAGTTCAGTCAAGATAAGAGCGGCAATGGAGAGTTAAGCACCGAAAATGTTTTATTTAATGCACCATTAATGTAGCTTATCCGCTCCTCTTCTGTGGGATCACATACGTTGGGTAGACAGGCCTTTGCACCAATGTTACCTTAAGGGGCCAACAGAGAAGGTAGAAATCAAGTACATATATTAACACTTGGCTGCGCACTGTGTATTGCGTGGATGTGTTTCACTGTACAAGAAGCTTCGTAGTACCTAATCATAGACACAAAAATAAGATAATTAAAAATTACAATTCTGTGTCAGTCAACTTTAATTCAGCTTCAGTGTTTATAGAACCACTTCTTTCGGCATATCCTCCAAGCCATAGGGACGCCTTACTTAAGTTAGTCATGATTGCAAATTAAAAATGTAAACAAAGAAAGTCGCAAGAACCTTATGCGTGTGACAAGCAAATGTGGCACCTAATGTAACTAATTCATCTGTTTACTGAGGGCAAATTCCAGCCATTACGTTATCCGCTCTTACAGGATTATTTGTGATCAATAAAAGAAGCCTTGCTCACGTCTTTCATTTCTCTTTGTGTATTTTGGCTTCGAATGCACCATGTGTAGGGCATTGTTAGAGGTGCGTGTGTGTAGCTGGGTACAGTTTAGTTATCACCCGTTCTGCTTCCTCCCTTGTCCTCATCACTCATGCGCTTTCTTTGTCATAAAAAAATAACCTATCTTTACTGCATATTTTGCCAGCATGTTTGCTTTATGACAAGTTTTATATTACTGCAATCTATGTGAAGGTGAGAAATCTCAAATAAAATGTGTAGTGTAAATATTGCGGTAGTGTTTTTTAATATAGGTAATACTCAAGTTGTTATGGACTGTTGCACATTGTATGAAAGAATCAAATTGACGCGCAACTTTTTAATGTGGTGTTTTTGAGGCCAGCTTTCAACTGAAGCTAGAAAACACGCACGAGTTGCATGGGAAAAGTGCCAACAAGAGGTTAGGAAAGGTAAGGTAAGACAGCTGTTTTTGCAGTTAAATTGGATTATCGATTGCGAGCCAGTTCCTTTCAGGAAGCATTTTGTACTGCATAGATATTCTAATCTAAGTTGGAATAATGTTCTGGATTCACTTTATTATCCGGTCCTCCCTTCTGCAACACTGTAGCCCTTAATTATATGTTTTGAGTACCTGATTTGCTTAAGAGAATAAATCCCAAGTTTTAAATAAGAAAAAGGTCCACAAGTATGGTGAAATAGCTTTAGGTTAAAAGCGCTATTACATAATATAAGAGAGATGTGCTGTGATGAATTGAACTTTTGCGTGACTGACATGCTATGTTAAAGGGACATTATGGTTGAGAGTGGCATAGCAGTGTCATGCATATGTAGCTGCAAGGTCTATACTGGACGTCTCTTTAAAACTTTCTTGCGTGGTTGTTCATTGATTCCAGTTTAATAGTAAAGGAAAATGTTGTAGCAGCAGCGGCGGCGGCGCCGCTTCAGGATTACGCCGGCGCTCGCGTCTTCACGAGGCAGGTGCCGCTCTCACGCACCGGCACGAGCTAGCGTTCGAGGAGATTTTAAAAAATGCTGCGCTAAGAGATCAGTCGTGTCAGTTTCCTGTCTCTCTCTCGGAAGGCAGTTGTTGTTACACGCCTTTATGAACATTTTTGCCCTTAAAGAGCGGCGGTTAATTGGTTTGGGAAGTGGTGCGTGGGAAAAGGTAAGGGAGACAGTGAAAGGGAGGCCTAATTATCTACATTATGGGGTCTTATGCTTTCGCTCGTACGCTCAAGATGAACAAGCCTGGTCCCGGTGGCTGGAGCCTCAGGAACCACGAAGAATTCGTACAGTGACCGCCAGGACTAGTTGGCGGTCGCAGCCCTGCTGCGTCTCGGTAGTGCCCAGGTCTGAAGGGAAGTCGGTCGTCATTCCGTTGGGAGCGAAGCAAGGGCTCTTTGTCTGGTGCCATAGTACAGCGGGTAGTCCCGGATTAAGTGTTAGAGGTCCACCCGGGTGTGGCAGGGGCTGCAGGTACTCGCAGCGAACGTTCCCGGCCCCGAGGGTCTTCCTTTCTGCGAAAACGCTACACAAGGAAGGGAGTAAGGCGAGTTCCAGTTTGTACTTGCCGGGGCAGAACCTACTGCTCACGAGTAACAGCCTGGGAGGGAACAGGAGGAATGCCCATGGGGTTGGATGTAGTGAGGAAATAGCTGCGCCGGTGGCCCTTCGCTTTGGCTACTGCTTCCGTGGAATTGTACCACTGACTTTGTATTTCCTTGTCTTCAGGCACATTGTTCAGTAATTGTTCGGGTGGTCTCGACTGCGCGCATAGAAGCGTGGCACGTGCTAGTCGATGGGCCCGTACATTTCTTGGTATACTCGTGTGCCCTTGGATCGAGTGTAAGCGAAAATCTTGACCTTGGTCACGCAGACGATGCACGTGGAGGCGGAGTTGCTGGACCACAGCGGTTGTTGTGCGAGTGTCCTTAAAAACTCTAAAGGCATCTTGAGAGCAGTGGTGTTCAGCCTCTCTTGGAAATTTGTTAGCCGTGTGTTTAGCATGCTAGGCAAAATGTTCGATGATATACAGTTCTGCTGTAGAGCTGTGAACGACATGCCTCGTGAGGTGGAGTTTACTGCCCCGTTCGGCTGCTCCCATATTTGTCCACGCCCGAGTGAACATAGGCTCCTCCTCTGGTACTTCGATAGAAGCATGTACATAGACTATATGGCACCTGCCAGAATGGTCGTTACCCTCGCCTAGTTCGTGTGTATACTCGTCATGGTGTTTGGCGTGGGCCTGTCTCCTTGCCGACTGATCTTGTCCCATGTTCTTCGCCAGTGGCTTAGGGTGCGCAATTCGTACGTGCTCCCAAAGAGGAAATATGCGTGTAGGCGCAGAAAGTTTAGACATGTCACGCCCAATTTTAACCAAATTGGCCCTTGCTGTGTTTGTGGACTTGAGACGTGTCACATGAACATGATCATGCGTTGAAATAATATCAGCGATGTCACCCAAAGCGCAGCAGCTTTTGTGTACAGGGAATTGCGTGTGCCTTCAGAGTCCTGCCATTACTGTCCTTGCCTTGAGGCAAGGAGAGTAATGCGTTGAGGCGATCCAGCGTATGTAGCCTCGCCAGTAGATTATGTATGAGAGTTTTTCAATTCAATTGCTGCCTGTCACGGCTTTCTAGCTCCGTTTTCATTTTAGTTTTCTTCGTCGCTGTTTTTTGATACGCTAGCAGTGTTATCCATGGGCATTATGCTACTTCCTCTTTTCTGGGCACCACGGAACCTCAGGTGACCATCGAGCTGTAATTGTCACCAACCGTAGCTTATTGCGGTAGTTGTCTGAGCGGGAGCGCCCGAGCTGTTTAGCCTCCATTCTGGTCTCTTTCTTTCCCACTTTAGATTTCTTTCTTTCTTGTTTCTTTTTTTTTTCGCTGGTGATTGGAATTAGTAACCCCCCAGGGTTTTCTTCTCAAAGTGCAGCCACACGCTACATACGCAAACACTCTTTTTAGCGCTTTTTGCATTATTATATAGCCGCGGACTTCGTAACCACGATATCGTGTGATAATCTCTCGAACGTGACAAACGTCATAATGCTTTCTCTTAATGAAGCCTGTTCGAAACGCGAGCCATCATCAACACAGCTTTCTGGGGTAAAGCATGCTGACAAGCATGCTTTTTACGTCACGAAAGTAGGATGTAGTGGTGACGGGGCGTCAAAAACTACTGACAGACGGGCCCGCCAAACGGCAAATTGTTATCCTGCTAAGCACGAGGTCGTGGAATCAAATGGCCGATGTGGCGGCCGCATTTCGATAGAGACAAAATGCGAAATCGTCCTTGTCCTGTTCCATGAGGGCATGTGAAAGATACCCAGGCAGTTAAAATTATTGCGTATTCGCCTAGTACGGCGTGCCTCATAATAATATCGTGGTTTTGGCACGTAAAAGAGCAGAATTCTTTTTGTTTTGTTTTGCTATGAACGACTTCGTGAGTGCTAAAGATGCAATACGTCGCCTTCCAAACGGCTCCTAAAGAGGCGTGTTCACATGATGGGGAGCTTCTTTGCGTTCAGCAAGTCTGTGTTCATTGCATATCTGCTTTCCGATTTGTGTATCTTCGTTCGTTTTCTTAACCGCCCGATTCATGGCGAATCCCTCACTGTGGGTATGCGCCACGGCCACTCCGGTCAGCAGCAACAGCATCGCATGCAGAAGCAGGGTAAGCGCGATCGACATCAAGAGCCGAGAAGACTGATCGCGTCCGCCGCACTCGGGGATCGACGACTAAGATAGGCGGCCCCTCGCTGGCTGGCGGAAATGGCCGCTGCCGACACGGTCACCTTTTGGCTCGTCTGATCCGCCCAGATTGTGGTCCCGCCGAACCGGGTGAGTAGTGCGTGTAGTGATGTGCGGACCCAGTGAATCTCGACACTGCTCCCCAAGCTGAATAGAGCAATAACTCGCTGCATAGTCACTCTTGAGATAGGTGTCCTATTGATATATCAGCGCTGCCTTATGTTAGACGCATAAAATACGCTTCCTGAGAAAGACAGAAGTGAGTGCAGTTATCTTCGTCGCGCCCGTGTCATTTACCTTTCGTCTTCGAGCAATCTTTTTTATGTTAGCATAGCCTGTGAAACAAGGCGAGGCAGAATGCTTTCAAGAGGGAGACAAAATTAGTTCTCTCCATTTCCTCGTTCTTATTGACTTGCGTGCGGGGTATTAAAAGAAACTGGTATGATTTAGAGTGTTTTCAAGCTGTTAAAGCGTGATAAGTCCTCTGTCTGTCTACAGAGGGTGTCCCACCTAACTAGTGCCAAAATTTAAAAAAATCTGAGGGCAGCTTGATTCCAGCTAAATTCACTATTTCCAGATTGCATATAACAAAATGCTGTCATACGTCAGGCAGAATAAAAGCCGAGGACACCTAAGCCCTTCTTATGAGTTGTGAACGCGAAAGCATTAATGCCCACTTGAACGCCGCAAAGCAGTCCGAGTTATGAGCTCCTCGCAAGCAAGTGAGCGCGTTCAGACGCTTGGTCAGTTTCTTAGACAGCACAAGGCCAGTGTACTTCGATCCGTGACGTCACGTTTCCTTGCCCGACTGCCATAAAATCTAATGGGATCGCTTCCTAGTGCCACCGCTTTCGTCACGCCGGGCACGTTAATGAATATTTCGGGTGAAGTAGCATGGTGTCATAAAGCAGAGTGCACAGGCCTGGTGTTTAGAAGGCGCTGGTTTAGCCCTTTGTATAGGACACTCGGCTTCTGAGCTTGGGGTCGTTGGTTTGAAACACTGCCGCGGAAATATTAAACTGAAGCTTTCTTGGCCTGTTTCTTCGACTTTCCCACTGCTGTTACTGCTGCTGCTGTCAATCATTTTGTCACAATGCAGAAAGAACGTGGCTGCTGCCGCGGCAAAGGCCAGACACAAGCCCGAAAACTCTCGCACGCAGAGCGCTGGCGCTTCGTTTGTTGTACGACACGGGGCGGTCGCTATCTTGTAAATCGCCAGTTAACAGAAAATCACGCGTGATCAGCATGGAAAACAGTCCAAACTGCACACGAACGAGCAAGCCTGCGCTGGAACGGTGCGCGTAACAAACACCCCCAAAACTCTCTCGTGAGGCGTACAAACAATCCACCCATGGGTGTTCACGTACGAGAAGAAATAATAAAGAAGCGCGAGAGAAGCGAGAAATACAGGCAATAAACGCGACAAACAATGCAGTCAAAGGATGTAGAAACAAAACACATTACGAAAAATATTACAAAAATTAAAAATTAAAAAAAATTTAAAAGAATACATGAAAAATTCAACGCGATCACAAAAAACGTTCGACGGACAGTTGTGAGAACAGGTGAGACCGCACAGGCCTATCTGTGGCGTGTTCGTTCAAACATTGATCTGAAGAAGCGTCGGGCTGCTGGTACCTAACTGTCGAAAACAATTGCGGACCGGCGCCGCGGGTCGGTGTACTAGGCGAGTATGCTGGCCATGAAATCGCCACCTGCCAGCCACATTCTTCAGCTGTGTCGTGATGCACCACACGCTGCCCCGACTTCCAAGCCGCTCCGACAATCTCTGAAGTGCCTCCGCACTAGCTCGTCCCCCACTGCGCGTCGGCGACTGACGTAGTCGACAGGTCAGGTGATTTAAGAAACAATGGGAGCGCTTCTTCATCGGCACGTAAGCGGCGTCGCGTCTACGGCGACGCAGTGGCGGCCATGTCGAGAGGGGCAGGTGTGCATGCTCTTTGTGACAACTTACTCTGTGCCGAAAGTGCTCCAGATGGCAGTTTGACCTTCCTTTCAGCTACACTCTGTGAACGGTTTGAACCGTTTGGGGATTATCTTGTCCCCAAATAATAATCACGATCTATCTTGCCTGCATTTTTTTTCCTTAACGCTGCTTTGTCACGAGCGGCAAGCGGGTCATCAGCATGACATTGTGTTCTTGACAGGATGGTAACGAGCAGAGAGTTTTCAAGAAAGGGGGCTGAATCAAGACAGATGGCTGTTATTCTTTGGGGACAACATATTCCCCTAAGGTTGTGATTTTCTTTCAGTCTGACATGCGTGCGCCATACTCATCACAAAGCATTCGAGTTGCTTCGATCGCTTACGCAGCGCACTCTTGGACCGGTACTTGGGTGTCGAAGGTCAAGCGATGAAGACGGCTCTCTTCGGTCTCCTAATCGCCACGTTCACTGGATTTGTGGGCGTCCAGAGCGTGACGACACACACCCAAGAAACGCTGCGTAAGTTTGCGCTCTCCATTATATACCCAGGGCTCGAGCTGTGTGATTTTTTCCCAGGAAAATCTTAACGTCCTTCGTCAGGCGCGTTTGAGTGCACAGCGACTTTGTGGAGTCTTGCCGTTTATGTGGCGGCCGAACGTGCGCTACTCAGCGAATCGTAATGACAGTGCTGAAATCTTGATCCCAGCCCTTGTGCATAGCGCGTTGACGAGGTTTTCGGCAAGGACGAAAACGTATATCTGTTAATCTTGGCTAGGAACTACACGTTGCAACAGTGGCATCTGCAGATGGAACTACTCCTATGAATACGTCCTATGAATATGAAATATGAATATTTCATTATGATGGTCGTCTTGCAGAAGGAGTGGTCTCAGTGCAGGAAAGGTTTTACTGCTGCTGAGAAACCGGAGAATTGCCGTCTGCATGCTTTTGCCAATGGAACAAACGACAAAAAAATTAATGTGCAACCAACCTATGTCGGAGCCCTTGTGCTAACTTTGTGATCTTCTGTCGACTTTTGATGACTGGACTGCAGCCTTCTAATCCCACTGTGCCGCCATCTCATCTGCCGACGCGAATTTCATTAGGATGGTCGTCTTGCAGAAGGAGCGGTCTCAGTGCAGGAAAGGTTTTACTACTGCTGAGAAACCGGAGGATTACCGTCTGCATGCTTTTGCCATTGGAACAAACGACAAAAAAACTAATATGCAACCAAGCTGTCAGGCATCATGAGAAGCAAATCCGGTCTATTTATTGTTATTGAGTAGAAAAAAAGGAAGCTATTGTAGAAAGATTTGCCCGTCGCGACTGCGTCTGGTCGAGACTCCGGACATTAGTCAAAAGTCGGGACTGTCTGCAAGCCTTGTCATCGTAATCATCTATGATATCTATAGCATCTATGATATCTATGACATCTATGGCTATCTTTGATACCGATATACACGCGCTGGATGTCAACAACTGGCTGGGAAGTCAGGCGTTTACATCTGTAACTGTAAAAAACAAGTTACTTTAGGTATAGTGACTTGTCGAAAATAGCAGACGTCACATGCGCTGCAGAGCGCATGACCAAACTTCTTTTTAAATAAATGGGAACAAGCGAGGGGCAGCCGAACAGCTACGTAAGTGGTGGATGCGGCGCTATGTAATCAATGCTGTCAATGCTGAGACTAAGTTATGAGGGACGATGTACTGCAGTAAGCTAGAGAATTCGGCTAAACGTGAGACTATTCTACACATTCCGAACACTCAACAGAAACACGTTCGACGCAGCTTCGCGTTGCTGATGAATGGTTGCTAACCGATTAATGACAAAATGCTCCATTGTCTGGTGTCTGTATCCAAATACGGCCGACAAAGGCTGAATAGGCATTGATGATACATTTTGTGTCCTGGTTAATGTTGCGTCAAGTTCACTGAGACTGTAGTGAAGCGGTCGAAAATGCACGTCAGGTGGACCGTCATCGCCTGTCGCCAATTTTAAGCACCGAGAGGCGGCCAGTAGGCAATCGGTCAGCGCCGACAGCTCGAGCGCTAGCTTGGAACCAGTGACAAGCGATGGCAGACCACCTGATGTGCGTGTTCGTCTGCTTCACCGCAAATAGTAATTGTTTTTAGCGGAACTTGGCCATATAGCGATATCGTATAGTTATTTCCAGTTTCAAGTGGAGTTTCGGGGGGCTTTCTTTGTTCAAACGAGACATAAAGACGCCTAGGTATGAAAATAAAATAGTGAGATGACAGCCAAAGCAGCAACTCCTTACAAAGTACGCTTATCTATACGCATATTTTGAATCTCTGACCTACTTTGTAACGTTGTTTTTAATAGCTTTACAGGTATGGCAGTCGTCAACCTTCTCGTTACGACGATTAGCTAGTGGCATACATCAGGAAGTGGCCTGGACGCCGCGTGTACGAATGAGTTTGTGAATGGCGACAGAGGATTACTTGCCATGGTTATGCGAGTGTTGTTCAAATCTCTCGATGTTATTAATTAATTTATTTATTTCTTTATTTATTTCAATGATCGTTCATTTATTTATTTGATTGCTTATTTATTTTCCTATTCTGAACCGTCCCAAAGCTTTATATAGAGGAGGGCCTTCAAAGAATATAAGTGTCAGCGGCTGTCTCGAAGTTCTTGAATGTAGAGATGGCAATGATGGAGGCAGGTAGACGGTTCCAATCTTCCAAGGTTCTTGGTACTAATGAGTATGAGTAAATTTTTGTGCGACAGAGGGGTGCACCAACTCTTTGGGAGTTTAGTTATGCATTGACTTCCATAGGTCTACTTATGAAAGCCTACGTTTCTCGCTCAAGTTGGTTCCATATTTACGTTTCTTGCAGCCTACTCGGATGCAGGGCAGGCTAAGACCACTCGCGTATCGTCTGTGCTGTGCGCGAAGGACGCAGCCTGGAAGGCTCAGTTCTTGTGCGCCAACCGCTTTTATGCTCACGTGCAGCAGATTGAAGACGAGAGCGTAGCCGAGTCGCATGATGTCTGCAGGTAAGCGGAACCTTGGGAGATGTAGCTGCTCGCGGCACTTGGTTTGACTACAACCAACGTTTTGTTTTGGCTCGACTGGTTGTCAAACTTGCACTCGTAACGAGAGAGTTGGGGTCAAGAGTTCGAACAAAATAAAACGCAGACTTCCGCTGACTGACCAAGTCAAAACCGGCGTTTATAGCAAAGTCCTTCTTTTTTTCTATGCGATGCGACCAGGCGATTTTTCGGTGAATTCTGGACTTTGACAAACAAAATCTTGCGCCTCCGCCTATACAAGTTTCCTAATGTGTGTTGTACCACCATGGAAATGGCAGAATGGGGGTGTGCAAGAACTTGTTTTCAAAGTGGCTCGGCCTAAGGCGTGTTCTTTACAGCACAAATAAATCTTTCTCAAAATAAAATCGTATCAAAGAATTCTTTCAGTGGTATTAAATATTTCAATAAAGTTTCCTCATATATGGTACAAGAATCAAGCGAGGAAAAGAACTAAAGTATGATTAAAAGACACCTGCAGCGAGCGTAGACCTTGTCTTTTTTGCAACTTTAGCGACCATCCGGCAGTGCTCCCGTTTGCGTAACTGTAAAAAAAAAAGAATAAATTATCATCCAAAAGTATTGGATCTGTAAGCATTTATATGTCGATTCACGGCGGACAACCATCGCTGACGCGTTACTCTCAGAAGCTGAGTGCCGTCTTACCCACCGAGCTTGCAGAAGGCGAATACATCTGAATCATATTAATGTATTGTACCGCGTCGTCTGTATATTAAATTCGTAAGCATTTCTATGTCGACTCACTGAGGAAAGCCGTCGCTGGTGCATGGCGCTTAGAAGCCGAGTGTTTTACCCACAGAGCTAAACACTCACGCTTTCACAAGATGAACACATCTGGACCATATGAATATGTTTTGCCCCGTTGTCTGCGTATTAAATGAGTAAGTATTTCTTTGTGGACTCACTGAGGAAAACCTTCACTGACGCGTGACACTCAGAAGCCGAGTCTCTTGCCCACCCGGCTCAACACCCACACTTGCAGAAGGCGAATGCATCTGAACCCTATGAATGTGCTGTACCATGTTGTCTGTGTTGTCAGGCAACGTAGAAGATGAGCAGTCAGTGAGTTGAAAATGATGATAAGGACTGATGAGTTATATGGGTCTGATTGCGATTGGTAATGGTTCGACGCGAATGGATGAGGTGCTAAAGAGTGATAATAATTTATAGTGGCAGTAGTAATTCTGATAAGGTTGATAAAGGTCGGATCCTGTCCTGTAAGGTTAAGGAGCGATAAAGGTTGCAAGAGTCGATAAGGAATGGATCGAGTCTCATAAGGGTTGATAAGGGTAGTATCATGTTCGATAAGCTGGATGACGACCAATCAATGCTGATAAGGGTCGATAAACGTTGGATCGAGCACGATCAGCTTGAATACTACCGAGGTGATAAGGGGTTATACTGGTTGGATCAAGAGCAAATATAGATTATAAGGCCAATAAAGCATACATATAATGAATCGTTTGCTGCTTCGTCAATCGGGGAAAACATACGTCGTGGCGTATGCGGGGAGACGAGCAAGGGGCACAATGCTTATGCATACTCAGACAACTCTACATAATTATTCTTACATATTGTCGCGTATACGCAGCTTTAGTGTACGCGCTGAATGAAGATCCAGGCGTTTGCATGTTATGAAACGTAAGCGGCGACGCGCGATCCGAGATGAACTTTGTTGTCCTCTTCTTCAGTCCCCTTGCTGTGCCACCCCGTGTGGCATTACCCCCTCTTCAAAAAAAAGAAGGAAACCATACAGAGGCTTGACGTGAGAGCGCCGAGATGGCCTAGGACGAACACATAGGCAATAGTCCCAATCACTGTGGTTTGCGATATAGTCACAAGGCACTGAGGGACGACCAACAACAGAAACTAACCTAAGTGGCTGAAAAGGCCGAATATAAGGGGCTATAGTACGGTTTCAACCGCACAACATGCACAATCTCAGATTGCGGTTGTCGACGTCGGAAAGGCTGGTTTCCATCAGGAAGGACCTCTTAATTCACTAATTCGCTGCAACACCCCGTAAGGTCCCAAGTAGCGACTCAAAAGCTTCTCGGATAGTCCTTTTCGGCTCACGGCAGTCCGGACGAAAACTTGATCACCCGGTTGGAACTCGACATATCGATGGCGGAGATTGTAACGCTGCGCATCGATGCCCTGTTGTTGCTTTATGTGTACTCGGGCATGCTGACGGGCTTCTTCCGCGCGTTGCACGAGAAGTTCGGCATCTTGAGCGAGTTCGAGATGAGAGATGTTGCCGCATGGCAGCATTGCTTGTAACATAGTCTGCACTTCACGCCGTAAACGCGGTAAAACGGCGTGAAGCGTGTTGTTTCTTGCGTAGCAGCGTTATAGGAAAACGTTACGTAAAGGAGTATCTCGTCTCACGTCTTGTGCTGTACGTCTACGTACATAGACAGCACGTCAGTCATCGTTTTGTTCAGTCGTTCGGTCAAGCCGTTTGTCTGCGGATGATAGGCAGTTCTCCTTCGATGGGTCGTGCAGCTGCGTTTAAAAACGTCGTCAATGAGCGGTGCTGTAAAGGCTTTACCTCGGTCTGTGATGACGTGTGATGGGTCGCCATTCCGTAGGACGATACTCTGTATGAAAAACTGAGCAACCTCGGAAGTTGTGCCTCGAGGCAGCGCCTTTGTGTCAGCATAGTCTGTGGCGACGATTATCCACCTGTTGCCAGATGACAGTGACAGTTGAAACAGGCCCAGAAGATCCATATGGACCTGGCCGAAAGGTTTGCCAGGTGAGTCAATCGGATTCAGCAATCCCGCAGGCTTCACAGCTGGCGATTTTCGGAGCTGGGATTCACGGCAGGCTTGGATGCACTGCTTAACACACTCGGCAAGTTTCGGCCAGTAGTAGGATTTGCGCACTCTATCAAGCGTTCGCGTAAAGCCCAAATGGCCAGACGGAGGCCCGTCATGACAGTCGAAGAAAACTTAGGCACGGAGGTCTGCTGGAATGACCAAAAGGTAGGCCTTGTTGGCGGCAGCGGAGTTCTTATACAGGACGCCATGTCGTATACAAATAGACGACAATCCTCGAGCGATATGCCGGGGTACTTATGGGTTTCGTCCTTCCAGATGTTCGAATATAGGCCGGAGTGCGTCGTCTGCGCGCTGTCGTGTGGACAAATAGTAAAGCTTACGGCCCCAAGGAAAGCGCCGTCGTCCTCCAGTGTCTTGGCCGGTAGTGTCGATAGGGGCGCGCGAGAGTGCATCAGCGTCTTCGTGTATACGGCCCGACTTGTACACAATGGTTAGGTCGTACTCCTGCAAACATAGACTACACCGTGCCAGTCGTCCAGAAGGGTCCCGCAGATTTGCAAGCCAGCATAACGAGTGATGATCGGTTACAACTTTGAGTGGGCGGCCGTAGAGGTAAGGTCAAAATTTGGCCAGCACCCATACGACGGCAAGACAATCTTTCTCCGTGGTGGTGTAGTTGGTCTCTGCACGCAATAGCGTGCGACTTGGGAAGGCGATCACTTTTTCAATACCTTCCTGCCGTTGTACAAGCACCGCACCAAGACCAACGTTACTGGCGTCTGTATGAACTTCCGTGTTCACCTCCTCGTCAAAGTGGGCCAAAACTGGTGCTGACATCAAACGCTGTCGAAGCTCGGTGAAAGCAGTCTCTTGCTCTGAGGCCCAGACGAACGATACATCGTCTCTCGTGAGACGAGTCAGCGGCTGTGCCATCTTCGCAAAATTTTTGATGAAACGCCGATAGTATGCGCAAAGGCCCAGGAAGCGTCGGACAGTTTTCTTGTCGGTCGGTTTTGGAAATGTGGCTAAAGCGGCACTTTTCGCGGGATCGGGGCTAACACCTTCCGTGCTGATCACGTGTGCCAGAAACATCAGCTCCTTGTAGCCGAAATGACACGTCTGAGGCTTAAGGGTGAGGTTAGCTTATCGGATGGCTTCGAGAACTTGCCGCAGTCGTTTCAGGTGGTCGTCAAATGTTGCCGAAAGAACAACCACGTCATCGTGGTAGACGAGGCAGCTTTTCCACTTCAGACCAGCGAGAACGGTGTCCATCATTCACTGGAAAGTTGCTGGTCCCGAACAGAGACCGAAAGGAAGTACTCTGAATTCGTAAAGTCCATCTGGAGTGACGAAAGCAGTTTTTTCGCGGTCTTGTTCATCTACCTCAATTTGCCAGTAACCGCTCTTTAGATCGAGAGACGAAAAATACTTAGCTCGGCGCAATTTGTCTAAAGGGTTATCGATACGTGGTAGTGGGTACACGTCCTTCTTGGTAACATCGTTGAGGCGTCGATGCTCAACACAGAAACAAAGCGTTCCGTCTTTTTTTTTTTGACCAGAACGACCGGGGAGGACCATGGACTGTGCGAAGGCTGAATGACACCATCATCTAGCATCTCTTTGACTTGGGCTTGAATTGCCTCACGTTCATTCGGCGAGACATGATAAGGCTGCTGTTTGATGGGGCGTGCGTCGGCGGATGTCGTTATTCGGTGCTTCGTGATCGGCGTGTGGCCCACCTTAGTAAACCGAGCGAAGCACGCGCGGAATTCTTTCAGAAGTTCCTGCAGTGCGCTCTTTTGGTCGTCCGTAAGCTCGGAGTCTACATCGATGTCTCTGAGTGAACCGTCGTCTGTGTCCACTTCAGAAGCAAAGCACTCGACGATGTCCGTTAAGGTGACGGCAGTGCCACGAAAAATGTGCCGATGCTCAAAGGTAAAGTTTGTAACGAGGACCGCTGCTTGGCTATCACGAAGTTCCACAATTAAGGCTTCGCGCTACACAAATACCTTGGGTCAGCAGCATAGAAATGGTATCTTCTACAATGGCTTCACCGTCTTGTAGCTAGTCGGACTTAACCGCAACCATAACACTCGCAAGCGGCGGTATCGTGATGCGGTCTCCGAAACGCGAAGCGCGGATCTGTGTCCAATGGCGTCGGTCTGTGTTGTTGCCCTTTTTGTCGAGAAAGTGATGCAGCGCTCGCGGAGTTCAATAATCGCGCCATATTCTCGGAGAAAGTCCATCCCAAGGATTAAATTGCGGGAACTCTTGCGTAGAACCAGACAAGTGGCGAGAAAACCAGCACCACGAATTTCTACTCTGGCCGTGCATAAGCCAAGCGGTGTGACGACGTGGCCACCTGCCATACGAACTAGTGCCCCATTCCAGGGCAACGTAACTTATTTCAGAACGCTCGCCAGTTTGCCACTAACAATAGAGTAATCGGCGCTGGTATCTACAAGTGCACTCATTTTTCTGCCGTCGATCAACACAGGTATGTCCAGTGAAATCTTGTTGGCGGGAACTGGTTCTGGCGTCGTCGTGTTTTCGTTGTTCTGCGGTCGGAACGATACGAGGTCTTCAGCGCCTCGAGTATCAGCGGCCCCGCCTCGGAAGGTCGCTGACGTCACTTTTCCCGGCGTGGACCTAATGATCTCCCTTGCGTCGTCCTCGAGGTGGTATCACGAGCAGGCAAATATTGCGGCGGTGAGGGTGAGCGTGACTGGCGCTGCGATGTGCCCGGCCTGTGCTGCTGTTCGAGGAATTCTGCGATGTCGGCAGGCCTTTGGCCGAACCTAGGTCGAGGCGAATCGATAGAAAATAGAAAAACCCCGCAGTCCGAGTCGCCGGTAGGGGCACTCCCGATACACATCACCAGCTTCGCCGCAGTGGTAGTACAGCGGTCGTCGATCGGGTGCTCGCCAAACCTCTCATTTCCTCGCGGGTGTTCGGCGGGCGTAGAAGTACAGTAGCGGAGTTGTCGGAGCGCCTTGCGCCGATGGCAACCCGACTGGCGACGCAACATAAGTAGGCGCGAAAGCTTGGGCGGGGCTCAGTAATGTTTCTGCGTAAGGCATGCGCGGGACTCGCTTGGCAGACGTGGTGCTCCACTGCTGGAAAGAGATGCCTGGGGTGCCTGGTGTACTTCATTGCCTACGACGCTGGTGAGGGAGCTGACTGGAGGTGGCGACGTACCGTGGTGCTTCTGTAGCTCGTCGCGAACCACTGAGTGAATCAGCTCGCAAAGCAAGGCGACGTCGCACCCGTAGCCTACCGGCGTATCCGGAGTGCAGGCGGCATTTACTTGTCGGTTGTATATGTTCGACAGTTGCTGAAGCGTCTTCTCCATCGTGGTGGCTTGGGTGAGGAACTCCGCAACAGTCTTGGGCGTATTTCGAACAAGAGCGCCAAAGAGTTGTTCATTTACGCCTCTCATCAGATCACACGCCTTCTTCTCTTCCGACATGCTCGGATCGGCACACTGAAAGAGACGCATTATGTTCTCCACGTACATCGTGACGCTCTCGTTTGGCTTTTGAACGCGTGACTGAAGGGCTCGTTTTTCCCGGCGATCGGGGCTGGAGTAAGTCTCCAGTAGCTTGTGCTGGAACTCAGTTGAGGATGACAGGGCACTTTCGCGGTTCATAAACCATGTGCGAGCATCATCCTGGAGGCTGAAGTAGACATTCCTGAGTTTGGCGTTGTTGTCCCACTCGTTAAACGCAGCCGCGCGCTCGAACTCCGCCAGCCAGTCTTCGACGGCTTCAAATGTGCCTACATGAAAATCCGTTGGCACTTGGGGGTTCAGCAGCGTTAGGTAAGTCGGTGTCACCCCGTTACGTAGAAGTCGCAGTGGTCGCAGTCATCACTTTTTCCTGGAGGTTTCCAAATTCTGGGGCGAGGCCTCGGATTCGCCGGCTTGTGCGGTGAACTGGAGTCAACTCCAAATGTGGGGCGAAGTTCTTGCTGCCCAGTGGGGTCTCCTGCATAAGTTGAGCCTACCCGGCACCTCCACCAAATTGTCGCGTATACCCAGCTGTAGTATACGCGCTGAATGAAGATCCAGGCGTTTGCACTTTATGAAACGTCTGCGGCGACGCGTGGTCGGAGACGAACTTCGTTGTCCTTTTCTTGAGTCCCCTTTCTGTGCCACCCATGTGGCAATATTATTACTGAAAAGAGAACAGCGATGTATTAGTTCAAAACTGGTACTGCGCCGCATAAAACCCCTAGTCAGCGTATTAATCGTTTTTGTAGAAACTTAACTGTACGGCAGACGGAACATTGCTTGCCAGAGGTGCCTTGAAGGTGTGCTGGAAGGAAACACGAAGGAAAGAAAGCCCGAAAAGGTAGGAGGTCGCCGACGGCAGAACCTACTTCCACAGGCTCCCCACAAAGACGGCGATGACAACAGTACCGCCAGAGGTTATTTAAGGCCCTCCTGGCCCCTGTGTTAATCGGAACCGCTCGAGACTCGGATAACAGTGACAACCATGTACCAGTGAAATGAATACAATATTTTCTACCTTTTTTTTCATCATCACGATGCCCGGCTTCGTCGTCGTTTCCTCATTCTTGTGGCGAAGACCCATCTCACCCGATCGAGATCGTATCAGCACATCCACACAGCATCCACCTGAATGCCTGCTGTTGATGTACGTGGTACACACCATCTATCGCTGTTGTACTTCACTGGCCATGAAAAACTACGCATAAAGGTGTATATTTTGCGTAAATTCTCAGAAAAATATTTCGCGCTTCCCTATCCTGTTTTTTCTCATTATGCAGAACGAGATACTTTTATGGGCCGGATAGTTTAATGCAACACATAACAGTAAATAGTTTTTAAGAAAAACATGCTGCTGCGAACACGACGCTCGCACAAACTTGTGCCGCCGCCTATCACCAGCCGAGTTCCCCAGCTGTCGACAGGTGGTGACACGACATTAGGCTAGCGCCACCTTCGCAGGAGCTAAGCTTTCCCATAAACGATTGTAACTTCACGTGGTTTTCTCAGAAACAAGAGGAGTAACCGCATAAAGTGTTGCATTCAATTTATCCAGACCATAAAATCTATCTTTCTGCAAACTTTGGGTACGAACTTAGTAACGGTAAAGTGAAAATGCATTTTCTAACAGTTCAGGCGAAATACGCTCGTGCCTGTAGATGTACGCAAAGGTGGAAGATGTACACGTTTTAGGCCACAAAGTAAATTTTCTAAAAAAAGCTCGTATGTTCAACAATATTCGGCATACGCGTTTGTAGCAGGTGTATAGAACATATCTTGCCGTCAAGCGGGCTCGGCCAAGTAAAACCGCACTCTTCCATGCAGTACAGTGAGCCGCTTTTACACTTGCCTGGATACTGTGCTGCACGACCAATCCTGCGAACACGACGCCGAACTCATGGGTCCTGCCGAGTACTTCCCCAGGTTGCTGACCCATAAGTATCACAACGTGTGCGCTGCAGAACTGGAGCTCACGGCTCAGCTACTCAGAGGTAAGCCCAGCCAGAAACGTGCAATTTGTGCCGCATGCAAAGCATTAGGAACTTGAACGCTTCCACTATTGAGGCAAATACTGCTCACTTTAATTTCTGGTCATGCAGAGTCCATTGCTCGAAAAAAAACGAAATGCTGTCATTTGTACAAACAACCGGATTAGGGCAGTTTTTGCTAGTAATTGGATTGCTTAGCTATCCTAAAGAAGGCGTTCAGGCAGTTAAAGAAGTGAAAGCGCAGAATCTGTAGTCGAGGGATCTAGGCGGCAGAGAGCTCTGTCAGTTCGTGATGCACGAACTTGTTTCATAGAACTGAAAACTCGCTTCAGCATGTCAACTAAATGTTCCGCGTATCACCGAAACGTTCTGGGCACTCTGGGCTCCTTGAACACCGGCGGCTTCAAGCCTTTCTGTGTCTGGGGCTGGCATACTCGTTGGCCAGGGGCGATGCCCTTTTCGCTTCACTTTTGTGACGCACTGCACCATGGTTATTTTTACTTTTCTGCCCTTGGCTAAGAATATAGACGTTAACTACTGACCATATAGTCTATTTTGTAGATACAATAAAATCAAAATCAAATTAAAAGGCGAGTCAGCAGAGTTGATACCGACTAAAGATCTGCTTGGGCGCATTGCTGTAGAATGTGGTTTGTTGTTTATACTGCACTCACTTCCACATCGTCCCGCAATATTTGGACTGTATTGCCTCCAGGATCGGCCCATAATTTTAGTTGAGTAAGCCGACACTTCCCAGACTTCGGCTTCAGGCGCGCGCAATTTGAACAAGCACATCTGTGCTTAATTTCGGCCTTGAATTGTGGCGTTTTTTCGTGCCAAAACCACGATCTGATTTTGAGGCACGCCGTAGAGGGGGACTCCGGAAATTTGGACCACCGGGGGTTCTTTAACATCCAACTAAATCTAACGGGTGTCTTCGCATTTCGCTTCCATGGAAATGCGGCCTCTGTGGCCGGGATCCGATCGCACGACCTCGTGCTTAGCAACCCGAAACCATAGCCACTAAGCAACCACTGCGGGTTTTAATTTCGGCTTTGTCGCCCTAATTACGAATTATTACTATTCCGTGCATAGCTATACGCTAACTTCGTGCTTCTTTCTCATTCCAAGCTTCACTTTGACGCCTATCCTTTTTTTTCGTTTTCCTACGTGTATTAGAAGGCCTCAAATTGCCTTAGTTTGACAGAATTTGGCGCGAAGTGACGGCCACATACCTCCTACAAGCCTCAAGCCAATATGAAGTTTTCAAGAAGAGCTCGTTTTGAAAAACTCTACTATAGGTTATGCCTTAAGAGGAAGCTTTAGCTCCTGCCCAACTCCGACGCGGCCTATTCAAATACATGTAAAACGCAAAAACGTTTTTCTGGGATAAGCCCTGGACCGATTTTAATGAAATTTGTTGTATATAGTTAAGTTCTAGTGACTGTTGCAAGCGGAATTTAGATTTAGAGCCTGAATTTTGTTAGAAATATTTTCAAATATACGACCGTTGGAAAAAAGTAGAAGCACGAAGTTTACAAATTCATAGCTCTGCATCAAGAACAGCTATCGCGGTTCTGTAAACGGCATCCATTAGATCATTCGAAGCGGACAAATTCCATGTCATTTTACATCTTACGTGAATTTTTACGTTGGTTACAAGTGTTCTGCCAAAGGTGTATTTCCATATTAATAATTTTTTTTATATTTATGTGTAACATATCGGTTTTGGCCACTTTCGATGTAATATTATATGCAATTCCCATAATTGTATCATCCTTTTTCGTTGTTGAGTTACACAGTTGTAAACTTCATAGATTCGCCTCACGAAAATTTTCGATTTTTGCCGATTTTTAATAAAAAATTGATGACCTAAGTCAAAAATTCCTAACCAACAGTCAGTAGATTTTAAATTTTTATTTTAAATACAACAAACCTCTTCAAATTTGGTGCTGTTGTTGCCGAGAAAAACGAGTTCTCCTTTTACATGTATTTAGATAGGAGCCCTCGAGCTAAAGCTTCCTCTTAAGTTTTCCGCGCTTACATAGGAACCTTGAGGTGTCACACTCAGCGTAGGAAAACGATACTTTGGTGCTTACAGGTTTAGCAACCTGTAAGGCCCAAAGGTTTAACACTGAAGCCTAACTTCAATGCTAAATAATTGTCACTGTTCGTTTTTCTATATTGGAGATATAATCCAATCCTTTATGTAAGACCCCGTGATATGGGGGCCTTTAAGGACATAAATTGAACTCATCATCATCATCAGCCTAGTTACGCCCACTGCAGGGCAAAGGCCTCTCCCATACTTCTCCAACTACCCCGGTCATGTACTAATTGTGGCCATGTTGTCCCTGCAAACGTCTTAATGTCATCCGCCCACCTAACTTTCTGCCGCCCCCTGCTACGCATCCCTTCCCTTGGAATCCAGTCCGTAACCCTTAGTGACCATCGGTTATCTTCCCTCCTCATTACATGTCCGGCCCATGCCCATTTCTTTTTCTTGATTTCAACTAAGATGTCGTTTACCCGCGTTTGTTGCCTCACCCAATCTGCTCTTTTCTTATCCCTTAACGTCACACCCATCATTCTTCTTTCCATAGCTCGTTGCGTCGTCCTCAATTTCAGCAGAACCCTTTTCGTAAGTCTCCAGGTTTCTGCCCCATATGTGAATACTGGTAACACACAGCTGTTATACACTTTCCTTTTGAGGGATAGTGGCAACCTGCTGTTCATGATTTGAGAATGCCTGCCAAACGCACCCCAGCCCATTCTTATTCTTCTGGTTATTTCAGTCTCATGATCCGGATCCGTGGTCACTACCTGCCCTAAGTAGATGTAGTCCCTTACCCCTTCCAGTGCTTCGCTACCTATCGTAAACTGTTGTTCTCTTACGAGCCTGTTAAACATTACTTTAGTTTTCTGCAGATTAATTTTCAGACCCACCCTTCTGCTTTGCCTCTCCAGGTCAGTGAGCATGCATTGCAATTGGTCTCCTGAGTTACTAAGCAAGGCAATATCATCAGCGAATCGCAAGTTGCTAAGGTATTCTCCATCAACTTTTATCCCCAATTCTTCCCACTCCAGGCCTCTGAATACCTCCTGTAAACATGCTGTGAATAGCATTGGAGATATCGTATCTCCCTGTCTGACGCCTTTCTTTATAAGGATTTTGTTGCTTTCTTTGTGGAGGACTACGGTGGCTGTGGAGCCGCTATAGATATCTTCCAGTATCTTTACATATGGCTCATCTACACCCTGATTCCGTAATGCCTCCATGACTGCTGAGGTTTCGACTGAATCAAACGCTTTCTCGTAATCAATGAAAGCTATATATAACGGTTGGTTATATTCTGCACATTTCTCTATCACTTGATTGATAGTGTGAATATGGTCTATTGTTGAGTAGCCTTTACGGAATCCTGCCTGGTCCTTTGGTTACAGAAGTCTAAGGTGTTCCTGATTCTATTTGCGATTACCTTAGTAAATACTTTGTAGGCAACGGACAGTAAGCTGATCGGTCTATAATTTTTCAAGTCTTTGGCGTCCCCTTTCTTATGGATTAGGATTATGTTAGCGTTCTTCCAAGATTCCGGTACGCTCGAGGTTATGAGGCATTGCGTATACAGGGTGGCCAGTTTCTCTAGAACAATCTGACCACCATCCTTCAACAAATCTGCTGTTACCTGATCCTCCCCGGCTGCCTTCCCCCTTTGCATAGCTCCTAAGGCTTTCTTTACTTCTTCTGGCGTTACCTGTGGGATTTCGAATTCCTCTAGGCTATTCTCTCTTCCACTATCGTCGTGGGTGCCACTGGTACTGTATAAATCTCTATAGAACTCCTCAGCCACTTGAACTATCTCATCCATATTAGTAACGATATTGCCGGCTTTGTCTCTTAACGCACACATCTGATTCTTGCCTATTCCTAGTTTCTTCTTCACTGTTTTTAGGCTTCCTCCGTTCCTGAGAGCCTGTTCAATTCTATCCATATTATAGTTCCTGATGTCCGCTGTCTTACGCTTGTTGATTAACTTAGAAAGTTCTGCCAGTTCTATTCTAGCTGTAGGGTTAGAGGCTTTCATACATTGGCGTTTCTTGATCAGATATTTCGTCTCCTGCGATAGCTTACTGGTTTCCTGTCTAACGGAGTTACCACCGACTTCTATTGCGCACTCCTTAATGGTTCCCATGAGATAGTCGTTCATTGCTTCAACACTAAGGTCCTCTTCCTGAGTTAAAGCCGAATACCTGCTCTGTAGCTTGATCCGGAATTCCTCTAGTTTCCCTCTTACCGCTAATTCATTGATTGGCTTCTTGTGTACCAGTTTCTTCCGTTCCCTCCTCAAGTCTAGGCTAATTCGAGTTCTTACCATCCTATGGTCACTGCAGCGTACCTTGCCGAGTACGTCTACATCTTGTATGATGCCAGGGTTCGCGCAGAGTATGAAGTCGATTTCATTTCTAGTCTCACCATTCGGGCTCCTCCACGTCCACTTTCGACTAACCCGCTTGCGGAAAAAGGTGTTCATTATCCGCATATTATTCTGTTCTGCAAACTCTACTAATAATTCTCCTCTGCTATTCCTAGAGCCTATGCCATATTCCCCCACTGACTTGTCTCCAGCCTGCTTCTTGCCTACCCTGGCATTAAAGTCGCCCATCAGTATAGTGTATTTTGTTTTGACTTTACCCATCGCCGATTCCACGTCTTCATAAAAGCTTTCGACTTCCTGGTCATCATGACTGCATGTAGGGGCATAGACTTGTACCACCTTCAATTTGTACCTCTTATTAAGTTTCACAACAAGACCTGCCACCCTCTCGTTAATGCTATAGAATTCCTGTATGTTACCAGCTATTTCCTTATTAATCAGGAATCCGACTCCTAGTTCTCGTCTCTCCGCTAAGCCCCGGTAACACAGTACATGCCCGCTTTTTAGCACTGTATATGCTTCTTTTGTCCTCCTAACCTCACTGAGCCCTATTATATCCCATTTACTACCCTCTAATTCCTCCAATAATACTGCTAGACTCGCCTCACTAGATAGCGTTCTAACGTTAAACGTTGCCAGGTTCAGATTCCAATGGCGGTTTAGTTTAGTTTAGTTTATTTTAGTTTAGTTTAGTTTATTTGAAGATGATCAGTTCAATTTGATTTTTTGATTTGATGAATACAACAATCAAATTGAACTGATCATCTTCAAATAAACTAAACTGAAATGAATGACGAGCTCGATCGTCAAAACAACTTACCTCTGACGGTTAAACCTGCGCGAACGTGCGTTTTGTTCTCAAGTAAAGGTTCTGCGTGCTCTGGGCTCCTCGGACGCAAGCCTCAGCGCTGATTACAGCATCTGCCGGGAGGAGAAGGCGACCAGGGAATTCTTCGCGTGCGGCCTCCTCTTCAACGTGATCGAGAGCAGCGATCCTCCGAAAGAGAAATTGTGCACGTGAGTGTAATGCCCATGTAGAGTACACGGCGACGATCCTCGGAGTATCTACTCCCGACAGCATTTATTCCCCAGTCCATTCGACTTTTCAGTGTGAACGCTTAATTCATCCACAGCGTGCCCGCCGCAAATCTTGGTGATTACGTCTTGCGAACGACAGCCTGTATAGTTAATTGAAGAAAACGCTCCCTGTTGCAGGTTGCGCCGAAGTTACAGCACAACAAATTGTAACAAAAATGCTTTGTTTACAAATTTTTTTAAGGAATAATCTAGTAGAAAGATAGATGTCTAACATTTTAAGCGAGAAAGTGCTCCCTGTTACAGGTTACCACGGGGTTACAACGGAGAAAATTGTCGCAGCCTATAGAGCTCTTGCCCTGGAGATTGAGGTATGCTTGCGGTGCCAGGTGGCGGCAAGAAAAGTTGGCTGGGTAGTACCAGTTTTGGGTATTAGTAAGCCTGGATGTGGCGAAGCACGTTTCGGGCCATAGTTTTGAGTCGATTCGCGCTTTTTTCTGTCCGGTAGTGAGTGCAAAAGGCCTCGTCATTTGTCACAGACCACGCTGCCAGCTGGTCGCAGCCTAGTTTTACGAGAATGGACGCTGCGTGTGCCGTGGGACGTAATGCTGGAAGCAGAAGGAATTGGCGACGGCGATCCGACTGAGCGGCCAAACTCAGCCTAAAGAATGCGTCACCGTCGTTACTACTTGGTCGTGAGCTGCCGCAAGCAAGCAGGCCTGAAACATTACATCAGATTCTGCCGTTTTCCATCAAGGCCTCGCGAAGCGGAGCGTCGGGCGCGCTGGGTAACTGGTATTCGACGCACTAGGTAAGCGAAGTTTCGCGCCATGCTGACTGCTTTGCCTGCCTTGAGGCTTGTTTGATTGTCTGCGTGACTAAAATTCGTTCCTTTCGACATATAGTCCCGACGGCGAACTGTGGGATCCAGTGCCGAAAACCAGGATATGCAGCCGCCATTTTGTGGGCAACGAGAAAAACAATTCGGCCAGTCACCTCGCGTATGTGGCTACAGTCTTCCTTACGACATACAGCCGGCACCTCCCGCCTGACTCTTCAAGTCCCTGGGACGATTTCAAAGGTGAGTGGGTCGTTTTTTTAGCCAAGTGATCGGCTTATTACCATGTAGAAGGGAGTGTTGGCTGCTGGTGCCGTTGTGCTCTGTACAACTTTCGGTGCGATGCTTGCTGGTGACTCCTGTTTTTCGTCTGCTGCGGTTAACCGTCAAATTTTAGGACTTCAATGTTTTTTCCTGGTTTTTCCAAGCCTTTAGGCGGCAGAAAAGGGGCCAGAAATTGAGTTTCTGCGCGGCTGGGAGCAACGTTCCAGACATGCAAACTGCATCCGAGGATACCTTCGAGGAGAGAAACGAAAATGTATGCTAAAAACTTTCTCTAAGCTGAACTACTCACCTTGGTGGTTTATAATTATTGCATTTCTGAACATTACCCCTTACTTCCCATTACAAACTTGTAGCTATTGAAGTCTTCACATTTTTGCACCCTTATTTCCCATGCAGCCATCAACGCACACTGAGCAACAGAGGCCCGCAGAGTATTCTGACTACACAGGAGCTCTTGCTGACCAGACAAGAGCAGACATACATGGAGGCTTTCCCCCAACATCAACTCAAAATGAAGAAGACTGCACTGCAAATGAATGTTGCCTCAGACCTCTAAAAGAGGACTTGACTTCTGCAGCTCTACCCACAGACTTGAAACATCAACCCAAAGTGATGACTAGCAGATAGTTACGCATGCGGTTGGACCACACATAACGGTTTGCCGCTTTGCTGGATGAAAGCCTTGCAAGTGCCCCTAATGCACTACCAAGTTTGTGTTGGGTGGACAGCAATGTGTTCTCTTTATTTCTCAGTCTTTTGCCAGCTGTCAGCGGAAGAGCGACTGACGTAACGATGGAAAACAAACTTCTCATGTTTCTCATGAAAATGAAACTGGTGGTATCTTTTGCGGCCATTGGTGTCATGTTTGGGGTGCATGAGAGCACTGTCTGCCGCATTTTTATTCAGTTCTGAAGACATTGGTGGAAGTAACACAAGATTGGGTTTATAAGCAGTCTATTGAAGACAAAACTTTCACAGCCTGAGTGCTTCAAGAAAAGTTATCCACAGTGCACTTTTATCATTCACTGCACTGAAAACTTCAACACCAGCAGAAATCAGGCAGCAGCACATGCTGTTTTCATCATACAAGAATTGCTACACACTAAAAACTACAAACTAAGAGCTACACGCTCCAACTAAAAAGTTGGAGTTATCTCAAGTGGAATGATTGTTTTTGCATCCGAGCCTTTCGTCGGGCGGTGCTCTGGTATACAGATCACTCTTAATTCTGGTTTTCTTCACAGCATTGAACCAGATGACATGATCTTGGCTGACAAAGGTTTGCCTGGTACCCATACACAGCTTGCTCGCAGAGGAGTAATAATGATCACACCACCCTTTTGAGCATGACGTGGCGTCCCATTTTCTCCCGTAGAAACGGAGTAAACGTACAGAATTGCATCTGTGCGCATACATGTAGAAAGGGTGGCTCAAAGAATTGAGCTGTACGACATCCTGAAACATGAGGTTCCAATTTCACTTATTTCGTCTATGAAGGAGGTTTTCAATATGTGTTTTGATTTGCCAAATCTTCAACCTCACATAATTGCAGTAACATAAGCACAATCACTAGAATGTGCCCGTTTAATTTGAAGTTAATTAGGTGTGCCTTGTTTTTTCTTGCTTCAATGTATATGAAACTTAATGTTTTAAAGCCCCTCATTTGCTGTGAAAGGCACTGTCGTGGCTATATTGACTATATTTTGACTATATGCGGTTCTTTTCTCTGCACTGATATTGCTCAGCGCAGATGGTTGTTTTCGAATTTTGCCTGCGTTGAAATGTAGCCACTTCAGCAGGGAATCTGTCCCAAGTTCTTCCAAATGGAAAAAAGATGCCCGATGAGGTAGTGCCAATATTATCTAACGTTGCATATTCTTATAATATTTAAGTGTACGTGGATGGTATTGTTACTGCCGCAATATTATTTTTTTCATCACTTGCGGTAGTACTCCATATATTTTTTTTCTACCTCCCCACTACAATGCCAGTCAACGGCACCGCGGATATAACGAGAGCTAGATACATGAGCTGTGTACATGCTGGAAGGTGTTCTACGTAAGTGCACAGTGCCACATCAACTTTATTTTCACACTTGTCCAGGCCCAAGTTCATCAGGTCCAAAAAGAAAAAAAACTTGCAGTATTGTTCCGACTCTGCAACATGACTATTTCATCATGAGCTGATGCATTGGGAGATAGGAATTTCGGAAGATATTGTTTAGTTACAGGGAATTAAGTGGTGGGGGTGTGAGGTGCGAGTGAGGAGACAGCCTGGGCTACCATAGCGCTATTGATAGATTGCACCTCACATCTGTTGAAGGGTTCAAGCAATTCATCGTCCATCTGGTTGTAGAGCTGCCTTAAAATGATGGCCACCTCTCTGTAATTTAGTGGAAGGCGACAGTGTAGATTGTAATATAGTTTACTCATCAGTATCTGTCTTCGCCAGTAAACAGCACGTGTTCTGTCACTGTGTTGAGAGCTCATTGCATGGTGTGTTGCAGTGACATGTGTGACATGAGTGCATACAAGCCAGTTGGCTGTGATATGTGTTACCATCGCATGTTGTTTAATTATTGTGTCGGGTGGTCTATGCTGTAGACACCATCGGCATTGTGAAAGTGAGGAAAGACCTAACAAAAGCCTGCACTTTAAAAAGCTGCTGGCATTGCATGCTTCTTGTGAGCTAGCTCCTACGTATGCATGAGCCCTCTGAAAGCATGACCCAACAGACTGTCGCATCAGTGAACATGAAGTTGAACACGTAATAAAAAGTTTATTTCAAAACTTTGGTGTATCTCTGCAACTCTTAGTGGTGCAAAACAAAAAATATTATATGCAGAAACATTTCTGACTTACCTATACACTCATATAAATACTTACCCCTTTGCTGTACAACACAACTGGCATACACAACACTATGGCATATCTCTGAAACTCTTAGTGATGCAAAACAAGAAAAATACTATAGCACAAACATTTCTGACTTACCTGTACACTCATATAAATACTTACCCATTTTGCTGCACAACACATCACTTTCAACTCTAAAGAGGCCGTGTAAGGTCTGTACAAACTTCATCTCACAAGTGGGTAGCAATGTTTTATAAGCTAAACATGCGAAATAACTGCTTGCACAAGTGTACTCTGATCACACACTCCTGAGCCAACGTGACAAGTTTGGAAGCTATTGCCACGTGCTTGCAGCTTCCATTCCAGTGTGAGCCACTTGTAATATAATTATAGACAGCAAATGAACCTTAAACAAGGTGCCTAATGTAGAAATTGAAGTAAAAACGTTTGAGCCTGAGAATTGCCTTGGAGAAAAAGTGCTCATCCCGCTCAACAACAATCGTGACGGTTTCATTGGAGGTATAAACAAGAAAGCACTGTGTTGTGTTTGTTATGTACATTGCAATATGCATTTGTGCGTAATACTGATGGTGCTTGTTGACCAGCAAATGTCCATCTCTGCATATAATATACTTCATGAAGCTTGCTTTCTTAGTGTAGTCGATAAGTGCATCGTCGCTCTTGGAGTAAGGGCACTTATTCTCCAGCAGAGTTGTCTGGTCTCCCGACTTGAAAAGTCCGTCGGGGCTGCCACACAGCCATGGTTGCTTCAGGTGCACAATGAGACCGACCTGCGGTCACATTGGTTGAGAGTTTGCAGTTGTGCAGATTATGCGACATTCCAAGACGCTTATATATGACTGATATGAAGGAGTTTCAATCTGCACTTCTCTTACGAAATTGTTCACAATTTATTATACGTTGGACAAGGACATTATGGTCTTTCATCTTTAAATGAAGAAAGGTTGTACTGTCTTGCAGCTTCAGACTGCAGGCCTGCTACTTATCTTTTTCAGTGTAGGTGCAGGATGGCAGCATATGACGAAGTTTGTTGTCAGACATGCTGGTAGTTAGGCGCGTAAGTTTGTCAGTGGTTACTTCCCTTTAAAGTTATCGTCTGTTATTTGATAGCTTTTTTCCTGTTATAGACAAATGAGTTTAGCTTTCATGCGATTGCCGACTTTCAAGCAGAACAATGTTCCTTTTTGATGTAGTGCTTCTCAGTGTTGCAGGATGAAGATGTACCGCCCAAAAGATGTCACACATGTATCTAACTGAAAATCTGTGGTGGTCATTGGAACTTTCATACCAATTTTTCCGACATTACAAATTTTCATGCAGCTCACCACGTACCAGCAACACAGGTATTCCTACTTTGCGCTCAAAGTGTTCCCTGACTGCAGCTTCCTTCTTTCAGCATAAGGAAATGAAGGAATTTACAATATATTGTGCACTGGTGTAAAATCTGCTCATTGCAATTTACACGCTGCGTTCAGTTTGCCGAGCATAACGGCCTTCTTAAACAAAGGCTTTATAATTTGTTCGCCAGTAGCATCCACTGGTAGCCTTCTGGCGACAACTGCATGGGCGATTGAACTTGGCAGCCGGATCATGCGTTAACTGTGCCACCTGCGCAAACAGTAGCCGCGAAATACTTTGCTATTTTCTGCCTATTTTTGTACCTAACTACCTTAAATATCCTACATTGCAGTAGAGTCATAAACATTGAATTGATATCCCAGCTTATCTATATATTGCAGCCTGCCTGTGGCACTGTAGCTACAGCAATCTCCTCGGCATTCTTCTGCGAGGACCGCGCATTAGAAAAAAATCCTGCTTTCATTTCCAGCCATTTGCGTGGTTAGGTTGCATCGTGAGATGATCAGCACTGTAGGTGCCTGCGAGGTTGCTGCCACTACATTGTACACAGACATGTCTGCCTCCCATGTTATCATTTCTTGCATACGGGACAAGTGAGAATTTCTCAAAGCTGCTTCTTTACTGATTGATAGCCCCCCTGTTCCCATCCTTTTGTGAGGCACGCATTGAAGCTAATTTCTGGTTATCATGGTGATGACAGGCTATATCAGCAAAAATCTTCGTAAGCGCATGATGGGGGAACGTGGTTGCGACATGTGGCTTCGAGAAATATCTTCTTCGGACCTGCGACATGAGTAGTTGCAACATACTATAGAGTTCATGTTAACAGACAGTATGATAACTGGATATGTGCAGGCATAAACTTCACGTATAAAAGAAGCAGCCATCCAAAGACAAATGGTAAAACTTGCGACTGAATAGCTCTTCAATAGATTTCTGTGGCATCCATATTCGGCTTTTCTTAAGGGCCTCCCTAGGCTTGTGGAACCTCTCTACATGATGCCGGCTGGAACTCATTCAACCACAGCACCACAGCAGCAGCATGGTTTTATTTGCCCATGCCATCCTTGCATGTGCATTTGCTAGAGATTATGGCATGCTGAGGTGAAAGCTAAAATGTATATGTAGTGAACAGCCGCATGCGAAGGAGTAGAATGAGAATTCATGCTTTCTACAAAACTTGCCTAGTACGTCCCTACATAGGCAGTTGGGCCACACCAAGCAGCGAAAAGTGTACCGTAGCAAGCACCAAAAAGTTGGGAATGCAAAACCCAAGCACCAAAAAGAGAGATGTATAGCATAATTCACAGATCATGTCAAGGGAATGCGCAACAGAGAAAGCAGCGAAAGGAGAGACGCATAGCATAATTCACAGGTCATGTCAACATCTCAATTCAGGTAATCACTATTAAAATGCCAGAGGTCATGTGCGTGTTTGAAGATGCTGAACGTTATTTTCCGTTTGTAATGGCAAAAAGTGATGAGGAAGCACGAAGAGTACAATGTATAAGTAAGAATAATAATTTTGTACCATTTGTCATGTAATAAAAACGCTTCCATTAGTGTGGGAGAAAGTTTGTATGGTAAAGTTACGCTTACTGCTTCGCC
This sequence comes from Dermacentor variabilis, assembly GCF_050947875.1. Classification (NCBI taxonomy): domain Eukaryota; kingdom Metazoa; phylum Arthropoda; class Arachnida; order Ixodida; family Ixodidae; genus Dermacentor; species Dermacentor variabilis. The sequence goes on from NC_134577.1 coordinate 99,414,802, forward strand.
TCTCGCGGCAGGTATTGCAATCAAGGGGGCACCTTTTTAATTGGTGTACTATGCTTGTTGGATTAGCAGTGCCGCGCGGTCTATTTCTGCGCCCTCTGTAGTCATCTGTTGAACTTGAGAGTGTGCGGGGCCTGGACTGACTATTCGGCGGGAGACGAGTGGATCACAACAGGGTACACTGCGCCAACAGGAGTGACCGGAATGACATAAAACGTTGAGCGCGTGGCTGCGATAGTGATGAAACACTTTGAAACCGAAACTGAGATACGACATTGTGCTTGCTTTTATTGCGATAGCAGTTATATGGACACTCCAGGCGCATTTCTGCCGTCGGAGTCGCCATGAGGTTCCATATAAAGACCAAGAGTGATAAAATCATCGCCGCGCGCAGTACGCTGTATGTGCGGGTGAAAGCGTGCAAGGGTGAGACATGGTCAGACGGCGATCGCGGCTCAATCTCGCGCACGCAGAGGGGAGCAGGGAGGAAGCGCGCCATATTCCGCCGCGCGAAGCTCCAGGGGGAGAGTTGGGAAGGGGGCGCGTCCTACTCCGGGCGGTCTGGGCGTGCGCGCGTGTCCGCCCGGGCCGCTGCATCTTGAAAGCCATCTGCGACGGGGGCACAGTCCGCCCTCGCGCTGCGTTTTCGCGGCTTGGTACGCAGTGATGCAGAACGGTCCATTCGCTCGCTGCTGCTGCCGCGCTTCCTCGCTTCAGCATTTTGACAGCGAGTTTCCGCGGTCATCGAGTGAGATGTGGTGACGTTTGCTTGTGTGCGCGTGACACTATGCTTGCTAATATGGTTGGCATGCCTACGCTTACAAGTTTACACTGCCAATAAAACTACTATCCTTACCTCGTCCACGGATTCACTATCGCAATGGATGGTTAACCATACGGGTGCAACTACGGCTTTCTTCTTTGTGCAATTTTCGTTTCCATCTATTTCAGTCACATGTGTTTCTCTTTGTCTTACTTTGTGCCAAAATGCTTGCTTTATTTACTTGCACAACTTGTACATGTTCGTTCACTATGTTCATTTTCGCTCCTCCTGGGCGATCTTCGGACTACAGTATGCACTATGTAAAATAATAATAATAATAATAATAATAATACGTTATTGACGCCGGAATTCCGCCAGCACTAATACATAATAGACATGCCAAAGCCGCATTGGGCTTGAAGGGCAGAGCCGACAGACAGCGTTTAACGCAATGTAGTATCGCGGATAACACAAGATATACAGATACATTGTTAGCAGGCGCGGACACAGAAGAGAAACACACACAAAACGGTCATTTGGCCGGAGACAACGAGCAGCAACATATTCGACCTTGTATTTGTGCGACCAGAAATGCCTCAGGATGGCCGTTTCGGTTAGAAATGCGTCAAAATCTAGCAACCTTAAGGCTTTGAAAAGCATGCATTTAATATAATACTATAGGAAATAAAGATTTGTATGGCGAAGAGAGCCGTTTCAAGCACACAAAAATGCATGACGCCACGGAAATAACCGAACCTAACTGGCTAGCGCTGTTGTGCAAATTGTGTTTGAGTTCGACAGCATACGTATAATCTGGTATTCTTGTTTTGTCAAGGACTATAGTACTCTGAAGAGCGTGAAAACTTATAGAACTTCGCTGCCTTTGATATGTCAGTTGTAAGATTGGCGTGCGTTTGCCAAGCATGCTTTTTTTTTTTGCTGAACATAACACACAGGGCGTACAAGGATCTGGAGAAGTGCACCGATGACTTGCAGTGCAGCACCCAGTCGGACTTCAATACACACTCGAAACACGTGCTAGACGCGCTGCTCAGCCCGTACACGCAGTACTGCCGCGGCTTCGTGCCCGTCGAGGAGAAGAACGTCACGGCTCATCCGCCAACGAAGGATCACGTGACCTACGAGGAGACTTGCAATGAAGCGGCGCACTTGGAGAAGTACTTCCACTGTGGCCTAACGTTCATATTCAGCCTACGAGACGCCAGATTCCCCGGCGAGTCACATCATGACGGCGGGGTGTGTGAGTAAGTGCTACGTCATTATTTATTTTATTTTTATTGCGATAACAATTATATCCAGGCGCATTTCTGCCGTCGCCGCCGCCGTGATGCTGTGTAAAAAGTCCAAAGGCGATAACGCCGTCACCGCGCGCCCTACGCTGTATGTGCGCGTGAAAGCGTGCGAGGAGAGCCGCCTATCGGCGGGTCATTCTCACCCGCGCTAAAGGGAAGAAAGCGGGGACAAAGCGCGCCGTCTGCCGTCGCACGCGAGGCACTTGATGTTGCAAGGCACCGGAGTGAGGGAAGGGAGGCGTTGGGCGTTCTACTCCGGCTGTAACTGCACATGTGGTAGCTGCGCACGGTCGCGCGGCCATATCCTGACGGCGGTCTTGGTGGCAGAGTCTAGGTGCGTTGGCGGCTAGTCACTTTGCTCGCTGCTGCTGCCGCGTTTCCTCCTCCTCCTCATCATCATCATCAGCCTGGTTACGCCCACTCCAGGGCAAAGGCCTCTCCCATACTTCTCCAACAACCCCGGTCATGTACTAATTGTGGCCATACCATGCCTGCAAACTTCTTAATCTCATCCGCCCACCTAACTTTCTGCCGCCCCCTGCTACGCTTCCCTTCCCTCGGGATCTAGTCCGTAACCCTTAATGACCATCGGTTATCTTCCCTCCTCATTACATGTCCTGCCCATGCCCATTTCTTTTTCTTGATTTCAACTAAGATGTCATTAACTCGCGTTTGTTCCCTCACCCAATCTGCTTTTTTCTTATCCCTTAACGTTACACCTATCATTCTTCTTTCCATAGCTTGTTGCGTCGTCCTCAATTTGAGTAGAACCCTTTTCGTAAGCCTCCAGGTTTCTGCCCCGTAGGTGAGTACTGGTAAGACACAGCTATTATATACTTTCCTCTTGAGGGATAATGGCAACCTGCTGTTCATGATCTGAGAATGCCTGCCAAACGCACCCCAGCCCATTCTTATTCTTCTGATTATTTCCGTCTCATGATCCGGATCCGCCGTCACTACCTGCCCTAAGTAGATGTATTCCCTTACGATTTCCAGTGCCTCGCTGCCTATTGTAAATTGCTGTTCTCTTCCGAGACTGTTAAGCATTACTTTAGTTTTCTGCAGATTAATTTTTAGACCCACTCTTCTGCTTTGCCTCTCCAGGTCAATGAGCATGCATTGCAATTGGTCCCCTGAGTTACTAAGCAAGGCAATATCATCAGCGAATCGCAAGTTACTAAGGTATTCTCCATTGACTTTTATCCCCAATTCTTCCCTATCCAGGTCTCTGAATACCTCCTGTAAACACGCTCTGAATAGCATTGGAGATATCGTATCTCCCTGCCTGACGCCTTTCTTTATTGGGATTTTGTTGCTTGCTTTATGGAGGACTACGGTGGCTGGGGAGCCGCTATAGATATCTTTCAGTATTTTTACATACGGCTCGTCTACACCCTGATTCGGTAATGCCTCTATGACTGCTGAGGTTTCGACAGAATCAAACGCTTTCTCGTAATCAATGAAAGCTATATATAAGGGTTGGTTATATTCCGCACATTTCTCTATCACCTGATTGATAGTGTGAATATGATCTATTGTTGAGTAGCCTTTACGGAATCCTGCCTGGTCCTTTGCTTGACAGAAGTCTAAGGTGTTCCTGATTCTATTTGCGATCACCTTAGTAAATAGCTTGTAGGCAACGGACAGTAAGCTGATCGGTCTATAATTTTTCAAGTCTTTGGCGTCCCCTTTCTTATGGATTAGGATTATGTTAGCGTTCTTCCAAGATTCCGGTACGGTCGAGGTCTTGAGGCATTGCGTATACAGGGCGGCCAGTTTCTCTAGAAGAATCTGTCGACCATCCTTCAACAAATCTGTTGTTACCTGATCCTCCCCAGCTGCCTTCCCCCTTTGCATATCTCCCAAGGCTTTCAAGGCGTTTCGTCACGCCAGCGCTTTGACAGCGAGTTTCCGCGGTTAGTGAGTATGATGTGTTCATGTTTGCTCTGCGCATTGATACCATGGTTGTAAATTTAGCTAGAAGCGAGTGTTTACAAATTGATACGGCCGATAAATGTACTATTCTTACTTCGTATGGCTGTTTGCTAATTTGCTGTCACAATCGATGCTTCGCTTTTCGGGTGAAACTGCGGTATCTATTGTACCCTGAAGGCACTAGACATCACCGAGGTAAGTGGGATATGGAATCACAAATGCATGCGTGAAAATGACGCACCACTAACAGAAAAAAATGTCGCGCGCACCCTGGACTAATACCAGCTATGGCCCTACAAATTTTGGCGTTCACTTCAATAGTGTCAGCAGAGCTGAAATATAGATTCCTGCGAATACCTAGGAATGAGAGACTGATTAGGGGGTTCAAACGGCAGAATCGCAACTTATATCAGGATGGCTGGTGCGCCATGAGACGTACCTTGGAGGCACCATTGGGCTGGCACATTCTGATTAAATATATTATTCAAGAACACGAAGCAGAAGAAACAGAGAAGGAAACACTTTAGGCGAAGGCAAGCAGGGGGAAATTGTAAAGAAAGTTTGATTGATTGGATGGTTGTTGTGCTGTTGTTGTCCCTAACAATAAAAACGTGTAGCGTTAAACTGAACAAGTTGAAGAGATCGAATGGGCATGTTAAAGGGTGCCTAACAGATTGCATATATTCTGCATTACTGTAATGCAAGGATTTATAAAGAATTACCCTCATGGGAGAGGGAGGCGATATATACATATATATATATTGCTACGGCACAATATGTGCGATCACGAAAGGCGAGCAGTGTGAAGACGACGACGACGATTAGAAGCTAGCGCGGGCTGTTGCCTCTTGGCCAAGCGCAGCGTATTGCCTTGTAAATATACTTGTAAATAGCTTTTCGTCGGTGTCTTCCTACGTAACATATCTGGTGGAGGTGGACGTTCCCTGTACCTCGTCACGGAGCTTCGCAGTGGACGGTATGTCGAGCCTTCCTTCATGGCTCCCGGCGACGACAGCCCGACTCCGCCGGCTCCGACACCTGCTGCCACTTCGACGACCTACATCACTCTCCCCGCTCCCCGTGATCCTGGCGTATTCTCAGGCAAGGATGGGGAAGACGTCGATGACTGGATCAGCCTGTATGAACACGTCAGCCGCAATAACCGGTGGGACCCTACTATTATGCTCGCCAACGTAATCTTTTACCTCGGTGGCACACCTAGAGTTTCGTATCGCACGCACGAAGATGAGCTCACCAGTTGGGATTCACTTAAGACACAGCTTCGAGACTTGTTCTGAAACCCCTACGGTCACCAACTTGCCGCGCAGAAGGCGCTTTCCGGCCGTGTGCAGACGTCATCAGAGCCCTATGTCACGTACATTCAGGACGTCTTGGCTCTGTGCCGCAAAGTTGACACCCACATGACTGAGTCAGACAAGGTTTCCCACATCCTCAAAGGCATTGCCGATGACGCCTTCAACTTCCTCGTGTGCAACAACGTAGCGACGGTGGATGCTGTTATAAAAGAGTGCCGCCGCCTGGAACTCGCCAAAAGCCGACGTATTGACCAGCAGTTTGCCCGTCTGCCCAACACCCCAGCGACATCTTCCTGTGCCGACGCTCCTCGTCCCAACAACACTGCCGATGTTACCAGGATCGTCCGGCGTGAGATCGAGGCCGCCTATCCGGCTGCCTTCGACTCCAGTCCCACCAACACATCTGCAGTCACGGTCTCACTGATCCAGGCAGTTGTCCGCCAGGAGTTCGAAAACATGGGTCTTCACACCATCTGCTCGGCCCATCGCCCTGATACCCGCCCGGCTTCTTCTATATATATATATATATATATATATATATATATATATATATATATATATATATATATAATATGTGTGTGTGTGTGTGGTGCTACATGAATGACCAGCTATGCACAATTGTATCAGAATTCAGTGGTTTAGTACAGATGGCAGGCAACCTAGGTTAGCGATAGCTAACGCAATTTGCAGTGCTAATCTTGCACACGCACAAATAATACCCGTGATAGTGAATGGGAAGATTTCCTCCACGGAAGCTCTATTGGTAAATCATCGTGAGACCCCCCCCCCCCCCATGTCCGAGTATTACTTTCAGCTAACTTCACTTCGGGCACAACGCAACACAAACACCGCACGCGTGATGCTGAAGATGTGTGCGACTGCCACGTGCAGTGAGTTCTCTGGTTTCATAGTGAATTTTCTTAAATGGTTGTACGCGTAACTTGAAATCAAAGCTCTTAGACAACGTTATCCTTTTCTCCAAAAGTATGTATGTTATTTTACACTAAAACAAAAATTAATAAGACAGAAACGTTATTTAAACATAGTTATTGGGATCTGCAAGGAGGAAACGAAAATCCAACATGGAGGACCCACAGGCACATCCTATGCCCTTAAGGAAAAAAACCTAGGCATAGCACTAGTTGTCAGTTGTCTTGTAATATTTTGTAAACGTTTGTAGCCTTAACTCTCTCATAATACGACGATGTGAACTTAAGATATGAAGGGCTCGTAAATGAACTCCGAAGTTATTACGTAACTTGAATTAACTCAAGAGAATGATTTGCTCGCCAACCCTTCCTTATCGCTCGAATTTGGCAACCAGATTAGCATTTCATGCTCCACACCTATTAATAAAGGACGTGCCATAGTGTCTCCAGTTATTTCGCGTATTTGATGGGCTCCAGGCACGTATACAGGAGAGGGGGCACAGCCCCCTCCCCTACCCGAGACACCACTCCTCACACGCATTGCTAAACCGCCGCCAAATCGATCTTGAGAGTTCCAGCTTTAATTTAATCGCCTGCATTGCAAACGTGTGTATTACCGACGTAATGGTCAATGGTCTATATGAGTGAATTCTATCTTTCTCCCCATTAGCATTACAAATTAAATCGATTCTACTTTGTAGCCAACTGTGTAGTATTCGACTACCTTTTAATGCTCTTTTTTTACTGCTGCCGGCAGAGCTTCCTTACTTTTGCGTCCAAATTCATTAACCAACCTAACGGGAACCTCGTCTAACCCTGTGGCTGTACGCTTACGAATTTTCTCTTCGGCTTTTTTCCAGTTGAAATTTGTTAGCACCATCTTCTTTTCCATCTGGTTCTCTTTCATGCTCTTTTTTCCTCAAATACAATCTTGTGATTGCTTTGGAAACATTCAGCTGTTATTTTTCCAATGTAGTTTAATGCCTCTTCCACTTTCACTTTGTATCCATATTCGTCTAGGATATGTTGTTGTATCGATCGTTCCAGACTTCCTGCCTAATAAGTTTATGTAGCTCCAAAATATTGTAGACGTGGCGTTCTTTTTCTCAATGGCCATTTCTCTCAACTTATCATAAGTTGCTTCTGTCATCAGGGAGTAATCAATGGTCGATTAACGGTTTCACACTTCTCACGTGGTCTGCCCTTCACGCTTACGTTCTGAATTCACGATAACGAGGTTATGTTGCTGACAAAGATCTAGCATTCACTTCTCGCTGTTGGTGGTATAGCCATCTAGATCCTGGATGTGGGTATTAATGTCACCTAATAGGATAATTTTGGCATCATTCCCGAAATCATTAATATCAGCACTTAAGCATTCCACTAACTCTTGATTTTCCTCTCTGCAATTATTTCCGCTCCACGAATACGGTAGTTTTCTCCCACTACAAATACCAGACAGTGTTGACAAAGTAGAATGAATTTAATTTATGAAGGTAACGGGGGAAAAGATAAAATTCACTCATATAGACCGCAGACCATTACATCGGTAATACACAGGTTGGCAATGCAGGTGATTAAATTAAAGCTGCAAGCATGGGCAAAGAATAATTGCACATTGCAAGAACTTCAGAATGCCTTCAGTGTCGGTAGGTGTCTGGATGATAGCTTATTTGTCCTTACTCAGCGTATTGAAATATCCTAAATAGAAAGGAAACCGTTATATGTGTCTTTTTTTAGACATTACAGGTGCCTATGACAATGTAGACCGCAACATTTTGTGGAATATTCTGGAAGGGGAAGGCTTAGGCGACGATTGCATACAGCTTTTGAGGGAAATTCACCTAGATAATACTGTTTGACAATGAATGGAAAGGGATGAAGAGCGAGGGCAAAGCTGATATCAACAAGGGACAGAGGCAGGGGTGCCCTTTAACCCCACTCCTGTTTATGATGTACATGGTAAGAATGGAACGGGCACTAGAGGGAAGTACTACTTGGTTTATTCTCTCATACAAACAGTCGGGTACAGTAGCAGAGCAACAGCTTCCAGCTTTGTTTGTTTTACAAGCGACATTGTGTTGCAAGCTAACAAGCAAAGTGATATGCAACTTTTGGCTGTCTGTGGACAGGAAGGCGAGAATTTAGGTTTGAAATGTAGCATTAAAAAACCAGATGTTAGGGTATTCAATCAAAAGAGTGAACAGGCAATGTCAATTCAGGGCCGCGAAATACCTCGTATTAAAAGACTATTGTGATCGGCCGTCAAATAGATGAAAGCGAAGCACGATTATAAGCAGAGACTATTGACAGGGATGTCCAAGGAGGCTGAACACGCGCAACGCCCCGGCCATCGCCCTCTTCTTCGTTAGTCCAAGGAGGGGACTCGTAGCAATTTAAATACCTTGGTATGTGGATAAACGAAGGCAATAAATATATGGACACACAGGAAAAAACAATAACAGTAAATGGGAAGAGAAATGCCCTCATAAGGAAACACAGAGCGCCATGGGAATACACTAGGTACAAGGTGCACCGGCTTATGTGGAAAGGTGCAATGGTTTCACCAATTATATTTGGAAATGCAGTTGTCATGGATGCAAGCAGGACTCGATGGCAGCCAAAGGTCAGTGGAACGCCTCGCATAGGGCGCTCACGGCAAAACTACAGATGGAGCTGTGCCGGGTGATATGGGCTGGACAAGTTTTGAAGAGTGCGGGAAGGACAGAGTAAAATATATTATGAAGAACGACTGAAGAATATGGAGGGAAGTATATGGGCTGGGAGAGTGTTCAGGTATTTGTACAGGAAGAACATTGATTCACAGTGGAGGCAAAGAACTACGAAGCTTACCAGCAAGTGCGCGACCGGTATGGCGAGCAACATGGCAACAAAGAACGTCAAGCAGAAATTCAGATTGGCTGAGATAACCTCATGGGTGGCAGCAATGAAAAGAAAGAAACCTTCTATGAGTAATTACTTAAAGGGAAAAAAGGCATTCAGCAAAGAAACAATTTGTGATAACTTAAAGGGAAGCTCATTTCCTTTCGAAGCGAGATCACGAAACGTTAGAACGCGCCCTTATAGAGCGAGATACAGCAAGCAAAGAGCATGTGCTTGGTGCGTAAAGCTGTGGAACGATGGAGTATGTTTTATTGGAATGTTAATATATATATGTTAATATATATGCATATATATATTCATATATATATATGAATGTTAATATATATAATATGTTAATATATATATAATAATATATATGAATGTTAATATATAGGAATGTTAATATATATGTATATATATATATATATATATATATATATATATATATATATATATATATATATATATATATATATATATATATATATATATATATATATATATATATATATAATATATAATATATATGCTATAATGGTCGATATAGGCGCCTCTGGCCTCCTTGAAGCCCTTGGCTTCAGCGTGAGCAGAGGGAATGTAAACATGTGCGCAATAGAAATCAGTAAGAGGCGATTCGAAGATTGATGGAAGTAGGCAAACGACAAACAGAGGCGTACAAAAACAAAGTTCCCAATAGGGGTTCAGAAAGTTTGGTATAAGAGCTTGGTGGCGTGACCCACCACCCCGTTCCAAAACGGACGCTCGTAATATCCATCCATCCATCCGTCCATGCATCCATCCACGGACATGAAAAATGTACGGGAGTGTACACATATGCAGCTCCGCTGTAAAAATAGTTCGGTCTACGTGGCCACTTTTAAACGTATAAACACGAAACTAGACTTTAATGATACTGCTCTTCGATTTTTCAATATAAAAATGTGCCGTAATGTTGATATCCAGGAAAGTTATTAATGTGCAATCGGATTACATTAGTAAATGGATCGCTTTGGTTTTTCTTACAAAAGATCTCCGCACAACTGGATAATTCATCGGTAGTGACACAATTCGATTATCTTTTGTACGTCATTTCTTTGTGTGTGTAGGGGTAAAGAAAATCCGCCTCCATTGCAACCTTTGAAAGCGCATGTACAGCGAAGTTGTTGTCGATGTCAGACAAGCACGACCGACGTTAGAGGATGTTCGACAAGTACCACCACCACAATCGACGTACATCATGCGTGCACGAACGTGTGCAGAAGTTCAACATATATCCTCATTCTCCTAGGCCCTCCGCCAAGCGCAAGTGCTTTATTAAACTAATTGAATTTGTCAAAGTAAATTACGTCAGAAAATTCTTGAAGTAACACTTACATGGAAGCCACAGACATCAAAGCTTCGCATTGTAATTCGAATACATGAGAATGACGGCACCATCACGTGACGATATTGCCTGGTGTCGTAATAGTTATTTTCTGCTCACGAAGGTTTCGACGACAATTTAGGGCGCAGACTCCTTTCCCTAGCGTATAACCCCTGCAGAAAGCCGAACGCCTGGCCGGAGTAAATCTGTGCCCATTTGAACCAGAGGGTGCCCGGCGGCGATGGGTATCGAACCCAGAACCCCCCGCAGCCCAGGCGAGCGCTCTAGAGTAATCACACTTGGTTGATGACTCTAAATTCAACTAAATGCAAACTAATATCTTTCACTCGTAAACACTCAACCTGTAATTTCCCTTATCAAATAAAAAACTAACCAGATTTTTCCAGCTACTCCATAAAAGTACTTGGGAATCAATGTCGCACCAAGCCTTTCTTGTACCCATCACGTTGCTACTATATGTCCTAATGCTTCAAAATCACTGGGGTACTTATGTCGAAACCTACTTAATTCGTCGTTCAATATCCGCAAGCTAGCTTATCAGACGTTTGCTCGCCCTCAGCTCGAATTTGCCTCTCCAATCTGGTCACCCTGTCATAACAACCTAACCAACTTATTAGAATCAGTTCAAAATAGGGCCGCCAGGTTTATCTTACGTAACTATACCTACAATTCAAGCCTCTCACATATAAAACTTAATAGTTTACTTCCACCGTTAGGTGCTTGACGCGATTTTGTACCCTTATCATTACTTCACAAGTACTTTCATGCAACTGGAAAATCTTCTTTACGGCTCGAAGTCGCACCTTGCAGATCACTGAGATTACATAGCACCTCGGCTTCACGCGCATTTACGGGAACACTCGTGCATTCAGTTGTTCGGTGCTTCCTCGTTTCATTCGGGGATGGGACCATATTGCTGATTTCATCGACTCCAAAACAACTGCTTATAAATTCCGCCAGCTCATAAGTTCATATTCCACTGAATAAGTTCAACAAAATGCTTGATGTCTTTTGTGTTTCAGCTATATCGGTTCTTTGTGCTCTCTTGTTTATGAGTTAATTATTCTGCTTTTTATTCTTGTATTTTCTATCCTATGCCATTTGGGCGCCTACTTTTGTACATTCCTATTTTGTTCGCCAAAGAACTGTATCTTTGAATTTTCCCTAGTGTGTGCATCACCGTCTCCTATTATGCGTGTGCAATGCTCTAATGCTTGTATCGTAAACTGGAACATTAATGGCTCCATGCTCGTGTACGTCTTGTTGACCAAATAAACGTTGAAGATAATTGTAGAATATTATTTTCGCAGTTCCCTATCGTAACGTAGCATGCTGCATTTTCAAAATGCTTAAAAATAGGGTTAACTAAAACTCGTTCTTTCGTTTCGCTTTCATCGATTCGCGCATTATTGGCATGCTTTCGGCTTCTAAGCTTACGGCGTGGCCTACACCTTCTTTGACGATCGCGTAAGTAACGGTGCCAGATAACGCTGTCGAGTTATTAGTTGCGAAAATGTGTCTCACTTTCTAATGCCACGTTCGCGTTTAATTTGTCCGCCATGTCACACGCTAACTGGTAGTTATGTCTCATTCTTGAAGTGGTATTCGCTGATTTGATTTTCTTTTTGTTGTACAGGAGGTCGCGATGCAAGCGAGTCTCGTTTATTTCCTCGACAATTTCTGGTCGCAGGCTTGTGCGCGCCCACAAGCTGTGCGTGGAAGCAGCCATGGAGAGAGGGCGCTGTCCGAAGAGGATCGGCATTTGGAAGAACCTCGACTACTTCGACAATGAGCTGCACACTGCGTCCGGGTCTAAGTGCCCCACCGCCACGAAAGGCCGCGTCGGTATGTTGCCGATATTGACTCATTGAGAAACGCACCTTTGTAGCCATTCCACAAAACTGAGTTGAGAGTCTAGGACTACCGTATAGAGGACTACCAATATAGTTTCCATTATGTGTCCTATTTCAACATTATTTATCCAATGCCTTCGAAATCCAGAACCTAAAGAAAACGATCACTGCGTCAAGTTAAATAAATTGTTATTCTTAGAATATATACTAAATGGGAAAAGGAACTCGTGCATTTTACCCACCATCTGACTTAAATAGGTTAACTGCGTGTGCGACACTAAGTACTATAAAATAAATTAAGAAATACTTAGGGTTCGGAGTTACAGAAAACACTTAACACGAATTTGTACTTCCTTCAACACTATTATCTTATTTTCTGCTTGATCATTTCTTCTTTGCTTGCTTTTTCGCCCTGTATACCTTCTTGCTTTCTTTTTGTTAGTGTCACATTTGAAAAGATCAGGTTATCTTGTTAAGTCTGAAGTGTGCTGTTCCTGAAAGAAATGGTTTAATGCCCAGTCGTGAACCCGAACAATTACGCATATGTTGTTTGTTCATCAACTTGCATAATTGTAACATACGACGGACCCTTGCGACAAGGAACATAAGCGCAAGCGTGCTGCTTGACCGTGGCTGCGCGCAAGGCTTCGGGTATGGCTTCTTGATGCTGAGGCCGCTGTCCGACTATGACGAAACGCTGAAGCCGTCGTGCAGAGCACTTTAAGTGTACCTTAAGAAATTCCAGATGGTGTTTAAATTAGCGTGTAGCTCCCAACTACACCGTCAGTCATAGCCCGCCAGTTCTTCGGTTAGGATACGTCGTTAAACACCGTAGACTTAATTTTGTTCGACAGCTTTCGGCTGCTAGAAATGTGCAGTTATATTAACTGAAACAAAGGTGCACTTTTACTTTATTTAGAGATAGCTATGCCAATTCATCGTATCAAAATAGTGATGGTGACGATGATGATTTGTTCGTTCTTTCATTGAAGGACACAATCGCCCTTTGATTGAGGTCATGTGGGCCTTTCTGACAGCTAGTGAAAGAGGCGCTGGGTAGAGACAAATAAAGATCTAACCACTAGACCGCAGTCGCAACAAATCAGGTGCACCAAGTTTCTCTAAAGGCTATATACCAAGACGCTCTGAAAATCCGGATCTGCGCATCCGGATTATGAGTAAGGTGGAGCTAGTCTTGTAAATCCGGCAGTCATATTAACGGCTTGTAGGCGCTCCCGAATAAAGTCACTGTATTTCCACGTGATCTGCTGCGGGTGAACTGTGGCCGCATCGGTTGTCATCTGGCAATACGGTGGCGCCACTGCATACGAACTGCCTGTCGACTTCAAAGGTCCCAGAGAACTGGAAGAATGCCATCATTATAGTAGTCCACAAAAAAAGGGAGACGTTAAAGAATTTAAAATTATAGGCCCATTAGCGTACTTCCAATATTATATAAAATATTCAGCAAGGTAATCTCCAATAGAATAAGGGCAACACTAGACTTAAGTCAATCAAGGCAACAGGCAGGTTTCCGGAAGGGATGCTCTACAATGAATCACATTCATGTCATCAATCACGTAATCGAGAAATCCGCAGAGTACAATCAGCCTCTCTGTCTGGCTTTCATGGATTACGAAAGGGAATTTGATTCAGTCGAGATACCAGCAGTCATAGAGGCATTACGTAAGCAACGAGTACAGGACGCTTTCGTCAATATCTTGGAAAGTATCTGCACTTTCCACAGCTACCTTGATTCTCCACAAGAAAAGCAGGAAGATACCTATAGAGAAAGGGGTTAGACAAGGAGGCACAATCTCTCCAATGCTATTCACTGCGTGATTAGAAGAAGTAGTCAAGCTATTAAACTGGGAAGGCTTAGGAGTTAGTATCAACGGCGAATATCTCGGCAACCTTCGATTTGAAGATGACATATTGTCCTATTCAGCAACACAGGGGACGAGTTACAACAAATGAGTAAGGACCTTAACAGAGAGAGAGTAATAGTGGAGTTGAAGATTAATATGCAGACGACAAATAATGATCAATAGCCGGGCAAGAGAACACGACTTGAGGATCGCCAGTCAGCCTGTAGAGTCAGTGAAGCAGTACGTTTACCTAGATCCATTACTCACAGGGGACCCTGATCATGAGACGGAAGTTCGCAGAATGAAAAAATGGGTTGAAGGGCATACGGCAGACATTGTGAAATCCTGACTGGAAGCTTATCATTATTATTGAAAAGAAAGATTTACAATCATGCATTCTACCAGTGCTAACATAGGGGGCCGAGACTTGGAAAGAAGCTCGAAAACAAGGACCGCGTAAAGAGCGGCAGAACGAAGTTTGTTAGGCGTAACGTTAAGAGACAGCAAGAGAGCGGTGTAGATCAGGGAGCAAACGGGGATACACGATATTCTAATTGACGTTAAGAGAAAGAAATGGGGCGGGGCAGGTCATGTAATGCATAGGTTAGATAACTAGTGGACCATAAGGGTTACGGAATGGGTGCCAAGAGAAGGGAAGCGCAGTCGAGGACAGCAGAAGACTAGGTGGGGTGATGAAATTAAGAAATTCGCAGACGCTAGCTGGAATCGGTTAGCGCAGGACAGGGGTAATAGGATATCGCAGGGAGAGGCGTTCGTCCTGCAGTGGACATAAACCGTGATTATGATGATTATGACGATGATGATGATGATGATGATTATGATGATGATGATGATGATGATGACGACGACGACGACGACGAGCATAAAATCGGGGTTCAGGAGCATGGAGGAAAACAAATGGGTGGCTAAAGTGCACAAATATATGTGCCTCGAAAGTGTGGACTCAGTAATTGAAGGTATATATAGACAGCCAGGAGTCATCAGAAAGTGAGATAAACAGACAGCAAATTGGATGCAGAGGATAGCAACAACAAAAAACGACCATGGAGACTTACAAGAAGAGTAAGAAAGGAATTAGAAAGGAAAAGCTGTACAATAACACAAAGGGCCTTGCTATCTTTGGCCGAAGCTGGTTGGTTATAGACGAAAACGTATGCGCGAGCAGATATTCACGATAGGGTGAGTCATTTCTCCGCTGTAGTAAAGAAAACTTCGGAGACAACTCAGCATATCCTGCTGGAGTACGAAGGAATTCACTCAGTAAGACCCCGAGGTAACGTCCACCTTCCAGAACCGCTGGGATTTAAAACGGATGTAAGCATTAACCGGTGAGAAATCAAGATAAGCAAAATGTGTTTTTGCGTACTGGTTGAAAAAAATGCGGGCACGACATTGATATTATGGGATCCATTAAGAGGATGAGTAACTGTACAAGTTACATATGCAGGTTTTGAGGAAAAGAGAAAATACGGTACTCAGGAGATGCAGACAAAATGCTAGAACGATAAGCATATATGGCATACCTGATTAGCTCAAGCAAGCTGGGCGTCTATTTGCCACGACGTTGTTTTATTGGGGATACCAATAAGTCATTAATATTATCATCATCATCATCATCATCATCATCATCATCATCATCATCATCCTCGTTCTGCCTGTGAGAAACCTTCGCATGGATGGGCGTGCGATTTTCCGGTAGTGTCCGTTTTAATGCTTGTTGCACTTTTGAGCGCTCAATCGACACCGCTCAATATAGTCGTATAGCGGGCTCGAGACGTTTCTTTGATGACCTAAGGGCTTGTGCAACTCATTTTGTACCAGCCTGCAAATGCACGCGTTCCTGGGAATGTCATTCTGAAGAGTTACCTAACTGATTCGTGCATGAAAAACAAACTCTTCCATCTGGTGGACGGCTTCATGTATTTGTTTTCCTGTACGGCCTTACGAAAGGGAGAGATATTGTAGCAGGTCCGTACCGCTTTATGGCTGTCAGATTATACGTTCATCTATGTTACGTGCACTTCCTTTTTTTTTGTTTTTTTAGCCCTGCATACTCTTTGCTTTTCTGTCAGGAACGCTATGTCCCGGTCATACATGCAGGCCGTTCGTGACTTTAAGGTACTGTGAGAGCCAGCGTTAAAGAAAAGAAACGCCGGCTAAATGGGCGAAGAATATTTTATTGGGGACAAGAAGAGCTCCAAATTACGCACTTTCGTTAAGGTGTAACAGCTTTGTCAGATGACCTCTGTACACAGTGGCCGGGAATACCTGCTGCCCTAATTTGACCTGGTTTGTATGTTATCTCGCAACCAACGCAAACACTCAACCGACCGATCAACGACGAAAAGGTCGCCGCTAACCCTAATTATTCGGCTCAAGGGCGCATGTTTCTTCCGGAAGAAAATATGCAGATCCAGCGCACACCTTGGAATTTGTGTGAAGCAAAGCTTTAGTGAAGTGAGTAGATAAGTGTTTTACGACTAACACCGATGCGTACGATGTTGTTGACTTTTCATGTTCTGAAACGTGTAATCTCATCAAATGTTTTATGCGCATTCACTGCAGCTGCCGAAACCTTATTTTCGTGCAATTTTTATGTCTGCGCACTACATCCATCAGAAACTATGCCGAAATGCAAACACCAAAACAGGTGGATGACGCTTATCGAGGCTAGGGTGTATGGCGGGAAGTTGTATGCATAGATAAGCACGACACGTACCAAGCAACACTCGGACATTGTGTACCGCTTGTGTCATAATGGGACATGCCCCTTCTGGAGGGTCGGTCAAGAGCGGGAACACGCCCGTGCCGTGACACAAGCTGAGTGGCTGAACGAAAGAACATAAAGTAAATCAAAGAATCCGTTAAATATAATTCAGAATCCCATTAGTAGACGGATGTGCTTAGAGGTGCCTGTGAGCCGACGTTATGCGTTCAGGTTTTATATGCGAAGTTATTTTATGTTACAATAACCACACGTGGGCGCGCTTGGCCAGCCCACCAGTCACGTCACCGGGTACTCTCATACAACCTTCACATATATATTCACAAATATATTTGGCGACATAGAGACTGACCCAAAACCAGGCGGCCGCGTCATATCCGAGAAAGTAGGCAAACAAAGCTTCGCTTTAAACACCTGACTAAAATATGGGATGAGCGCCAGGGCCGAGTGTGAAACGAAAAAGCAATGAATGTTGGGGCGCTATAACGTAAAACTATTCCAAACTTTTCTATTCCAATTCTTCAACCAGCCCTCCGCGATTGGTCAAAAAATTTTTTTGGACCAGCCCACTTCACCTGTCTGTAACGCGACGTCACGAAAACCGCGATAGCTCCCCATCTGATGTGACGTGTACACACTGATTATGCATAATTAGACCGAACAAAAGAAAAATGGTAATTTCTAATTCGACGCCTCTTTGCCATTAGCCCTCGGCTATTGGTCAAAAGTTTTCGTGCTGCACCCACTTCACCTGCCTCTCCCGCGACGTCAAAAAACCGTAGAAACTTACTGCGTCAAAGTGACGTGTACGCGTTAAATATGCATTAATATGCGGAACAAAACTGAATTTTCTTCTGAATAGCCAGGCTGCCCCGTTCGGAAAGCAATAGAAGATGGCTGCCGCCGGTCGCTCAGACACTGGCTACTCGCCCCTCCCGGAGAGCATGGGTTTATTTGCGTGTAATAAAGCTTTTTGCGTGGCCGTGTAACGTTTTCGAGCACTTTGGGCACGTTTACGACCTCGTTCTGCCAACTCCTCTTAGCTGAGGATCCGTTTTAGCGTCATTCTTAAGCTTCCGTGGCATGCCGCCGCGATTGTCGATGAGCCACCGCAAGCTAAGTAAGAGAAAGCGGACCAATCGCAGGTGCCGGCACCACCGTCTTCATCCGGTTATCGAGAGACAGAAGTGGTTCTTGTGGGGAAGGAGAAAAGGCTAGCGCTATTTTCTGCAACCCGTGCGGGAGCACGGCTCAGCGCCAGCAGGTTGGAGGGGATGGGGTTAAAAGAGCGAGAGGGTAGGGGGGAGAAAGGTGGAGGGTCGTAGAGCTGGAAGCGAAGTAGTGGCCGATCAGGAAGCCCGAGGTGGTGGGATGGCCGTTAGTATCGTATTCAGTGCAGTGGCTCAGCCCTATCGAATCCCTCTCCACGTGAGCGTGCTCCTCGCCTCTTGTGAGCCTATTAGATACGACAAGCCGCTCAGTGCAGGCAATGTTATTCGTTTTTCAAGCAAACACAAGTGACTTCCTATGAACGCGGAGAGCATTTGATTGGTTTGTTCAAACAACCCCGCGGGTAAAAGCCCGATGCTTGCGTCGGCGGTTACGCAAATTTGACGTCAGGAGATTGGAATAAAAACATATTGGAATAGTTTTACGTTATACGGCCCTTGGTGTCCGAATTCACGTCCCAGCGATCGTTGCTTTCTTGTAACAGAAACAGATCTCGAAACATGTGATTTCGCTTGCTGGATGCACCGGAAGTAATTGCGGAGCGGAAAACACGCGAAGGCCACCATGCTTACATAGCCACATATAGTGATTTCCTAATCCCGCTTCAAATCTTGAAATCCGTGCTTTGCCGTGCTGCGGGTGCCGGAAGTTTGTCATCGCTGGACATCGCCTATAGCTGGCGTCCAAGTCACGACTTCAGCCATCTTGTAGCTTTAAAATTTCTGGGGCCGAATTCCTAAGCTTCTGGTTCGTAAGTGCTATTTCACATTAACCGGCCACATTTGCTAATAATATCTAAAGCGATAGGATTGGCTAGAATTTGCTCCAACGAGCAATTCTTGCTAGAGAGCTTTTTGTGAATATGTACCCTCCCTGTTACCAATTGAGAGCCAATCGCTATTTCTATCTCTTACCACGAAGATCTGGCAAGGTAACAATAAGGCTGTCCCATTTTGCGCGTTTCAAAGTATCAGAACTGCGGTGCGCGCACCAGTCGAGGGCATCGCATCTTTCATGTCCAGCCGCGAAAAATCGCGGTGCGCGTTATAATGGAGTAAAGGCGGTAGTCGCGGGCGATTATCGTCAGTTGACCCAGCCCAGTTTTCAGCACTCCTGATCCTCCACATTTTTCAGCATTTCCTGACATCGTACACATGGACCGAGTAAAAAAGGAAATGGTAGGATGAGTACGAAAAGTTGCCGAACAATTTACAACCAAACACAAAGGCTTGTAATACAGGCCGGCAGTATTTGCTAAATAAAATAAAAAATAAAATAAACAGAAGCTTGACAAGGTGCTTGCCTCAAGGAACCAGGCGAATCAAGAAGTAACCATCAAAACATCTAAAATAGAAGTTCCAGTTAATTTCACTGTTTGCAGATTGCACATAACAAAATGTATTCATACATCGAGCAGAATAAAAACAGCATCAAGCACTCAACGATCCCTATAGTTTAGGATGCCAGCATGAATCATGTTTATCAGGAAACCCAAATTCAACTAATACTTTTGCGGATCTCCCGTGCGGATGTCAAGACAAAGCTGTACTCCTGGACTACTTTCTGTGGCAATGAAGGGAAAGCTACAAGAGCGGAGCTTCCGCGCGTGTGTCACTGCGCGAAGTTCTCTGGCAGCATTTGACCGCGCATTTAGTTTCTTTGACCAGATACCCTATCGGCGTAGCTTCCACGTGCGACGGTTGCGCATTTGCCCAGACGCGGAAGAAAAAAGCAGAAAGAAAGGTTAATTTTAACACTCAGTGATGTATTTTGTCCTATGTTGCTGTTGCATACCTACGTTTTCTCTTGCCCAACCTAAGCGAGGGTGAGCATGCGGGACTTCAGAGACGCTCTCACTCGCGCGCGATCTGCCGCCGCAGTTTCTCCTCCATACGTCTTTTATTTTTCCCACCTTCCAATCTCGGATGCCTTCCGTTGCTCTCTTCGCAGGAAAAAGGCGGCAGCGCGCGTCGTCGCAACACTGCCTCGTTCGCCAATACGCCTCCACGTATTTCACGTGTGGCGCCATGTTCCTCAGGAGCACGTATCCCAATCGCCCGGATACCGGCGAGGCCTGCAGGTGAGCTGACCTAAGTGCGCGCTTGGTTAAAATACTGTGACGCAGTCGAGACCGCTATCAGGGCCAACTGCAAAGCAACAACGCAACGAAAGCCACCACAGAGCTTGGCGGTCAGGGGTAACAGTGGAAGGCCGTATAAGTAGGGGTGAAATTAGCTGGCTGCCCAAAAAAGTGCGCGGCACTCGCACTCGGCAGAGGAAGGAAGCCGGCTGGCGTACGCAGCAACTTTAACATTACCACGTTGGCATTTCGCTCAAACAGCGACCATTGCATAGCCACTCGCGTCTGTGCGTAGTTCAGTTCGGAGCATGGGCATCGAAGTGGGCGAGAATTGATGGACGAGTGAGCAGCGCGATAAGGTGTGACAAGTCTGCGGCTTGATCGAGGTCGCAGGGAAACGGAACGGCCTTCCTGAGAAGATCTGCTAGTGGGCGGGCTGTGCCTGCAAAATTACAACGCTTCGAACATCCTTGGCACAGGTTGGCGCAGGAAACTCTATGAATGTACACATTGCATGATATTTAAATTTCAGGTGTTTCATGTGGCAAAACCGCGATCGATTTATGAGGCACGCCGTATAGTGGGAAACTCCGCATTAATTTTGACCACCGTGACTTCTTTCGCGTGCACCTAAAATCAAAGTACATGAGCGTTCTCGCATTTCGCCCCCATATGAAATGCAGCCGCCGTGTTGCTTGACTTTGCATGCTCCACAAGATTACAGTAAACCCAGGGGTACGCTTATAGACAATCTACGTTCATGATAGCGTCGGACTGTAATTTGAATCTACGAGAACACATAACCCCTTTTACGCGGAAACTCAGACAAACCCCATTTCCAGCGTTTCTACGATTCATAGAACGGCGCGCCCAGTTCTAAGCAACACCAACCAGATGGCGCACGCCTCCGCGTATCCGCGGCACACGCAAGAGGCCGCGTTTCTACCAGAAAGCTCGCCTTCGTGCATAGCGTTCGTCGCCAGCGCTACCCGGTAAACGTTAGTGTTACGTAAGCTGCAGTTGACGGGAAGCATGCGAAGCAGTCAGGGATCTTTAAATGCTATCGCGTTTCACTCATAAAAGCGAAGCTTAAGCGTCGTTCAAAATTTGCTCACTGTAAGTAGCAGAAGTATGTAGGGCCTCGAATAATATGTTTGCAATAATTTCCGGGAGGTTGTAACGAATTGAAGCACGAAATTTGCATACTCGTAACACGAAATATCGGTCTCGGACTTTCGTAAACTGCATCGATGGAAGCATTTGAAGCGCGCGAATGTATTCTATGAGTTTTGTGCTTTCTATGTGGTGTTCTTATAAGTCGTCACGGCCATGCGTGGTGCTAACACTCCTCGTGCTAAATCTAGCATACATACGTGAATACCCCAGACTGCGGACACCCGAACAACCGCCGCCGTAGAAGAGCAGCGCACGCGTAATGCGCAAGGTGTGGGTTCTGCTGCCACCAACGGCGAGTTGATTCTGTATCCACTTTCATGGCACTTACTGTGTTATTCCAACTTCAATTAAAAGCAACAAACAATTCGTTTTATGCTTTCCTTGGCTTCACTAATTGTCGGCTTCATACGGTTGTGACTAACAAAATGCAGGCTCCTCGGTTCTTATTCTTCTCGTTCATTGTATATTGACAGGTTACTTGAAGTAGTTGCGATGCTTACTAATATTTTGTGGAGTACCAACAAATCAGCGTTTCATATACGTAAATGTTGTCTGCTATGGGCACGCAATATAGATAATCTGATCTTGTTTGGGGTTGCTGAGTGACTGAGTTGTGAACATGATTCTTAAATTTTTGTTTGCGATATCCAATAATTTTTGTAAAACGACTTAACGCCTAAATCGAAGACCTGGTAATACCATCCGTACATATTCAGTTTATTTTTAGTGCAACATACCTAACCAACATCGGTGCAGTGAGTGCCGAGGAAAACGATTTCTCCGTTTTAATGTAATCCGGTAGAAGCTCCTTAAGCCCGCCGCAAAGGACAGGTGTATCCAATTAACTTTGCCTGGAAAGCGCAGGAATAGGAAAGGCATAGCTCTGAAAATTCATAGACGACACGTTCGAAGCTAATCCAATTAGCATAAAATTTTAAGAGATGCAACTTAGCGCAAGAGACACTTTTGTAATTTCGCTCCATAGCAAGGGCTCTTTAAACTACCACGGTGGCCATCTCCTCGTTACCTTGCTGGGCATTGCGTACGGGTACAAGATTAGCCTTGTACGCGTGTTATTCAGCGAGTACCAGCCAGGGCCAGAATAGTGGTAGCTTCTACTCGTCGGCATCTTTTTAAGCGTAGCGGAATAGAACATCTTTTTCTCTAGCATTTCTTTCTACGTTTAGGTTAAACATAACCTTATGCTGTCTCTGGCTCCGTTGGCTGTGTCCTAATGCTCACCGTAGACAGCTAAATGGGCAGCTAAGCTGATAGCGGCCATCTTTAGCCTCGTTTCATTTCTGGTGAAGATGGAAAAGAAGATAGCTTCGCAAAGGCATCACCTAATTCAGAAACGATGCAGGCCACCTTGCGGTCCAAACAAGATGGCAGCTGAGCAGAAGGCTTGGAAGCTCTAGGGGAAGGTAGTTCGCGCACAAGAAAATTGTGCAGAATCCATCGACAATGATTGCCAATGTAAGCTAATAGCCAGAAAGAACAAACGAACCAGCAAGGGAAGTAAAGAACAACGGAGAGAGAGCAAGAAAGAGCGAGAGGGGAAGCGAACGAACGAACGTTTTCCTTGCCGAGTCTTACCACTGACCGACCATCACTACGGACCTCCGACCAACGCGCAACCAGGAAAACCACTGAATGAGACAAAGGCAGCCGTTTGCTTTAAAACGTAGTCGCATTATCTCAGCTACGTTGCAAGCTGCGTTGGGGTTTTCGTAGGTTCTCACACGTAATGTTTTAGGGTACTGGAATAATAGGTGATCTGTATGTTTTTTTTTTATTGTAGACTAGGTGGCTGTTGCACAAACATGTTCCAGGTGGTTCTAGATGAGTTCCATTTGTTCCATTGCTTTGGCTCGAAGCTGACTTTTTACCGGTCATTGTAGACTGTGTACGATTGAGGCCACAATTAGAACAAACCCGCTGTCTGTGAAATCGAATAGCTTTCTTTGGCTCCCTCGCCCGTTTTCGTGGTTGGTGGGATGTCTTTGATGGTCGACGGTCGCACTCGGCAAAGAACACGTTCGTTCGTTTCCTCGATATCTCGCTTGCTCTCGCTCTCTCACTCACTCGGACTATTCCCTTACATTTACTATCGTCATCGATTGTTGCCGCGCAATATTTCTTTTTCTTCATAGAGCCTTAACCGAAAAATTCAGCCCCTCGGATCCCCTTAATATTCTCGCTCATGTGCCACAATTAATTTTTATGCCTGCTCCAAATAAAACACAGCTTGTATGTACATAACTGGTGCATTTTAGTGGGCTTCATTGAACGAGCAGGAGGGCGCAATCAAGTGCATTTAATGTAGGCAGTGCCTTTTCGCACGGCTTACACTGTCAAGCGCAGTTTTACTTTAGTAGCATTCCTTTATTTTCTACAGGCGTTACAACGACTTCTTGAAATGCATCGAAGAACTCGTGGTCTGCCGCCAACAAAGCAGCATCGAGATGTCGTTCAAACATTTCACAGAAATTCTCACAGATGGCTACAGGCACTCTTGCAGCGGCCTAAACAGAAGCAGTGAGTATACAGCATGTCGTAGGTGGGAGGGCACTGCACTTAATGCGAAGCATTGTTTGCTTAATTCTTCGTACTTTACGGTATAGGCAGTTAGGTGAGTTCCTGTCTCGCCTCGCTTTCATAAAAGGAAACAAGAATACTCAACTCCAGTTGACATTACGTAAAGCGAAGCCTTCTTGGTGTGATTGTTTCATGAACCATGCGTGTTTGTATACAGGGTGTCCCAGCTAACTTTAGCCAGAGATTAAAATATGCAAATGTCACGTAACTGGACAGAACCAAGGTAATGTTGCTTGCCATCGCATGGAGATATTGAAATTATTTTTTTTTCATTTCGCCTAATTATATAAATAGTCCTAATTAAATCATCAGCTTCTCAAATTTTATAATTAGACGAAAAGTGTCAATGAGAAAATTTATAGCGACATGAAAAACTTCCGATACATCTTGCTGTCGCTTCAATACGTGCTGCATAAAAGTGTTTTTCCGAGCGTGAAAGTAATTAAACAAAATTAAGTTATCGGCTTTTACGTGCAAGAACTACGATCTGACTGTAGTTCGGGACTACGGAAGTATGGACAACCTGGGGACCTGTAACCTTCACCTAAATCTAAATACGCGGCTGTTCTCGCATTTCGCCCCCGTCGAAATGCGGCCGCCGTGGCCGAATTCCATCGCGCGACCTCGTGCTTGGCAGCCCAACATCATAGCCACTATGCAACTACGGCGGGTCAATTCAGTTTGTAAGCGAATGTTCCCAAATTTATACGGCCGAAAAAAACTACCGTCCTTACTTCGCATAGCTGTCAACTGATTCTTTATCGCAATCGATGCTTCGCCTTTCGGGCAAAACTGCGACTTTATGTTGTGGTTTCTTTTTAGACATTTTCGCTTATTCGTCTTTTTCGTGTCGTCCTCGCATAAGATTCATGAATTTCGTATTGGTGGTTTTCGGCAGAGATTTGTGTGGGGGGGTGGGGTTGCGGTTTTATAGGCGCAGTGCCGTAAGGTGACACAAATGTCCACCCATCTTTCTCGAATTTTGGCATGCTGTGTTCGTCTGTGTGTATGTTCGTGTGCGTGTGCGTGTGCGTGCGTGCTCGAACCGACAACTGGAGAATATCATATCACGCATCGCTTAACTTCAAGAGCGGCCGCATGAAATCTTGTACAGCATGACGTTGGCTCTATGCACTTCCGCAGATACTTGTGACAAGTTGACTTTGTTGAAGAACTTCTTCTCCTGCGGCCTGACGTACTGCCACTCATACAACACCTTTCTCCCGTCTTACGTGCACGCTCTTCCACAAATCTGCAGGTAAGCCTCTTGCATCGCGACTGGCTTCACGCGAACGCGAGCTTAAACGTTGCCTGCTCTTTTCTGCACTGCAGGATCTTGGAGGACTTCTTGAACTGCACACACGAGCAAGTGTTGATAAACACGTGCGGATACACGGAGCTCTTCGCTAATGTTAGGGCAGTCCGGGACTATATTGTCGACTCGGTTAACGAGAAACATCATTCAACCTGCACTATTCCTCCTGGTGAGCTTCTCAACCTTACTTAATTAATTGGTTGATGGCTCTAACAAGCTGAATAGCTTCTAACGATTCGACGTGTAAACGACACTGCCTACCTCGCAGTGTTTATTGTTCTTGTGACCTATACTCCCAAGTACGACGCCTACCAGGACGAGTCAAGCTGCGGATTGAAGATTTCAGCCACCGGGAACGTTTCTCGTGTACACTAAGTTAATGGCGCTCAAATCACACTCACCAAAAATGTCGTTATACCCTTTGGACTTAGCGGTCTTGCATACAGACAAGTGGATGTGGACGAACACCTCTAATCAAATGTATTCGCACGAGGGGTTCCGTGAAAAAAGAAAAAGAAATAAGAAAGCACGAATATGTTGGCGACTCGGACTGCGAACCGGAAAGTTACGATTGCAAGGTGGTCCCACTGTCCAAGCCGGAACTCCAGCCTCCAATATTCAGTTTCAGTTTACAAGCTAACCAAATACAAAATTTGCTTTTTTTTGTAGTGCATTTTGCCCGCATACTTTTCATCAGGATCGAGAGTGTGCTTTGATCAGCCGGCCAAGCTTCACGCCATTTCGCGTTTTTTTTTTCTTTTTCGTTTCGTTTACCTAAACGTGGTGTAACGTACAATGTGCGGGCTCCTCCTAGAAGCCCCATGATAAGCAGATGGTTCATGATCCTGCCGGCAGGCGTGTACATATTTTTGTGACGGCAAGAGCACCAGATGCAACAGCAGAATATTATTGCGTCTTAAGGTGGCATTCGGGCCTGTAATCCAATAAGTCCATTGACGAATTCGTCCTGTAGTAACAATGAGGGGAAAATGGTTCATGTTACATTATTTACACTGGCAACAGATACGGAAGCCCACTCCATGTAGGAGTTTATTAAACGCTTGAATTCACATCAGGACACGTCAGCCCCCCTCTCACTTCACCAAGGGTCACCACTTTTAATATCATCGTCATCCCTAGGAGACAAGACTAGGGAATCTAATTACTGTGTTGCGGCCAATCAGAATCGTCGAATCGGTCGCAAAATCTCCCCCATGATATCGCACCTTTCCGCCGAACTCCGCCTCCGATGTTGCAACTTCGCGCCCCTCCCCCCCCCCCCCCCCCCGCAGATGGCGCAAGCGCGTAGCAAACTGGGAATCCGAGGTCGAAGCCGTTCCTACGGTAGCGTTCAGCGTTGACCCTTTTACTCCATTAGTTGAGGTTCCAGGTTTAAGTAGAGGGATCTTTAATTGACCCGTCCACAGTCGGCGCCAACGCTGTGTCGACTTCTGGATAGGCGCTTATGAATAGGGGGTCGCCTCAAGGTAAACGACTAAAGAATATCCATCGCCGTATTGCGACGCAACAATGTGCAGTCCCTACGACGACAGGATCTAAGGTAATGTGTAATTGCTTCCCAAAATAGGAACAAAATTTTGCTGCGCAATCGAAAAACTAAAATAACATCTTAGAGCAAATGAAAAAGGTTATTCGATCTCCTGCCGTGAATGACTCAGAACGGTATGACGACGCCCCAAAGCACAATTTGACAAGCATTTCACAAGCATCTCACAAGTATTTGCCTAAGGGACAAGGCACAAATGCATGCATCAGATGCCTAACTGGAGACTTTATTCAGCAGCGCTAAGCGTTGCGCTAGTTGGTGCTGCGTTGCCGAAGCTTCCCATCGCAACACAGGTGGATAATCTAGAAAGGACCACTCACATGTTTTGAGCGCGCATTCCACGGTGGAGGATGTGGATTTTTGTTTGTCCATGTCTGCCGCGCTTCGGTAACGTTGGTCAGAAAGTAACGTGCGGATTCCAAATTTGCTGCTGCAAACACTCGTGGGCGCTCTTTGCGAAATTCCGAGCTGCCCTCTGGCATGTTGAGCATCCGGGCCTGGCTTTCCATCTCCCATCGCGTATCGCGTCGTCATTTCCTTTTCAGTATTCGCGTTGCCACAAAAGAACAAGGACCACCCGACCGCCTGTGGAAGTTGCGTAAGAGAGTCGTTAGACCGATTATGAGGCTTTGTGGGATACTATTTCTTATGGTTGCTCCCCGCCACCTACACTGCTAAGAGATAAGTGCCACTGATATTCTCTGAAGCCGGCGAACATTTTTTTCTATTTAAATTTGTCCTGCGGCATAGATGCCTATTTAAAGAAAAGTGCAGAGACCCTCGAAAAATAAGTTGCAGTAAGGGTTTATTGAACTTATCGTTCGTGAGGAAACGCATATAACTGTGTCATTCATTAGTATCTTGGCAGCCTTTCTCGAGTAACCCTTGCTTCTGGGCAGAGCCACGACAGCAGATGATGAAAGTTCACTGTAGGAGCTGGAGCAGCACAATTTGGACAATTCACTGGTTCTTTAGTTAGACTCCACGCCCACGTGACGGAAAGTGTAAGTTCCCGCCACAGCCCACACTGTCCGAAGCAAGACTTATTCCTCTCAGGAAAGACTACGGCAACCTCACCAGACACACGGAGGAATCGGGGCCAGTGCGTAAATGTTTGCTGCTGCCATCTGGTATAGTGGGCGACCGCCGCGTTTGCTGTGCAGGCATGCAGAGGAGACGTGCGGCTGTCGCCGCGCGCCAGAGCTCGTGCGACGAGTTCGGCGCCGTGAAAAGGCTGCTGCTGTGTGGCGTCGCCTTCCACCGCATGCTGTCCGGGTCCACTCCCTCTGCGAAAGGCTCCTCGTCCGCAGAATTGACCGCAGTGGACAACGGGACAACGGCTGCGTTGTGCCCGTGAGTATGTGTGACCTGCTGTCGCCGGGCTTCGTCATGGCGCGGGCCTTCTAACAAGGGCTGTACTCCACAAGCGGGAGCGCGTGCACAGGGCACCAAAAGCCGTATGCGGGGTTCATTACTTTCGCGGATACTTTTACGTGACGTTAGGTCCGGCGCGACTTCCTCGCTGTGGCAATGGGCGCCATGTCCGCTGGCTTAACCAATGAGCGTGCGGGACGACTTGCATGCCCAAAGCGACTGAAAGCACCGCCGCATCTCCCGTGCAGTTGCTCTTGTATTTGATCTCACTAGGAAGCTGGCATATGGCAACGCTCGTGCGAGTACAAGGTCAAGTTGAAGAGATTTGTTACCGTTAGGCCGCTTATATTTAACAAAGAAGCGCCTTTTAAAGAAAGGAGGCGTTGCTGAGCCCAGTAGGCGTGAACACAGGACGCATGGGCTACTTGTACACGTTTTACCGTCACCGTCAGCCTTTTATATCAGTCATTTGGCGGAGAACATATTAAATACCTTTCCTTGAAGAATTTCCTGTGCCATTAGACGAGTATAATGGCCAATGTTAAACTTGTTGACATTATATTTCTTCTCCTGGTATTATACATATCGGAATGTTGAAATTATCCACATCAATCAGAAAATCAGTCACTTCTTTGTAAACGTCTCTTTTTTACTATTGTGCAAGAATAATTAGTCTACTTAAGCTAGCGTGGTATTTCTATGCTGTCTCTTTAAGGAGCATTGCGTAGAAAACGCGCTTATCGTGTGTTGAAGAGTAAGGATTGACCGGATTATATGGACGAAAAGTAGAAACATGCCTATAAAGAAAGGGGTCAGACAAGAAGACACAATAACTTCAACGCTATTCACGGCATGCTTGAAAGAAGTATTCAGCCTATTAAATTGGGGCGGCTTAGGAGTAAGGATCAACGGCCAATATCTTAGCAACCTTCGGTTTCTATATGACATTGTCCTGTTCAGCAACACTGGGGACGAGTTACAGCAAATTATTGAGGACCTTAACAAAGAGAATGTAAGAGTGGGGTTGAATGTTAATATGCAAAAAAATAAAGATAATGATCAATAGCCTGGCAAAGAATCGCCAGCCAGCCTCTATAGAGTCTGCAAAGGAATACGTTTGTTTACATAGGTCAATCACTCACAGGGGACCCAGATCATGAGAAAGAAATGTACAGAAACATAAAAGTGGGTTGGAGCACATACGGCAGACATTATCAGATCCTGCCTGGAAGTTTACCATTATCACTAAAAATAAAGGTGTACAATCAGTGCATTCTACCGGTGCTGACATATGGGGCAGAAACTTGGAAACCGACAAAGAAGCTCGCAAACAAGTTAAGGGCCACACAAAGCGCGATGGAGCGAAGAATGTTAGGCATAACGTTAAGAGACAGGAAGAGTGCGGTGTGGATCAGAGAGCAAACGGGGATAGACGATGTTCTAATTGACATTGAGAGAAAGAAATGGAGCTGGACAGGTCGTGTAATGCCTAGTTTAGATAACCGTTAGACCATTAGGGTTACAGAATGGGTCCCAAGAGAAGGGAAGCGCAGTCGAGGACGGCAAAGACTAGGTGGGGCGATGGAATTAACAAATTCGTAGCCGCTAGTTGGAATCGGTTGGCGCAGGACAGGGGTAATTGGAGATCGCAGGGAGAGGCCTTCATCCTGCAGTTGACTTAAAATATGCTGCTGATGATGATAATGGTGATGATGAATAGAACAGACGGCTACTTTATTCCGTCACTGTTAAACTTACAGCACGGACAACTGCTTGTATAGACTTGGTTAGATAGAACAGGTGCACAACTACATTTACTCTACATAGTTGCCAACGAACTGTAGAAATTGGGCTATACATGGCGAATGCACACAGTATACAGCGATAACGGTGGCTTTTGTAGTGTTAAGCGCACAAGCTCCATCTGTCTGTTTTGTCTGTTTTCAGTTTGGTAAAGGAGATGAAGTATTGCATGTACTCAGCTATCCACGACTCTGGTTGTCCGGAGAACGCATTCCTCAGCACGGAGATATCGCTGCTAAAGAAGCGTCTTCTGGAGGAATTTGATAGCGTGTGTGACTATGTGCCACTCTGGGCCTATAAAAGCAGCGATCGTCCGCCAAATGAACTAGGTAAGTGTCCACCCATCTCATTTACCGTTAACATCATCGCAATCAGCCCATTTTAAGCCCATTGCAAGACTAACGCCTTTCCCTGTTTTGTCCAATTACCCTCGCCTCGCCTCAGCTGACTTACCTATGCCTGCAAATGACGTAATATCATTACACCATCTTATAATACTACCGTAGTCAACTGCGTTTCAGTTACTTTGTTGCATATTCTGTTACTCTAATCAAGCATTCATTTCAATGCTTTCAATAATCATTTCAATAATCAAGCATTATTAATGCGAAACTTTCTTAGGCTCACATGCCAGCCATTTTGTAGTATAGGTAAGTTCCTGTGTCACCGCTTTTCAATACAGCCAAAGTTCGTGTGTCTCATAGTAGCTTGGAACCTCTCACTCCGAGTACAGCAGTCAGATGCTGTAGCCATTAATTAGGCCATGATCGCCCGTTCGCAAGGCCACGTGGTATGGAACATCACCCGCATGTTCCTATCGTGCCAAGGCCAACTAGCTCTTTGAGATGGCTTGCGCGCACCCATCGTAGTTGATTAGTGTCACTGGCGTTCCGCCGCTAAGCCCGAGGTCGAGGGATCATATACCGGCCAAGGCGGCTACATTTCGAAACAGAGAACTAACTGCCTTAGTACCGTAGAATTGGTGCCCGTTAAAGAATCCCAAGTAGTCGAGATGAAAGCGGAGTCCCCCACTACGGCGTGCCTAATAGTCAGAGCGTGATTTTGGCTCGTAAAATGTTATAGTCTAGCTTAATTTCTTTAAGGAATATCGCGTGCGCCACTTGACGTAATACGAGCTTGAGCACGGGCGTGCGCGAGTTTGCATTCGATGACAGACAATTATCAATGCCTTTCCCTCGTTTCACGAGCGGAAGAGTACATATTCCGCCAATTCAAGGCGGAGTGGTAGGAGGGAGAGGGACGGAGTTGCTTAATACAAAAATTCGGGAGAACACTTAAGATTCACCTTTAAGAGTGGAACGTGATAACATTCAAAGATCCCTGACTGCTTGTCGTGCTTCCCCAGAACTGTAACTTATGTAACCGTAATGTTTACTGGGAAACGCTGGCGGCAAATGCTATGTACGAAGGCAAACTTCCCGTTTCTTTTTTGTTGTTGTTGTTGTTGCAAGGAACAACATATATTTTTCAATCGGCCCAGGGAGTGAGGGAACTGGTTGCAACCACCTCTTTACAAAAGAAAAAAAAAATCACCCGAAAACTCCTCTGCTCCTTAACGCACCGGTTTGTTGGCGTCCGTGGGGCTCGGCGTTAGAGACCAGACACGAAAAAGAAAAGTGCACGTAACTCAGCAATAAAGCTTCATTTTGAAAGAACTGTCGTCCTGCCTTTGCCGCCATGCTATTGTTGTCGCCGCTGTTTTCCTTCTGTCGTTACGTACCGTGTCAGGTAAATGTTTTCTTCACACAAACAGACTAGGTCCATATTGCACCATTTCGAAGGTTCGCGAAAGATGGAATGAATTAATGAAACCACGTTTATTCCACATTAAAATGCGCCGAAGACGCTGCGGTGGAAAGGGGAGGGGTGTTATTGCAAAAGGGGAAGGGTAAGGCTGCCTCCGTTTTAATAACGAATGTCCTGGAGGCAGCTAAGTGGGGGCCGCATGACGCTTGTGGCTGTCGCGGAGCCGATCGCCGACGGGTGGTGCCGCCAGGTCCTGGAGGAACAACAGCAGTGCTCGCCAGAGCTCGAGGGCATTGTCCGGAGACGTGGTATCCGGGCAAGCCCAAGTCCGGAGAGAAGAATGCCAGGGTCCCCGCTGTATGGTGGCCAGGGCACGAAGCCTTGGTGGGATGTAGAGGGGGCACTCCCAACAAAGGTGGTTGAGATCAGCACGACATGTGCACATGGAACAGAACCCACTTACGGGTGGTGGTGTGCCACCTCTGTGGAAACGGTTCAACAAGTGAGGAGTAAGGAGGCTGTCTGAATTCTCCAAAGCAAGACTGACTCTCGCCGTGTGAATACCTTCGGTGGAAGCGACGGTATAGAAAGTGGATTGCCCACTGCTGTGAGGTAGGCGGCCCGTCGTTGTTTGGTCGCATGCTCGTCTGCCATCGGGTCTGCTACCTCAGGTGTGGTAGCTAGGAGAGGATAAGGAGTATCGGAGGCTCTGGCGAGCGCGGTAGAGAGATGAGCGCGCGCCAGTCTATGAGCCTTCTCGTTTCTGGGGATACCGCAGTGCGCAGAAACCCAGTGAATGGTAACATCGTGACCGCATTCGCGGAGCAGGCATGCCTGGTGCCGGATCTTCCGCAGTACGGGATCTGTGTAAATAACATTAGCACATGCCCTATGAGCAGCCTGGGAGCCTGTGTACACATGATGGTGAACAGGGTCAGTTTGAGACGAAGTTGCGAGGGCCCAGTCAATATAGTCTAGGATGGCCATTAGCTCAGCGCGGGTGCTGGACATTGCTTCTGCTGATATATGATGGCGGCGGTTCTGATTTTCATTTGTCTGGTCGTACCACGCAGTGGTATAACAGGTGTTACTAGCGTCGTCTGCAGCCAGTGCAGCGTCCGTGTATACGATGCGTTCAGTCAAGGGGAGTGAACTCGTAGCTTCAGCATGCCTCTTGGAATATGCAAGGCACCGCATTCACTGATTAGGGTCCATATTTAGAGGAAGTGGCCTGCCATCGGTGAGAGCCGTGATTTCCCACGGCGGCGTGTTGTTGGACAAAATGGGCATTGGGTGGCCGTCATACCCGAGGAGCATGAGCGTGTGTCGCCCGGCATTTGTGGCGCGAAGTCTCGTCTCTTGTATATAGATGTGCATGTCTACGAGCTCGGACAGGTTGTTGAGTTTGCTGCAACTTTTAAGCGCTTCGAGGCTTGTGTACCTTGGGAGTCCAGTTACAATGCGTTTGGCTTCGTTAAGTAACCGGTTGAGCGCGTGCATCTGTGTGCGGTTGAATGGATCATGCGGGAGACAAGAAAAGTGTGGTTGTAATCACCTGGTTGTAATGGATGGGGCATTTCTCTACGTCATTGTCATTGCCATGTCAGGTTTTCCAGCGAAGGGTGCAGTTGCGCCACAGGACCAGTAGGCGCCACCGATCGAACAGGCCGTTGTCCTTCTGCATCGAGGGACATCTGCAATCCTGGTGGATTCGACGGATGTCCAGCAAGGCAACGGCTTCGTCGAAGAACTGATGACCGTGGTCAACTTCCGCTTTTGAGTGTCGACCTCGAGCACACCGCACCTCCGCCAAAACTGTTACGCTGAAATGACGTTCCGTACAGAAGGTACATGGTGATCGCACAGTCCGACAGCTCCTTGTCTTCCTCTTCTGCGTATCCCCCGCTCCCAACTTTCAGTCCACTTGTGGTAAGCCCGTTACAAAATGCACCAAACCTTCTGGCGTAAGCCATGGTGCTGGAAATGCTATGCTTGATTTGTTTGTGAAATTATTATATCCCTGCTTTTGGCGTTATAGCAAGCAGTACTATGCAAAAAGGGACCTCTGGGTTACCTGTGTTGTTAGTGCAAGTTCAAAGAAACCTTCACATCCATTATAGGCTTCTCCTCAAACTCTGTCACAAGATTGTGATTTCTTAAGCAGAGGGACAGCGAACCGCTGGAAGCAATAAACGCAATAAAAAGAAGCAACATTGGCTCGACAGACGTTATGCAGAGTTGTTATCCTATAACACGAATCTCGCATGTATCGTGTTGGCTTATATATGCATGGAGGCAAATAATTGTGTATACATCAGCTCAAATGGATGCACTTTTCCCTCTAGACTTTCCATCTGGACGTTCACAAGTGCCATTCTGTGCTTAAAATCGGATATTTTGTCGTGGCTGGAAGTTAACCAAAGATCTGTAGGCCGCTTTGCTGTGGGAGCCCACGGAAAAACCACAAATAAAGCCGTGCAGGGTGACATGAATTGGGCCTCGTTTCAAGTCAGAGAATCGCAGAACAAAATTAATTTTGAAGAGAGACTCAGGAAAATGTATCTACATGAATGAGTGGTTGAAGTGCACAAGTACGTGTACCTAAAAAGCGTGGAGATAAAATGTAGGAAAAGGTCTAGAAAGTTGGAGACCAAGTACAGTGTAATTGGAAGTGTAAATAGACAACCAGGAGTCATCAGATAGACAGCTAGAGAAACAGAGACAGTGAAATGCATGCAAAGAAGGCGAAAAAAAAGAACATAAATATTTACACAAATCAGAAGAAAGAAATTAGAAGAGGAAATCTGTACGATAACACGATGGCAAGTACATTGCTGTTTGAGGTTCGAGCTGGTTGCCTAAGGACAAAAACATATTGGAGCAAATATTTGCAACTGAATGAAACCTGTACGCTGCAGCAAAAATCAAGAGATCACTCAGCACATTTTAATGGAATGCGAAGCGATTCATCCAGTGAGACCCGTAGGTAGCGTACACTTCCCAAGAGCGGTTGGATTTAAAATGGACCAGTCAGCAGTCGAGATAAGCAAGGTACGTTTGGAGTATTGTTTGGGGAAAAAAAGCAGGGAAGAGATTGATACGACCGCCTTCGTTACAGGCATAGGTTACGGTGCAAGGTAGATACAGAAGTTTTGAGGAATAGAAAAAAACATTAATATACGTGCACAAAAATGCTAGAATGAAAAGCATGTATATAGCATACCTGATTATCCCAAGCAGGCTAGGTGACTATTTGTTACCACTCTGTTTCGAATGGAATGCCACTAAGCCAGTATCATCATCACCACGCGTCTCTACTAGTGGTGTCCTGCTATATTGTAACCTGTGAAGACTGTATTGGACTCGCTAATAAATTGGCATCGTAATAGCCGAAGCTGGGGAGTAATGCCGAGCGCATGAACCACATAAAAGGCAACATATTTTGACCTTTCTTTCATCATCATCAGCCAATGTTACACTGCAGGAAGAAGGCCTATTCTATGGATTTCTGATTATCTGTGCCTTGCGCTACCTGTCTCCCCGTTGTGCCTGCAAATGTCTTAATTTGATCACGCTACCCGGTTCTCCACTATCCTCATGTGTACTTTCCTGGAGGACTCGTTCTGTAGCTTTAATAAACTATCCGTTATCTGCCCTACACATTACATGGTCTGCCTAGCTCCATTTCCTTTTTTCTCTTAATTTCAACTAGAATTTCAGCCACCCCCGTTTACTCTCAAATCCACACCGCTGTCTTCCTGTCTCCTAAAGTTACACCAAATAATTTTGCTGCCATCGCTAGTTGCGCCGTCAAGCCTCTTTGTTAATCTCGACGTTTCTGTATCATATATTGTCACTTGTGTAATGCAATAATTTTAGTCCTTTTTTCAATTTATTTTCTTTAATTGTAGCGGTAAGCTGCCGGTCATGACCGTTTGTAATACCTGCCGTATGCACTGCAGTGCATTTCTTATTGGGTAGATTTCTGTCTCACTGCGCGGGTCTATATTGAGCAATTTCTTATAAGTGTGCTGTGGCATGCCTATAAAAATATCCCTACGCATGTACAGTTAAGAAACTGTAGCAGGCACGTAGGTATTCTGGCTGTCTTTGTTGCTAGCTTTGAAGCAAATTGTTTTATAAAAGCTCGAAAGAATAACAATCTTTCGCGGACACTAAGTGAATTTGCGTCATGACTAACGGCGCTCGGGAACTCGTTTGCTGCAGGATGCGAGCTGAAGGAGTTCACCGAGGAGTGGGAGATGTGCGATGCGGCCGAGGGAAGGAAGGTCACCGACCCCTACTGGAAAGGCCCTGTACTGCATGGCAAGGGCACCGTGAGCGACCGTCAACGCAGAAGGCTATGCAGGTGCGTCTGCAGTGCCTACTTGAGGCCACCATGTCATGCACGCACTTCTTCCGTCCCAGAGCGACAAATACGTAATAAGGCAAGCTGGATTGCAGTAGATGTCGCCTTTGGAATATCAAATAGGGATACTCACCGTCAGAGGGATAGCAGCTACCTTTGGTAGTCGGATGAGATAAGAACAAAGGAGGAACCTGTCAGGACAATCACGCTTCTCACATGTGAATATTTATTGCGATAGAAATTGTATGGACACTCCAGCCACGTTTTTGCCGTGCCGTCAGTGTCGCCGTGACGTTCATTATGAAGTCCATGGGCGATAACGCCGCCACCGCGCGTCGTATGCTGTATGTGCGAATGAAAGCACGCGTAGAAAGCGAAGAGCAAACGAGCCGTCCTCTTCGCGCGAAAAGCCGTGGGTGTACGAGATGGAGGGAGCGTATTGTGCTCCGGCGGCAACTGCGTATGACCGGGCGCAAGGGGAACTGACGATCGCGGCTCGATCTCGCGCGCCACACATGGAGGAAAGCGGGGAGGCATCTCGGGAAGGAAGGGGAGCGGCTTTGACTCCGCCAACAAGTGTGTACTTTGCACGCCCGCGCGCGGTTGTGAGCACCGTATCTTGGTAGGGATGTGCATACGCCTCTTACCTTTGCGCGCGCTGTGTTCTCGCCACTCTTGCGTTGAAGGCCGCAGGAAGCTCACTTCGTTCGCAACTGCTGCTGCCACGCTGGCTCTCATTATCATTTAGACAGCGAGTGTTCGTGCCCATGGAGTTAGTGAGCGAACATATCCAAGTTTATACGGCCAACGAAATGACTATCCCTGCTTTGTATAGCTGTCTACTAATTTGCTATCGCAGTAGATGCTTCGCCTTTCGGGCGAAATTTTTTAATGAAACCAACAAGCTTAACTACGTACGTTAACTTATTGATGTCGTTGTTGTTCTTTCTTTTTGCCAAATGTTCCTAATTTGATATTTGGCGCTTCGTTGTTCTACTATTCTTTTTATCGGTGTCTGCTATAATTAGGCGTCTGTTTCTCAATAAACTAAATAAGCTTACATATGAGAATATCAGATATCCTGTCAATTGCCGTCTTCTTTTTCCTCGACTCGTCGCGCTACCCAAATCAACTATGGATCCACTCGAACGCAACATATCTGACCTTTTGCGTTGCACTGTCACAGGAGGTTCGATAAGCCAGAAAGAACAAACGAGCGAGAGACATACTGCGACGCCGTGTTAATGTTGGCGTACAAGCTCTCAATTACATTTAATTTGATGACATCCGCTTGAGGCTCTTGAGTGGTATACATATAAACAAGACGTACAGTCTGTGTGGAAGTAAGCAAAGACCTAAACTAGCAATTTTCGGGGGCATTTCGTGAAACGCGGACGACCGGAATATATATGGGACAATGTCGTAAAATTTCTCAGTTCACATAGACCTCACTGACATGGTGGCTTGTGCCTCAATATCTGAAATTGAAAATGGCCTATCGTTTATTTTGTCCGTGCGCGTGCGCGTGTGCGTGATTAGAAACCGGAATAACGTTTTTAAACGATACACAACGAGGCTAAACCCGTCTCAGGTCTTCTCGGAGCTTAGGTAAGGACGTTCGTATTTATTTCTAAAACAAAGGAAGCGTACTGCAAGGCTTCTATGCATCCCAGTGCACAATAATTGCATCTTCAGAGGCTAGCTATACGCGGGGGTTCTGATGACCTCCTTCCATGATTAAAACGCATCGTTGCGGCGAAATGCGAAAACACCCGCGTGCGTAGATTTAGGTGCACGTTAAAAAAACCCAATTGGCCCAAATTTCCGGAGGCCCCACTACGGCGAGCCTCATAGTCAGATCCTCCTTTTCGCACGTAAAACCCCATAACTTAGCCTTTTCTTATTGCCACCTACGACTTTCGTGCACATATGTCTACTTTAATAAATTACAAATATAGATTTACGGGATTTACGTGCTGAAATCACCATCTGGTTATGGGGCGCACTGTAGTGGGGGCTCTGTAATAATTTTGTCCATCTGGTGTTTCCTCAATTTCTACCCGGGACACGGTAGTTTTTCGGTTTCTTTCTTCTTCTTCTTTTTTTTTGGCCTCATCAAAATGTGGCTGTCGCGGCCGGGATTCTATCCCGAGAAGCTGTGCTTTTCACCACAACGCTATAACCACTAAGCCACTACAGCGAGCGAATATCTGCCTCGGCCACCTCCACTTGGTATTCATTTATCCCACCCTGCAGGAAGGTGCCTCAGCAAGCGCACAATAAACTAGCGATCATGAACATTTCACACATATTCAAAGCCTTATTATTCATACACCGTTCTCTGTGGCAGCAGAAGAGACATTCTCTTTAACAGACGCTGTCTCAGAACGTAGTCAAGTACTTGGCGATACCAGCAAAATCAGCGGTCATCCTTGTTCTTTGAGGGTCCCTGTTCACGATATCCTAAAGCTTGAGTTCTGCTATACATTTTAAACAGAAACAGTATGCTTCCGCCAGCAACCCGGCGGTCTTTTGATTCGGTGTTTTATCCCATTTGAGCCCATACAGCAGTCTGGCAACACTTACGGGTGACGAAATGAAGGGCGCTTTGCGTGGTCGCTGCGTGCGGCATGTGCATGATTTCGTTTTCGCGTCTGCGTCTCGGAGGCAATCTCGAGTTTTCTGTGAGTGATCCCTCGTGCGTGCTTCTTTTATCGCGCAACTGCAAGGCCTGCTCGTAGAAACCAATGACGGCGCACCTGCTGCCCCTTTGGGTGCCGTGGCACGAAGAGCCACTAGAATCCGGAACAGCGCGCACGCTTGGTTTCGGAATGCGTGCGAGCAGAAGAGAAAGCGCAACAGCGTACATCAGTGTCACTCCCGCGCCTGCGCGTGCAAACTTCCTGACGTAAGATCGCTTCCGACGATAAAAAATTACAGTCTGATGGAACACCATCGCAATCAAAGGTCACGCAGTGAAAGTGGGGCCATTGCAAGCGTAGAACGTGAAGCTATTCTGGCTTGGTGAATTGCGCCTCTGCAATACCGGAAATGTCGCAACAGGAGTACTTGTAGGCCAGAAATGAAGCAAGCCGATTGTAAGTTGGCGAAGCTACTTTGGGTTTTTCCCCACATTAGCACCACGTCAGTTCGTCATTTTTTTTTATATCTGCTCGGGGCCATAGTTAGTTGCTGGTCCAGTTGCGTAACGTTATTTGCTTAAATCCCATAACGAGAGACGCGGTAATCTGTGTGACCTCTACACACGCGCACTGCACCAACTCATCCCCTCTTAGCCTAGAGTCATCGACTCTCTTCATTGTGAACAAGCGACCCGTATGTGGCCCGAAACGTCACGTTTTAGTATTCCACTTCACAGCGAAGCTGTATATGGCTAGCCCATTCGTCCGTCCGTCTGTCGCCTGTACGTCGAAAAGAAAACACGGATAAGAACAGAGCGGCTAGCGTCGCTGTCAGCACTGCTATCTTTAGTGAGAACACTCCGATTTTTAACGAGGTGTGTGTTTTTCGCGTCAAATGTAATAAATTACATATTTTATGGAAGAAGGGTTCACTATAATAGCTGCGAGCATAATTACAAGTTACATTCGTCTACTTCTACAAACACTAGACGGCGCTGAATGCGCCTATGACGGCTTCTTTTAAAAACTCGTAATTGGCCGTGTGACACGACCCTTCCTTGATGTCGAACTCCCTTAGGAAGTTTCCCGCTCCCTTACCCTAAAGGAGTTTGTGGGTGCATGTATGACACGGGTATTATTCGTAGCCGCTTGCCATCGCCCCTTTTAGGACCAGTGATCCCAGTCAAAAATGCTGGTACCATGAACTGACCTCAGAAGCTGACGCCGAGGACGTAAAGCCGCTTAAGCTTTGTAAAGTAGCCCCACACTTGCCGCCGCCTCTTCGCGCGCTCTGGACGAGGCCGACGCCGCATCGCTATTGGCCTAATGACACCACGTGGGCCCTCGCGCTGGCTTCGTTAACGAGAGGGCCTCTAACGGTCCTCTCTTTCCTGGTACAGAAATGTGTGCCGGCTTCGTTTCCGTTCAGTTCACTCTCCAAAAACGGATAGGACGGCCACGCGTTGTCCGTTCCCTCGAGGAACAGGCAGCCTACGACGAGCGGCGGGTAGAACTCGCTCGTGAACAGTCTCGCCGTCGGGGCGCCGATCCAGCCGCTAAGCCCCGACCACGCTTGCGCAAGCGCGCAAAACTCCCGTCGGCGCCCACACATGCGTAGACGGTGCGGCGCGGCTCGTTCGCGTTGAAACGCGGCGCGACCACGGTGAACAGGTCCTCTATGTTATTGCGCGCGTCGGTGCGCCTGTCTGCGCAGCTACGACGCGGTACATTCAACTCTCAGGGAAGCACATTTATATCGTGCAAGAAAGTGCGTCTTCTTACCTTCTTTTTTGTGCTGATCTAGCAGCTATAAAAATCTAACTACGTCTGTCGTTATCGAAGCATTTTCAAACACTGTCAATAACAAAGCACCAAGCGGCATGTGCCAAGTGAGCCCAGTAAGTGCGCGCTGTCGCGCGTCTTTTTTTATGCAAACCGCCATTTGTCGCCAGGCGAGGCCGGCGCAAGGCGCGTACGCATGGTCTGAGCTTTCGAGCCGCCCGAGCGGGCAATCCGACAGCAACGAGAAAATGATTCCTAGCTGAGGGAGCGGGAGCCCGAAGCAATCCGGCAGCGACGAGAAGCAGAACCCAAGGTCAGGGAGCTGAAGGTCGAGGCAATCCGACGGCAACGAGCGGCGGACTCCGAGATCAGGGAACAGGAGGCCCTTGACGAAACGCCAGAGAAGAGTTGCCGATCCCGAGTTCAGGGAACGGGATGTTCAAGCGAAACGGTAGCGGCGAGCTAACGACCCTGAGTATAGGGCCTTGTGTGAACGTTTTCCCTCCCTGATGCATACCTTTTGTGTAAATGTTGTGTTTGTTACCCTTCACCTGTGGGTTACTTAACCGTGATGAAGGTCAGGTGCACACAGGACAAGCATCGCCTACCCCGATTTTCAGTTAGGGTAACGTCTGGTCACTTTTTTAACCTAGTCATCCTAATGCACATCGTTCGAACTCGGCGCTTACTGCGCACTGTCCACTAACCCAACGGTAAATGCACTTAAGACTCGTGTTTTTTTTCTCCTAATGCTCTTAATAAATTATATTACCGTAGCAATTCGCCTTTCTCAACTGCTTGCCCAAGTCTTGCGCTCTGTTCAACTGGGGCATAACAGCCTGCAAATTTATCAAAACGATCACCACATAACGTCCTTCACTGATTAGTAATTACATACTTACCAGAGAGGAGTCAGAATGCTGATTCCTTGGAAGTCGCTCAACCGCCACTAGCAACACTTTTTTCATCAATGTACACAATGCATAACCGGGCCGCTGATTTTGTGTATGTGTGACGGATCATTAGTACAATGGTATAGAAACAGAGGAAGACGACGGTTAAAACATAGTGTTCGTGTCGTTGTAAACCCCTGATTCGGGGCCTATCCCCCACAGTGGGTTTGCGCCATTATACAAGGAATCATCATCACCATCATGTTGCCTTTCAGCCTCTTTCCACCTTATGTATGTATGTATGTATGTATGTATGTATGTATGTATGTATGTATGTATGTATGTATGCGTGTGCGTATGTGCGAGCAGAAAAATGAGCCGATTCGAAAATTTTGCATCCTGTTCGCGTATCGCTAACACTACAGCACATCATTCTAGCATAGCTCATCCTTCTTTGCACACGTTCATTATACTCTCTACAAAGAGGAAATTTTTATGGCAAGAAGTGGCAAAGTCCTCCTTCCCTGGTAAACTTAGACCACAACAGACGGCCCACGTACTTCTCCCACACCCTTCGCAGACAAGACGCATGCTAAAGTGCCAAAAGGAATGAAAAAATAACATGTATCTGCTTCTGCCGCTTGTGCACTATTATTCGCAAAACCACCCAATGAATAATCCGGACAAAAAAAAAATAGACGGATATCTTTCCTCCAAAATAAATAAAAACAAACGAATGCACAACAAGCAGGGTATTTGTATTTATCGATTACGACATGTTTCAGCCGTGTATGCAGCTACAACGGGAGTGGTGCTATTTTCTAAAAGTAGTAACTCTAAATCTCAAGGAAAATCTTCGTCCTGCATGTATTTTTCGGTGTTCAGCTGCCGCTGCGCAAGCACATTTTTAGTTCGCTCTTTTGCTGTTGTGTTACAAGTTACTCCTCTACGGATGACACCAACTCCGATGCCCTGTTCTCCGGACAAAGAATAAGCTATCGAGATGACCGAAAGTGCTCTGCCTTCGTAAAAAGCCAACACGCTTGTGACATCTTTAACGCGTCTAGCTCACATTAGCTTCCGGCACACTGCAAACACGATGCGGCGTCCCTGTTCTTTTGCAGCGACCTGCTCAGCCATCAGCAGTGCATGCAGGAATCGGCGACCAGGCACCACTGCCCGGACCTGGCAACCAGTCTTGTGGACATGGGCGGGGCAGAACTGCTCGGAAGGATTGGCTTTTTGGCGTGTTCCTCTTCCTCGCCCGACAATCAACGGGCAGCCCTGTTGCTGCTTGCAGCAGGAGTGTCCCACTTGCTGGCACGCCGACCCGCTGCTGTGTGCTAGCCGGATCAGCCACAGGAATATTCAATGGCACTAGACTCATGAGCAACTAAGCAGGACACTCCTTAGGATCTCTACGAAAACGGTTGCGCGCGCAATGCTATTCGCTGTTTTTCGCCTACGCTTTAATTAACTTGACGATGCCTTTTCAGGATTGTGGTGGTTTGAGCCTTTTGGTTCAACATATTGGCAAATTGTAGCGCAAAGAAGCAGGCAGACGCTAGCGCTCGTCTGTTGGTTCTTCCCTCTCTGTTTTTCTGTGCTACAATTTGCCGCACCTTTTCATTTCATTTTGACATTACAAAACTTGATCGCTGCACTCACAAGGTGATGATTAGAAAAGATGACAGGTGGTGGACGCATGACGACGACGATGGTCGGCGACACCCCAAACCTCATTTTTCTCGAAAACCGCTCGCACCTTCCACGATACGAGAGCGACTACAAAGCGCTGATGATGCAATCCTCGCCTTGAGTATTTATTTCTGAGGTCGTCAGACACAGGTCATCGAGAACACTCTTTTTCCATAAAACTGATCGAAACAGCTACGAAGCGACCACAAAATGCGCAGCAGGGGTGTAATCGACTATTATCTTGAAACTAAAAAGTGCTGTGCATCTGTTTCACGCCAAGAAATATTAGGATATATTCAATGCGCCCATTTAGTTCATAATGTCGGAACATCATTCTTGGCATACAGTTTCGATTGTCACCCGAACTGGTATTAAGTACGCTTCTAATAGTTATTCCTCCATGGACGTAATAAATGTCTTCCTTTTCTCTGCTTCTTGCAAAATTGTCGACTTCACTGATAGATCCAACTCCTTCCTGCTGTTTCTTTTTTCTCCAGACATTAAAAGGCTTATTCTGAACCCAGGCGGGTGTCAAAAGCACATTCTGAAATAAAAAATGCTTTTTTGTGAAGAGAATTTCGCATACGTGATTCATTCGAAGACAGATTTGTAAAGGTGTCCCTGAAGCTGCGCATGACTACTTCGCCAACGAGATCATAAGTCTTTCTGTAAATGGCAATAGAGGAAGCTGAAAAAGATCAAATGTCTTCGAGACACAGGATCAGTTATGGATCTGCATCAATTCTGGAGCTTCGCAGGAACAAGACATATCGAATACAAGCCAACCTGGCCATGCAATATTAAACCTAACAGTTCAAAGAGGATAATATGGATGCACGGATATGGTCATGGAACTGCCCACAACAAGCAAACACGGGCCGACGTATGTCCTTCAGGCTGAAGGATGCATGGCGTTTATACTATACTACACAATATGTAAGTCTTACCATCGCAATCTGGTGTCAACTCGAAGCCATCACTCATGAACGCCAGGTAATCGCCCGGGTCAACTTCCTCTAATTCTCTGCTCTCCCTTTCAACATCCTTGTCGTAACTTATGCGGATCGTGCCATTAACAAATATTGCATTATGGGGTTTTACGTGCCAAAACCACTTTCTGATTATGAGGCACGCCGTAGTGGAGGACTCCGGCAATTTCGACCCCCTGGGGTTCTTTACCGTGCACCTAAATCTAAGCACACGGGTGTTGTCGCATTTCGCCCCCATCGGAA
Source organism: Dermacentor variabilis (assembly GCF_050947875.1). Lineage (NCBI taxonomy): Eukaryota > Metazoa > Arthropoda > Arachnida > Ixodida > Ixodidae > Dermacentor > Dermacentor variabilis. Next base: position 99,459,315 of record NC_134577.1, read on the forward strand.
TGTGGCCGCCGTGGCCAGGATTCGATCCCGTGAACTTGTGCTCAGCAGCCCAACACCATAGCCACTGAGTAACCACGGCGGGTGCGTGCCATTACCATGCAACATGAAACGTACTGTTCACACGCGACACTGCGCTGCCCATATTGACTGCGGTCAGCAATTCATCTGCAGTCCGGCACATCAATGCTGTTACAATCATGCTATAAAGTGGCAAAGCTGGTTTCTTCCACAGTGGTTTCAACGTAGAGCTGTCTTCCTTCATAGGGAAGTTCACCAGGTCACTATACCACGCTTGCTGAACTTAGTAGCTGCTTTCTGTTATCTACCGGCAGTATCCTATAACCTGCCCATTATTATTACGGATTCAATGACCGCCTTGCGCGTGAAAACTCTTACCTCTCAAGCACATTCATTATACACTAGTCATTTCTCACCTCTCCAGATCATGTGGATGCGCCTAGCTGTACCGGGCTGTCGGGCAGCTAACGGGCATTGTAGCATCCTCCCGACATCTCCGCTCCAATCCCATATGATTCTTGGACCTACTCCCACGTCTCCCCTCTTTTCCATTCGTTCAACACGATTTCAGCTTCCTCATCCTGTACGCTGTCATGCACAGAACGTTTATAAGCTCTGACAGGCTTGTTTTTCTCCTACACATTTGCATCTCATTCTAGGAAGCATCCCTTCATCGATACCATAGCTGAGTGGTCTTTCCCATGATACCAACAAATCTGTTCACGAGCCAACTCCTGCCGCAATATACACTAACATACTTTCGCCAGAGATCTGGCCTCGTTACAGTTTTGACATTTCATGCATTTCCAACGTTTAACAGGAAACAGGAATACGATGCGCATGAAGACACGAGTTCAATCTAGGTTTTCATAATATATCTCAAAACCATCGATTGACGACGTCTATCCTAGGTAGCGCTATCCCGCGAAACCTGCGGTAGGATCCTAGACTTCTGCCTGATATTCAGCTAAACGCGCCGCCTTGGGATGCACCCGGAAATCAAAGTTCTATCAAACTGCCAATATAAGAGTGTGAACGTTCACCCCACGGCTGACGACAAGCTAGTGCGAATCGTACAGCCACACCTGCCGATATCACCTACTACTACAACGCGGCTCTTAGCTCGGAGAAAACTCTATAGCGGTCGTGGGATGAAGCCAAGCAACATTCACGAAGTAGTACCATTTCTTATAGACGCATAGATGCAGGACTTTATAGAAACCGTTTTCCTACAAACACACGAGCCTGACATTATCACAATTCTTTCGTTAGTGATGGAAGTTACGTGCATTTTCGGAAAACATTCTTTCGGAATAAATGCCCACTACGCACAAAATATATGCACGGATACCCTACATTACCGGCTCTCCTTGAGTGGGTCCCAGGTCACCACGGGATAGAGGGCATTGAACGAGCTCATGTCCCAGCTCGCGATCCCATAACACCGAGCAACCTCATGAAGTTGCCTAAAACCCCAGAGGTGTCAGAGCTGAACATCAAGATCATTGTAGTCAATTCAAGAAATACGAAAACGCCAGGCTTGTCCTATTACCATAGCCACCGCAAACACAAACCAGAGGGAAGGCTGTACTTATCTCGCTGGTGCAAACACTTGCACTGGTCATTGATGCTATGTAACATCATATTGATGGCAGACCTGGGAAACGAGCATGTGAAGTACGTGGCGAAAACCCCAAAGCAGTTCATATAGACTGGGAATGTTCCCAAACACTCTTTCCTACACTTAACTCGCCCGGACATTGTACCCTGCCTTCTTTACACTTGGAAATGCTGGACGATCCCATGGCAACAGTTACGCCCGACGATGGATTTAGCACTAAAATTGGGGACTCGGCGGGACTCTTCAAGGTGACGATTCAAACTAAGAGTCGTTAATAAGTTGCTTTTTTTGTCTCTGCTCGCCTTCCCATGGCGCCCGTTGCGTTGTCAGCGGCAGCAGTTGCCATGACCTCTTAGCACGGTGCGTGGGACGTGCTAACGCTTGGCTGGACGTGCTCGCTAGAAATGTCAGGCTCTACCTTGACACCAGCACTCTAGTTTGGCATAGGGATTCCGTCTCGCACGGGGTGCATGTTTCCGCTGCTCCCCTGCAGAAGCCTGCAAGGTTACGCTAAGGCTGCTCCCGGATCCTCTTTTGATTGCGAGGGCTCCAGCTTTGCTGGCCCCAAAAGAAAGACTGCTCGTTACTGTTGCGTCCTCAACTCTCATAACAATGACGCAAGCAAAGAGGAGCTGATGCCGCAGATTAAATTCTACCACATTCCGAGGAAATTGTGTAAAAAAGCTGGACAATAGGCATGAATTGCCCCAGTTCACCGAATAATGTAAGTTAACAATAATGAATATTAGGGCACTACTGCATTTGTAACTGCTATTGCTTTTATACTGCTCTGTGGTTTCAATAAAATTTCACTTGTCAAAGCATTCGTCTTCTCTACTGCTAACTTTTTTCAGGCATTTTTGCCTCAAGAATCCTCAAGGCGGCCATAAGCAATCGAGCCAGCTTGTAATCTTGCTACCCTTTGCCCTGTTACATATGAAATCATAGATATGAAATCAGCAAGCATATAAAGGAGGGGTCTCCAAACTATGGCCCGCGGGCCAGATCTAGCCAGCGGAAGCATCCTAACTAGCCCTCAACCGGCGGCCGAAAACGGTCCACGCCACTAGAGGTCCGTTTTTCGCTGCAAGTTCTCCGCTGCGTCTTTGGCTAAGAGTGCACCATCTCCACAAAAGCTCGCGCTATTGCGGTTCTTCCTGGAAGCCGGCTTCACTGCAGTGACTAGATCATTCTACGACGCCATCTCGTCCATAGCAGCGCTGATGAATCAGGAGACGCGCGAATTAGGAGGATGCTCGCATCGACAATCGTTTCCGCGTACAGCCTGTAGTGAGGGCAAACTAAAATGTGTCACAACTGTGGGGTTCTCACCCGTACCCTTGGGACAAAGGAACGACAACACAGTAGTGCAAACAATCACAAGCGCATTTATTGCACCTTTCATAAACTAATGCCTGCTAGCCGAGTCGCTATCCACAAAACATGCCTATGGGCGCACGACAATAACGCGGAAGTCCGACTCACCGCGACTGGAAAGCGAGCGAATATGTTCGCCCCATGCTGGGTAACAACGCCTGGTCATTCGCGCATACGGTTAAGCGAAGGCAAGGTTACCGCGGCTACCCGCCTGATCAAACGCATTACAAACAAGCACACGGGCATGAAGGAGGACAGTGTCATGCGCCTCATACACTCTTTCGCAATCAGTCACATCACTTATGCGGCCGCCTTCCACAACTGGAATGTCACTGAAAGGGAGAAAATCAACACCCTTATACGCAAGACTTACAAGATCGCCCTTGGCCTACCGGAGTCCACAAGCACTGCTCGTCTGCTACAGCTGGGGGTATACAACACGCTTGAGGAAATCGTGGATGCGCAAAGAACCTCTCAACTCGAACGCATGTCTCTGACAGCCACGGGCCGGTACATCCTGCAGAAACTCGGCTTCAACTACCACGTCCAACACGGTCAGAAACAGGTCATTCCACCTGCCCTCAGCGACACGCTGATTGTCGCCCCTATACCTCGAAACATGCACCCCGAATTTAATCGGGGCCGACGCCAGGCCCGTGCCAAGGCACTGCTGCGCTCCTTGGGTGGAAAGAGGACTACGCGCTTTGTAGACGTCGCAGAATACACACGAGAACACCGGTTCACGACGGTAGTCGTGGACATTAGCTCCAGGCTTACGCACGCGTGTAGTGTCGCAACGGAATACCCCGAAACAGCAGAAGAGGTAGCGATTGCGCTTGCGCTTACCGACCCCCTCTGCGAGGTAGTGTTTAGCGACTCACAATCCGCAGTTCGCAACTACGCGCGGGGGCGCATTTCCTCCGAAGCTCTCCAGATTCTAAGGAAAGCTGGTCGACAGCACTTCGATAACACCGCCATCATATGGTTTCCAGCGCACGTCGCCACCCCCACCGATGAGGGCCTCATTAACTTGAACGAGGTAGCACACCGCTCTGCGCGAGAACTGACCCGCCGCGCAGAATCGGGGACCGCCTCTTCGAGTTGGGAACTGCTGGCTCAAAACACGCGAGAACGCCTGGTCAGGTACAATGACATCACCAAGCACTACCAGCTAGGCAGGCGGTTGCTGCCCCCACCTCACCCCATGCTGAAACGTCGCCAGGCAGTCATCTGGCGACAATTGCAAACACAAACATTCCCCAGTCCAGTGCGATTGCAGCACATTTTCCCCGCGCAATACCCGACTGCTCTTTGCAAATTATGTCAGGAAACTAGAGCGACGCTGTCACACATGTCGTGGGAGTGTCGGGTTACATCAGCTACAATGGCAGTAGCTCCGGAGGCTCTTGCGTCGAAGTGGGCCGCCGCTCTGCGCAGCTCCAACCTCAAGACACAAGAGTGGGCTGTCCAGCAAGCCCGAGAGGCGGCGACGAGGCAAGGCCTCGAAGTCCCCTCATGGGAGACCTGAGCCCGGGTCATCAAATTTGCCGGATTCAGAATAAAGTTGTTTCCATCCATAAGCGAACGGCGGCGCGTTCGAACGAGGCCTCACGGGACGGTCTCGCAGCAGCATGGATCGGCGCACGCTCAGAACGGCCGCGCCACTGTCCGATCAAGAGCCAAAGAGGAAGAGCCTTCTCATTTTCGCGCCCAAGTAACCCCGCCGTTAGGTGGCGTTAGCAGAGCAACACTCGCGCCATCTCTCGTACTGCGCATTGACCACACTGACTGCCGCGGGCACCAGGCCATGCGGCGAAGCCTGATTACAGGAGAAGGGAGCTATGCGAGAAAACAACATATCAGGGGACGCTTGAGAGTCGCGCATCCGTACACAACTGATTGGCTAAAAACACTTCTGTAGTTAAAGAAACTCGCCATCCAGGCTCTGCGAAAGTGGATGTCCAGGGAAGCCGTTGAAAGCCACCACTGCAACAGCTGAGGGGGCATGCATTTATTTGTGACTTTAGAGTGTTGCTAGTAGTGCTATTTTAAAGTATTGGTGGGAATAGGAGTAATAGTAATTTCGAAACCAAGCCGCCACTCAGAGTGGTGCAGCAACAACATTGAAATCAGTTGCTAGGCTGGCAATATTATATAAGAAAGGCTAGGGATGTCACGCCCCGCGTCGCAAACTGGCTTCACCGCAGCAGCTTGCGCAAGTAATCTTTTCCAGGAAACGTATGCGGGGAGCGCTACGTGCTTCGCATTGCTATCACGAGCTACTTATCACCCATTATGTGGGTCGGATGCTTGTTTTGTGCTTGTTTTTTATTGAAACATATGCTTTCCTGTATGCTGTATGCGTGATACCAAAGATTGTATGCACTCTTCGCTTCACTTTGCTGAGTGCTTGGAGCCTCTGCCTTACGCGGCTATGAGCCATTGCATTTTTTACTTGCTTACGGTGGTACGAGTGCTTAGGGGGTATAAGCCATTGATGATTATAGTTTCCTGTCGACGGACGCGAACGAATCTGAGGATCCTAGCCATATACAGCTTCTCTGTAAAAAGGACTCCTACGCTGAATAATAAGAGCTTAATAATAATTCTCAAAGCCTATGTTGTTGCACTGCAGGACCTACGAGCAGGCCCTCATAAGAAGTAAACGAGCATTTCATGTTTTGAGACCTCTTGTTACAGCTATTGATTAGGCTGCATGGGCTCAATCACCACCAGTTCTGTGAATTTCTAAAGACGACGGAATCTGAGTTCATGGAAGTTACGTATCATGGCGGTTGAACAGCTGAGTTTTAAAAATTTTGTCTCTCTTCTTTAACCTTAGGGAAGAAATAAAGCACTCTTTGTACAGAAGGATCACTCCAAGCCTCTGCTGTGCAGTTAGCATCGGGTCGAGAAAACAACCTTTTGTGTCCACTTAACGCGCCACATGAATATGGTCAAGTTGAAGCTGCAAAAAGAGGCACACTTCATTTGTGACCTGTACGTGAACATAAAAGGATTCAGGGCAAAACTTCAGTTCGTTTAGAAGCAGGTGAAAAATCGACAGGGAGTGCATTTCAGTTGCTGCTCAATGATTAGCGCAGAGACTAATGCGACATTTCCTTCCCCATTTTCAACGAGAATCCTCGGCAATCAGCACACACAGTTTTGCGAGCGTTTCTGCAACCTTGATGCTAGATAGAAAAAAACTACAGGTGTCTCATCTATCTAGCTTCGACGTGGATACACTAACAGGTTCCTTCCAATTAGATTTGAACAGCAGTCAAACGATATCATGAAGTACAAGTGGAAACACGAAAATCTAAACAATTTTAACACGAACGTGTTTTATGCCGGGGCCCACCATCGACTTCTCGTAACGAATGTGACATCAGCGCAAATGCGTAAAATATGCTCTTTTGACAAGAACGGCGCCACAATGTAGGAGCGGTGAAGCGAAGTACTACATGATGACACTAATGAGCGCCGACAGTCAGCGTTCCGGTAGTCTCAACGCAGCGGAGGCTTCAATGCAGTGTAGCCTGGTGTAGGCTTTCTGCTGAGGTGACGACAAAGTTTGCGCACATGGGTTGTCTTTCGCGTCCGATTAGCCTGCTACGCCTCGTCGCCTACGGATTGCAGCTTCAACGTGCATCAGTAGTGCTTACACGCCGCCTACTGCTTCGCTTGCCGTGGCACCAACAAAAAAATTTCCACGTTAAGTGGGGCAGAAAGGCAACAACGTCGACGGCCGAATCTCAGTTTGGTCCGGCAAGAGAGACGCCAGAGTAAAGCAGAACGCTTCGTGCGTTCACGGCGCACGCCGAGAACTCTGCAACTTGCTCTCATAAGCTCAGTGCGTCGCAACTCAACTTACTGTCCCCAAGACACTACGGAACCGGACCAAAATGCTTGCAACTTCGCCGAAGCGACTTGGCAGCAGGACGCCGTGCACCAAACAAACCTGCAACACAGTCGCGGTCCCGCAAATCGTGCGCCTTTCGCTGCAGTGGACTACGAATTGACGAAGCACACATGCAACAGCTTCTGTGAAGACACGTTGCATTTTCGTGTTCTACCGATTCCTAAGAAACGAGGAACAACAATATTTCTTTTTACAAATTACTAGGCTTCGAACAGCTCCCAAATTTAAAGCCATTAGCAAACGGCACATGTCAGTTTTTGGCACTATCTACATTTGTAAGCGTTCTTTCCCGAGAGTGAACAATGGGTAGTCGGGACACGGGGTTAAATTATCTGACAAACACGCGAGTTCTTCGACCTTGATGCAAAAAAAAAACAAAAACAACAGATGTCTCAATATTTACCTATCTGTGATATGGATACACTGCCAGGTTCCTTCCACTTATATTTTAAGTGCCGTCAAACCATATCTTTAAGTACAAGTGCAAACACAAAAATCGTATCAAATTTTATTAATTGCTAGGCTTCGAACACATCCCAAATGTAAAGCAATTTGTGAGCGGTACATGCCAATTTTTGACACTACCTAAACTTGTAAGCAATCTTTCTCCAGAATTAAGAATAGGTAGTCGAGATACGGGTTGAATTATTCGGCAAACGCGTGAGTTCTCGCTTCATTAGTGGCTCATTGGGCATGGCGCCGCAGTACACTGAAGTAGTAAAGTCAAAGCACCAGGTCCGCCTCTCGCATCGGACCCCGTCTTACGTCTTGGCACTGGGACGCAATTCCCAAGCACTCAAATATAGCACATCCTCTTTTGTGCTCTGTATGGCACGTCACTATCAGCACATAGTGACCAATTTGCTCATATATTGATATTGCCAAATATCTGCATTCATTCATTCATTCATCCATTCATCAGCCTATTTTATGTCCGCTGCAGAACGAAGTCCTCTCCCTGCCATCTCCAGTTACCTCTGTTATGCGCCAATCAATTCCACTTAGAGCCTGCGAATTGCTTAATTTAATCCCCCCCTACCTAGTTTCATGCCGTCCTCCAATGCGCTTCCCTTCTCTTGGCACCCATTCTGCTGCTCTAATGGTCCACCGATTATCTAACCTACGCATTACATGACCTGCCCAGCTCCGTTTCTTTCTCTTAATGTCACTTAGCATATTGGCTATCTCTGTGTTTGCTCTCTGATCCACACCGCTTTCTTCCCGTCTCTTAACGCTATGCCTAACATTCTTCCTTCCATCGTTCTTTACGCGGTCCTTGACCTGTTTTCGAGCCTATTTGTCAGTCTTGAAGTTTTTGCTACATATGTCAGCACCGGTAAAATGCATTGACGGCATACCTATCTCTTTAATGATAATGGTAAGCTTCCACTCAGGATCTGACAATGTCTGCCAAATGCGCTCCATCCCATTTTTATTTTTCTGTAAATTTCTTTCTCATGATCAGCGTCCCCTGTGTGTAAGTAACCTAAGTGAACGTATTCCTTCAGAGACTCTAGAGGCTGAGAGGTGATCCTGTATCGCTGTTCCCTTGCCTGCTATTGATCATTATGTTTTTCTTCTTCATATTAATCTTAAACCCCACTCTTATACCCTCTCTGTTAAGGTGCTCAATCATTTGTTCAAACTCGTCCCCACTGTTGCTAAACAGGACAATGCCATCTGCAAATCGGAAGTTGCTGAGATATTCACCGTTCATCCTTACTCCTAAGACTTCCCAATGTAATAGCTTGAATACTTCTTCCATGCATGCGGTAAATAGCACTGGAGAGACCGTGTCTCCTTGTCTGACCCCATTCTTTATAGGTATCTTCTTACTTTTCTTTTGGAGAATTATGGTAGCTGTGGAATCTCTATAGATACTTTCCAAGATATTTATGTAAACGTCTAGTTCTCCTTGCTTACGTAATGCCCCTATGACTGCTACTATGTCGACTGCATCAAATGTATTTTCGTAGTCTATGAAAACCATATAGAGAGGCTGATTGAGCTCTGCGGATTTCTCGACTGATTGATGACATGGATGTGATCCATTGTAGGTTATCCCTTCCTGAAACCTGCCTGTTCCCTTGGTTGAATAAAATTCAGTGTTGTCCTTATTCTATTGGAGATTACCTTGGTGAATATTGTGTATAATATTGGAAATAAGCTAGTGGGCCTATAATTTTTCAATTCTTTAACGTCTCCCTTTTGGGGGATTAGTATAATGTCGGCATTCTTCCAGTTCTCTGGGACCCTTGAAGTCGTTGGACAGTTCGTATAAAGGTCCGCTATTATTAACGTTTTTGGATAAGGGATCTCACCTAATCTACTAATTAAGCGAAATATAAAACTATTTGGAGGAGCGCCACATAACGTCAAACCATATTTGATTAGTTTAACCCAGCTGCAGTTAACCACTTTATTTTCATCCTTGGTTCAGGTTCAAGAAACTTGATTCTTAGAATGGCACCAATTGGAGCGAAGAGAAATTCCAACATGTTAAAGCAGTGGCACCTAATTAACAAAGATATGAAATGTGATAATCACACCAATAAACAAATGGGGAGTAAAATTCTTACCAAACAAATTCACGACGGAAGTAAATATTCGCATACTTCTATTAGAGCATCCAGATATCTTTTCTTAAAAAAGAAAACGTCCTCACTTTGCCGCTCCATATTTTGCAACATGAGTGGAATACAGTTAGCGAAAGCCAGTTGCATTTCCGACACCTGATCAGACAGAAGCAGGGCAAAAGAGGTAATGTTTTCGAAATTCCTACGCTTTCGCTGAGGCAACGTGCGGCGCGCCGCCAAAAGCGCCATCTAGTTTCTCTATTGGAGGCGAGCTCCACCACTGGAAAAACTTGCTCCACCATCGGCGTGACGTCACATGAGGGATCACGTGGACACAGCGGCCGCGTCGGCTGCTTCGAAAGCGCCAAAGCGAGCTGAAACGAAAGTTTAAAGTCCCAGCTGGGGTGGGGTTCTGATTAAGTGGTCAGGCTTCACCCGCGGTGGGAAGCTCCCCGGCTTCGGCGGCAGAGGTAATTGGCGCCATCTATGAGGAGGGCGGCGCCGAAAATCCGTTTCCTTTGCATGGCCTCGTAGATCGTCGTGCCCACGCGCGCCGATCCAGGTGGCCGAGCACTCCCCCCCCCCCTAACTCCTCTCGCCTCGCCCTCTCTCGTTACTCCCTCGCAACTCCCTCAGCTTCGACTATCCCCGCGCGCGCGCCGTGAGGCCCCACCGGCCCGGCACCCGCTTAGCTCACTGCATCACGTTTCATGTTTCGGTATCTGCTGTTATCGGGAAGCGTGCGCTGCTGTGCGTTGAGCGGCGTGGGTAGTTTCGTCAGTTTCGTGGCCCTCGGTAGCTGTGTGCTTGTGCTCCGGGATGTTTCACCCGTTTCACGACTCGTACCGCTCGTGCATCGTGCAGTGGTGCACGAATACCTCAAAAACAAGCCCTGCAAGGTTGTTCCGGGTGCCTAAAAACAACAGGTGAGCGCGCAGACCCAAGGACATCAGAAGGCGCATGTACACGAACACAGCCATGTCCATGTGTGCTCTATGAACCTCCGGACGTCGTTGCGCCTTGATTGTGCTGCACTTCCCTCTTGCCGGTAGAGAAAGCTGACAAATAGACGTTCCTCCTCATTATCACCTGGTCGATGACGTGTTTTTTCGTGCGAAGTCACATTCTGCAACTTCAGTAATTTGCCGAGCTTTCCATATCGCCATCAGTGCTTTTTCTGTGTGTCACATTCTACAAGCGTAATAACAGCTGAAAAATTACTGTTCGTGTTTGTGTATTATCTCAGTAATCGCCAATGGGAAAACCGCGTGAACAACCTTCATGTATAGGTGTGGTACGCTTTTTTTTTCTTCTGGAAAGCGTGAGCATTGCAAGTGTCCTACACGCAGATTTTTGCAGTTCGCGTTTATTACACAAAGGAGCGCCCATTAGGTATGGCGTAGTGCCTTAAGTGACGTAATTTTACTGCTAAGCATTGCATTTGGGGCGAAAGAAAAGTCGTGCTATTGGCTTATTTTACCCGGTCTCTGATTTAGGAATAGGCCTTTCTGCGATTGTTTTCTATGTGCTGCTGCAAAAGCCGACTACCTTCTGTTCCCCCTTGCCACCGTTACTCAAGCTGTGGCCAAGTGCAAGGTAATGTGATAATGTGTATTTCCCTTTTTAGTACAATGCTATTTTTGTTCAGCCATGTCTTTTTCATTTTGTTCAGTAGTAATGAACATGTCACGAATTTCATATATATACTTTCGTGCAGGTTTATAAGTAAGCTCTTTTTTTTGTATGGCTGTCAATCAAACAACGTTAGCATCTTATTCTATATTTCAGATATTTTGCGTGCCATTTTTTTTTGCCATTACCAGTGAGTTTTCCCTTTCTATAGTTGTCATGACTATGTCCTACACGTCGTCCCCTTGTGCGCAATATCTTAGTGCAAATATGAGAAGCTCGTCTACATTTCGTTCTTGAGGGCGTTACATAAAAGTCTTGTTTTTTTTTTTTGCGTGTGTGTTTGTATATGAAACGGCCTTCGCGTTTTCTAGCGCTTTTCTTTTGTTATTTCACCGCCTGGTAAACTTTTGCGTTTAGTATACTTGTATATGTCATGCACATTTAACTTTTGCTCATTTTTTGAGCGTGTATCACACCACGTTATAAGAAAAATCTTTGTTTTCGGGAACGAAGTCAATAAAGCGAGACCAAAGACCTGTTGTGTTGGAAGCGGAATTTTTTTTTTTTTGTCCCGGCACATGCTGGTATAATATGAGTATGGGCAAGACTGCGTGCATGCCATCGCATAGCCCACGGCGCACCACGCGCCAGCTCGCAAGCAATGCCAATGCGCTGCGTAGTGCGCGCATTGCTTGCGAGCTGGCGCGTGGTGCGTCGTAGCGCGCGCGCGATAGAAAAGATAACAACACGCCCCGTACAGGTAAAAAAAGTAAGCGGCGCGCCCGGCATACCGGAAAGGAGAAAGGGAGCGGAGTGGGTCGGCATAATAAAAGCAAAAAGAAAAACGTTCGGGAGAGGCGGCGCCACGCGGTTGCTGTTCCTGTGGCCATGACAAGGTAAACAATCGTGTGCGCAGTGCGCCGCCATTTTGCTTCTGCGTCGCCCTGCTGTTGGGGCTGTAACTGAAGGCGACCTTGGCGCTATCGTCGAAAGAGCGTCTGCTCGAAAACAGCCAATGGCAGCCATGCGGAAATTCACCCCTGTGGCTTTACCGCCTTGGGTGTCTGCTTGACAACATTTGAAAGTACTATAATAGGTAGTGGCTTCCTTTGGAGGCGTGCAGCATGGTAGGCTACTGCTCGGTGCCGCAGTGCCGGATGTACGCAACGGAGCCCGGTGTCAGCCTTATTCACACGTAGCCGCAGGACAAGGAGCTGCGTGAAGCTTGGCTCGCGAAACTTACAACCGGCAGACAGCCATCGGCTGCAACTCGGGTACGCAGAAAGCACAGACCCGAGGAAGGTTTCTACTACAGCGCCGGGACTGCGATGTTCGGTGAGTAGATGAAAACGCGCACTGAGACGCTCGCCTGCGCCCTTTGTCCGGCTAATGTCATGACGGTTTGGTCTTTGAACTTGTTGAGGCTAAATACTGGCAAGTTCACTGGAACGTAAAGGGAGCGATAAGGCGCTCATTAAAAAAAGGCATGGCACATGGTCACGTTTGTGTTATGAATTAATGCACTGGATTACGAAAAAAAGAAGCAGAGGGAAATCACATGCTGAGAAGACCGATAAACATAAAGTGCGACGCAACTTGATAAATAATATTGAAATGACCAAAAATTTAGAAGACGAAAACAGATTGAATCGTCGCGACGGCACATCACAGTCGCCGTAGGCGTCGAAGTTTCTATTACGAAATTATTTTTAAACAGTCCTGAATGCGTCCGCGCAAGAATGGTTGCTAGTGTACTGTCAAATGCTCATATGCTGCAGCCTAAAGCTCACGGCACGGTGCGAAAGCGCGCTCGCAGCGAAAGAAAAACATTGTACGCGGACATACATTCATGCAGACGCGCAGTCGGTCGCTGCGAACCCTGTGCGATCGCTGCATTCAGTCTTCATTCTGTTATGCTCAATTCGGTTATACAGACAGTCCACTATAAGAACATATTTCACGTAGTTTGCTCTCAGCATTTGCCCACCTTTCACGTTGGAAGCCGGTTTGGGAGACGCCATCGCGGCGACCGTGCGCAGTGGCGTTAACTGCATATATTCGGTAAAGAGACAGCGTCTGTAAACGATTCCGTGTTTTCAGTTTGCCCGAAGTTATTAACGCGATAGCGTTAAGGAGCTCGTGTCGCAGAAAAAGCCGGTGTCGTCGGCGTCGGTGTCGGGTGTCGGCGTCCGCGGCGTTGGCCGGGAGCGATAAATCATGGCAGGCACTTCATAAATAAAAAGCAACTTCCAAGATGGGCTGGGTGGGAATCGAACCAGGGTCTCCGGAGTGTGAGACGGAGACGCTACCACTCAGCCACGAGTTCGATGCTCGAAATCGGTACAAACGCGCTTTTATTGAACGCGGTGTTGCCTTAAAAACGTGCCGTAGAATGTTATACTGCGGTGTATATCGGTAATTATGAGCACGTAACTTACAGAAGTCGCATTTACACGAATAGCGAAGTACGTTTCCGCTACATTTCTTCTGCGCTTACCGCACACGCAGAGCCATCTTGCGGCAAACACAGAAGACCCCTCCTCTCAATGTACGGCGCTGCCCCGACAGGTGGCGCGCCATGCGCCCATTGGGGCTGTGCTGTGCGCGGACCGGTGCCAGGCGCGTTGCGGCCCCGACTCCCTCTCCCCTGGCGACGCTTCGCCGTGCTCCCACGCGGGTTGCAGAATCGAGCGCCGTTCCTTTCTTTAGATTACTATCTGTCTATCTCTCTGCCCGTGCCGATCACGACGTTTGGCTGGCGTAGATAGTTTCCCCCTCCGAGACACCGAGTTCTTTGGTTCGTTCCGTTTGCTCAGGCGCACGTTTCGTTGCCGCGCAGAACGCTGCGTTGCTCGACGCTCTCCGTGTGATAAGTGGGCACAAAGTCCGATGCGGGGCGCCTCGTAAGTGATCCCTGCGCCGTAGCGCTTTGTCTTACACCCCTTGGCGGGTCGATGGGAACGCTGTCGCGTTCCACTCTTGAAGGCGAAGCTTAAGCGTCCTCCAATTTTTATTCTGACAGTGAAAAACGCCCCTCGTGTTCAGAGTACTTAGATAAATGTCCAGGAGGGCTGCTGCGTGGTGTTCTTGTTCAGCGCCGAAAGCGAAACCTCTAAGGAGCGCCCCGCGTGATCTCTCGTACTACGCAAGGGAGACGTTTCCGACAGACGGTTACTCCGTAACCCCTCGCCCCCAATAGCAAACTGCTTCGCGAAAACGGTCAACAGGCATCGCCATGCCAGTGCGCCAACATCTTTAACGGAGACACACGAAAAGGAAGTGCCGTCGTTCCTGATAAGCGATATGTTGACCACCGGAAGCCAATTGGAACAAACCTTATATTCAGTCATTGCATCAATCAAGCAAAGAAACAGAAAGAATTGAAGTCTCGCTCTTAAAGAGAGCCTCCGCATTTTTATTTATTTATTTATTTACTTTTTTATTTATTTATATTTTGCAGCGCATCTCTTAGGCGCCCATTCTTGCTTTGAGCCTACGTGTGCCTCGGGAACCCTCAGAGCAACTGAGCGAACGACCACACTCTACACTCTTAAAACGGCTGCACCTTTGGGGTGTATATTTTCCCACAACAATTATCGTCATCTGCCTCGCTTGCGTTTCCTTTCTTTAAAACTCGGTGCTCGCTACTTTCCTGTCGAGAATGCTGCGTCACACTGATAACGCGCATGCCATTCGTGACTAGGAAGTACCGGGCTCACCTGCACGACGATGCCATATATCAAAAACTGTTCCACCATTTCATTTTTTGGTAGCTTATTGCACAGCCAACTACGTAAGAATTAGGCGTGCAATGTATAACTGAAAAAATTACCGACGATTACGTTACTTCCTAATGCGAAATTTGAGCGCAGCAAATAAGCTGTTTCACCTTTTCGATAGATTGAGGCAAAGAAATCGAGCAACACATGTATGCGCTATCACAGAATTTTTTTTTTATTTTTCACACGTAGTCCTTTAACAAAGACTCCACTAACAGTTCTTGACAGTCATGAAGGAAGCTTTGTGGTCGGAGAAATAGACTGATATATGTTCGACTTGGTACACCAATGCTTGATTCTCAAAGACGAGATCTATACAAGTGCCTCGCGAGGTTGTCACAGCCGTGGGACGCGTTACGAGCGAGAGGAACGGAATGTTCTCCCGCATAAGTGTTAGGAAATTGCTGTTTGTCTTTATGTCAAGCCGCCACCGATCTGGCTCTCTGATTGCCACCGCACAGGGCGAACGGCAGCGGCAATTTCGGCTCGGGCGGTGCACATATACAGATCCGCCGCCACCGATCTGGCTCTCTGATTGCCACCGCACAGGGGTTGCATTGGAGGAGGAGCGAAGAAAGGAATTAAGTTCGAGCCGGCGCTTTGACAACCGGAGACTCGCAGGAAGAGGGGGGAGGGGGGCGGCGTGTACACCCAGCGGCAAACGATGGGGGCAGAAGCGCGCGCAGCAAGCGGACAACACGATAAAGGGAGGAGGGAAGAGATAGCAGCGACTGACTGATGCAACTGAAGAGCACCCTATCCGCCACACAAGAACAGGGGGGGGGGGGGGGGAACCCTTTCCTCCTCTTTCTGCATGTCGGCGACGGTGTTCTATGCAGTCACGTTATCTTGACTCTCTAGCGGCGACAGCGGCATCCAGCGGTATCAGTCGGTCGCTGCTAGCGCTGGGGGGATGAAAGGGGGGCGGAGCTGGTTACGAGGCCGACGACAACGCCGACGACGACGCGAAACCCAGGAACGGACGCCAAAGAGCTGCGCTCTAAAAAATCTGTGTTGGAAATATTGCCACCTAGTAGTGACTGTAAATGAATAGTGCCGGCTCAATCGCAACGATAGCAGCGAGCAATGTCGGCAATCGTAGAAAATCTCATCTGCGGGTCAAGCGCGTCGGTTTGCATACAGCAGTCGTCGAAAGTTACAGCCTATTCGCTGGTGCCCGCGCGCCTTCCAGAAACTACAACCCAATTCGTGTCGCGTATGCAATCAGATTAGCAAGGTTCGTCGACAACAGACAGAACCATCGATAACATTCGCGAAACTTCCGATACGTTCAGGCGCACCCTGCACCGAGCGATAACGTTTAACATTTTTTAGCCGGTGAAATACGGTAACCGGATACAGATAGAGCATCCGTGTCAATATAATTATGCTTGTTGGTGCATGAGAGAAACGTGAACAAGTGGGTTCTGAGAAAATCAGCAAAACAGAATTGAAACACCTGTAGCACTCACAAAAAAAAAAGAATAGCTAAAATGTATGTAATTCGTATCTTGTCTCCCCCCAATTCTTGATTCTGCCAAATCTAGCCCATGGAGCACCTCTATTATTCTAGGTTGTTTTGATGCATCAACACCGCATCCGGAGGCCTTCACATTGAGTGTATTGCTACAAAACATTTTCACAGTGTAAGGGCCATGTTCTATTGTAACTGATTTCCACATATCAAGTTTGCCTTTCTTTGCATTAATGAAATGACATACCGTCAGATAATACAAGCTTGAGAATTAGAGGGTTTTAATAGGAGTCTTTCGTTGCCCTTTGCCAAGTCGTACTATTGAAGCACTTATTCGAATGTATGGGAGCAGCTCATTTGCATAGTATAAGAAATATATAAACAGGTTATTTTCACAATTTATACACTTCGTCACCACAAAAAGAAAAATTGCAGCTTATTGTTTTCAGCCTGCTATGATGTTTTGACTGAGAAAGATATATTCAATTTGTTCTGCGAGGCACGCAATAATTGCTGTGGCATATTATTTTATTGTACAACACTGCATACAGTAGCCAGCCATTATTAAAACTCAGAACAAATTAATAGCATAATGCATATGATCAGGCACATAGCATATTATTGCACTTTCTTAATTCATGCCAGAACGACGACCACAGGCGTCCTTCTCCAACAAGGTCAGCATCCATCGTGCCTCCTTACCATCGGGCTTCACACCCTCAGCACGTTCAACCTCAGCTTTGTGGTGTTTAAAACAACCTCAAGTGCGTCTTACGGTTCCAGGGATAAGAAAGACCGTCCTGCCTACCTTGGCCTTGAAGCAAGCAGCTCTGGATTGTTTGCACACTTTCTACTTTGATCGAGTCCACATATATACGGATGGTTCTTCCACTCAGACCAGCTCCACCAGCGCAGTGGTTATACCATCACGATCATTAAGCATCCAATACAAGATTTCTCACTTGACAACATCGACCGGCTCGGAGCTTGTTGCCCTCCGAGGTGCCGTTGATTATATTAATAACCAACCGGCTAATCGGTGGGCAATATTCTGTGATTCAAAGGCGGCCTTACAATGTCTTCTGTCATCTCTTCGTCGCGGGTCATGTGAACAACTCGTGTCGGAGATACGAGAAATGCACCATCACATGATCATGAAAGGACACGACGTCGTGTTTCAGTGGCTGCCTGGTCATTGCGGTATCTCCGGCAACGACCACGAAGGAGCAACCCTTGTTTCTGTACCTTTATCGCGGACCGAAGCAGCCCAACACTTAGGCAAGCTAGCGCACTCTTTTGACATTGGAAAAGTGGCACACACGTGAATTCACTCAACATCGATTGCATTCCCTCGATCCCTCTATGCAACTGCTGCTGTTACCAGGTCTTCTGCGAAATGAAACAGTGCTGTGCCGCTTACGTTTGGGCGTCGCATTCACCAGTGCACATGCATTTTTGATTGGAATGGCTGATAGCGCCGAGTGCAATACCTGCGGTGTCGAGGAAACCATAGAACACCTAATGTGCTACTGCCCATCTTTTGAAGATGAAAGGCAAGACCTCTGCAGAGCTCTCAATCAGCTAGATGGAAAGCCGTTCACCTTGAACAAGATCTTGGGACCATGGCCTCGCATATCGCAGCTACAAAAGGCCACAAAAGCGCTGCTGCGATATTTGAAAGATACCGGATTGAGTCAGCGTCTGTGATCCAGACTGAGTGACCGACTGATATCCCCAGTGGACTTTCTCTTCTTTTAATCTTTCCGTCCCCCTTTCCCCAGTGTAGGGTAGCCAACCGGGCTCAGTCCTGGTTAACCTCCCTACCTTTCATTTATCATTTTCTCTCTCTCTTCTTAATTCATGCCCTTTCTTTAATTGCACGAAAGCTACTGCACTAAAATAGTATACTAGTACATACTTAAAAAGCACAATTTTATACTACGATAATAGTCAATCATTCAAATTTTTATTGTAGTGCCCAGGAACAGCTAGAGAGCCTTTGTACTGGTGCACTTAACGAGCACTATGTGTGACAAAATGTAGAGAAAACATGAATGCAGTAGACAAAAAAATGGAAGATAGAGAAACAAATAGGGAAAAAAGGAAACGCGGAAAAGTAAAAGGGAGTTAATC
The DNA here is from genome assembly GCF_050947875.1 of Dermacentor variabilis. Taxonomy (NCBI): domain Eukaryota; kingdom Metazoa; phylum Arthropoda; class Arachnida; order Ixodida; family Ixodidae; genus Dermacentor; species Dermacentor variabilis. The sequence continues at coordinate 99,477,850 of NC_134577.1, forward strand.
CTACGTGATTATCTACAAATACACAAAACACTGGAAATGAACTCTGAAGTATGTTTTGGAGTGGAGTCTTATTAGCACAATCTTGTAACAAGCCCAGGCAACGAATGTGGAATGCTACCTGGTATACTGTTGCGGCACGAACAAATGCATATGATCAAGAAGCTTTAAGGAATGTATAATGTCATGGACCACCTTATATAGGAACAAAAGGTGCGATTAATTAAGACTTGAATCTAGAGGTGCGAGTTGAAGTATATTTGAGAAGGCTCAACTGTGGTCGCCAGAATGGCAAAAGTGGTGCTTGAAGATAGACATCAATTTATTCTGGATGCGTTCAATGAGGTCAGAATTAGATTTGCTCATTGCACCCCCCCTCCTACAGAGGCACACTCTAGTAGTTGGAGGCACACAGCAGAATTTCAGAAACACAACAGGTGAGTGGAAATCATGCACTATACGGCATGCAATTCCAAGAGCGTGAAGGGCATCTTGTGTAATTATCTATGTGAAGAGAAGCTTAGCATTTTGTCGAAGTACACACCAAGATCTTTCATTTCATCGACCCTAAGGAGTGGAGCATCACGTAGGGTGTATCAAAATTTGACATGGTGCGTTTTGTACATATAACTTAATGCCATAGTGTTGGAAGCATTTAAGAGTACTTATTGCTTCTGCACCAGTTTGAGAGTGAAAAAATGTCTTTTTGGAAGTCGATGCAGTAGTGAACACTGTTGACAGTCTGAAATAGTCTGAAAGTCTGAAATGTCGGCACACAAAGTCATGCTGTTCTTTTATTAAAATGCTCTTAGAACTAACAGAAAGCGAGGAATCCCATATCGATTCAAACACCTGACGCACTGAAAAGGATAGATATAGGTCGGCAGTTAGTAACTGCACATCTAGCACCTGATTTGTGCATGGGCAATGTTCATGCTACCTTCCGAGTGCTAGAAAAGGTACTAGACTTTAGGGAACTATTGAAGATGCTTGTGAGAACGAGGAACAAGTATGCTTCCATACGTCTTAACCCTTTCAGACACCACTTTATCCCGTTGATTGAGAAGTTGCTTTCACCACATCTCTTGCATCCTCAGAATCGTAGAAAGTGTACAGCTGCAGCAAATATTAAGAATTTTCAATTGTTTAGCGAGTTTTGTCAAGTTTACAAAATTTCGACTCCATGCGAAAACTCACTACAGGAACACAAAATATGAAAACATGTACTATTTCGTGTTTTGAAAAGCTTGAAAAGCACTTATCCAGCCATTTGACAATTATGCCTGGTGCACGACATTGTAAAAAACAATGAAAGAAGTGAACCCGCTACATACAACATACTGACACAGAGTAACAACACCCAGCCGTCTACCTTCCCACTCATTTTGTTAAAACATTCTGCACATTATTCAAAATTGCAGCACAGTTCCAATAATAAGTGTTTCAAGATGTATGAAACACATTTTAAATACCATGACTTTCATCAGTGCTTTTGCTATTGATGCACGCTCCTGCTGTGCCCAATTGTGCAGACAGCGTCTCAAAGGGTTAAGCTCTGTGGAGGAAATACCATCAACACCACAAGGAAGCGAAAGTTTAAGGCAAAGTTTAAGGTACTTCATATACTTGGAAACGAGGTTTTCATAGACTGTTAGCATACACTGCGCCACACTGAGAAGGAAGGTTACTTGAAGCATATTTCACACCATATAGCAAACAGAAATGTTCTGCAAAGGCATCAGCAGTGTTCGAGACAACACCACTATTTTCATGGAGAAGACGTACATCTTTGGCACTCCTTTTAGAAGAGAGAGCCCACAAAGCTCCAGAAATATTTTGAATTATGTGTCACGCTGGCTTCAACACAATCAATGTGGTCAAAGTGATGATTCCAATAATAATAATAATAATAATAATAAAAATTGGAGGACGCTTAAGCTTCGCCTTCAAGAGTGGAACGCGACAGCGTTCCCATCGACCCGCCAAGGGGTGTAAGACAATGCGCTACGGCGCAGGGATCACTTACGAGGCGCCCCGCATCGGACTTTGCGGCCACCTATCACACGGAGAGCGTCGAGCAACGCAGCGTTCGGCGCGGCAACGAAACGTGCGCCTGAGCAAACGGAACGAACCAAAGAACTCGGTATCTCGGAGGGGGAAACGATCTACGCCAGCCAAACGTCGTGATCGGCACGGGCAGAGAGATAGATAGATAGTGATCTAAAGAAAGGAACGGCGCTTGATTCTGCAACCCGCGTGGGAGCACGGCGAAGCGTCGTCAGGGGAGAGGGAGTCGGAGCCGCGACGCGCCTGGCACCGGTCCGCGCACAGCCCCAATGCGCGCATGATGCGCCACCTGTCGGGGCAGCGCCGTACATTGAGAGGAGGGGGTCTTCTGTGTTTGCCGCAAGATGGCTCTGCGTGTGCGGTAAGCGCAGAAGAAATGTAGCGGAAACTTACTTCGCTACTCGTGTAAATGCGACTTCTGTAAGTTACATGCTCATAATTACCGATATACACCGCAGTATAACTTTGTACGGCACGTTTTTAAGGCAACACCGCGTTCACTAGAAGCGCGTTTGTACCGCTTTCAAGCGTCGAACTCGTGGCTGAGTGGTAGCGTCTCCGTCTCACACTCCGGAGACCCTGGTTCGATTCCCACCCAGCCCATCTTGGAAGTTGCTTTTTATTTATGAAGTGCCTGCCGTGATTTATCGCTCACGGCCAACGCCGCGGACGCCGACGCCGACGACACCGGCTTTTCTGCGACACGAGCTCCTTAACGCTACCGCGTTAATAATAATCATAGTGGTAACTTGGCACACTGGACTAAAAAGAAGGCTGATGCCTGTATGTTAGAGCATCTGATAACCAGCCATCTAAAGCAGGAATTTGCAGGATGCAGAAGACACTTCCTTCCCCTCCACGTGCACACACACTTGCTCAATAACACAGCGCGGCACACACGCACAGACTCGACAGGTGCACAACACACAGGAGTGCCAATGAAGTCTGGTTCCAAGGAAGGAGAATCCAAATCGCCAGGGGCGTGGAGAGAAAGCTCTGCATGCCAGATATAATCATGGAGTTGTGGTGTCGGGCCATACAGGCGTGATGAGGGCTCAGGCTGTGCTGACCACTTGTTCAGACGAACTGAAGAAAGATTAGTGCTGTTTAGAGAGACGTCAAACACCCTGCAGTATAGACTAGTGCAATGTTGCGTTGGTATTGCAGGGTGTGCTACTTGAGGGGTTCGAGGCAATCCTCGAAGGCTGGCATGAGCTTGTGACAACCGAAAAGACGGGAGTAAAGGGTGCGCATTGTCCGGCGCTGAACAAGCTTAAGTTTGTTAGCGTCGCGAGTTTGGTACGAGAACTATACTGATGAGCAGTACTCAAGTCGTGACAGAATGATAGAAGTGTAGAGTGCTCGGAAAACCTTAGGTCATCAGGGAAGGGAGACACGGGACACAAACCCAAGAAAGGGCCGGTGCTTACATACAGTGCTGGTGACATATGCGGAAAAGTTGAGAGAACAGCTAAATGCTACACCCAGAATGAGATGGGCCCGAACAGTCTTTATAGAAGTGCCTCCAAGGAAGAAGGTTGGACGTGCAGCAGTTTCGTTGTGGCTGATACGCATGGCAGCACTTTTTACGGTGCTACTACAAAGTTTGATATTGTAGGCCCAGTCGTTCACCTTTACGGAATGTATTTATTGTAAGCACATATGCTGTGCATCGGCATATTGTTGTTGTGGAAGCGTTAACTTGTTAATCAAACACATTCTGCGCAGATGCATTAGTAACCTGGTTTTGAGTACATCTTTGTCCTGACTACAATTTATAGTATCGCAGCAAGAAACATTTTAATAGAGGCTGAAGGGATTCCAGCAGTTTAAGCATACTGACTGCACAAAACACTGATGACGCCTTTTCACCTTCCCCACAATGCACTCACACCATCTACACTTTTCATAAGCAAAAAGTGAGATAAAAAATCAATTACAGTTTCATTGACTCAGTACTTGCTGCTTCTGAAGCGGGCATCGAAGCAATCGTGGTATACGCTGCTACATGCATAGGTCTTGCATGATGCAGGTCCTGCTATGCACTGCACATAGGGCACACGTTGCAAACAGATTTCTTTTTGCAGTGCTCAACTATAACGACACACTGACTCAAACATGACTGCGTTGTCACGTTTGCTTCAGTGCGTCAGTGTTCTTGATTGCTACACGAGCGATTTATGCCCAACTAACCCAAAAGACGGACGCACTAGAAAGAAGTGAGTGAATGAGTACAGTGAACTTGTACTGAACTGGATTCACATGCCGAATGGAAGAGCGCAGTGTCAGCTGAAATAGGCGGCACGGCTGATTCTGTAAGTACTTCCAATAGTTCGGCTACTAGTGTATTTCGCTTTCGGAAGTTATCTTTACCACTGGAAACAGCGCAGAGCTTGCCCGTTAAACTTGAGTCAACCGACACCACACGAAACACGCCGCGGTTGACCAACCCAACTTCCACACGGTTCAATCACCACATCACAGGTCACACGAAGTCAAGAGTGCCACATTTTAAATCACTGCAGCACCAAATGGACCTGAAAATTCATTTCCTTCGACAGATTTCTCAGGTGAGTTCGTTCACTCGCCAGTGACGAACTCGATGGACGCGCTAGGCCTACGCGTAACGTAAACAACATCGGCGATAGGCGAGTGTTGATTATCCAGACTTCGGAGCTCGTAAACGTGTTTCCATTCGTTTTGAGAACAACAAAATGCACATACAAGCACAGACATTGCGGCAATCGTGATTCGGTTGGCTGTTTTAGCAGACGATCGTACCGAGCCCGGCGGAACCCAGTGGGCAGGTTGGATTAGTCGCCGTCGTTCGAAGTCGCTTCGGATCCACGTCGCACTGCCACAACCCACGGTCGTCGGTCGGTCGGTCGTGTCGTTGTCGGCCTACTATTACAACACTGTCTTTCAGGAACACTGTCGCGCGCGTCGTGCGTCCAAAAAACCCGGACGATCGTTGGTGCCGGGCGCCTTCGTACGGTCGGCCATTACAGGCCTAGCAGCCGGAGGCTCCGCAGCCTCCGATTGGTTGACGCCTGCGAGGCGTCGCAGCCTCTCATTGGTGCACGCCGGCGCAGCTTCGCCGCGCGTCGGCAAACTTCTAGCATCGGCAGTAGACATAATCGCTGCGCGACGTTCCGCTTCGCCGAGTTCCCGACCGACGCTTTCACGCATTTGACCCTTCGGCGCGCGCCGAAGCTTTCCAGCGCGTGCCAGTGGTTGGGGCATAAGAGTGGACGAGGCTGTACGTGGTGAAGATGCAGAGGGTGCTAGAAGGAAGTAATATCGGTTTTAATCTCTCATATAAACAGGCGGTTACAGTATTAGAGCAGCAGCTTCCAGGTTTATTTTATGCGGGCGACATTGTGTTGCTAGCTAACAAAGTGATTTGCAACGTCTGGCTAATATCTGTGGGCAGGAAGGCAACAATCTAAGTTTAAATTTAGTGTCATAAAATCAGGTGTTACGGTATTCAAAGAAAACAGTGGACAGTGGAGATCCAGGGCAAGGAAATACCTCGGGTAACAGAATATAAAGTATATGGATAAGTGATGGCAATAGATATTGACACGTGTACTTATCTTTATCAGGCGACCACGTTTCGCCGCCTAACAAATGTAATCGCACAGCGCGGGACGCGCCTGCATGTATCCGAAGTTTCTGGAAAGTTATCGATGCTTCTACCCGGCTTTCTGTCGTCGCCGAACCTTATGTTATCTGATTTCATCGCGTGAGGCGAATGGTGTAGAACTTTGTGGAAGGCACGCGGGTCCGAACGATTAGTCTGGAACATTCGACGACTGCCGTATAAAAGCCGACGCGCTTGACCCGCTGATCAGATTTTCGACGATCGCCGTCTGTGTTCGCCGCTCTCGTTGTGCTTTAAGTGTAGCCTGTTCTGTGGGCACAGGTTCGCCCAATAAAAGCTAGTTTTGCCTCTCACAGTATTGCTACTGTGTTCTTTGACGTCACGACCACGTGACAATATATGGAAGCACAGGAAAAAACAATAACAGTAAAGGGGAAGAGAAATGGGGGCAGCCATAACGAAGCACAGAGCGCTATAGGGATACAACAGGTACGAGGTACTCCGAGGTATGTGGAAAGGTGTAATGCTTCCAATACTTACTTTTGGAAATGCGGTTGTTTGCTTTAAATCAGGGATACAGTCACTCGATGGGAACCAAAGGTCAGTGGGTCGCCTCGCATTGGGCGCTCACGGGAACACTAGAAATGAAGCTGTGCAGGGTGATACTGGTTGGACTGGTTTTGAAGTGAGGGAAGCTCGCAGTAAAATTGAGTATGAAGAACGGCTGAGGAATGTGGAAGAAAGTAAATGCGCTGGGAGAGTGTTCATGTATCTGTACAGGCAAAACATTGATTCACAGTGGAGGAAAAGAACTAGGAAGCTTACCAGCAAGTATGCAACCTGTAGGGTGGGCAACACAGCAACAAAGAAGGTCAAGTGGAATGTCAGAGAGGCTGAAATAATCTCATGGGTGGCGGTAATGGAAAAGAAACCTGCCATGAGTAACTACTTAAGAGGAAAAAACGAAATCAGGAAAGAACAAATTTATGATAGCTCAAAGAGAAGCTCATTTCTTTTCGAAGCGAGCTCGGGATGCCTCAGAACACGCACCTATGAAGTGAGATATAAGACAGAAGAAGAAGCATGTGCTTGCTGCGGTAAAGCTGGGGAGACTATGGAGCATGTTTTATTAGAATGTGAAGACGTCTACCCAGCGGTCGACTTAGGCACCACTGGCCTCCTGAAGCCCTTGGGTTCAGTGAGAGCAGTGGAAAAGTAAACACGCGCGCAATTGGCATTAGTAAGACGCGATTGGAGGATTGGTGGAAGAAAAGTAGGGAAATGACAAAAAACGGAGACGTTCGCAATTGGGGGCCAGAAAATTTGGTTGTGGGATTTCATAGTGTTTTCGTTTTCTTTTTTTATTGTTTAACCTAGGTAGGACATTAGGCAGTATAACAGCAAGAGTTTGGTGGCGCAACCCACCGCCCCGTTCCAAAGGGGACGCTCATAACATCGATCCATCCGTCCATCCGCCACAGCGGCGGCGCCGGCCGTGCGGGGGAGGGAGGGGGGATTTAGAGCCATTCCACTCTGTGAAGGTGGATGACCGGTGAGCTGTATATACGGTGATAAATATGTTGATAGTAAATATGTTGATATAAATAAAAACACACACCGCAATGAATTTCGTTCCCTGACGATTTTTTGTTGTTTTATTCAATTGCATACTCAATGATTTTTTTTTATTTATCATTTGGTCACCAAGGTAACTATCGCCTTATGATCGCTATGATATACGACCAGTGGTTCTGTGACGACACTGGAAAGGTTTTTGGCTAATCTGAGATCTATAGACCACCGATGACACGTCGAGGCCACGCTGATGTTTGTGTCACGTTGAACGTCGAACCCTTGCAGGAGCAACGCCACGAACCACTTTCCGTCTGGCCGAGACAAGTGTGTATTAAAATCAGCCACAATTACGATGGGAGTGAAGTTGGTAGGGGTGATCCAACCGAAGGTGCATACGCTTCGTGTTTCTGCCACAATCTTCATCCGCATTACGTGCAGCCCATCCTCGCCGCGCACATTCCCGCTTCTGTTCACGACGTTGTTCTTCCGCAATCCTCACCGCATGCGGCCTACCCATTGTACGGGTAAAAGGGAACTCAGATGAGGTTACGTGGTGTGCCTATGGAGCCCGTGACCTCAAACCGCAATCCATACTAAACAGTGTCTACCCCGGTTTTACTTTTTAAATGCGAGTCATCTCTTGGCGACCATTTGCCACTTCCATAGTGTCTGTCTGTCTGTCTGTCTGTCTGTCTACGCCTTGGTGTTCTCATGGTCTTTTCGTTAACTTGGTATGCACCAAAATTAGTCAGTATGACAAGAGTACATGACGAACATAAATGATAGATCATGAAATGGTTGTCAAGACATGCGTGTAATGTAGGTGATGAAACAGCCCTCTACATCTTCGTATGTATCAAAATTGCACATTATGACGAGAGTGTAAGACGAACATAAATGATAGATCATGAAACGGTTGTCAAGACATGCGTGTAATGTAGGCGATGAAACAGCCCTCTACATCTTCGTATGTATCAAAATTGCACAGTATTACAAGAGTGTAAAACGAACATAAATGATAGGTCACGACATGCGTATCATGTACGTAGGTCACAAAACAGCCGCCTACGTCTTGGTGCTCTCATGGTCGTTTCGTTAGCAATGTATTGACCAAAGTTAGCGTAGTATGACAAGAATGTATGACGAACATAAATGATAGGTCACGATATGCGTATCATGTACGTAGGTCACAAAACAGCCGCCTACGTCTTGGTGCTCTCATGGTCGTTTCGTTAACAATGTATTGACCAAAGTTAGCGCAGTATGACAAGAATGTATGACGAACATAAATGATAGGTCACGACATGCGTATCATGTACGTAGGTCACAAAACAGCCGCCTATGTCTTGGTGCTCTCATGGTCGTTTCGTTAACAATGTATTGACCAAAGTTAGCGTAGTAGGACAAGAATGTATGACGAACATAAATGATAGGTCACGACATGCGTATCATGTACGTAGGTCACAAAACAGCCGCCTACGTCTTGGTGCTGTCATGGTCGTTTCGTTAACAATGTATTGACCAAAGTTAGCGTAGTATGACAGGAATGTATGACGAACATAAATGATAGGTCACGACATGCGTATCACGTACGTAGGCCACAAAACAGCCACCTACGTGTTGGTGCTCTCGTGGTCGCTTTGTTAACTTGGTAGGTGCCAAAACTGGCATAGCATGACTGGAGTGTATGACGAACAGGAGTGTACGCCGGCATTGACGACATGGAGGGTACTGAAAGTCGCAGGCATCCGTTCCTACCACGTCCAGCTGTATCAACAGCTAGAAGAACGAGATCTACCGAACCGAAGATGCGGACCTTCTGAAGAACGTGATTTGGACTGACGAAGCAAATTTTTTCTAGGAAAGCGCAGGTTAACCTTCACAGTGCGCACTATTGGAGTGCTACAAACCTTCATTGACTTACTGAATCCCGCAACCAGCACCAATGGTCTGTCAACGTGTGGTGTGGGATTTATCATGAAAACCTGTTTGGCCGTATTGATTCTTTTTTTCATGGATCGCTGACAGGACAACAATATGTGTCTGAAATCCCCGAAGGAGCAGTGGATAACCTGTGCAGCGGCCTGCCCCTAGCACGACTTTCCAACTTGGGGTATCAGCAAGGCGGGGCTGCTGCTCCTAGCTCCATCCAAGCGAAAACGCAGTTTCGTCTATCCTTTCCTGATCAGTGGATTTGTCACCACAGGCCTGCCGCGTGGCCTGTTCGATCGCCAGACTTGTCTCCTTTGGATTTTTTTCTGATGGGGATACATCAAGGATAGTGTTTATGACACAGACAACAACGTCAGAAGCCCTGAATAAGATCACGCAAGTTTGTTGCCATATTGGTGAAAGCATGGTGAGGGCTGCGACCGCGAGTGTGGCAAAGAAGTGTGAAAACTGCATAGCTGTTGATGGCTCGCTGTTTCAACACTTGACGAACAAGAGGTCAATGTGACTTTTCAAGGATTCCGTGATTCCGGTGTATTCAGGTGACCGAACTTCGTAGCCTTTTCATTCTGTGAGAATAAACATTTCGTTTGACCCTGCTTTCGGTGGCCTGGCATTCGCTTATCAAAGGCGGCGACCCGTATTTTCCGCGTGCCGCCGTGGAAGGTGCTGACGCACTCTGCAGCCGATTTCTGGAGCCGAGGCCGCTCACTTCACCACGGCTCCTTCGCTCGAACCACGTTGAGGGCGCTGCTATACGATGGTGCGTGAGCGCAGTCACGTGATATTTCATATTTCTCTTTTATTCAAACGCCAAAACAAACCGCCACACAGAATGTTGTGAACCCCCTCTACAACGTAAAGAAATGCACTTGAGTCTAAAGTCAATGTTAATATTTTGCACAATTGATCTTAGTTAACTAATTAAGTTAACCATATGCCGTTGGTTTCATTCAGCTGCGGTTAACCACTTTTCCTAAATCCTTGGTTCAAGTAACGTGAAACGTCCGGTATATGGCACGTTGTAATCAGTGGCCATGATCGTTCTTAGTCAAAAATTTAATGCTTCGCAAGAACGTTAAATTTTATTTCCGTCCTCATGCGTATTATGCTGCGTGCCTTGTTTCAGTACACACGTTGTCATTGCCGCATGTGCAATTTCGATTCATCTCCTTTTTCTGTAACTATTGTGAAGTTCCTACGTACTCTAGAAGGCTTTTAATTGTGTTCGATGTGTTCTGTGTCACGAACATCAAATATGGCTAATATGTAAATGAGGAGTTCCTAGATAAAGTACTTGTAACCACCTGCTTCAGATTTCTTTAACTGCACTTGAAAACCTGCGAGGGTAGGCTTAACCTTTACGCTTTGACGATTTAGTTGATTAACTAGAGAGTAATTTATTCATGGCGGAGTCACGGTAAATTTTTCCACCGAGTAAATTGGTTAGAATGTGCAAGAGAATTAGCTTAGCGTGCCATCCAGGGGCGTTTGTGGGCTCCTGGAGATATCTTTTTCACAGTAACTCGGCTTCTTAAAGCCTGAGTTAAAGAACCAGTATTGCAAGAATATATATATATATATATATATATATATATATATATTATGGCAATACTGGTTGTTTACCTGAGGCCTTAAGAAGACGGGTTACTTAGAGAAATTTCCTGGATATATATATATATATATATATATATATATATATAATTAAAAACCACTTGGGCATTTTGTTTGCATGCACGGGGTTCTTTCGCGCTCGGAAAAACACTTTTATATAGCGCGTATTGAGCGAGAGATAGCTGTATCGGAAGTTTTTCATGTTGCTCTACCATTTTCGTATTGACACTTTTCATCTAATTACAATAAATGAGGAGTTCATTAATTAAGACTAATTATCTAATTTCTTGGAATGCAAAAAATAATCTGAGTATCTCTAAGTGACGACCAACAAAATTACCTTTGTTGTATCCAGCTACGCAGCATTTGCACATTCTTAACGTTTGGCTCAAGTTAGGTGAAACACCCTGCATATGGCCGTTATAAGTGCGCTGAGTGCGTGTATCCGTACACTTCGTTACGTAACTTGTGTGTGCTGGATGGATGGAAAAACAATAAATAATAATAATATTTGGGTTTTTACGTGCCAAAACCACTTTCTGATTATGAGGCACGCCGTAGTGGAGGACTCCGGAAATTTCGACCACCTGGGGTTCTTTAACGTGCACCTAAATCTAAGCACACGGGTGTTTTCGCATTTCGCCCCCATCGAAATGCGGCCGCCGTGGCCGGGATTGATGGAAAAAACATGATTGAGGCCCATTGGAATGTGCACTAGCACGTAGCGGGCCGTTCCCCCGTCGGGACAGAAAGGCCTAGCCTCTCCGCCAAGTTGCGGGCCCGTTGGACTGCCCATAGTTGGGCTTCAACTCGTGTATGTCGACCCACAAATTAATGACAGTGAGTGCGCCTCTGCTCCGCGTACTACAAATAATGAATTCTTATACAAAACCCGTTATATACAGGGCGTTTATTACATCATACAGAATATTTTTTTTAATCGCCCGTGACGGATCGCGCAGTTGTAGTCCTTGAACTGAGGTTACTTGAAGGGGCGGACATTACTAGCACAAGAAGGAAATTGCATAATCGACTGACACCCAAGAAATCTACCAACGGGCAGTTAATTACTTTACGGCACACATTGCAATTTACGAATTGTAGCCGGTGAAGGTGGAAGGCACTAATTTCATGCATTTTCTTTTCATTTGTGAACTGCGCCGTTCACAAGTTATGCCAAAATGCAAACACTAAAGCAGATGGATGCAGAAAGTTAAATGTACAGGCGACGATGTCACAAGGACGAAGACGATTTACGGTGCTTGTCAAGATGATAGTGCCCCGCAGGGGCGTCTGCGTCAGCAGGCGTTTGGTGCGTTGCGACACCACGTACCCGAGAACACGAGGGTTGGACTCTCCCGCGTGTAACCGTGCGCGTCTTAGCCGCGTCCGGGGAAAAGGGGATCCTGGGGGTTGAGCCGATGCCGGGTGTTCGGACCTTTAAGGCCCCCCGGCGGAGGCAACACACCTGTACACTGACCCACCCGGGGGAAATCGGCAGTCACCTTTTCCGGTCTTCTCTCTCTAAACGCTTTTTCTTTACCCTCTTCTTTCACACCTGTCCTTTCTCCTTGTATCTTCTGTTCACTTAAATTTTTCGTAGGTGGCAAGGGTTAACCTTGTGTGGCTAACCTACCTTGGTTATGTTGTATTAGGTTATAGTCTCGATGTACAGCTGGCGTGCACAGGACTGGTTCGCATGTTCCTGTCGCGTCCCCTCGTTGGGCTCCATGGTGGGCGGCTGGCACCGTGACTGAACCACACATTTTTTGTATTTTGTATGGCTCCCCCCTTCCCCCAAAATGATCGCCCCTCTTATAAAAGAGGGCGGACCGAAGCAACTGAATTTTTCCAGAAAAGAAAAGTAGCCTTCCCCAAAAACCATGTAATACACAGTGAAGTAAAAGAAAAGCCAGCAAGAATCTTGTCCCCATTCACAGTATCAAAGTCCTTGACAGAAGCCCTCGGCTCTGGCTAAAAGCTGTCAAAAATGTCTGGTGGCGATTTGCTGCTCGAACTTCGAGACAATGTGCAATACACCAAACTGTCAAACCTTGCGTGCATTGGGGACAACCCTGTCTCCGTTACATCCCACCGATCCCTCAACACTGTCCACGGTGTAATATCAGAAATCGACATCGTACACTTAACAGAACAAGAAAATGCTTGAAAGGCTCACCGACCAAGATGTTATAGACGTTCACCGGATCAAAATCCGGAAGGACAACAAAGAAATCGACACGAAACTCCTAATCCTCACCTTCAACAGCAACACACTCCCTGAGCAAATAGAAGTCGGCTACTTGAAGATCAGTGTAAGGCCCTACATTCCCAACCCCCGCAGATGCTTCAATTGTGAGAGGTTCGGCCACGGCTCACAGGGTTGCCGGGCCGCAAAACTTGCGCAAAATGTGCTTCGAAATAACATGCTACTGAAAACTGTAACGGTGCAGCGCGCTGCGTAAACTGCCAAGGAGAACATGCCGCGTACTCCAGGGCGTGTCCGTCCTGGAAAAAAGAAAAAGAAATCATCACGCTGAAAACCAAAGAAAACATTTCATTCAAAGAAGCCAGAAGGCGCATCGCACTAACAAACACATTCTCCTTCAATGGAAGAAATAACTTCGCCGATGTGGTGCGACGGGGCGTAGCGCCACACCAACCTTCGGCGGCTGCTGAGGCAACGGTTACCGGGCCTTCAGCGGAGCCACCCACGCCCCAGGCAGAGACAGTGCAAGCTGCCCTGCCACCTACTAATCAGGGCCCGCCAGCCATCAAGTCGGCCGCCCAAGAGGTTTCTCCCCAACGGGAGAGGCCTAAAACACACACACACACACGCGGTGTCGCGGAGCTCCAGCGCCTCAGGAGAGGTCATGGAGACAACTTCCAATCCGTCCCCGCAACCGCGGAGGCAGAACTCATTCGAAAGAAAGAAAAAGAAAGAACCCCAATAACGGGTCCTCAAACACGAGGAACCTAATCATTCATAGCCACACCCCTACAACATAATTAAACATGGCGTTTCTGGTGTATTGGAATTGTCGTGGACTTATAAAAAACTATAGCGACATAAAAGATATCCTAAACACTATTTCTCCTGTGGCTTTATGCTTACAAGAAACGAACTTAGGACCACACCATAAGAACATTTAAAAAAACTACAAAGTATTTCGTTGTGACAGAGAGCAAGCGAGTAGGCTCTCTGGAGGTGTGGCGATTATAGTCGAAAATGGTGCTGCTACTCACGAAATCAGGCTTCAAACGAAATATGAAGCTGCAGCAGTGACCGTCCTTGATTTTAAATCAATTACCATATGTACTGTGTATCTGGAACCACATCTAAATGTTACACTTCATGATTTAGAAGCACTTTATAAACAACCACCAGAGCCATATTTAGTAGTAGGGGATTTTAATGCACACTTGTCTTTTTGGGGGAGTGACCAAACAGACACTAGAGGCCGTATCCTAGAAGATTTTATTTTATCAAAAAACTCTGCCTGCTGAATACAGGCAAACACACATATTGCTCTCCGAGCTCAGGAAAATTGAGCTGCTTAGATTTATCTTTTAGTTCTCCATCACTTTTTACAGATTTTAAATGGGATGTTGTTGACAACCCCTACGGAAGTGATCACCTTCCTGTAAAAATTAACCTATCATCCCCACCAGAAATCATCCCAAGCAAACCACGTCGTTGGAAGCTGCACTGAGCAAACTGGGCACTGTTCCGGAAACAGGCCAGCCTGGAAAAAGTTTTTTCGAGTAATCTAAATGTCGACGATCAAAACAAATTGTTCACAACCTGTATTATTAATGCCGCGCGGCTAGCTATTCCTCATTCCTCAGGAATGGTTCAACATAATCATAAAATCTGGTACACGCAAGAATGTAGGGAAGCAAAAAAAAACAAAACAAAGCCTGGGGCATCTTTCGTAGATACCCAACCCATGTTAATCTTGTAAATTTTAAAAAGGCGAAAGCCAACGCACGCCGCATCCGTCGAGATGCTGAGAAAACTTCCTGGAAGAACTACATATCATCTATTAACAGCTAAACCACATCCAAAGAAATGTGGGAACAAGTCCATAAATTAAATGGCAGCTTCTCCCCTTTCACAATCCCGTTTTTAACAGCTCCTGCCGCACAAACAAGTATAGAGGAACAGGCAGACGTACTAGGGGAACATTTTTCTAATGTTTCAAGTTCCTCACACTACACTTAATCATTCCTGAAGCACAAAAATGCAACCGAAAAACAAACTTCCCACAAGTGGCTGTACAAATGAGCCCTATAATGCATTAATCACATTTCACGACATCCAAAAAGTACTGCCCGCAGGTAAACAGACGGCACCCGGCCCTGATGAAATACATTATGAAATGTTGGCTCACCTCTCAGACGCTGCTGTGAACGCACTTTTACAATTCTTCAACAAAATATGGGTATCGGGAAAAATACCAGAGGCTTGGAAAAAAGCCGTCATTGTACCTTTTCTGAAGCCTGCAAAGCCACCAACCAGCCCTGGCAGTTACAGGCCTATAGCTCTCACAAGTTACCTCGCAAAATCATTTGAAAGTATCCTGAACATGAGGCTGATGTTCACTCTTGAATCACGTGAACTCCTTGACATCCACCATTATGGATTTAAAAAAGCGTGTTTAGCAACTGATCATCTCGTCCGCCTAGAAAATACAGTCCGAGAAGCATTTGTACACAAGCAACACTGTTTAGCAGTCTTTTTCGATATCGATAAGGCTTACGATACCACCTGGAGGTTTGGTATTCTCCTCGACCTAGCAGAGCTTGGTATTCGTGGCAGGATGCTGAACTGCCTGAAAGATTTCATGTGCGACCGTTCATTTCATGTGCGCCTGGGTGCAACCCTTTCGAAGAAATTCGTCCAGGAGAATGGAGTGCCGCAGGGTTGTATTTTAAGTACAACACTTTTCATAGTAAAAATTAACTCCATAGCAAAAATCATTCCTAGATCCATTATGTATTCTGTATATGTCGATGACCTTGAAATAGCATGCACATCCTCCAGCTTACCAACATGCGAGAGACAGATACAACTTACAGTGAATAAACTTGCGATTTGGGCAGACAAAAATGGGTTTAAATTTTTACCCCAAAAACAGTTGCTGTCCTCTTCTCACTCAAAAGAGGCCTACAGGTTGACCCCACCCTACACCTAAATGAAACCGTACTTCAAGTAAAGAATGAACAAAAATTTCTAGGTGTAACTTTCGATAAAAAGCTCACATTCCTACCACACATACACACTCTCAAAAAGAAAGCTTCCCAGTCACTAAATATACTCAAAGTACTATCATATAAACATTGGGGGTCTGATAGAACATGCCTGCTACACATTTACCGTCACTTAGTGCGTTCCTCTTTAGATTATGGCTGCATAGTGTATGACTCAGCAAGACCGACATACCTTAAAAAATTAGACCCAGTACATAACTCAGGCTTGCGTATGTCATGCGGTGCATACCGAACGTCCCCTATAACTAGCCTTTACGTAGAAACAAACGAACCCCCACTAGAAACTAGAAGAGCCGCTCTAACCTGTGCATATATCCTTAAGGTACAATCTACCAAAACACATTTGCTATCCCCTTGTAACAAAATGCCCTTCACAAGTAATTTTCAACAACAAACCGCAAACTACAAGACCACTGCTCCTGTGATTTGAAGAGATGTGTCGGAATCTTGGCATAGTGGACACATTACCTGGCATTACCCACAGACAAAATCCACTACCCCCATGGTTCATCTTTCCCACAGTTTGCGATCTCACTTTAACACAGTTCCGTAAAGCACAAACTCCGCCACAACACATAATTCAGGAATTCCTTGCACTAGAAGAAAAATACAGCAGCTTCACAAAATTTTTATACTGATGGTTCGAAAACGAATGAACATGTTGGAAGCGCAGTTGTACAAGGAAACTGGGAAGAAACAGTAAGACTTCCGCAGTGCACATCCATTTTCGCTGCTGAATGTTACGCCATTTCTATAGCCATAGACAAAATAATAAAGGACAACCTCGCACATAGTATCATATACACAGACTCCCTAAGTGCACTCGCAGCTCTTCATGCCAGAAATGCAGTCACACCATTATTAGGAGACATCATACACAATTCAATAAAGCCACCACACAAGGACTGAACAATAAATTATGCTGGGTTCCGAGCCACGTCGGAATTAGTAACAATGAGAGAGCAGGTGCATGCGCGGCACAAGCCAGGCACAAAGAAATCACAAAAGTAAAGATACCTCCTAGCGACTGCATGACGTTAATACATTATAAACTAAGAAAAAATGGCAGTCTGCTTGGAACAATGAAGTAAACAACAAATTGCACCTGTTGAAACCCGTGTTCGGCGAATGGAAATCTTACACACAGCAGGAACGTTTCAAAGAAGTGATTCTGTGCCGTCTTCGCATAGGACACACACACCTAACACACAACTTCATTCTAACAAAGCAAGACAAACCCCAATGTGAACTATGTGGAGATAAACTAACAGTAAACCATATCCTATTTTCATGCAGAAAACTTGAACCACTGAGGAAGACGTTTTTTACCATATTTTACAAAGAACACATCCCTTTTCCCCCAGCTTTGATTTCAGGAGAAGATGCGCTTGTTGATGTATCATGTGTTGTTAGCTTTTTAAGAGAAGCAGGAGTTCTCATAAAACTTTAAAACTTGGCAGAGTGCTTAAGTACATATTACAGAACACCTCATCCACCTTCTCATCCCTGAGAAGAAGGCCGAGGTCTTTAGTTAAATTGTTGGGACTCTCCGGGCTCTTGCCCAGAGAAGGACTCACTGAGGTGTCCCAATTTTTCTAAAAAGAATCCATGCCTATTGATTGGCGCATGATAGCCTAAGCTGCTTATGTGCCACTAAACTCAACTCAACTCAACTCAAGATGATAGTGGTTACGAGTTGCGTTTGGAATGAATTCTAGGGGTCGCGCGGCTTTCGAGATATGCACCCCGATACTTGTGGTAAAAATGGACTAATGTTCCAATTACTTTAACAAACCGCCTTTTCATGCATTCGGGCTCAAAAGTAACTGGAACGCCCATGTATTTTGTTCCAGACTTTCGGAATGACTGTCTCGAAATTGGTGTCATCTTGAAAATTTGTTCCAAGTGGATACGCCTTCGCAAACTCACCAGCTGTAACTCATAAATTCCAATAGGTGACATCAATTTGTTAATTATAAAGGTAAGTAGTGAATGTTTGTTGATTAGCTATTTATGTATTTCAATTTCCCGTGCAAATTCTGCCCACCGCATTGAGTAATCCAATTCAATGACCAGAATGATGCCACGGCAGTGGTGATTTTTCTTTTTTAATATGTGCATGATGTAAATGAACAGTAATAAAATATGGTGCTTTACGTGCCAAAACCACATTCCGATTATGAGGCATGCCGCAGTGAAGGACTTCGGAAATTTCGACCACCTGGGGTTCTTTAACGTGCGCCTAAATCTAAGTACACGGGTGTTCTCGCATTTCGCCCCCATCAAAATACGGCCGCCGCATTTTCCGCGATCCCGCGATCAATCCCGATTCAATCCCGCGATCTCGTGCTCCGCAGCCCAACACCATAGCCACTGAGCAACCACGGTGGGTGATGAACCGCTACTATAATGTCGGCTTATAGATGACTCTAAAGCACACCGATTTCGTAATAGAATTGCGCAGTATAATCGGAAGATTCCTTTATTTCTTATGATTTTTTCTGGTTTGGCAATTTTGTACTGCTACAGGGTATGTGACTGTACTTGTGTAATCTTTCAGAATGGTTTGTTTGTTTGTTTGTTTGCTTGTTTGTTTGTTCGTTTGTTTGTTCATTTATTTAAATATCTTCAAGGCCCGAGGGCATTACAGAAGGGAGTGGAATGCATGAAGAACAAGTGCATAAAACAGAAATACTACAACACAGAAAAGAGGAACAGAAACAACTGTTACCTATGTTACAGAAAAATGCACATTACTGAAAATAAATAAGATCTACAATAGCATACTTAAACAAGTCAGTGTCTGTAATTGTGGCAATTCAGGTGGGCACGCGGTTCCAATCTTCACTTGTTTTAGGAATGAATGAGTAAAAATATGAGCTAGTTCGAGAAAACGGGTCACCTACTTTATGAAGGTGATCTCTACGGGATGAAATGTACTCTAGCTCAGATGAAAGGGCTTCTTTAAGATGGCGATAATGATAAATTTTGTCGAAGAGTGATAACCGAGACACTTTCCTTCGTAAGGAAAAAAGAGGAAGGCTCAAAGTAACTTTAAACGTGGACATACTAGATAGACGAGAGTAGTTGTGACGTATGGAATATTGCGCTTCGATTTTGCACCGATTTCAAAGTTTGATTGAGACACTCAAGACGAGGATCCCACACCGAGCATGCATATTCCAGTTTTGAGCGTAGGACCGATTTATAGAGTAAAAATTTAATGACAATGGTGCCACTGTGGCTCAATAGGTACAAAATACATACTTAAATGTAGCTATATATGTGTAATACTCATGTCAACACAGCTCTCATCAGCATTGCCAAGTCGAGGAGCGACATGCATCGCCTTAGTTTTTGCGACATCGCTGCCTATAAATCTCGCCCTGCGTATCCATCTGCTTTGGAGTTTGTATTTTGGCGTAGTTTGTAGACGGCGCAATGCATAAATGCGAAAAGTTGCGTGAAATTAAAATTGCGATATTTGCGGTGGATAAACAGCGTCGCTGCATGAGGATGCACGCTGTGTAAGATGAAAGTAAGGGCAATTGTACACTTCCTAATAATTTAATAATTTATATATGCTTGATACGCACCTCGACTAAAGCTTCGCTTCGCATGAATTTAAACATACTCGTTCAATTTGAATAATTTTTCATTGCTTGCTTCCTTGCTTGCCTGCTTGAAAGGGCCCAAAATTATGTATGCTTGCTGTCTGCAGCCATAAGACGTTGGAAGTGTATCCACTCTGAATAGAGGATACATATTTACTTGGCAGGCTTTCTCAGATCATAAACAGCAGGTTGCCATTAGCCCTCAAGAGAAAAGTGTATAATAGCTGTGTCTTGCCAGTACTCACCTACAGGGCAGAAGCCTGGAGGCTTATGAAAGGCATTCTACTTAAGCTGAGGACGACGCAACGAGCTATGGAAAGAAGAATGATGGCTGTAACGTTAAGGGATAAGAAAAGAGCAGATTTGGTGAGGGAACAAACGCAAGTTATTGACATCTTAGTTGAAATCAAGAAAAAGGAGGGAGGATGGAGGGAATGAGGAGGGAAGATAACCGATGGTCATTAAGGATTACGGACTGAATTCCAAGGGAAGGGAAGCGCAGCAGGGGGAGGCAGAAAGTTAAGTGGGCGGATGAGATCAAAAAGTTTGCAGGGACGACATGGCCACAATTAGTACATGACCGGGGTTGTTGGAGAAGTACGGGAGAGGCCCTTGCCCTGCAGTGGGCGTAACCAGGCTGATGATGATGATGATTGTTATTATTATTTACTTTTTCTAGGAGGCCGAACTCTCTCGGTTTACTGTCAGCTGACCGCATGGAGTGTATTTCACACGTACTTCAGGCTTCCCGCCATTCTGTTATATTGCCGCATTATCTATGCCTACTTGTCTTCTCAGGGACTCAGGCGACCAATTGCAATGCATGCTCACTGACCTGGAAGGGCTAAGCAGAAAGGTGGGTCTAAAAATTAATCTGCAAGAAATTAAAGTAATGTTTAAGAGTCTCGGAAGAGAACAGTAATTTACAATAGGTGGCGAGGCACTGGAAGTGGTAAGGGAATACATCTACTTATGGCAGGTTTTGACCGCGGATCCGGATCATGAGACTAAAATAATCAGAACAATAAGAATGCACTGGGACGCGTTTGGCAGGCATTCTCAGACCATCAACCGCAGGCTGAATATTGTCCTTCAAAAGAAAAGTGTATAACAACTGTGTCTTACCAGTACTCACCTACCGGGCAGAAACCTGGAGGCTTACGAAAAGGGTTCTACTTAAATTGAGGACGATGCAACGAGCTATGGAAAGAATGATGGGTGTAACGTTAAAAGATAAGAAAAGAGCAGATTGGGTGAGGGAACGGACGCGGGTTAATGGCATCTTAGTTGAAATCAAGAAAAAGGAAAGGGCATGGGCAGTACATGTAATGAGTAGGGAAGATAACCCGTGGTCATTAAGGATTATGGACTGGATTCCAAGAGAAAGGAAGCGTAGCAGGGGGCGGCAGAAAGTTAGGTGGGCGGATGAGATTAAGAAGTTTGCCAGGACAGCATGGCCACAATTAACACATGACCGGGGTAGCTGGAGAAGTATGGGAGAGGCCTTTGCCCTGCAGTGGGCGTAGTCAGGCTGATGGTGATGATGATGGCGTGTCTTTGATGATGTTATATATGAGAGAGTGTACTATATGTTGTGCGCACCAGCCACGAGAGAACGTCGGCCTTTGTGCGTCGAGAAATGAACGCTCCAACACCGTGAAAAACTTGCAGGTGTGCTCCGTGTTATGTCTGCTCCACTTTCCTTTTTGAGAAAAAGCGCTGGAAGAAAACGTTTTATAGGTGATCATATCAAGAATTTCAGACGCACGAAAGCGGATACTTGACCGCCAGACCTTTTCTGAAGCAGGTAACAGAAGCCCGCGCTGCTTCAATAAGGTGTCCAATAGCACACAAACACTATAACGCGAGATGAGCTATACTCTATTACTGGATATATTACTTTGTGTGTCTGCTGATTTTAAGGCGCACTAAGGCTTTATTCTTCATGATGCTGAATACAGAAGAAATATTCATAAGACAATACACCAGTCGCGATGTCGCCGTAATGTCTAAATTGACTACGCTAATTGCTTTTAATTAGGGTGATTCACCATGCAGAGCACCCTGGCTCAGATACGGCGGAAATGCGATGTGAAGATGTCTTCAGTGCCCGTCGAAAGCACGCCTGCCAGTTCACTAAGTCCTGGTCCAGTCATCATCATCATCAGCCTGGTTACGCCCAGTGCAGGGCAAAGGCCTCTCCCATGCTTCTCCAACAACCCCGGTCATGTATTAATTGTGGCCATGTCGTCCCTGCAAACTTCTTAATCTCATCCGCCCGCCTAACTTTCTGCCGCCCCCTGCTACGCTTCCCTTCTCTTGGAATCCAGTCCGCAACCCTTAATGACCATCGGTTATCTTCCCTCCTCATTACATGTCCTGCCCATGCCCATTTCTTTTCCTTGATTTCAACTAAGATGCCATTAACTCGCGTTTGTTCCCTCACCCAATCTGCTCTTTTCTTATCCCTTAACGTTACACCTATCATTCTTCTTTCCATACCTCGTTGCGTCGTCCTCAATTTGAGTAGAACCCTTTTCGTAAGCCTCCAGGTTTCTGCCCCGTAGGTGAGTACTGGTAAACCTGCCGTGGTTGCTCAGTGGCTATGGTGTTGGGCTGCTGAGCACGAGGTCGCGGGATCGAATCCCGGCCACGGCGGCCGCATTTCGATGGAGGCGAAATGCGAAAACACCCGTGTGCTTAGATTTAGGTGCACGTTAAAGAACCCCAGGTGGTCAAAATTTCCGGAGTCCTCCACTACGGCGTGCCTCATAATCAGAAAGTGGTTTTGGCACGTAAAACCCCAAATATTATTATATATATTATATGAGTACTAGTAAGAAACAGCTGTTATACACTTTTCTCTTGTGGAATAATGGCAACCTGCTGTTCATGATCTGAGGATGCCTGCCAAACGCACCCCAGCCCATTCTTATTCTTCTGATTATTTCCCTCTCATGATCCGGATCCACCGTCACTACCTGGCCTAAGTAGTTGTATTCCCTTACCACTTCCAGTGCCTCGCTACCTATTGTAAATTGCTGTTCTCTTCCGAGACTGTTAAACATTACTTTAGTTTTCTGCAGATTAATTTTTAGACCCACCTTCTGCTTTGACTCTCTAGGTCAGTGAGCATGCATGGCAATTGGTCCCTTGAGTTACTAGGCAAGGCAATATCATCAGCGAATCGCAAGTTACTAACTTTTATCCCCAATTCTTCCCAATCCAGGTCTCTGAATACCTCCTGTAAACACGCTGTGAATAGCATTGGAGAGATCGTATCTCCCTGCCTGACACCTTTCTTTATTGGGGTTTTGTTGCTTTCTTTATGGAGGACTACGGTGGCTGTGGAGCCGCTATATATATCTTTCAGTATTTTTACATACGGCTCTTCTACACCCTGGTTTCGTAATGCCTCCATGACTGCTGAGGTTTCGACAGAATCAAACGCTTTCTCGTAATCAATGAAATCTATATATAAGGGTTGGTTATCTTCCGCACATTTCTCTATCACCTGATTGATAGTGTGAATATGGTTGAGTATCCTTTACGGAATCCTGCCTGGTCCTTTGGTTGACAGAAGTCTATGGTGTTCCTGATTCTATTTGCGATTATCTTAGTAAATACTTTGTAGGCAACTGACAGTAAGCTGATCGGTCTATAATTTTTCAAGTCTTTGGCGTCCCCTTTCTTATCGATTAGGATTATGTTAGCGTTCTTCCAAGATTCCGGTACGTTCGAGGTCATGAGGCATTGTGTATATAGGGCGGCCAATCTTTCTAGGACAGTGTTCCCACCATCCTTCAACAAATCTGCTGTTACCTGATCCTCCCCAGCTGCCTTCCCCCTTTGCATAGCTCCTAAGTCTTTCTTTACTTCTTCTGGCGTTACCTGTGGGATTTCGAATTCCTCTAGGCTATTCTCTTCCACTATCGTCGTGGGTGCCACTGGTACTGTATAAATCTCTATAGATCTCCTCAGCCACTTGAACTATCTCATCCATATTAGTAACGATATTGCCGGCTTTGTCTCTTAACGCACACATCTGATTCTTGCCTATTCCTAGTTTCTTCTTCACTGCTTTTAGGCTTCCTCCGTTCCTGAGAGCATGTTAAATTCTATCCATATTATACTTCCTTATGTCAGTTGTCCTACGCTTGTTGATTAACTTCGAAAGTTCTGCCAGTTCTATTCTAGCAGTAGGGTTAGAGGCTTTCATACATTGGCGTTTCTTGATGAGATCTTTCGTATCCTGCGATAGTTTACTGGTATCCTGCCTAACGGTGTTACCACCGACTTCCATTGCACACTCCTTAATGACGCCCACAAGACTGTCGTTCGTTGTTTCAACACTAAGATCCTCTTCCTCAGTTAAAGCCGAACACCTGTTCTGTAGCTTGATCTAGAATTCCTCTATTTTCCTTCTTACCGCTAACTCAATGATCGGCTTCTTATGTACCAGTTTCTTCCGTTCCCTCCTCAGGTCTAGGCTAATTCGAGTTCTTACGATCCTGTGGTCACTGCAGCGCACCTTGCCGAGCACGTCCACATCTTGTATGATGCCAGGGTTAGCGCAGAGTAGGAAGTCTATTTCATTTCTAGTCTCGCCGTTCGGGCTCCTTCACGTCCACTTTCGGCTATCCCGCTTGCGGAAGCAGGTATTCATTATCCGCATATTATTCTGTTCTGCAAATTCTACTAATAACTCTCTCCTGCTATTCCTAGTGCCTATGCCATATTCCCCCACTGCCTTGTCTCCAGCCTGCTTCTTGCCTACCTTGGCATTAAAGTCGCCCATTAGTATAGTGTGTTTTGTTTTCACTCTACCCATCGCCGATTCCACGTCTTCATAGAAGCTTTCGACTTCCTGGTCATCATGACTAGATGTAGGGGCGTAGACCTGAACAACCTTCATGTCGTACCTTTTATTAAGTTTCACAACAGCGTGGTCCAGTCTGCTTGACCTAAAGTGCGGTTTTACAGAAATGTACTCGAGTACTCGGTTTCTGCTCAAATTTGAACTTGAATTTAGTACACATAACATGGGGCATCACAATCTGGTTCACGCGGAAGGCATCGCACTCAACTGTTCGGTCACAACCGCATCTTTAGGTAAATGCAATCGTCACAGTCGCGCTCGCATCTGCACCTAAGCAAGCGGCAATCCATAAGCAGTGCACTAACATACATTGCTACAGGTAACCTATCAAGTAGGACACAGCTCCTGGGTTGCTTTGTTTACATGCTCCATACGACAGCTGAAAGAAAGATGACTTGGACTAGCACAGAAGGGTGAAAAGCACGCGCTCGCATTATTGCCGCGGGTCCGTTCCGCCATTCGTGTTATCCATGGCCTAATGAGTAGCACCTTAGTCAGCAAGGTTACTTGTCAACTCATTATACCACTGGCGAAACACATTTCAACTGACCGAGAAGAAAAAGATGACGTCGAACTGGCCCAGAGCGAATTAACAATCGTCGACCCTATGCGATATGAACTGCACAAGTCTTCGTCTGCTTCTTCGCCGTTGCTTGCGAGCCTTGGCTCTTGTGTTGCACAGCAACCGGTGGAAAACCCTTTCTGTCGCACGACTGTAGGCCATCCACACTGCAACGAGCAAGTGGCTCCCGGTGAGTGGTCATAGAGAGGGTACGTGTCAACATAACCATTCTCATCGAAATTCAGAGGCGTGCCATTTACACGTACTTTCAGAAAATGTGAGTATTTTGGTTATACTACACTCCTGCTCGCCTTAAAAGCTGTGCAGAAGCACTCTGCTCAAATAGATACATTAATTGTTTGACTGCGTCCTGGTGAGTGAAAAGAGAGACGACAATGTCTTGCGCACGTAGAACTGGGTAGTCCTTGTGTGTGTGTGTGTGGGGGGGGGGGGGGTAATGTTCCAGGCTGCGGCCAACCGTGCATATATTTGTCCCAGAAATGCGTGAATGTAACGTCAGTGCGGAATGGGACTCCCTTCCACAGACCTCAATAACTGGGATGGCAACCAGTTTGTAGAGGATCAAAAATCGCCCTTGGCCAGCCATAGTCGTACGAATGTACAGTCTCAGGTTTCGGTTGCGACGGCAGACTGGTTGCGCTGGAGTTACCGAGAATGAAGTGCACCTTGTGGAAAACAACCGCAGTCACAGCCTGCCCACGGTCGACATTGCCTCCGATTACGCAGTGCGCTCTGCAAGATTATCTTCTCGTATCTTTCGCTAAGGCCTGTGTGACAGAATTGGACTTGGACGACGATGTCGCCGTTGTTCAGCGGTCGACGTAACACCCTACTGAACCTTCTACTGCCAGTTTCACCGGCAGTACACTTAAGGCGGTGTCGATTCTACAATGCTGTTCACGCGCTCCGAGGTTCGCTCGGCACCTCCCAGCAGCGGACAGTGACGACGACATGACAGTTGTTGAGGGAGTCGCCGCGCTCACTCGACGAAGAGCTGCTCGTGGACTCGCTCCTCAAAGTCGGCGAGCAAGTTGACGGTGAGGTCGAAGAGGCGCTCGCACTGCGACCGCCATCGCAGCGACGCCCGCCTGTGCGCGTCGAGGGCGCTGGGATGCGCTGCCTGCTCGGTGAGCTCCAGGAAGGCGGCGTGACGCTGGCACAGCTTGAGGCAGCCGCACAGCGACGCCGTGGCGCCGTTCACGAACAGGTTGTACAGTTCTGACTGCGGGCTCACAGACTGCGGCTGAAGCGACGACACCAGCGTCGCCGCCTCAAGCCCCACCGCCGCGACAGCCTGCGCAATTTGAAAAGTACAGTAAACTATTGGTTAACGCGAAATCGCTTTATTAGACCTATGGCTTTATTGTAAGTTCTACTGGGTCCCAACTGCATTTTGACTTTTTATATCGGATTATTCGAATTGGAGAGGCGCCTGACTCCGCTTTCTAGGAAGTGCGCTGCGGGAAGCCCACACAAGACAGCTTGGTGCAGCAAAAGCACATGGCGACACTTTGCATTTCTTCGCCTCAATCTGGACAAGCAAGGAGCGCTGCTAAACCCAGTCCGCCACGTGGCTGCAGGTCGTCGGCACTGTGGCGGCCGTAACCGACAGGTTGGACAGCTGATGACAGGTTTCATCATAATCGCTCTGTTACCATGTCAGCCTCATCGTGCATGGCTGTCTGTCACTATACTATGTTTGGAGCCTCCAAACTGTTGCATTTCACTCCCCACGTTAATGGGGATTATTCATAGTCGCTGTACCTTTAACAAACCACCGATTTTGACAAAAGCCCTTACTGTTCCGGTGATTTCCTTATTAGGAACGTTTACTGTACTCTGATTTCCGGCGGAACTTGCATACGCAAAAATTAGATAAATGGTTGTTCCTTCCTGTGGAAGGTAACAACAGATGACTAAAAGTGAGACTAAAACGTGACAAGATTGCGATGCACGACTTAAATACGTGGCGCCTTTTCTCACGCGGTTAATCCATGGATCATGTACAATATCAGAGCGGGTGAGGGCTGTACTAATCTTCACCAGTGGGCTGCTGATAACCGGTTTTCGAACTACAACGTTCTGCAATACAATCGTTGGCGGAGCAGGGAGTTCTGCGTCCGCACTTACGTTAAAGAACGATATACCGTGTGTCCCAGCTAACGTTATCCAAGCTGTTCGGCGGGGAAAGAATATATAAAAACATGGTGCATGATGCAACTATAAGACCTATGGAACTCGCCCGTCAGAGATTTAACAACCGAACATCGTAGGTCTTAACATTGTTATAGGTGGAAAGACACAGGCAAGAGAGACTATTTACACGGTGTTTACACTGGAGGCATACCACTACCGGCAGACAGTCGCTAGTGCCAGTAGCCCTGACACTTCATCGTCTTTATCGCGGCGGCTCGCCTCTTGAACAACTGTTGGTGGTATCGTAATATCATATTTTGCACCGTCTTTTTTGTAATATTTAAAAGCGAAGCTTTCTTTGCCTCTTTCCCGACTTTCCTGGCGCTGCTGCTGCTGTGGTCTTGCTCGCGTGCGCCGCTGGATTTCTTGCAACACCACCAAATGGCACTCGCTTTCGCGCATCCCATCATGGGTGGCGGCAATCTCATGGGTAGCGGCAAAGGAAAAGAAACCTGCCGTGAGTAACTACTTAAGATGAAAAAAAAGAAATCAGGAAAGAAACCATTTATGATAGCTCAAAGGGAAGCTCATCACTTTTCGAATCGAGGTCGGGATGCCTTAGAACACGCAGCTATAAAGCGAGATATAAGAAGGAAGAAGAAGCACGTGCTTGATGCGGTAAAGCTAGGGAAACGATGGAGCATGTTTTATTAGAATGTGAAGACGTCTGCCCAGTGGTCGATTTAGGCACCACTGCCCTCCTTGAAGCCATTGGGTTCAGCGAGAGCAGTGGAAAAGTAAACATGTCTGCAATAGAGATTAGTAAGAGGCGATCAGAAGATTGGTGGAAGTAAGGAAACGACAAAGAACGGAGACGTGAAAAGGCAAAGTTCGCAATAGGGGATCAGAAAATTTGGTTGTGGGAGTTCATAGGGTTTCTTTTTCTTTTTTTAGCCTAGGTAGGACATTAGGCAGTGTAATTACAAGAGCTTGGTGGCGCAACCCACCGCCCCGTTCCAAAGGGGACGCTCATAACATCCATCCATCCATCCATCCATCCATCCATCCATCCATCCATCCCAGGCCGGCGCCGCCATGGCAGCGTTTCAGTTTGTGCGTGTGGCACGTGCTGTCCTTGCGTTCCTGAAATGCAGGTGCTCGGCTGTCGAGATCGCGTGCTGGGCTGTGATAGTGTAAACATTGAAATAGTCCATAGCCTGAAGAGAGCGCTTGGAGCTTGGATCTCAACAGCGTGCAGGCCACGTGTGCAAAAGAAGCACATAGACTTGCCCCTGCAAAATGGCTCCAAAGCGAGCACTCAGCATCGAGGACACCCAGACCCGAAAGAAACGTCGCGCAGAACAGGAGCGTCTTCGCTACGCAGCGAAACCAGGTGCGGACCGGTAATGTATGTATACAGTGTATACATACAATTATATTAATGAAATGAATTACGTACAGCTCCGTATTTCAATTAAAGTTTAACACTTCTGCCACGGTGCGATGTGCCATGCGAGGCAATGATAATGTTCAACCCTCTCAGATATAATGAAAAATGACGCACAACAACGTCTCGAGCAAGCACGTCTCCCTGCGTGTTCTGTGGACTACGCAGATACACAGCAGTGGTGCACGCAAAGTAACGCTTAACATCAACTCGCCACTCTCGTATTGGACTAAACGCTGAGGAAATTACATATTCACCGCCAACATCACCACTAATAATCGTCAATCAAAGCAAACAGCATACAAAGCTTCGCTTACATCAATTCCCAAGGTGTGTGGAATACGCATCCTTTTTTTATATACTCGAACAGCTTGGCTAATGTCAGATGGGACACCCTATATACAACAATATATGCCAAAGAACAGCGACAACAGTTGACAAAAGCCCGAATTCCGTATCTGGTCAAGAACGCGGTCTATTACACGCTGTTCACTTCTAACTTAATGCATTACATCACACAAACTGACCGAATGACAGAATGACCGTCCAGACCGGCGAAGGCACTGAAAACACAAAAAGATCTTAAAATATGTGCTACGTCATGCAAACCTTCCACTATTCGACCGTCTGATCTGAATCAAAACCGAGGCTCCTGACAAATAATTACTGCACTTTTTTTAAAAAGCACGAAAAAAACTTTGTGCAGTTCGCGTGATATGCGACACTGCTATGCACTGGCAAATGCTACATTAAACGAAGGAAGCAGAGTAACAAGGGCGCAGTGAGAAAAAACGAGTGCTAACTTGCGGACGCTGGAGAAACGTGCCGAGGCGTGGCACAGTTACTGGTCACTGCGTGCCTAATCGCGGCTCAGCGGTGCTTTACAAATGTACAGTGTGGTCCGCTCGACAAGCGGAGTGCGAAACGGAACCCTTGGAGGCTCAGTGAATGCTGAACAAGTGGATAAAGCTGTGTCAGCAAATGGAAGCCTTCGTATACGCACTCTGGAAGAAGACATCCCATCGATATACTCGAGATTGTGCCACCGCTGAAACTAATGCGATAGCTGCCGTTGGACTCACCGCCCGACCGGAGGCGGGCACCCCTCCAGGGTGCCTCAGCGAGAGCTAAAGCGTAAAACATAGGTAATGTGGCCGTTCTTGTAAATGCGACCAGATTTCAAAGCCGGAATTTCGAGAAGTTTGTGTTTCAGAGGCGCAGATGGTGACGGATGGCTCTGCGTACGCCCGCTTGAGACAATCTCTAGAAACTGTCTTTTTATGTCCATTTTGCGCGATAACACATGTTTTGTAGGAGTGGCACGCAACCGGACAGGTTTCGTGATCGCCCAGCGTTACAGAGGCCCGGACGCCATCTCAAACCTATGCGCAAAAGGGCGCCCAAAAATTGGTTGCTTGGCTGACCTTGGTTGAGGCGTTGCAGGTAGCGGAAGCAGCCTTAGGAGTTCTTGAGAGAAAGCTGGTGTTGCAGTCCTGCCTTCTCAGTGGCTAACAGGTCACCTGGAAGATGTATGGGGCAGCTAACAAATCAGTCCAGCCGCATAACACCCAAAGTCGCGGCGAAGGACAGTTCAAAGGCCAAGCATAACAAACGGCAAGTAGTCGGTTCAGTGCGCACGGTCTCGGCTTGCTGTGAGAGCAGTCTTTCTTCAGGTGTCAATGTTGGCGCTTGACTATACAGAGACACGCAGATGGTAAGCAGTATACTGCGACAGTCCTTGATGCCCGGAAGGCAGAAAGGAGCAGCGATTAGGGCATGTTCAAACTGGCGTCCGCAATCTGTCATCACAATTGATTGACACTCTGAACGCAAAACCTAAGCAGAGACGAAGGCGCGTGATGTCGACTCTCCATTGTAATGTCGACTCCAGCAACCACCTCGTACCAGCGTGTAAAAGTGGCCACGCTGCTTAAGACGCAGCAATAATCATCCGAAGGAGCAAGTGGTCTCACTATACCAGCATGCATATTGTCGAACCTCTGGTTTAAAAACAGAAACGTTGCTGTGGCGCCGTATTGTGGCGGGTCACATTGGTCGCTTGGTACGTAAAGCAAGTGCGGGACCCCGTACTAACCTGCGAATTTACATTAGCCTAGACTTAGCGCAGTCACATGGGGTATTTAGTGGGCGCTATACCACGATGAGCAACGCCATGCGCAGATTGGCACACTGCGCGTCGGAGCACTGCGAGGATGAAGGGGCACTGAAGAGACGCGAACATGCCACACTACATTTGAGCAGGGTAGAGACAGATGAGCAAGCAGTAGAAGTATTTATTTCCATATCGCAAAATAAAGTGCGCAAACACGTGCTTGGAGTTCGGAATCATTGCGCTATGCCTTCTGTATGGTGTGCCATTCAATAGCAGTAGAGGTGGAACCAACTGCCGCCAGAGCTAAGAGGGTATCGGCGGCTCCGTTGACACCCTACTTGACCTGCCGCATTTCAGTGGTGAATGCGGACATGTACGGAAAATGCGGAGTCTTCCAAACCACGCGTTTCAAAATGTTGGGGCTGGAAACAAATCAGTCAACACTTGGAAACTGTGTCCTTCCAGTAAGTGGCGAAAGTGCCGAATGGTGGCTTACAAGGTGAGCAGCCAGAGACCGTGGACGCTGTAGCGTGTCTCGACGGATTGTAGCTTCCTAAAGAAATAACCAAGATGATATATGGTGAATGGCGCAGAAAAGCTAGTAAACACAGTATCAGCAATACAAAAGTTATTCGGAAACCGTCGACGATGATGTTCAATGCAAAAAAATAGTCAGAATGATCGAGTGAGCGACATCCCCCCCCCCTCCTCTTTGCCGCCCAACCCTGCAACTCGGCTGATCGAGAGCACAGTTCGGGCTTGACCGAGAGCAGAGAGGCGTACAGTTCCTAGCATGCCGAGCATAGCGTAGGTGGTACCAGCAGTCCCACTGGCTCCAATGGGCCGTTGCACAAGTGTCACGGGCAGAGAGTGAAGCACGTGGGCTCGAAGGTTGCAGGCGCTGCCTAGACGGGTGGAGCTAAGTAATGGCTATAATGTGGTCCTCAATGAAGGCCTCGCGGTCTCGTGGATCTTATCGGCGAGCTTGGCCAGGCGATCAAGCGTCGCATGGCGACACCAGCGACAAGGACGAGGCAACTAGGCTGGTGTAGGCGCTGTAAGAAAAGCTGTCTGAGCTGAACGCTGTGGACATCGTGCCTGCCAAGCAGCTGTCGCGTCCGATGAAGCATCTGATAAGAGCAAGTTCTTCGCTGGTCCAAAGATGTAAGCGGGCCCTTTCTGAAGGTGCGGTACTCGTTTGGTTCGTTTGAGGGGCTCGTATGGGTTTTCGCACAACGGCTCGGCGAACATGTCAGTGAGCTCGTTGACTGCCTCCGGTGACAGTTCCAAGGTCACCTTGTAATGCTGCGTTTTATGCGAGCTTATCTAGTGCAGGTGAAATTGTGCTTTGGCCAGGAGAAAGTAGACATGGAGGTTCTGCGTCTAAGAAAGCGTCAACTGAAATTGCATCTCTGCGATACTGTGGCGGCGAGAGCTTGAGTTCGCATAATTGTTGCTAGTTTCACTCATGTTCTGGTTTTAGATCACCACTGTAGAGCACGAAAGAATAGAATAACCACCACTGCAGGATTGATCAGTGAGCACGTGTACTTGCCCATATTTATTTCTATTTAATTGCAAAGGCATTAATGCCCCATTACGCGAACATACGGCGTCGTCACCGTCGTCCCCGAGCGATGGTAGCCATAATGAGCGATGACGCGAAGAGCAAAACACGTCAAAAATACTCGGATTGACGTCAAATTTCTCAGGGAGGTTCCTGCAAACAAAGTAAATCAACGCCTCTGAAAAGCAAATTTGGTAAATTTAGGTCAGAGTGGGAATCGAATCCGGAACTTCGGGGTGCGAGAAGAGCAAGCTTCTCCGACGGCATGGCGGCTCCATGGTTCTGGCTGACTAAAGCGGTTGCGTAGTGCTTCCGTCATTGGGCATGTCACGGCGCAGCCGAGCGGGAGGCGTATTTCGCTTTCCGCGGATGGTTCCACACGCGAGAGAGAGAAAAAAAGGAGGGCAAGGAGGACGGCGCAACTCCTGCCGGACGCCCTTGCACACTATTGGTTCTCGCCATGAGGTCACGTATTGCCTGCGCGGCTCTTCCCATTACTGCCGGCAACGGTCTACTAAGCAGCTGTCGCGCGCACGTGGTTTCCAGGCATCAGGGCGCGCCGCACACCGCGGGTTTCTTTCGATGGCGCCTTTCAGGCAAGAAGTCGTGATAGCAGCAGCATAAATTTTCATTTACGGAAGCTCTTTTCGCTACTTCTGGCGTGTGATTGACCGTAGCTCTTCAAAAGTGCCCTTTACGTTACGTGACGCGTGGGTGGTGTATATTCCAGTTTGACGAATGCATTACCCCACGCTAGTTCACAATTTAGTTGTGTCAAGCTTCGCGTATGTGGCTTCCACTCGTGTTTCTTCGCACCGCTCCGAGTGCCAGCTGTGAATTCAATGCCGTAAGGTTTTCAGGATTTTAACTACTGAGCGACACACAATCGCTGATGCACCCTTCGTCGACGTCGTTCTCCGTACATTAACTGGGTCGCGGGATCGTATCCCGGTCACGGCGGCCGCATTTCGATGGGGGCGAAATGCGAAAACACCCGAGTGCTTAGATTTAGGTGCACGTTAAAGAACCCCAGGTGGTCAAAAATTTCCGGAGTCCCCCACTACGGCGTGCCTCATAATCAGAAAGTGGTTTTGGCACGTAAAACCCCAAATATTATTATTACATTAACTGGCGCCACGATTCAAATGACTCTTACTGCGTTCGCGCCGACGAAGGACGCGACCGTACCACGTGCGTGAATGGTGCAGTCTTTGCGGGCGGAAAGTATGCTCGCGTCCACAATACCGGCGAATGAAGAAACGATTAGTTGTCGAGACGTACAGTGTACCAGTAATGCATATACCGGAGGCGCGTTCAGAAACTGGGAGTAACACTGAAAGGAATCTTATTTTTTAAGTTTGGGGGTTTAGTAAATTTAAGAATGTGCGACCATATCTCGGATTCGGGAAATGACGACCGAAACGAGCCTATCACGGTAGACGACGTCGCTCAGACGAGTGCAGGGCACGGCCCTGCTACGCATTTAGCACGGCCAAGAATTGATTAGTAGTAGCGCGATTATGATTTCGCCATCACTGGCACCAATGCAACTCAAAAAGGAAAGCGTATGCTTAAAATTAATAAGAACTTCATGCAGCTAGAATATCACTCGAGAATAATCAGCCTTATCTAATCGTGAATGCTTATCGCGAATCGTGAATGCTTATGTGAATCGTGAAACTAATCGTGAATGAATAGGGAGAATAAAACTTGTCCCATGTTATCAGCTGGCACGGCTCCACCGTCAGCCTCACACGTGCGATACCAAAATAAGATTCCCCAGATCATTAGTATATTAAACAATAAACCGTGGCCTTTAACGAAAATCGCAAATGGGGTTGACAACGAAAGGGGATCAGCATACGAACATTTTCTAGCGAATGTTCCTTTAACATGGCGATCACAAGCGGCTTACGTACGCGAAATAGCGTTGCCAGCGTAGGGTTTAGTATGCTGCTTCTAAGATTCTGTGTATTTTGCTTACGTTGTACAGCAGATGCCGCTGCGACACTTGCGTGGCTTGACATGCTAGCTGGTTGAATATTCGAACTTTCAAGTAAATTTCCTTAGTTCACTTTCAAATAACAAAAAAATTCACATTCAGTCAGGATATGCTTCCCAGTCGAAAATCCATGTCGTATTGGTAATCTGACTGTAGCTGGAGATCCACTCGTACGCGTCTTTGGCCGTGCAGAGGTCAACACGGAAGCACTTGACGCTCGCTGGGCAGTTCGAACTGGCGACCAGCTCGCACGTGAATGTCCTGGTGCCCGCCAGGCCAGTCGGATCCACGTTGGTCATAGAAACGAATAGATTTGTAATGTCTTCCACTGAAAATACAAGCAACCCGGAAGGCACATCTCCGTTCTGCAAGTATTATTGATCCACTAGCAGCGCGTATGAAACAGGTGACGCCCAAACAGGGCACCCAGCATCCGCACGCTCAAACAAAACGCGCGCGCGTGACGCCGTCGGCGAAAACCACGTGCGCGCGTCAGCTAGCTTAGTACGGGGTTGCCGGCAGTCACGGGAAGAGCCACGCAGGCAACACGTGACCTCATGGTGAGAACCAATAGTGTGCAAGGGCGTCCGGCGGGAGTTGCGCCGTCCTCCTCTCCTTTTTTTCACTCTCGCGTGTTGAATCTTCCGCGGAAAGCAAAATGCGCGAGCGGGAGCAGGTGGCGCCACGTCACAAGGGTATAAAATGGCCGCCCTGCCTCCCGCGCGTCACCTGCTCTTCGTATTCCACAATTGCTGCGTCTGCTGCGATGGACTCTCGACGCCAAAGTGGTCCGTATGTTTCCGGTCTGTGGCCACCATATACGTAAAGACACACACCGAATCAGCAGAAAAAAAAAACATTAATGCATGTCGCAAACATCAGTCCAAAACATTTCAGAACAGCGACTCTAATGTTTCCGCCTTTCGCCACGTGAGCAGCCTTCAGTGTGTCTGCCGAATTTTTTTACTCACTGATGTGAAACGTCACCGGACATTCGCGCCGAGGCTAGCCCTACAGCCACCTACTTCAAGGCGTTCAGTGCAGTGTCAGGCCTGTTTCACATGCTGCGACTGGAGAGTGATAAATTGATGCAGTCACATGCGTTCACATGCGAGTTTTGCAGGTCTCATTTCACACGACTGCGATTTCAACAATGCGGCTGGTGCAACGCCTAGGGCTGGTTGCTGCCAGGTTTTATGGCACAGGCCGCGTAATTTTTCATACATAATAAATGAATAGTCTGTTAGGATAAGATTGACCTGTCGAGCAAATAATACGCGTCTTGTAATTTAAAAATGCTTTGAAGTTTATCATTTGTTTTGGAGTGCCCGACAGCGGTTCCTGAAGGTCAGTGTGATGAGACACTGTGGACGTTCGTAGCTGGTCGTTCAGCGCTGTGTGTTGTCTCGCGCGCCTTCCACCGTGTCCTTCTGCCTGGGCTACAAAAATTAGATTTCTTATCAACAAGCCCATATAGCTACTCTCATCGCATATGCAGTATTCGGCATCCAGCTGCAGCCAAGTCGCCATGTCAGCACAGAGAGATCCTCGCGCTACTTATGCTTACAGCGTCGGCTTCTGAAGAAATTGTGTGACTTGTAATTGCGCATAAGGCGGTGCCTGCTCCTAGCCATATTGTTGCACAAAACGCAGCAGCAAGCTCCAAGCCGTAGGCACAAGTCTGCCCTTGAAGGAAGCCGCAAATTACCTGTGCTTGACTACTGAACGTGGAATGGAATTCGCGCTGTGAATTTCATTCTTAGCACTAGCCTGGCTCGTCCATCGCGGCGCGTGTGCTGTAATTGTGCATAAAGTTCCTCTCTGATTATTTCGAAAGGCGTAAAAGCCGGCACCGCAAAATTTTTAGGCGCTGTAGTCACTTGCGTGCGTAGCATCATAGCATTCTAACAGACAGTGGCGTCGTTTACCTTGTCGTGCTGCGTCTCGCGCTATTGGTATACTGTGAATCTGTACCAAAAAGCTTAAATCAATGTGCTGCAGTACGTAGTGCAGTGCCGTGGCCTGACGGAAAACATGAAATATGTTCTTAGGATCTTTGCTTCTTTAATCACAAAATAGAGCGCTAGACGTTTTGTGCTCGTAATGGCAAGAGCGTAAAGTAAGAAGCTATCGGCCAATCTTGTTGACATGCGTGGGGTACTAGGTGCTTCAACGCATATCTTAAAGTGTGCGTGAAAACCCAAGTTACGAAAAGACTGTGCAGCTGGAGTAAACGTTGTGGCTCCTTAAAGGGACACTAAAGGTTACTATTAAGTCAACGTGGACTGTTGAAATACCATCCCAGAAACCTCGAAACGCTTGTTTCGTGCCAAGGAGAGACTTATTTTAAGAGAAAATGCGTTCTGAAGCGTCCGCGTACCTCTAGCGCAGTTCAAATCGCCCGCCCTCCGATCGAGGAGAACTGACATCATGGTCTCATAGTGACGTTGCGCCATCGGTGAGTAGAACGGCGTCCGCAGACGGCGCTACGGCTTTTCTGCGCAAAACGCGAACGCGCGGCCAGAAACAGAGCCAAGACAGAGCCGACAGCAGAGCGAAAGCGGGAGTATCGTGGCTAGCGGAAGGAGAAACGAATTACGTCCCACGTTACGTCCCACGGCACACGGAGAGTCCGTTTTCGTTAAACTATAGGCTGCAGCGAGCTCGCAGCGTGGTCGGCGTGGTCTATGAGAAGCGAAGAGCCTTTTCGCACTCGCAACAGGGCATAAAAATGTGCGAATCGACGCAAAACTCGGCCTAGAAACGTGCTTCGCCACAGCCAGGGCTCAATACGACCCAAGCTGGCACGACCCAGATGTCGTTTCCCGCACCGCCACCAGGCGCCGCTACTATACCTCACACTCCAGCGCAAGACGCCCATAAGCTGGTACTTCATTCTATGACGCTAACTTCGACGCTCGTCGCAATGGACCCTGACACCGACAGATTGGCTCGCGATGGTGGGCTCAACTTCAGCGATTTGAGCACCGACGAGCGCGACCTGCTTCTGAGGGCTCGCACTGCCGGCGTCGTTGCGTACTACGACGGCGGCCTCGACACCGGCTCTCCGGAGCGGGAAAGCAACGAGGGCTTCCCACGACATCACATGGACGTGGCATTCTCGCTGCTTGTTCCAAATGAAAGTTTCGCGAGCAGAACCCTCACAGCACGACGCGATAACGAAACTACTGAAACTCCAAAGCGTGCGCGGCGCAGAGTCGAGCGAAAACGAAACCTTTCGAACACCCATATTACTGAAGGGTAACGTCAAAATGTTATTTTTTCCTAGAATCGAATAGACGTAGACAAGTAGCATTTTTTCCGGCTTATAATCGAATGAAATGATATTTTTAATACGAGTAGTTGAGTATTAGTAACACAAATTATGAGGAGACCTTTCGTCATCGGGCTAGTACCGGAATGTCGCTGGGGGGTCTCAAATCGTGTCATGCATTTACCTCAATTTCTCGGTTACTAAAGCTCTGTTCGCGATTATATTGACGCCTTAGACGTTCTAGAACATTGCCCTACCACTTTAACTTGAGTTTCTGGTAACCTTTAGTGTCCCTTTAAGTATAAATAAAAGCAAGCATCCCAGTCTGTTAAGGAAACCATATGCTTAGCCTGTATAAGAGCAATGTTGCAGCATGGTAATAACAGCCATTTCAAACTAGGTTCATCGACCAAAATAAGAAAACGCAAGGAAAGCCTCAAGGTTCAATCTAATCTGGATAGTATTAGCAAAAGTTTATGCCTGCTTCAACTGCCTGCATTAACCCAATGCTATAAACAAGAGAAACTCATTCCTTTTATTGCTGTTTAATAGTGGCCTGAATGCCAATAGCACACAACGTATTGTTCTTTCGTAGTCAAAAATGGAATAAAGTTTCGCTCTTAAAAGTTTCAGAATACAAGTTGTGAATTTTTTTAGCAGACCACGTTAAAACATTCAGGTATAGTGGTGGAAGCTTGGGCGTGTCGGTCGCAGTTCATGGCGGTGTCATGCGCCGCGCATGAATGGCTTCAGAAAAAGTACAGAGAAGAGCACACCAACTTCCAAATGATTTTTATTTTCTAGATGAGCACAGGTGTCTAAAAAGCAAAACTAGGGATAACAGTTAAGACGAGTCAACTCCTTATAGCACGGGCCCAGGATTTCCCTTCTACCCGGCTAAGTAATCACGCTGAAGACATGATAGTGCCATAGAAGGGGTGCTTATGCAGCAGTCACCGAGCTTACAAATTGCTTCTGCTTCTAGTATTTCACGTGTTAA
The DNA here is from genome assembly GCF_050947875.1 of Dermacentor variabilis. Lineage (NCBI taxonomy): Eukaryota > Metazoa > Arthropoda > Arachnida > Ixodida > Ixodidae > Dermacentor > Dermacentor variabilis. Next base: position 99,516,546 of record NC_134577.1, read on the forward strand.
CTGGGACCGGTGCCTTGCCGGTACTACGCCCTGATCAAGAAGGGCGATACAACCACAATCGCGGCAGTGAATGCCGAGACGAGCCTGCACAGCACCATGCACATTGTTTGGGTGCTCACGAAGCCTGTCGTTGAGGCGTCGGCTGGTCTGCCGAACTTTTTTTCCAAGCTTCAGTGGAAATTTTCAGAGCACTCCTCACATCGTGGTCGTTTTTCGTGACTGTTTTCAGGCGCTAGAGCTGACATATGAATCGCCTTTTGATGACACTCTATGACTTTACGCTTTCAATGTCACCCATTCACGCTGTAGGATGTATGAGCCATGAAGTGGTAAACCACTTTTGCCTTTCAACTCGGCCCACTCAATTAAGGGGGGCATCACAAACATTTTCTTTGCCAACGCCCTCTTGATGGCATTGACAAAGCCCTGTGGGAGGAGGGGGGCAGGCCCTCAAATGGTCCTGCCGCCGTGCACGCAATGTATTTCAGCTTCACACAGAAGGTGGGACTTTTCGTAGGCGCTGGCTACTCGAACCACTTGCTTTCTGGGGCGCCGAGTAGATACTAAAGGTCGTCGAACGAGGCGACAAGCATGAAAAGCGTGATTGTAAAGAGCCGGGTAGACGTTCTGCCTTACGTACACAACATTTCGCGCAGGCAAGAAAAGATTAGTCAGCCCGCCAGTGTGAGGGTGTGCTTTCGGCATCTGAGAAGCTGCAAGAACCGTGCAAACAAGATAACGCACTTCGCGCTAACATGTCTTCGTGTTCTGTCCAGAGCAGGTCAAGTTTCGTCCCCTGCGCAGTGGGGGTCGTTTACTCGGACCCACGGACGTGCGGAAAGAGGCATGTTGGGCAGACCAGCAGACGTCTTAACTAGTCTCAACGACAGGCTCCGTGAGCAAACGAGACAATGTGCATAATACGGAGCAGGGCCACCACGACATTCACTGCCTCGATTGTGGCTATATCCCCTTCTTGATCAGTGCCTAGTACTGGCAAGGCACAGGCCGTAGTTAACAAGTGAAATACTACCAGCAGAAGCAATCTGTAAGCTCGGTGACTGCTGAGCAAGCACCCCTTCTATCGCAATTTCACGCCTTGGGAGTTATTACTTGGCCTGGTTGAGGGGCAATCATGGGCACGCACTATAAGTCAATTGACCCTTCTTTGTTATCCCCGGTTTTTTTTTAGACACCTGTGTAAATATACAGCTCATCTCGAAAACAAATTTAGTTGGAAGTCAACGCGCTTCCTCCCCTGTACTTTTCCTAAAGCCATTCATGCGCTATGCAGAACACCGCTATGATTCAGATATAGACAATAAAAGTGTGCACAAGCACAAGTACCGACTGTATCTATTTGTCTGGAGTGGTCGAGTGACCAGCTGCGGACTGAGCTATAGACCGTAGCTGCTACCTCGCGCAAACTGCTAGGTTCAACGTATGTTTCTCCTATAGCCCATAGACCCAGCAAACGGCATGACCATGCGTGTTGCCATTTCGGTGTGAACCTGTGCTTTGTTTGCGAAAGGTTGCGGCCATTTCGGCCAAAGCGTTATTCTGTCTGTAGATGTGTTTAAGATTCGCGTGCATCATATGCTGTGCATGCGTTTCAGTTCTGATTGTTGAGCTTGTAATGATGTAAACGTTTTTTATGTGTTGCACTACACTCAGTTATTCAAAGTTATGATGAAATGTACAAAGTCCTATTATGTGCATGTGTTTCTGTCCTGGTTCTTGAACTTGTAGTGATGTAAACGTTTTGTAATGTATTGCACGACAGTCATTTATGCAACTTTGTGTTGAAATGTACAAAATATGGCCACCCAGTGGTGGCCGAGGTAGCCGGCAGTATCTGCAAAAACCAGGATACAGATCCAATGGACTTCTTGTAATCGACATGAGGCGAAGCTTTCATGCAATGGTCAAATAAATTCTATAAAACTGACTGCAATGTGTGGAATTGTCCCTATTTTCATCTGACACAACACGGACTCATATGAATGTTTTCATAGGCGCCGCCCAGGTAACAACTTAAGTATCATGTAATATGTATACATAGATGAGTGAACTCACCTAAGAGTCAGCTCACTAAGACTCGGGCCGATCCGTGAGGCCGAGTTCGTTACAGTAGGCGGAGTAGAATTTTGATGAATAGGATATTGGTTGAGTCTGAGCCCAGTGAATTCGGCTGCGTAAAATTTTGTAACTCTGAGCTCGAGTGGAGCTCGGCTGAGTAGAATTTTGGTGAGTCTAAGTCAGAGCAAGCACAGTTGAGTAAAATTTGATGAACCTGACTGCGAGTGAGCTCGGCTGAGTAAAATTTTCGTGGCTGAGCCAGAGCAAGCACGCCAGAGTAGAGGTTTGGTAGAGTCTGGGTGAGCTCGGTTACGCAGAACTGGTGATTCTGAGTCCGGGTGAGCTCGGCAGAGTAGAATTTTTGTGGTTGGGCACACACATGTCGTTAAATCGCATAACAAAATAGATCACTAAGCAGCTGCATCTCACCATCTGAAAAAAGCACGATTCAGATTCACAAATGCCATGATGTCTTTGTATAGCTTGGATTTTGCAGGATACTTTAATTATAAAGGCAGTAATTACAGGATATGATTATCTGAGCTTATACAGTAATAGGTGTAATTGCATACCCATTAACAACATTCGTTCCGGCTTGTTTAGCAAGGTGTATGACTCGTGATACGTGTGGACGCTTGATCCGCAGTGAACGTACAAGAACCGCCTGCAATTGAAAGGATGCTATCATTTGTACGAAGGGATGAAACTGGCTGATTTCACTCAAATATTTTGATTTGTTTTCGTTTAATGTTTGTCTACTGTTTATAAAACAAGGTGAAAGCCTGATTTCCACGTTGTTGCAAGCGTTTTACACGAGGTAGAGAGAAAGGAACGAAAGCAAGGTAGGGATATTTATGGCGGAGTAGCTTATTATAATAGTGCTATATATGTTACGACCAGAATAAACAAAAGAAATTCAATGCGTTCGTATAAGTGCAATATGCAATCACGTTTCAAAGTGGGTGTCAATACAGGTGCAGTAAGAATACAGTGTGAAACATATTGAAGGTTCATTATTTTCTTTGCAGGAGAAGGTTATACATCAGAAAAAAAAGACAATTGACGATGATGTTTATTACTAACCAAACAGTTAATAATTCTGTTGCAGAAAATTCATTACGACATAGAATTTGCACCCTTGCTTTACGAGTTCGCTAAGCAATACCATCTTGAAGCGAAAGTCATAGAACTTTGAAATGAGACGCTGAATTGACCAGCAAAAATACGTGCGAAAGCCGACACGAACAGCTTGCAACTAAATGGTGGCGCGCACAGCGAGACCTTAAAACGTCAAATAATGTATGCTGTCGTGTCACATTCCTTAAATAAAACATTTGACCCTAGTTGCGTATTCTTCGAATTGCTCTGTACGGGTGAGACAACCATAATCAATGTGGCCGTAAAAGCATACCGCGTTACAACTATGGCAATTTAGTTGATCGTGAGTAGCTTGTAAGCAACAAACCAGACAATTCAGGGGACGTCCGAAGGCCATGTATTAATGTGAGGGGCACCTCGTAGTATTTACAATTCGCAGCGCGTTTCAATAACGAACAATAATTAAACCTTTCGCCCGCACTGTTCTCCATTTTGCAATTCAGGAGTGGAATTTGTTTCCGAGATCAGTAGCTGACGTAGTCAATTCAGTTAAATTTTCAGATGCACTCAAGCAAATTCTTTCGCTTACCAAAAGAGCGCTAACCTAACACCAGTACACGAGCGCTGATAATGCATTCTCAATCAACCTAGTTGATTGTCAGCGCCCGTGCTGTGTTCCCATAGCCATGTTTGTGTTGTTTGCTCTGTATGTCGATGTCCCACCCTCTAGCCCAAATTAGTACTCCTGTGTCGTGTTCGTCACTTCCTTCTGTCGTCATTTTACTGTTCACCTTACACACAGCTACATTTTGCGTTGCAGCCCTGGAGAACATCTGACATAAGAACATCAAATCATTCTGATGCACCCCCCCCCCCACCACACACACGTTTACCTGTTATCACGAGTTTTCTCAGTGAAGACTTGGCAGCCTTGAATCATCGTTCAGGCCTACCGAACTGCAATAGGGCTTGTATGGCAGCAACTAGGAGGCAGCCGAAGCTGTGCTACGTTGTGTAAACTAAATGTGCATAGAGTGCAAAGTCAGTAGCCACACTCGTGATAATACCTGTGTAAAATCTGAGAACCACGTATTAGATAAAAGGACAAAACTGCGTTAGAATGCTACTATATTAGTGAACAGGGCTATTATTGTATAACGTTATGCATCAAAACACAAAGCTAACTAATAATGATAATTTACGTGTCATGAAATATACCGTCGAAGAATGAAGACTGCGGACCGCGCCTACAGAGAACACGATGAATATCGTCGAGCTCAGCAGGTAGAACCAAGAAGTGAGTGACGCACTACAATTCTCGAACGGGGAAATTTAGATGCTCCTTCCCACTTGGAAGTTGCACGCACATACTACAGCGGAATGCAGCGTTTTCTGTGGGGACGTGGTACGGAAACTAATTTTGCCGACTGTACATCCCGCAGAAGCGAAAAGTAAAAGCTGCCGAGAGAATCGGCAGCTTCAAACTTCTATGAGCGCGAAAACACAAGGGGAGTTTGCAAGTGCAACATATGACAGGACCATTTACAGCAAAGCTTTGCGGCGTCCGCCGGCGAAAGCCGCCGGAGTGAGGTGGCAGACCTCCTCCCCCTCTCCTCTCACTGCTCTGGAGAGGGGGAGAAGGTGCTCATAGAAGCACCCTAGTTGTCTCGGTGTCTGGCAGGCCGTGGGTAGGCCTTACAGCCAATCATCTGGAGTGGACCAACGCGGTAGGAAGCGGCGGGAATAGACTCCGGGCCACATCTCTTGCTTCTGCGAACCATTTCACATCCCTGGTAGTAGGCTCGGCGCAATCCGAGGCTATAGTGAACTCTTGAGGTGGCCACGCTTGCAGGCATTGTTGCTAGACTGAGAATTTTGCACGAGCTAGCATTGCAATGCTACACATCAGGGCCCGTTTTATGGTTACCACATCCGAAACCAGAGGGCACGGAGTAACAAGTTTCAATTGACAATCAAGGAACAGCAAACAATGAAGTGTGTGTTAGGGGACCGAAGTGGTCCCGTGATGATAGCGTTGGTGAAAACGCGCAGCTGGTCGCCGGTGTCTGCTACGACTCATCGCGAAGAGCTGCAGCAACGCAGCTTACATCGCAGCCTCGAAGTGGCCATATGGCCAAGTAGGTGGAGCACGCAGCCGGCATTGGTCAATCTACTGCAGAATACCAATACATGCGCCTGCTATAGCGGTGGCTACATATTCACAGAACGCAGATGTATAGCAGCATTCATAAAGAATCGGGTACAGTGAAGGAGTCGCACCGGATATAAAGAAGCGCTTACAAAGTCTTGGGTACATTTCAGGCAGCGATGAACTAAACCCGACGAACTTTTCGAAGGTTCGGATAGCTGCCTTGTACAGCTTCGCTGTTTTACGTATCAGTTGCTCGGATCTGCCAATCCTCTAGATTACCTTGGACAGGTTGAGGAACACGTCGGCGACCAGAGTCCGCGTGGCGGCGGCCTGCGCCCGGTAGTCCATGAGCAGCATGCCGACGCGCACGTCACCGGGGGCGGCGGCGCCGCTCGCTGGCGCGTCCTGGCGCTGCAGCGACTCGAGCAGCGAGTCGAACAGGCCCGTCGTGTCGCACCAGGAGACGCCCACGGCCTCGGCCAGCAGGCTGAGGAAGTGCGCACTGCGCAGGACGTGCAGTCCGTGCAGGCTGCGCGCCAGCTTGGCCCAGCGGGAGGCCATGCTCCTCCGGCTGCTGCCTCCGAAGCTGATGCGCCTGGTGTACCGCGATGCTGACTCTGGCGATGGGGCACAGCTGGCTGACAGTGGTGCTCGGCCTTCAGATCATGGCATGTACCTACAATTGGAGGAGGGAGGAGGTACGAGCGATGAGTCGGGTGGTTTTTTTATACGCACTTATGATAAAATTAGAAAAATTTCCTTGAAAAAGATAAAATCGTGAATAACCGCAATTAAAAAGCGAGATGCGTTGGTGATTATATTGCAAAAAAGTTTAGAATCACGGCTGCCTCATACCCACTACGGACGGTTGGCCAAATATTGAATAGATTATCCGCCTGATCAAGGCAAATGCATTTTCACGATTTTTATATATTAAGCATCGCTTTTCCCACCCCTGTCCCTCTTCTGGCACAACAATCACAACGGCAAGCCGGGCCGCCGCTTCGTCGACCCGCAAGGTCAATGAAGCGATTCCTAGAAGCTAAAATTCCTAGAGCAATAAAGCCAGCAGATCCCACGTCCTGTGGGAACCGTTGTTATGCGAAGCAGTGTGCGGGGAGCCTACCAATGTAATGATATGATCATAAGGGCACCAAGATGTAGGCGGCTATTTCACGACCTACTTGACACACATCTGATGACCTATCATTTATGTTCATCGTACACTCTTTTCATACTATGCCAGTTTTGGTACATATCAAGTCAACGAAACAACCATGAGAGTACCGAGACGTAGACGGCTGTTTAAAGACCTACATGACACATGTAATGACATTCATGTAATGACCTGTCATTTATGTTCCTCATGCACTCTTCCCATTCTATGCCTTTTACGTATACGTCCGCATCGTTTGTTTAGGCATAACAGCGTCAGAACAGAGAGCTGGGAGGTATTGTGCAAGTGTCCACTTAGTGGATATGTCCAGTTCGTCTGCTGCTGGAGTCATGATTGGCTGGGCTGGCGTACGCGTCAGAAGAAGACAGGCACCCCCAGCCAATCAGCACTTCAGCAGCACACGAAATGGACACGTCGACTACGTGTACACTTGCAGAATAGCCTCCCTAATATCAATAACAACAAAACATGCCTAATATCCTACCCCCGCCATGAGATGAGACTAAGCAATGGCTGACTTTACCATTTATTTCTTGCCTTCGGGATGGAGAGCAAGTAACAAGCCTGAATTAGGATCGAAGCGGGCTCATGTGAGGGATCATGTGAGGCAGCGTGGCTCGTGGTGTAAAATCCAACCTGCCCAGTGTTGGCAGACAGAGTGCATTGATTATGCTTCTTTATATAGATACCTTGTGCTAGAACCTAAACGAATACCTGCTCTCTGTGTGAAATAACATATTCATGATAGAAGTAATTATAATTGATGTGAAAGTAACAAATAGTCCTTTTTTTAGGCACACCTTGATTAGTTTTGAGCTTTCTTGGGCCCTTCTGTACCTGTGACGGAGAGGAGGTTCGATGACGAAACCAGCAGGAAAGGAGTTGCGCTACCTTGAAAACTCGTTTTACTGAGAAACCTTATCTCTAGCGTGGCATTGACGTCCCTGTACGACCAGCCAGCGAGGTTCCCACACATCAGTGCCTTTCCCTCTTCCCCGGTGACCTAATTTCGGTCCTCTTGCCCCGCCTCCGTGGCAGCCGTCTCCTCTTCGCTGTGGTGCTACCCTCTCCTGATTTTATCAGTAGAGAAAGTCCTGTCGCCGATCATTTCATGTTTATCGAAATACATGTCCGACATCTGTTGACCGATTCGGCACGATGACGAATGTTTATGTCGCTGCGAAGATGAAGCAGTGTCATTTGCCGTTATTCGTATTACGCGTTTGTTTTACTCCTGTGCACAAGTTCCCCGCTAAAAAGTGGTATTCTTATGGTTTATCTTGTCACCAGGTGTTTCTGTTTGTGCAGTCATCCCTGTCGTGTGACAATGTGCAGTTAATTCATTGTTAGATCTTTTCGGCGTTTTGATTTAAGGGTTAGTCCGGCGTCGCGCTGACATCTGCAAGCTTCTTCTGGTTTGAACTGATCTTAGTGCGTCTGGGGCCTGCATAGCGGTCCCCATTGGTTTAATTTCCCATGAAGAGAATGATTTTGCTTGCTGCAGGCGAGTCTCATCTCATGAAACTTGCCCGGAAATGCAGCCTGCGAACGCCGTCTTTAGGATCGGGTTTAGTACGCGTAAAATACATATAGATGTGTTATTCAGTGCGTCACCATTAAGAAGCGCAGCGCCAGACAGGTGAATTATGCCAGGTTCCCCATGATAGACTTGAAAAAGGGGTATGCAAAAGCATTAGGTGGACTCCAAGGAGATTTGAATCAATATTTTTTTTTAGAAATGTATGGCTGGTGGCTTGTTTAGGGACTTTTTTATTCAGGGGTGAGAGGGGACTGAATAAAAAAACAGGATTATATTAGCCTCCTTGGCGTAAAGCCAAAGAACAATGAAGTCTTCTTTGACAGGACGTTATGTCCGGAGCGCGCTGTTCGGTGTTCTGCCTTGTATTTATTTATTTATTTATCTGTTTATTTATTTATGTATTTATTTATTTCACAGTGTGCTGCAGGCCAGCTTGCCCAAGCAGGAGTGAGCGTATGAGTGAATTGATCTTTCAAGTCTGGTGTGCTGCTGCCGTGTCTGAAGCAGGTTACTCTGGCTGCTGCTCAGCTGTTTTAGGGCTGTCGCTGCTGGGTATTCTTTTTTTTTTTTTGAGACCGAATCTTTTTTGACGAGGTCGGATCGATTTGGCGGTTCGTGAGATGTCGGTCTCTAACCTCTTTCGCAACATAAATTACATGATTTTAGGCCTTTTCGTGCACGTAGCGTAACCAGAAGGGCTCCAAAGTTAAGTTTAAAACAAAAAAACGCACCAAGTTAGCATAGAGTTATGTACTGAACAGTAATACTGCGTAATTACCGAAAAAAATATCGAACTAGATACCCGATGCGCTCGCTCAAGCGACATGCACTTAAGACCGCAACCGTGAATGTGGCTTTACTAAACAAAAAATCTGCGCCGATACTGCGGATAGTGTGGTGTAGAAATATAAGCCGATCCCGAAGCTAGTGCAATCAAAAAGGAAAATAAACGAAAGGTTAAGACCTATAAGCGTAGGATGGTGCTCAAAGAGGGTAAGGTGGCGTAGGTGAATTTAAGGCGATAGAACAGCTGATGAAATCGCAGAAAGACAAAGTCCCTTGAGGGAGTCTATCTTCCCTTCTGTGTGACAAACCTCTCAGTGGCGTTCATAATAATAATAATAATCATCATCATCGTCAGCCTAGCTACGCGTTCAATTGGACATTAATGCCTTCGCGTTCACAACTATGAAGAAGTGCTTAGCCGTCCTTGGATTTTTTTTTTCATATGCCTGTAATTCGCTACTTTCAGCTGAGGCACACAGGCGGATTTACATTGGTTTTCAATACTGCCACGTAATATAGCCAAAGGCTCCGAGGAGCTGCTACATCAATGCTGTCTCAAACAGCGTCTGTACCTCTCATGGCTCTCCCCACTGCCTCCATCTCATTTTTTTCCTCCAGTACGTGTCTACCCTACACTCGAAGCAGGAATGGCGGAACGCTGTGCATAGACCGCTTGTCTTTTATACCTCTTTTTAACTATTTGGAACGATGAACGCAAATGATAACTTTTCTGGGCAAAAATAATTGCTCCGGACTCGCTACTTGTAAGTATACGAGAGGCAGAGAGATTGTGAAGATGAAAAGGCGCTATTTCCTGCAACCCCTTAGGAAGCACGCAGAAGGGCAGGGTGGTATAAAGAAGAAGGAATCGAGAGGACGTCGAGGCGTTCACAGAGGCCTTGGCTGTCGGCGGCAGATGGGCGACTATCTTTCGCAAGTTACACGACAGCCTCGTGAAAAGAACAAAAGGACTTTGAGCGAGCAAACAGCTTTCTTCCGCTCTTTCACCCGTTTACGGGGCTTTCACCACACTTGGCACCGATGGAATGGGCAGGTGCTCTCGAGGACGACTGCAAGTTGGCCAAGTCGGAACGGATTCAACAGAGATTTTTGAGTAGAGCCCTGCTTATACTCCGCTCTCCTTACATTTTCATGTGCACCGGCGGCTGCTTGAATTACGTTGATCTCGCTTAGGCGCGCGCTCACAGCTCGGCTCTAAAACAGCAAAAAAAACCAAGAAGACGCACCTTGCGGGCAACGTTCTGCGTTCCGCTGCCGTAGTGAGCGTTTGGCTCAGCGCCCACTAGTGTTCCCGCTGAGCGGCTGTGTGCAAGTTAGGAAGCGCTGGTCTGAGTGAACGCAAAGCTGCAAAATTGCGGCGGAACTCATCTCACGATGACTGTCGACGGTACTGCGTTACTACTGAATCACTATAGCAACACCATCAAATCGAGGTATGTATGAGCAGTGCGCCATAGAGGGACTCCTCTTCCGCACTTTTCTAAAAACACTTGGCGCCATCTAGCGCCGCCGCGGCGAAGTTTGCGTGTAACCTCCGAAATGCGTTGCGCGCAGGTGCGTGGGAACGCTGAAAGACGCGCCATGCGGTAACCAAGCTCCTCTCTCGAGCTCCTTTCCGGACACGCTGCGCCATCTAGTAACACTGTGGCGAAGTCCGCACATGGCCTCCGAGACTAAAAGCGTGAGGCGCCGGTGCCCGCGAACACTGAGAATTGTTCCCTCGCTTGCCGCGCATTCAGTGCAACATACTCAGTCGGTGAGAGGTTCATTAGAGAGTTTTAGAATTGGGGACAGAAGCTTTAGGACCTCCAAGCCGCGTTCGGTTGGCTGCTCTTGGGTTTAGAGGAGCAGAAGAGTTTGGGAATTGTGTCCAACCCAGATATCGTTGGGTCGAACGCTCGTGATGCTTCAGTGGCGAAAAATAAAAAGCTGCTTGAAAGCAAGAAGGAAGAAAAGTTTTTCTTACAAGGAAAAACGAACAGGATGCATTTTTGAGCAAAAATGGTGAACGCTAAAATGTAATGAACGTAATCATTATTTTATTACTATGAATGAGCATGCTGTTGTCAAGCCAAACCACCTTGGGTCGCCCTCGCGAGTGACCCAAGACGGATCGGAGACCCGCGCCTCGACTTTTGGTTGTTGGGTGCAAGGACCCAAGACTGGCTTGGGTTCTGCACATGCGCGCTTGCGGCCCACAATTTTCTTGGGCCCCAAAGCCGCTTGGGTCCGCAATTCTAGAACTCTCTATTGAAGAGCGGCACGTACGTACCCAGTGCATTTGTAGCGCAACCTGATAATGCACGGGGTTGCTGTATTTCAGGAACACTTGTGACTTGGGTTCGATACCGCTATGCATCGGACAAATTTAAGGCATCTTTTTCGTCATTGTAGAGCAGCACGTTCACAGTGAGACACACCTTGTACCCAAGTTCGCATCAAAGAGGTTCATTAAAGACTATCACAGACCGAATGACACATACCCACTACTCCAAATAAGCGTCGAACAGTTTCTTCCCACAGTGTTATCTACCCAGTGCAGCATCTACAGCGACACAAGTCGGCGTGAAAGAGGTGCGCTGAAGAGCGGCACGGTACGTACTCATTGCCACATACTCAGACAAGTTGGCCCGATGGTTGGTTTCGAAGCCTCTTACCTCAGCACAGCATCCCTATGCGCTACCCATTCCACGACTGAATACCTAGGGACCCAGGTAGGCGGGAAAAGGGTTAGATACACACACTGATTATCATCGTAGATACATAGATGCAGACATGCTGGCACGAATTTAGGCGCTTAGAAATAAACGGGAGACCACGTACACGTGATAGAAAACATTTATAAGACAAAAATGAGCAAGCCAGAAAAGTGACAAATAAATGCAACAAATATTTCTATAAATACCCGCCAAATAACTGACGGACAACAAAGCAACGCGCAGGCTATAGCGTCTCAGTTGCCGATAGGCTGAAAAGCAACGCGCCACAGGCGTCGCCCTCTCTCGCTGTCGTTGACGGGATTGGTTTCCATAGTGGCGGCAGGGCACCCGGAACCAGTAGTGCGCCGGGTCACTGACGTGGCCTGTCGATTGCGTCGGTGGCACTGGGCCGTTGCAGGTGATGGCTTCACGGGGCTGCACCGAGGCCGTGGAGATCTCCCGCAGCGCCGTAGCCGGCGCCGAGGAAGTGGACGTGTCGCCGGCAAACTCTCTCACGTACTCTCTCCGATCCGGGTCCCCGATGAATCCTGGTCACGTCTGCGCATCACAACTGGCGATGCGTCTGCACCAGTCTATGCTCAAGTCAGCAATACCAGCTCATTTCTCTCCGGTCGCCTTTCCTGCCTGCTCTTCCGGGCTTCACGCTCTTCACGAGCCTTCTCTTGAGATGCCTTCTTTTTTGTCTTCGTTTCTCTTCTGCCTCAGTACATTCCCTCTTTCTGCTGACTGGCGTCGTTGTCTTCTTCACCAGAGATGCACGTTGCTCGCTTGTGACTTATGACATAGGCCCCCTTTCTTAAAGTTTTGTTTCAATAAACTGCTTCTTGCTTGTGTTGCAACACGGTGTAAAATGTTTCAGCCAAAATGTTCACACTGTGCACAGCGGTCCACAGTTCCACACCACATCACTTCACATCCAACTATGTCACTGTACCCGAACACCTACAGAACAGAGCGTTCACACTTAGCTCCAGAGAAACCGTAACTACAAGATCTACAAGTGCAAGTGGCGAAGTGCTATACCTCCTTCCTTCCTATCGCACAAGTACCTTATAAAAATTTCACAGCATAACTTGATATATCATCTTAAGGCCTTATACACGCTAGCGTGGACGATATTTAAATATATTTAGTAATATTCAAAATACAGTTTACTCTGTTTGACGCTTCACACTAGACCGAAGTTACCTGCATCGAGCATCTGTATTAACCATAAGTACGGTTCCAACACGGTCGCTCTACTCAAATTTCTGAAAACTGACGACTGTTGCAGGCCATTCCTAAATTATTTTTCTTTTGATTCTGCTAGTAATGCAGCTGCACTATTTTTTCCGCCCCTCTCGAGATTTCCCTGATTTTCTACTTCCTGTCTACTTCCCTCTCCCTTCTACGCCTACACATTTCCTGTACAGCTTGAAATAGCTCTGGTTTACCCCCGGCTTCATCTTATTTCTCTTTGACCCCCACATTTGAGGAACATGCGTTTTATTATGCCGTCCTACTTTCAATCTCCTGTGAATCTTCATTCTGCCCTTGCGCCATACACGTCTCGAGTAATTAGGGTGTCTACCGGCTTTCTCATTGCTCTCGGAGTTTGACTGACTCGTCGCTTCTGATGCTTGGCGATCCCTGAAAAGAATTTCAATTACTAAAACGACGTCGTTTCGATGTGAAGCCACTTTTGTCTCTACTAGCTTTGCTCATTGGTTATGCCTAACTCCATCGGAATAACAGCCATTCTCGCATCTGTCAACCTGCAGTAAGGGTCCCAAGTCGCAGGCTTGCCTTACCCGGCGTCACGGTTAATATCTAATCTGTCAGCTTCTTCTAGCGTCCCTCCGCTGTCGCGGTGCTCTGCTGCGATAATACGCCTACTTTATCTCACCCTCAGTCTCATTCATTCTCAATGCATGTAACTTTTCTAGCAGCATCTTGATATCTTTCTCTTGGTGCTGCTTCCTCTCGTCATATACTTTATCTGCAGCACATTCCGCTAATCGAGCGGCATCGACATGTTTTCTTCTCAATTGGTTTGAGGCCCTGCTCCTTGCTGAACTTTTGCTCGCGAACAGTACCTAATATTTTGTCCCAGTCCATCTCTAGGTTATCAAAACCCATGACAAGGCCGGAAGCAAACCCCGACAGGCTCGCCAATTTTCGCGAATTCTGGGCGCTCTAGAGACAGGCCGGAGACAACGTGTACATGATGGAAAACAAAAAAAAACACAAAAATGAGCAGACAAAAACGTTATGACAAAGAAATACTAAAAATAACCATATAAAAATCTCCTAAAAAGCAACAAAGCAATATCCAAGCTATCGTATTTAAGTTTGCAATGGGTTACAAAATAAAAAGTACCTAACCGTCACAACACGGCAGTTGCCGGTCTGACGTGTCCCAAGACGCGGAAGTTTCAACTTCCAAGGTGACGCAGGCGTCGGCCTATGTCGCTGTCGCTTGACAGGGCTGGTTTCCGCAGTGGCGGCCATGCACCGTTCATCTACGTGGCACAGGTCGTGGTCGTAGCCGCTAGTGCGCCGGGTCGCTGACGTGGCCCGGCGATTGCCTCGGTGTCAGGTGACGGCTTCACGAGGCTGGACCAAGGACATGGGGCACTGCCACGGCGCCGTAGCCGGGTCTCAGGAGCTGGAGCTGTCGTCGGCCAACTCAGACCCGGTCCGTCTCCGGTCCGGGTCCCCGATGAATCCTGATCACGTCGCCAGAGCACAGCTATCGATGCGTCTGCAGCAGTCCATGCCCACGTCAGCAATGCCAGCTCATCTCTCTTCTGCCGCTTTTTCAGCCTCCTCTCCCACGCTTCACGTGCCTTCTCTTGAGGTTCCTTTCTTGTCTTGTTTTCTCTTCTGCCTTCGTACATTCCTTTTTTGCCAACCGGTGTCGTCATCTTCTTCACCCAAAACGCACCTGGCTAGCTTGTCACGCATGACACATGCATGGATAGATAACCCCCAAAAAGTACGTGAAGTTTTAAAAAGTGCTTGTGTGGGAATCGGATCTTTGAGGACCAAATCCTCGCCGTCCAGCGTGCCCGCGATCGGGCTGGCAGGCTAGATCTGTCAGTCCCGTGGTGGGATCAGCCCAATAACAGTTTATTCACTCACACTCACTCACTCTGGTCGCATGGTCACTCACTCACTCACTCGCTCTGGTCGTGTGCGTGTGCGTGCGCGTGCGCGTGTGTGTGCGTGTGCGTGCGCGTGCGCGTGCGTGTGTGTGCGTGTGTGTGCGTGTGTGTGCGTGTGCGTGTGCGTGCGTGCGTGTGCGTGCGTGCGTGCGTGTGCATGCGTGCGCGTGCGTGTGCGTGTGCGCGTGCGCGTGCGTGCGTGCGTGCGTGCGTGCGCGTGCGTGCGTGCGCGTACGTACGTGCGTGCGTACGTGCGTGCGCACGTGCGTGCGCACGTGCGTGCGTGCGCGTGCGCGTGCGCGTGCGTGCGTGCGTGCGTGCGTGCGTGCGTGCGTGCGCGCGCGTGCGTGCGTGCGCGCGCGTGCGTGTGCGTGCGCGAACTCGTGGTGCGCTCGACTACATCACACCCACTCTTGCGGGCAGGACTTAGGGCCGACTTGCATGCTTATCCAGGTTGTCCCGTGATATTTTGTGCCAGTGGTGACGGTAACTCTGTGGTGTTTCTCCAGGTGGCGTTAGCCTGGAAATAATTGCACGCAACTGACTATCCGGCGCTAGCGATAGAGCTTGCAGTGCTCGCCTTGCTGAAAGGCGTCAACGATAAATTTTTATATATTTGGGCACTCCTTGAGCAGCTGAGGCGGAGGAAGCTTGGAAACAGTCTCATCGCACACATTCAACTTTATGTCGCAGTACTTGCAGTTCACGACGTAGCATGTCTTCCCTCTGCTCTGCCTCATTTAAATAAATAGACCAACGCGATTCCCGGCCTCTCGGCGGAAATTTGCTGCTGGTGCTTGCTTGCTATGGATTCAGAGGGCGCTCGGTGGCGGCGGGCCTGTAGCAGCCCTTGGTGGGCGGTGTGCACACTGCCCGCTATAAAAGGTCTGTAGCCACCTAAACTATACCGTTACAAATGTGATGGTTAATGGCTCTTGTCTGTGCACAAATATGCGGCTGCAAGCGCATTATTTATTACCTGAATAAAGAGAATAGCCGTTTTCCGAAGTATCTGGCTATTCGGTTACATTCACACTCACGGTGCACGGTTTCTGCAGATCTTGCGTCTGTAGTGTCTGTGTTCGGGTTGGAATTCGTGCACCTTTTTGCCATGTTATTGCCTTCGTTCCTTATTTTTCCTTGCTCTTTTTCTGAATTATTGACTTCCAAATATTAAGCTTTGACGCTTTCTT
The DNA here is from genome assembly GCF_050947875.1 of Dermacentor variabilis. Classification (NCBI taxonomy): domain Eukaryota; kingdom Metazoa; phylum Arthropoda; class Arachnida; order Ixodida; family Ixodidae; genus Dermacentor; species Dermacentor variabilis. The sequence goes on from NC_134577.1 coordinate 99,532,458, forward strand.
CGAAAGTTTTTGCTTTGTACTTATAATTTTTTTTCTATAATCAGCTATTGTGTGATTTGCCTCTGTATTTACCTTGCCCCTTCCATCTGCAATATACAACCGTACCTTTAGGGTATAATAAATAAAAAATAAGTAAATGTGTTTCCATCGGTCCCATCACTCGACATGGACTCCCTGCGCAATATTTATCCCTTTGCGCCTCTAAATTCCGCTTTTACGACTAATCTTCCTCATATGGGTCGGTTAATTGCCTTGCACAAATGTGCTTAGTTCTACAATGTAGCAAAAAAAAAAAACTGTGTGAAAATGGGACGTTCCCAATTTCGTTTAATGAATTTCTCAACGTAAACTTCCGCAAAGAAAACAAACGCTCCTCAAATGTGCAGTTTATGAACCACGAACGAGGTGGCCTACTTTCCGCAAAACTGATACCTTTTAACACCACGAACGGCGCACAACGAACACCGGAGGGCTGGATGGCATGGCATATTCACTGGTTTCTGTAAGCATGAACACGAGCGCTGGCGGCGATCTCAAGAGCTCGCGCCGGCATCGCGGCGAGCATGTCCAGCGCCAAGCGGACGACTTCGGGCGTCCAAGCACCAGCGATCGCTCGCCGGCCCGACTTGTCTTGGTTCCAGAGTGTCTCGATGATGTCGCCCAACGGACAGCCGGGAGCGGGACCGCCAAGCATGAACCCAGAGTGTGCGAGGTCGACGAACGAGTAGTTGGAAGCCTTTGAGAACAGCGGCCAGGGCCTCCCGTCCACCAGGCTCGGGAGAGACCTGCGGGCCATAATCACCGCCGTTACCATCGTCGGCCTAAATTAAAGGTACCCTAGAAGCCAGTGCGATCAACAATGCGCCGATACAAAATTACGCGCAATAAAAGGTAACGCACGAAAAAGAAGTTAGACAGAGCGTCAACTGTAAACCTGCGCTTACTGGTCACAAGGCGTGAGCATTTTGCCGAGTTGACGTCCCCAATGCGCTACCTTGATCGCAGGAACACATTCTTCGACACTGTGCAATGCCCAAATGCCGTTACACGTCAAGGAAACATTGAACAAGTACTTCGCCGTTATTCTGGCTACGGGAAGACCATTCGTGCAAGGAAGCAATGAAATGTTATTCCAGTAAAAACCTATATGCTTAGAATAGCAAGTAATTGCTTTGTTGAACTATCTACTAATTGACACTCGCTCCTCCTTATCGAAAACGCTACTTTAGGCTATGCGTTAAGTTTGCACGCGTAAATCCAAATCTTGAGCCGTCAAACTCAACTTGGCAAGAATGATGATACGCTGGGCATTACATGAAGGGTTAAACAGAAGGGACACAATTTAAAAAAAGAACCTTTCGCTTCCGAAACACTTTTTTAGAGGTGAACTTGGCGGTGTGTCTTGCTTGTTTCTTCTCGTGCGCTGTCTACTATTGCATCTAATTTTGTACATTCTTTCGTAAATGCTCCAAGTAAATCACTTGTCTTCATTAAGGTGTCCTTGATGGTTCGCACCTGTCAGGGTTGCGTGCTTACGTTGCTGGGTGAAATAATAGACAGCTTTAGTACTGCGCCATGACGATACGTACGCAGCACGCAAGCGCTTTGCGGAACGTTGCAGCGCGTGTCACGCCAGGGCTTTCAGTGATGGCAAGTGCCCGCATTCGTAAGCGGGCGAGCGCCGTTAGAAGCCTGGCGCGTTGTAGCGCGTTCGCCAGGTCCGCCTGTGCGTCGAATCAACGGTCGAACTATGGACGCTGTTGTTCTCGCCAACGTGACGTAACGTGTGCGCGCGTCTACGCTACGTCGGACCATAATTAGTCCTTTAAGAAGAGAGCACATCTAATACGGATGCAATGCACGAATCATATCGAGAAAAATAAACAGCTAGCACACATTCTGAGGCTTGCACAGTCATTTGCGACGTACTGCGCCAACAGGAGGTTGAGTCCTTAGCGCAAACAGCGCACACTGAACGATTTGTCAAAAACAAAATTCATATTTTTCGCCGTGGATATCCACCCTGCAGGATTCTGGAAGGGGTTCTGCGCGTTCACTTCACGCAACAAAGCCAAATCGTAGGCCACTGAAAAGTAGAGCCTTCTGCTGGTTACCTTTGGCGGCGTCATTTTAAGCAACTCTTGTCTCGCGCTCTCCGGAATAAACGAGAACCACGAGAGCAGCACGCAGAGACACCAACGTAGGCGCTCAAGAATCGGATCCGTGCGCACGCGGTGGCATCACGTCCCGTCTCTGTTGCGTTCTGCACATGCGCACTTTGCAGAACGTAGCGATCTTACGTACGCAGTACTAAAAGTGAAGCGCTACACAAACGCAGGTATCGACAAATGACAACGCGCAGGCGGAATCGTTATGGCTCTCCTGCCAAGCACAACGTCAATTTCCGGCTATGACGGATGTATCCAAACTAGGGCGGAGAGGACTGCAAAGAAATTAGTTCGCCAGCTTTGGATGGACGTAAATGAATCCAAAGAGATCAGCAATAAGTCGAACATTGCTCCCGAAGCGATCTTGTACCCCTGTGTGCGGTCCCGACGTAAAACTCAACGAACCATTTGGTAAAGAAACCCAGGATTCGTTTGCAAAAAACTGTTTCCCGACGTACTCACCCTTCTTTGGCGAAACTGGACAACATCGTGATTATGCGGTAGGACATGAGCCTGTCTTCGTCAGTAGCCAAGTACGGGTAGCCAAACAGCATCGGCACATCGTCTCCGTGGGTCGCGCTTTCTCCAGAAAACAGAGAAAAAGAAGGTCTGGGCGTGTATTGCAAGTAGTACACATTCCTTCGTAGGGCGGCCAATCTTCTCCCGAAGGCAGCGACTGGGCAACGGAACAAGATGTCACCGATAACCTTTACCCAACCGTGGTGGTTGGGGGCGTCGAGGTCGTACATGCTCCTCAGGAAAGAAATGACCATATCTACCACATTCTCTTGCACGTCGGCGAATAAATCGGGAAAATATTCTTTCAACATTTTCGCCGTAATGTTTCTTTGCGTACCTACTACGTCTGACAAGATGAGTTCGAAAAAGGCCTGCCCTTCTATAGCTACGTTGGAGATCAGTGTGTCCCTGCCTCTGACAGGGACACACTGGGCAGCAGAACGGGGCAGCAGAACGTACGCCGAGCCGCTCGTGAGAAACGCCCTTCGGTACGGACCGTACTGCGACATTATCGGGCTCGCCATGAACATGGAGGACGCGATGGCGCCGGCGTTCTGACCGACGATTAGTATGCGGTCGCTGTCGCCGCCGAACCGGTGGACGTTGTCGCGAAGCCAACGGAGCGCCAGAAGCTGGTCGTACAGCCCCATGTTGCCCGCAACTTCACGGCCCGTTCCCGAGTTGAGGAAGCCGAAGGACGTCACCCTGTAGTTAGGCGTGACGACGAGCACGCCTCCCAACCCGGCCACGAAGCGGCCGTCGTAGAAGTCGTAGCTGTTGCCTCCGCTAAAGAAGGCGCCGCCGAAGAGCCAGAACACGACGTCGCGGCGATTCTCATGGCCCAGCAGTTCGTTCACGCACCTACCGTGCACCCAGACGTTGATGTGCAGGCAGCCTTCGGTGGAGTTCGAGGCGTTGATGACGTAATTGCGACTCCAATGCGTGTCCGACTGGGCCCAGGGCGGTCGCTTGTATGTGGCGTTGAACAGGTCGTGCCAGGGCTGGGCGCATCGGGGCTCAGCGAACCGCGCGTCTCCAGTCGCCGGGGCGCCGAACGGGATGCCGTAGAAGGCTACGGAGCTGTACCATGTGCCGTTGATTTCAAACTGAAGCAAGCTTCCCTAGGCGTAGCCGTTCGGCATGCTCACGATGTCACAGACTCTTGATTTTATAGTGTAGGATCTAAGTAGGAAGACCGCGGAGAGCGTTTGCAGACAGCAGCAGCAAGGCACGTACAAGCCTGAAACAACAAAATTAGATGATCCGAGAGGGAACTAACGACATAACATGGCAAAAGACAGTATCAATGTGCAGTTTAATGCTAAAGATGCGTCCTAACGCTTTTTGCGAAGCAGTTTTACTGTATAAGTAAACAGCTGCCGCAAACAAGGTGTGTGTGTGTGTGCGTGTGTGTGTGTGTGTGTGTGTGTGTGTGTGTGTGTGTGCGTGTGTGTGTGTGTGTGTGCGCGCGCGCGCGCGTGTGTGTGTGTGTGTGTGTGTGTGTGTGTGTGTGTGTGTGTGTGTGTGTGTGTGTGTGTGTGTGTGTGTGTGTGTGTGTGTGTGTGTGTGTGTGTGTGTGTGTGTGTGTGTGTGTGTGTGTGTGTGTGTGTGTGTGTGTGTGTGTGAACATGTGTCCGATATTCAGCACGTTAGACAAAAATGGATATATTTACATATGTACAAGAAAGTGCAAAGAAATACAGAAAAGTTGATGAAGTGGTAGTCGCCGATCACTCCCACCGTCCGTAGCTCCTTTTATGCCTTGCGTGATTATTATTGAGTCACTCCCCCCAATCAGGTGTCAGGAGGCCGATGACATCAGCTACCACCAATCCGGAGGTAGGTTGCCCTTTTCGCCGACTCCGATCGTATCCTGACAGGTGATGGCCGGATCATCGCACTGAGCGCGTCTCCGGCTTGGACACGCCAGTTTGTGCTGCTGACAGGTGACAGCCGTATCATTGCTAATTGCTCGAACCTCTCCTGAACGAGGTATTCCCGCGCTGGTCATAATTCATCCGTGTCGAGAGCCATTTTGATGAGGCCGTCGGCCCCTTCCCCATCATCGTGCGAGCGGTGACCGAGGGGTGTCGCGCGGCTAAAGGTCGATCACAACACCGCCGCCACTACCGCCCGCCCCTCGGCCACGAAACGCCTCCAGGAAGACCGACAGTTGACGCGCCCCTGACCACCGTTCGCTGTGCTACCGCTGCGGAGAAGGGGCTATGTCTACCGCCAATGCCCATACCGCCAGATGGCCCGTGCCCGCGACAAGAGGAGCGATCACGGGACGGCCACGCTGACCACCTGGAAGCAATTGAGGGAGAGCGCGACAGCCTTCCCGCTTGCCGTCACCTGGCCGCTACCTTTCGCCGCAACGCCGACCATACACTGGCCCAACTCGTGGTGGGTCAGTTAGCCCATATCCGGAAAACTAAAAGCAGCAACCGATGAAGGTGAGGTTGCTGAACACCGAAATGCTGAAGATCATCCGCCGCCGACGACGACGCTTCAAGACCCTACTCGACGACGAAGCAATGGCACGCCGCCATCCAGACGAAGCCTCGAAGCCAACACAACGCCGCCTACAGCAGACCTCAGTACGAAACGAAACAACAACCGCACAACGCGACACAAGTGTGACCTCACGCCGCTATCTAACTGCAAAGCAAGACGGAGGACCCCCGACCTCTACGTGCGTTTCGCCGGCCACGAATTTACAGCTCTTCCAGACGCAGGGGCCGACTATGCCGTCATCAGTGGATCATTGGCGAACTAATTGAAGAAAATGAAGACTGCGTGAGACGACGCTCAAATCCGTACAGCTGGAGGACACCAACATCTTCACGGCAAGAATAACCCTTCATTGCCGCACCTACCCTCTGACCTTCATTATTCTCCAGCAGTGCTCAAGAGACGTAATTTTTGGCTTGGAGTTTCTGAACCAACACAACGGAATCATCCACCTGACGTTAAAGTCAAAACACTACCCCAAGACCAAGCGACACCGCCGGAGAGCTCTCTGTCACCATGGCTTAAGTGTGATCGACCATAACGCCAGCCATCCTGCCTCGTCCCAGTGTCGTCCTTTCCGTGGGCGCCAAACATCCGCAGACGTAGGAGGCGTCGTCGAAGGGGACCAACATCTATTGCTTGACGACGAAATTCGGGTAGCGAGCGGAATCGTTTGCTTGTACGGAGTACAAGTGACGCTGACAAACTTCCGCCAGGACTGCAAACATATCAATAAGGGCACGACGATCACATACATCGATGAAATTGTAGAAACCAGCAGTGCGTTTGCCCTCTCGGATTCTGCCGCGTCTACCACGGCGGTCGTAGTTTAAGAACCAGTTGTGGACATATATCCAAGTCTCCCCAAGGTTACGCAGCGACAGCTCAAAAGTTGTCTCCGACGATACAAAAACTGCTTTCGACTTCAACGAGGATTCGACAAACACAAGTTGCAAAGCATCGCATAATAACCAAAGAACGCGCTCTACCATTCTGTCAGACACCTTACCGAGTTTCCACATGAGAACGTTAAACCTTAAGGCAACAAGTCTACGAAAGGCTGTACAACAACACCATCCAGCCGTCGAAAAGCCCATGGGTATCTTCTGCAGTCTTAGTGAAGAAAAAGGACGCAACCCTGCGTTTCTACGTCAGCTATCGTCGGCTCAACAACTTCACAAAGAAGGATGTCGGTAAGCGTCGCACATATAAACGACACAGTCGATCGGTTCTGCGACGCTAAGTAGTTCTCGTCGATGGATCTCAAGATTGGCTACTGGCAAACAGAAATGAACGAGAAAGATTGCGAGAAGACCGCCTTTATCATGCCGGACGGCCTCTACGAGTTTAAGGTATTGTCATTCGGGCTTTGCTCGGCGCCTGCAACGTTCCAGCGCGTGATGGACAGGATGTTAGGAGGGTTGAAGTGGCAGACCTGTCTCGTCTACATGTAAGAATGACGTCGTCGTGGACGTCGGGAATTTCGACGATCACATTAGGCGGCTTGGGAAGGTACTAGAGGCCATCAAGTCATCATGGCTACCTCTGAAGCCGGAAACGTGCCGCGCCGCTGGGTAGCGACCCCATACAACCCTGCCTCCTAAAATATGAAGGAGAACCAAGACCAGAACTGGACGCTCCCATCACGGAGGAAGAGGTGTATGCCGCGGCACGAGCCTCACAGCGCAACACTGCTCCCGGAGTTGACAAAATCACCAATGCCATGATTAGAAACCTGAGCCCGATGCACATCCAGGACTTGACCGAATACCTAAACGGGGAACTCTGGAGCAAGGGCCACGTACCGAACGAGTGGAAACACGCGGAAATCGTGACCATTCCCAAACCCGGCAAGAAGCCCGCGATCGACGCCCTGCGTCCCATCTCGCTAACATCGTGCCTCGGCAAGCTGTACGAGAGGGTCATCAAAACCCGCCTCCAACATTACATAGAGGACGGTGACCGCTTCCCGCACACCATGCTTGGCTTCAGGCCGGGACTTTCTGCTCAAGATGCGTTCCTAATCCTAAGGGAAGAAGTTCTCAAGGGCATCCCGAAGGGAGGAGAACACCTCCTGCTCGCACTCGACCTAAAAGGGGCCTTCGATAACATCTCCCACGAGGCCATTCTCAAGGGACTGAACGACATCAGCTGCGGGGAGCGCGTCTTTAATTACGTTAAATCGTTCCTGACGGGCCGGACGGCAACCATCAGAATAGGCAAGACTCGATCGGATACGATCGACGTGCCGAACAAAGGAACACCGCAAGGGGCGATAATCTCCCCGATTCTATTCAATGTCGCGATGCTAGCGCTGACCAAAGAGCTGCGGAAGATCCCCAACCTAGGTTACGCCCTGTACGCAGACGACATCACGCTCTGGGCCACCAAGGGCTCCCTAGCGCGAAAGGAGGCGACCCTTCAAGAGGCCGCGACGGCCGTGGAGAGATTTGCGGCAGCGAGCGGGATGCGTTGTGCGCCCGAAAAGTCCGAAGTGATCCGGGTGCACGGAGGAGGAATCTACAAGTCCCCCGGCCCTATCTACTTCTATCTTGAGGGCCAGAAGATAACGGAAGGCAATAAGACTAGGATTCTGGGTTTTTGGATCCAGAGCAACCTGAAAGCCTCCCACACCATCCAAACCCTAAGGTCTGCCACCAACCAGATCTCGCGGATTATAAAACGAATTACAAGAAGCCGCAAGGGCATGCGAGAAGAGGAAACGATTCGCCTCGTCCAGGCTCTGGTGATCAGCAGAATAACGTATAGCATGCCGTATCACTATCACTCGCTAAACAAACGCGACCAAGAACAAATCGATGCCATCATCAGAGGCGCGTACAAAACGGCCCTGGGTCTCCCTGTCACCACCTCAAACGAGAAGTTAGCGGCCCTCGGGATCCACAACACCTTCGCTGAGCTGTCGGACGCGGTTATGGCTTCGCAAAAGGCCAGACTACAGAACACGGCGGCGGGCAGAGCCATCCTCCACCGGACCGGAACGGCAACGGAGCTCCGTGCCCTCGATGGGCAACGATCACGCCCGCCTGAGGTCAGAGGCAAGATCAAGGCGAACCCGATACCGAAGCACATGAGTCATGAACTCCATGAAGGACGACGCAAGGCTCGCGTCGACAGACAGCGCCGACAATTCAAGGGTGACCCGTGCGTAACGTACGTGGACGTGGCGGCGTACCCTGTAGGGGGCCTCTTCGCGGTAGCCGCCGTGAACGGGAGAGACAACTCCTTGACCCTCGCGGCCTCCGTAAGGGCAGAGACCCCAGCTGCGGCTGAGACCATAGCCGCGGCGCTGGTAATAAAGCAAGAAGACAGGGTAGGCAAGGAAGTCCATGTCATTACCGACTCGCAACAGGCCTGCCGTAACTTTACGAACGGACGAACACCGCTGCTGGCGGCTCAGATTCTAGGCCCGAGGCTGCAAGAATACCATCAAATCACGTGGACGCCGGGTCACGCGAGTCTGGAGGGGAACGAAAGGGCGAACGCCCTAGCTCGAGCGCTAATCAACCGAGCGGGGCAAGACCAATCGTCTCATCAATCCCCTCCCTTTACCTTCATGCCCCTGCCATCCAATTACTGCGACCGACTCGAGATCCAGCGACTCAACCGCAGGATTTATCCTCCGCCTCACGAGAAGCTCAGCACTGAAGATGCCGTAGCTCTCCGACTTATACAGACCAACACATTTCCAAACCTACACAGATACAGTAAAATGTTCCCACATACATATCGCGGCATCTGCCCCTGGTGCGGCGACACACGCCCTACACTCTTTCACATCTCGTGGGGGTGCGAGGGCAAACCTAAACACTTAAAGACTCCTAGCTCGTCATTTGAGCGGTGGAAGGTACAGCTGACCGGCGATACCCTGGCGGGACAAGAAGCTCTCGTCCAGCAAGTACGTCGAGCAGCCATGGCCAGTGGAGTCCTGGAATGAGGACACCACCCACTCGACCTCAAGAGCAACCACCTCGATGGTCCGAATAAATGTTTTTTCTCTCTCTCATTTATTTGTTCGTTGGCGTATATTGTTGTTTATGAGCTTGTGTACTGCCCCTCCTGCTTGCGCCATGTGGCCTGCAATATTTCCGTAAATAAATAAAGAAGCGTTTGTTCCTGGGCCACGTCATCAGTAAATGTGGCGTCTGTCCTAATACGCTGAAGGCACCCACCATCGCTAACATTCCACAGCCCACCCAAAAAAAGGAGTTGGCAGACTTCTTGGCCTGTGTGCCTATGGCTGGCGCTTCGTCAAGGACATTTCTCGAATCACCGAGCAGTTAACCTTTCACATGAAATCAGACGAAGATTTGAAGTGGCAAGCGCCGCAAAGTGAAGCATTCCAAGAGCTTAAACAGCGCCTGCAGTCACCACCAGTGCTCTCCCACTTTGACGAAGACGCTAACACCGAAATCCGCGTCGACGCAAGTAGCCTAGTTCTCGGCGCCCAGTCTAAAGGAAAGACTGATTTGAAAGGTTCATTGCTTACACTAGCCGGTCGCTGTTGAAAGCAGAAGCCGATTATTCTACGACGCAAGAAGCATTACTGGATATCATTTGGGCTTCCCGGAAATTCCGCCCTTACCTATACGGCAGGTCCTTCAAAGTCGTAAGCGAAAACCATGCCTTGTGTTGGCTGGCAAACTTAAGGACACTATAGAACGCCCCGCACGATGGCGTGTCAGAATCCAGGAATTACACATCACCGCCGTTTACACGTACGGATGGAAGCACTCTGATGCCGACTGCCTATCAGGCGCCCCCTTGACCCGCCGCCGCTAGTCGACGAGGATGACAACGCCTTCCTGGGAGCATTAAGCGCAGAATACTTCTCTGAACAGCAACGAACAAAGACGGAGTTAAAAAGCCTCGTCGAGTAATTGGAAGCCAAGACTGACGTTGACTGCAGGCGTCGTTTATTAAGCTCATCGAATGCTGTGATTTCCGGCGTTTCCCACTTGAGCCTGATGTCGGATTATGTGAGATAATCACGGCTAGCCGATACATGAAAAGTCTTGGACGAAGCACATGTAGTAGGTACACAGGCCAAGGAATCTGCGCACTCGCTTGCTGTCGGCGGGCTATGGAAAGTTAGCGACGGAAGATGTCTTTTTGATCGTGATGAAAAAGCGCCGCTATAACGGAGACTTAGGAAGAACGCAAGACAAAGCGCTTTGGCCTCTGTTCCTTATATATCCCCGTCTTAGCAGCGGTTTTTCATCATGAACGTTTACCAACACGCCTAGCTCGCAACTATTCTAAGATGTCTTCTGCGAATCGGAACGGACTGGCCCAAGAACAGAAGCTCACCTTCAGGGAAGCGATACTTTCAGACTTTAGAGTGAGCCCTCATGACTTGATGGCCTCTGGTACTGTTCCAAGCCGCCTAATCAGATCTTCGAGATTGCTGGCGAAGAAAACAACGTCATCCAAGTAGACAAGACATGTTTGCCACTTCATCCCTATTTATGCCGTGTCCCTCACGAGTTGGAGCGTTGCAGGTGCCGAGGACAATCCGAATTCCATGATGTCGAACTCGCCGAGGCCGTCCGACGTGATGAAGGCAGGCTTCCGGCGATCCATCACGTCGACTTCTATTTGCCAGTCTTGAGATGGATCGGTGAGAAATACTTAGCGTTCCATAGCCGATCCAACGTGTTGTCTATCTGTGGGAGCTGGCGCACGCCCTTCTTCGTGATTTTGGTCAGCCGACGATAATGCACACAAAAAGGCAGGCTTCCATCCTTCTTCTTCACCAAGGCAGCAGGGGAGGCCCACGGGCCCTTCGAAGGCTGGATTATTTTGTTGCGCAACATTTCATCAAATTGTGGCTCTATAGCTTCTCGTTCCCGCGTCTAAGCTCGGTACGGACTCTGACGCAGTGACGAACCATATTCTTCGGTAATTATGGGAGGCTTAGTAACTGGTGTCTCTGAATAATCGATGAGATGGAAAAGCAGTCTCTGTGTTGTCGGAGAATTTTTAGCTGTTGCAGCTTATGCATTGGGTAACTTGTATTGATGTCGAAGGCTGGTGCGGGAACTATGGCCGTCGAGATAGCTGCTGCAGAATCCGACAGGACAAACGCTTTGCTAGTTTTCACAATTTCCTCGATGCATGCCATCATCATGCCCTTGTTGAGGTTTGTATTCCTGGCTGAAGTTCGCCTACGTTACTTTCCCTTTTCCTCCACGTTGTCGAGCGATTCCTCATGCGGCGCAAACTTCGTGGACTAGCAGTCGATGTTGGTCGCCCTCCACGACGGATTTTATGTCTGCCGGTGTTTTGTTGTCGACGGAAATGCACTTTAGCTGCACAGGTTACTCCTGATTTCTTCTCGCACTACTTCCTAGAAGAAATCGACGCCACCTGAGGTTGCGACCTTGGGTACATCCTCGGTAGTTACTCGCGCACAATTGGTTGGATGTTTTCGCGCAAGCCGTCGGTGCCACGTGCTTGGACCTCGTACTTCTGCGTAACATTTTGGCGATCATAATGTTTGGTGCGCATTTGCAGCGTCGTATTTATTTATTTATTCATTTATTTGTTTGTTTGTTTGTTTGTTTGTTTGTTTGTTTGTTTGTTTGTTTGTTTGTTTGTTCTGTTAGCCCAAAGGCCGATACACGGTGGTGTAATCATAAAATAAGCTTCAAATATCGCAACAGAGACGAGCGCTACAAAATCAAATCAGAAAATACAAACGTTTGCCCAATTACAGTAGAACCCCGCTGTTACGTTCCTCACTGCTGCGTTTTCCCGGCTGCTACGTCGTTTTCATCCGGTCCTGGCATAGCTTCCATAGGATCCAATGTATAAGGAACCCCGCTGTTACGTCGTAGCTGTGAAAACGTTCCCGCATGATACGTCGCAACTTATCCCCCGAACCCGCCTGGGCTAAAGTAGGCAACGCGCTCCAACCGCCATTTTGGCTTTTGACGAGTTTTGGTCGGGCTTGGCTATGGAACTGGCTGCAAGAAGCCGCACGCCAGTTCGAGAGGCCGCCATCGAATTGGCGTGCGGCTTCTTGCAGCCAGCTCCATAGCCAAGCCCGGCCAAAACTCGCCAAAAGCCAAAATGGCGGTCACATACGACGACTACCTCGCCGTGGATGTTGTTGTCGGGACGTCAGAGTGTCAGAGCATCGCCGAGATCGTTGGGATCTCGGTCGCGAGTGAAGTCGCAGACTGCGATGCACGAGCCGCATGATGCCGGGGAGTTGCCAAATCGTAGCTTTCGAAAAGCCGTTGCGGCTCTGGACCTCCTCCGCAGGTACGTCGCACCTCACAGCGACGCTGACAGCAATGCGGCCTTCCAGGCTATTGAGAAACGTGTGGTGATTTCTAGCGAGCGAAAGAAACGGCAAGCCACAATTCTGGACTTTTTTTAAAGTCCTAAGCGCACTCTGTGGAAATAAATTGTCTATAGTTGAAGCTGCACTTTTTTTCATTCATTTTCGGAGCTTTCCTCACTGTTGCGTTTTCCCGGCTGTTACGTTTTTTTTCCCCGGTCCGGTGAAAAACGTATGAACGGGGTTCCACTGTATTGCGAATTTTAGACTAGAATATTCGCCGATATTTCAAATAGGCATTGCACTGTGGACTCTAAACACTAAAAGCAAGAACAGTCGTACCATAGAAAATCAAGTTTTCAATATCATACACAGGAACTTCGAAAACATCACGTGGAGCCATTTCGAATCATGTCATATTACACACGCTGCCTATCGCTGCGCAAAGAAGCTAACGATGTTTGAGCATGGCCGCATAGAAGAACAGGCCAATGACGGTTTTTCAAACTGTTCTGGTAAATCAATTCTGGTTATGCTATGTGGTAGCGCATTCCAGTCTTCAATCCTTTTTGGAAAGGGAATACTAAATGCGTCAACTTTTTGCAAGTATGGGCATATACTGATCCTCGTGGCTAGATATAACGGCCCTTGAAATCCCACACATTCGGTTTTCTATATACCGTGGAGTGTTGAAATTGACGCAATTATGTTTCACTAAGTAAATAAATTTTAGCCTAGCCTTCGTCGCAGTCAAAGCTCGTGAAATTTGAGTTCAGTGAGCATTTCAGGCACCGAATTCCATGCACGTATATTTCGTCATAATGAACCTTGCTGCACGCCTCTGTATTTTTTCAATTTTATTTATTTCATTCTTCCTATATTGATTCCTTACTATGCTAGCACGTTGCAACGCGGGACGTACCGAACCGATGCCAGATATGCAGTGGACCAAGCTTAAGCCTACGTCCCACTGATCAAAGTTTAACCTCTGCGGCACTTCATACATTACCTATGGGTAATTTATGTGCTTCTATGTGCCAACGCGATAGCGCTAAGGAGCCCGTGTCGCAGAAAATCCGGCGTCCTGCGTTGCCATCTGGCGTCCGTAGTACTAAAAGATACGGGTGGTACGAAAAACTATTTTCATTCCCAGGCTTTCCATGTGACGCGAGAAATTTACTGAACTAATTGAATTTCTTAACCTTAAATACGAGAAAAAATTGGAGGACGCTTAAGCTTCGCCTTCAAGAGTGGAACGCGACAGCGTTATTGTCGACCCGCCAAGGGGTGTAAGACAATGGGCTACGGCGCAGCGACTACGCGCCCCGCATCGGACGCGGTGAGCGTCGAGCAACGCAGCGTTCGGCGCGACAACGAAATGTGCGCCTGAGCAAGCGACGCACGCCTGAGCCTCAACACCGCGTTCACTAGAGGCGCTTTTGTACCGCTTTGAAGCATCGAACTCGTGGCTCAGTGGTAACGTCTCCGTCTCACACTCCGGAGACCCTGGTTCGATTCCCACCCAGCCCATCTTGGAAGTTGCTTTTTATTTATGAAGTGCCTGCCATGATTTATCGCTCACGGCCAACGCCGCGGACGCCGACACCGACACCGACGACACCGGCTTTTCTGCGACACGAGCTCCTTAACGCTATCGCGTTAAAATGGTAAACTATGACTCACACACAACCTACAGATATGATAACTCTCGAATTGAGTAATTTGACTGTACGAGAAAAACCTATGTTACGCGAAAAGTCAAAGAAACGCCTTTTCCAGCGTTTCTACCATACACAGACCAACCGCGGCGTCCGCCATTTGAGCGTGCTGGCGCGCGGGTATCTCGAGGGCCACGCAGTGGCGCGCCCGGTTCCTCAAGCTGGCGCTCGCCTCCATCACATCGTGGCCCACGCAAGAGGCCGCGCTTCTCCCATAAAGCCCGCCTTCGTGCATGGGGTTCGCGGTCAGCGTTTCCCTGTAAACATTACGGTTACGTACGCTCCAGTTGCCGGGAAGCGTGAGAAGCAGGCAGGGATCTTTGACTGCTATCCCGTTCCACTCTAAAAAGCGAATCTGAAGCGTCCTCCAAATTTTTTGACCAGGGCATCTGGTATCGTAACGCCTAAGTACCTGAATGGCTCCATTGTTTTATTGGTTTACCGTCTAGCTTGTAATTGTAGATCCACACATTTCTTGTTATTTTTTCTAGTTATTTGTGCGTAGACAGTTTCTTTTTTAATTTGTTTCCATTTCCCATCGTGTGCACTAATCGCTAATTGCTTCTAGAAATGAACGTAATTCTGACTGGTCTTCATGACATGTGAATTTTAACGTATAATAAGCAATCATCTGCAAATAAAAGAATTGTTATCTTGTCATTATGACCATTTGTAATGTCAATAATATAACACAGAAATACTATAGGGCCTAACACAGACTCGTGAGGTAGACCTGCTACATTTAGGATTTTTGCATTTTTTTCCTTTTACTTCCGCATATTTCGTCATGTTACATATTATTTAATCCATTTAACTATATTTCAGTTGACTCCGAGATCAAGTAGCTTACCAATCAAGTATGAGTGGGAAACGTGGTCAAACGCCTTTGATAAGTCTGGGCGAATTTCGTCTATCTGACCTGTCTCATTAATTACCTGAGCAAAATCGCGTAGTTTCCGCAAGCTGGGTGATTGTAGACAATCGGCTCCTAAATCCACGCTGGTTAGAAATGAAAATGCTTGAGCTTTCTAGATAGTTAAACAAGCTTTTTTGAGGATTTGCTCGAATATTTTACAGCAAGTACATGTTATTGAAATGGGTCTATAATTCTGCATTCCGTGTTTGTCCCCAGTTTTATGAACTGGTATGACTCGCGCCAATAAACAATACTGTGGCAAATTATGCTGTTCAAGAGACGCGTGGAAAATTATCAGCAAATATTTTGCGATAGATTCTGCATATCGTCGCAACAATTCATTAGGGATGCCATCCGGGCCAGGTAACTTTTTCGTGTCTAGACATAATACCAGTAGAAGTATACCTTCTACATTTAAGATAATATCTTGCCTCTCTGAATGTGCATTAGTCATTGTCTGCAGGCAGTGGTAAACGAGAGTCAAAGACGGAATGGAAAAATTGTATAATTGTATTGGTTAGCAATTTGCACAGAGTCTGTCATTATACATTCAGCGCTGGTAACATCTGCAACATCCTCACACGATGGAGCGAAGTGACGCCAAAAATGCTGCTCCTCTCTTTCATAAACCGCGGTAATATGTGGTGATAGTAGTGTTCTTTCGCAATATATATATTTTGCTTCAGAATTATTGAAAGATTCGGAATCTCATTATGACCTTAGTTTTTCTTTTCTGTCTACGTTTTAATTTCCTCTTTCACCGAATGATTTCTCGGGCCACGCAAGGATTTCGCTTTTTCGGATTTCTTTATCATCATAGGAACATATTTATGTACGAAGTAATCGGAAATACCTTAAAACTTATCCCACAACGTACTGACCTCAGCTGCCCCATCGAACGACTCCAGTGCCATCTCCAGGCAATCTAAGAGGCTGGCGTCATCTATTGCAGCAAAATTTCTTACGTGTGTTGTTTCTCTTTTAGGCTTAGCCGGAAAACCTCTTTTTATGTACAATAGGGCAAATTTGTGGTCCGATAGTCCGTCATTAATAGAAACTGCGGGATCAGTAATCCTGCTGTCTATAAATGCAAGGTCAAACACTGACTGAGTACTTGATCCAATTCTAGTTGCTTCATTAACAACTTGTGTAAAATATTTGCTAAATACCATGTCAAATAAAACACCAGAATGTTTGAATTCTCCTGAGCTAATGTGTCCTACATCCCAACGAATACCTGGCAGGTTAAAAATACCTGCTATAATTAGACGCGTGTATTGAGACACAATGTCAGTCAAAAAAGTCGAATTTATTTCAGAAAAGCAAGAGGGGCATTAGGAGGTCATGAACAGCACCAATTCCGCAAGGAAAGCCACACAGGATTGACCTGCACCAAATCCTTTGTTATCGGGCATTCGCGTAACATCACAAGATCAATATTTTTTTAAACAATCGCTACGCCGTCATTACGAGTTTCATGATTCTTACGAATAATTAAGAGGGGGGTGTTATTTCGCGGGCAACTAGGTTTCAGTCGCAATGGCAACATCGGGGTTGTCCAGAAAGACGAAGAGCTCAAAATCAGTGGTTTTGTTCACTGGGCTGCGAGCATTAATGTTTATAAGCGTGACATCTCGAGTTTGGTTTCCACAGTGTAACTGAGGCACACGTGCAGTTGAATTTCTCTTGCTTGTTTTCATTCTACAAGACTTTGCATCGTTCCGCACATACAACTCGTTATCGATAATAGTCTTGTCATGCATGAGTTGAACCTGCAAGCCCTGCTCCTTTCTTGCTTTCGCGCTTTCCCATAGCCTCTTCTGCTTTCGTAGCGTGTTTGTCGAGAGATCGTCCCAGACGGAAATGCCGGGCCATTTTAACCTTCTGCAGTTCTTCTAGATAGTCATGACCTCCAATGAAAATTCCGTGACTGTCTTCGGTGAATTGCGAATTAATCCGGCGAAGAGTTCTTGCTTTGTTCCTAGCATGAGGAAACGAACTCACTTCTCCTCAGACATGTTCGGGTCGGCATGGCTGAACCGACGGGTCATCTTTTCCGTATGAGTGGCGATGTTCTTGCACGGAAACTGCACCGGGGCTTCTAGTAGCGCTTCCGCCCTTTCCTTGCGCATGACGCTAGTAAAGATCTGCAGAAAGCCGTTGCGAAACAGGGCCCATTTCGTTAGGGTTGACTCTCGTTCCTCTAACCAGGTCCTCGAGCTATCTTCCAAGGAAAAGTACACAATGTGCAACTTGTCCTAGGAGTTCCAGTTGCTGAATGTCGCGACCCTCTCGTATGTCTCCCGCCATCGTTCGAGGTCTTCAAGCGATGATCCACGAAAGGTCGTCGGCTTCCTGGGTTGTCCCAGGATGATCCGATGCGCGGGGGCTGTCAGTTCAGCAGCTGGCTTGGTTTTGATCTCCTGGAAGTCTTCCATAGAAGTCCTTGGTTCAGCGGTAATTATTCCAGCCTGCGGGTAGCTCTCAGGCCCATGGTGACGTTGCCGATGTCCTCAGGACTTGGTATTGCAGGCTGCTTCCGTTACACAACGAAGCACCTCTACCAGATGTCATGCTGTAGGGAGGGTGAAAAGCACTACAGCAAATGCTGTGAATCACGAAACTAGCCAGCTATTGGGCGAACCTGTGCCCAGAAAAGCAGGTTGCACTCAAAGAACAAGAATGAGTTCTTGTACACAATGATAGCGGTGGGCAAAGTCGGCGATTGTCGTAAATTAGCGGGTCAAGCGCGTCGGCTTTTATGCATGACTCGTCGAAGGTTCCAACGTAATCGCCGGTGCCCGTGTGCCTTTCAGAAAGTACTACCCCATTCGCGTCTTGGTTACAATCAGATTACGCAATATTCGGTGATCGCAGACCACAGATAGAACTATTGATAACAGTTGAGAAACTTAAACAACTTAAACTTAAAATAAACAAGTGTACTTGTGAGTTTATATATATATATATATATATATATATATATATATATATATATATATATATATATATATATATATATATATATATATATATATATACTGGAGCTCTCTGGCTCCAGTGTAAATAGCCTGTAAATAGCTTCTTTCGTCTGTGTCTTTCCACATGTAACATTCTGGTGTAGGCTAGCGGTCCCCGTCCTCGCCACAGAACTCCGGAATATATATATATATATATATATATATATATATATATATATATATATATATATATATATATATATATATATATATATATATACATGAAACAGGTTCGATACATAAAGTGCGCTCGAACCTTGTCGAATGGCAAGAAGGGCAAAAGGAAGCAAAGGATGGCGGCGAGCAACAAGCATAGACGGCGGGAAAAGAACTGTGGAGTCAGAAAACCCAACGCAGGAAACGGGTACAAACGCGGCAGAGTACGGAGGAATCTCGGTGTCGGCGGTGACGAACACGCGACCGGAAGTGTCATCAGTATCTTCAAAAACGTTGGTGCCGAATGGCGACAGCGCGAGTTCAGCACGGGCACAATCTATAACGGCATGATGAGAGGACAGAAAGTCCCATCCTAAAATCATGGCATGGTAGCAGCGAGGCAGAACAACGAACTCAATATGGTATAAAGCGCCGCTCATAACAACACGCACGGTACACTTGCCTAAGGGTTCAATCGGCGCAGCACTTGCTGTAATGAAATGGCTGAATAAGTCGTCGCGACTTTTCTAAGGGTAAGACAAAGCTGGTCCGAAATCACTGATATTGCTGCTCCCGTGTCTACAAGCGCATGAACGGCAATGTCTTCTGCATAAACTTCAACGACGTTCGCAGGAAATAAATGAGGTCTTGAGGAGTTCGCTGAGATCGCAGTTCTTGCCTCCGGAACTGCGGTCCTTAATTTTCCTCTCAGATAGCTTCAGGACGACGGATAAGCGGCGACAGAGAACACAGACGGGGAGACGGAGACCGACGGGTATTGAAGGGTCTGGAAAGAGGAGACGGGGCTTCGAAGGGCTGAGCGGCAGGAGCAGAACGGGACGGAGAGTCGAAACCGTTACTTTGTGCCCTCGGAGAATCCGAAGGGTACCATCCACGTCGGCGGCAAAGCCGTGCTACATGCCCAGGTAGGCCGCACGAATAACAGATAGGCCGATTGTCATGGGTGCGCCATGGATTGAGAACAGCGGGCGGAGACTGTTGGAAATATTGGCGAGGTGGGCGCACGGGCTGCTGTGGCGGCCAGTAGCTGCTTGGAGGGGCAGGAGAACATGTTGCAGCTGCTTGCGGAGGTAGGGGAAAGGCGCTGGTAAGTCTGAATTGATTACCTGCAGAAGGAGGTCTTGGATTGGCGACAACGGCAGTGTACGTAAGTGGCACAGGCGTAGGAGGCGGTTGATGAGCAAGTGGTACTGCGTTAGCGACTTGTTCTATCATGTGACGGAGATCTGGAGACAAGCGCGGCTCTGAGGCTGGAGCGACTGGCAGAAGAGAGAGTTGGCGCACCACTTCTTCTCGTACAAATTGCTTGATTCTGTCGAAAATTTCTGAACTGCAAGGAGTAGAAGTGGCACCATCACTCAGAGCTGAAAGCGCGAAGTCCGGAGCGAGTGCTTGGCGCGTAGAAAGCCGTTGTTTGCGCAGCTCCTCATAGCTCTGGCAAAGCGTTATGATGTCGTTTACCGTCTGAGGATTCCTTGCCAAGAGCATTTGGAAGGCGTCATCTTCTATGCCTTTTAAGATGTTCTTGACCTTGTCATCTTCGGTCATATCTGGGTCTATGCGCCGGCAGATGTCAACTACATCTTCAATGTAGCTCGTAAAAGTTTCGCCCTTTTGTTGGGCACGACAGCGAAGCTGTTGTTCAGCCCGAAGTTTGCGCACAGCAGCGCGACCGAATACTTCTTGAAGTGCCGTTCGGAATGCTGTCCAGGTGGAAAAGTCAGCCTCATGGTTGCGGAACCAAAGATGGGCGACCCCGGAAAGGTAGAATGGGATGTAGCCAAGCTTGTCAGCTTCAGACCATTTGTTGTGGGCACTCACTCGGTTGTATGACAGCCAATCCTCTACGTCATGATCGTCAGTGCCATTGAATATGGGAGGATCCCGTTGGCGTGGCGCACCAGGACAGACGACTGAAGGCGGTGCCCTGGGTGGCGCGGTAGGACTAGTCTCCTCAGGCATGGGAGATGTGACAGGGATCGTCCGGCTTCGGAGTTCCAGGTTGGCAATAAGTCCAGCATTCCCACCAAACGTCGCGAAGCACTTTTAGCAGTAAGCGTTCGCGACTAGAACGTTGGAGCAGCGAGAGGTAGTGTAGCCGACCGAGCACCGAAACAAGGTTGTTCTTCCTCGTCGTCGTTGTCTCTCTCCTATCCACAGCCATATATATATATATATATATATATATATATATATATATATATATATATATATATATATATATATATATATATATATATATATATATATATATATATATATATATATATATATATATATATTGCTTGCTATCTTACATTGGCTGACGGAAAAAGATGAATACTCGCTTTCGCACATTGATGTTCCGCACACTGACGGCGTCATCGATTGTCTGTATTCTGCTTCGTATTTCTCTTCTGTGGACCTCAGATCTGGACATTGGAAAATTCCCATGCATTCCGCAGACAAATTGCAAACAGCGTTAATTACTCCAGACGGTTTCTTTGAATTCACTGTCACGCCGCTTGGTTTGTAAGACGCCCCTGCTACCTTAAAACGCTTTATAGACACAGTACTCCGTACTGGATAATCTTTGGAGAATCTTTGTTATCTTTATGGTACCGTGATCTTTGGCCGCACGTTTGACGGGCACAACCGTCGTCTTGACATAGTCCTCATATGGCTTGAGAGAGATGCGCTTAATTTGACTTCGAAAGTGTGTCATTTTGGCAATCATGACACTCTCGTCCTTGGTCACCTTGTGGATAAGACGGTGTTCGACTCGACCCACATAACGCCGCAGGGGCGTCTGCGTAAGCAGACGTTTGGTGTGTTGCGACACCACGTACCCGAGCACACGACGGTTGGACGCTCCCGCGTGTAGCCGTGCGCGGCTTGGCCGTCTCCGGGGAAAGGGGGATCCTGGGGGTTTTGCGTCCCTCTATTTCTGCGCATAATGTAAATATACTTTCATTTCTCTAAGTCCCCCTCAACGTCGGTATACCGCTGCACTCAAATGCAAGATCAGATAACTTCCTGCGCGGTATTCCTCCGTCTGCTGCCTCTTAATTCTACATTTACGACTAATTTCGCTCAGGTGCTTTATTGCTTTGTGCAAATGTGAATAGTTCTACAAGATACAAGAGAAAACGCGTGTAAATGGGTCGTTCAGTGCCTTGTTTAATGGGTTTGTCATCGTCGTCATCATCATCATCCTATTTTATTTCCACTGCAGGACGAAGGCCTCTCCCTGCGATTTCCAATTACCCTTGTCCTGCGCCAACCGGTTCCAACTGGCACCTGCGAATTTCTTAATTTCATCACCCCACCTAGTCTTCTGCCGTCCTCGATTGCGCTTCCCTTCTCTTGGCACCCATTCTGTAACCCTAATGGTCCACCGGTTATATAACCTACGCAACACATGTCCTTCCCAGCTCCATTTTTTTCTCTTAGTGTCAATGAGAATATCGGCTATCCCCGTCTGCTCTCTGATCCACACCGCTCTTGTCCTGTCTCTTAACGTTACGCCTAACGTTCTTCGTTCCATCGCTCTTTGCGCGGTCCTTAGCTTGTTTTCAAGAGCTTTTTTTCAGTTTCCAAGTCTCTGCCCCATATGTCAGCACTCGCAAAATGCACTCATTGTACACCTTCCTTTTTAGTAATAATGGTAAGCTTCCAGCAAGGAGCTGACAATATCTGCCGTAGGCGCTTCAACCCATGTTTATTATTCTGCGAACTTCCTTCTCGTGATCAGGGTCCCCTGCGAGCAATTGACCTAGGTAAACGTACTCCTTCACAGGCTCTAGAGGCTGGCTGGCCATATTGAACTATTGTTCCCTTGCCCGGCTATTGATCATTATCTTTGTCTTCTGCATATTAATCTTCAACCCCTCTTACTCTCTCTCTGTTAAGGTCCTCACTCATTCGTTTTAACTCGTCCCCTGTGTTGCTGAACAGGGCAATATGTCATCTGCAAATAGAAGGTTGCTGAGATATTCGCCGTTAATCCTCACTCCTAAGTTTTCCCAGTTTAATAATATGAATAATTCTTCCAAACACGCATTGAATAGCATTGGAGAGATTGTGTCTCCGTGTCTGACGCCTTTAAACGTATCTTCCTACTTGTGGAAAATTAGGGTAGCTGTAGAATCTATGTAGATATCTTCCAGGATATTCGCGTAAGCGTCCTGTACTCCTTCATTACAGTAATTCCTTTATGACTGCTACTATCTCTACTGAATCAAATGCCTTTTCTTAATTCGTGAAAGCTATATAGAGAGGCTGATTGTACTCTGTAGATTTCTCGATTACCTGATCGATGACATGGACGTGATCCATTGTAAAGTGTCCCTTCCTGAAACCAGCCTGTTCCCTTGGTAGACTAAAGTCCAGTGTTGCCCTTATTCTTTGCAATTTATCTTGGTGAAACCGCTGTAATGAAAACAAGCGCTCCTCAGATGGGCAATTCATGAACGACGCACAACGTATTGCAAGCTGATACCTTTTTAACACCCCAAAAGGCGCACAGTGAACACTGGAGGGTTCGAGCGTATGGCATATTCATTGGCCTTTGTAAGCATGGGCATGATGAGTGGTGGCGGCGATCTCAAGAGCTCGCGCCGGTATCGCGGCAAGCATGTCCAGTGCCAAGCTGACGACTTCGGGCGTCCAAGCACTGTCGATCGCTCGCCGGTCCGACTTGTTCTCGTTGAAGAGCATCTTCATGATCTCGGTCAAGGGACAGCCGGGAGCGGTGCCGCCAAGCGTGAACCCGGAGTGTGCGAGGTCGACGAACGAGTAGTTGGAAGCCTTCGAGAAGAGCGGCCAGGGCTTGCCGCCCGCCAGGCTTGGGAGAGACCTGCGGGCCACAATCACCGCCGTTAACAGCGTCGGCCTAAATAAAAGGGACCCTATAGAAGCCAGTGTGATCAACAATGCACCGATACAAAATTACTCGCAATAAAAGGTAACGCACGAGAGAGAAGTTAGACCAAGCGCGAACTGTAAACCTGCACTTACTGATCCCAAAGCGTGAACATTTTTGCCGAGTTGAAGTAACGAATGCGCTGCCTTGATTGCACGAACATATTCTTCGACACTCTAATGCCGGAACGCCGTTACACGTCAAGGAAACATTGAACAAGTACTTCACCTTTATTCTGGCTAAGGAGACACCATTTGTGCAAGGAAGCAATGAAATGTTGTTCCAGTAAAAGCCTATATGCTTAGAATAGCAATTAACTGCTTTGTTGAACTATCTACTAATCGAAACTCAGTCCACGTTATCAAAAACGCTACTGTAGGCTATGCGTTAGGTTTGGACGCCTAAATCGAAACCTTGAGGCATCAAACTCAACGTAGGAAGAATGATACTTCGGCCATTACATGAAGGTTTAAACAGGCGTGCTAAAGATCAAGGAAACCTGTATCGCTTCCGATATATTTCTTTGTGTATGAAGTTAGCGCTCTGTCGTGTTTATTTCTTCCCGTTGGGTGTCTTTTATGGCGCCTACTTTTGTATTTTCCTGTGGGAATCCCCAAAGGAAACCAATTGTCTTCGTTAACAACAGTGGCTGAATAAGGGAGAACCCTCATTAGCGCTTTCGTTTGAAGAAGGGCACATCCAACGAAATCTTTATTTTATTCGGAAGAGTCTATGTATCGCTCCCTTTTACCCCCCGGGGCAAGAATATGAATGGCACATTTGTAAGGCCGCTTTCTAGCGCTATAGAGAACTCTCGCAGTGCGGTTCCCATTCGGCTGGTCCCGTCAGAACGCCGCTCTCCCACTCGGAACCTGGGAGTGCGAACGAGATCACCGAGATCCGCCCGAAACTCGATCACGCGACTATGCAGATTGCACTAGAAGCGGCTAGTAGAAGGTTCGGCTTGGGCGCGGTTTTCCTCGCTCCCATGTGGATAGGGCTCCAGATTGCTGCAAACCGGGTTGGAGCGTGCTAGGAATATCATCCGAATAAGTGGGTGAGAATGTGTGAGGATTAGTTTTGGTGTTTGAGAACAATGGCGGAGGAGCTGCCAGGATGGTTCAAAAAAGAGCGACCAGAAATGAACGTAACGTGTAAGCAGGCGCCGTCCAACCCAGGGGCTCAGTTTTCCCGGACATAATGAAGTAAGCAACACAGATATGCTCTGTAGAGTTCATATACAAGTCCTTAGAAATTGACTTTCAACGCCCGGGTTGCGGGAAATGCCGTGGCGGATGGCTTCGGACAAATTTCGGCCGTCAGGGGTTCCAACACGCGCACCTAGCCCTGGCGCTCACTGTATATGAATGTGAATATTGTAGACTACCCATTCTGCCACTTTTCAGAGTGAAAGAGAGAGACGCTGATGAACTCGGTGATTTGCGCTGAATCGGTTTCAGCTGAGACTGTCCCGTTGTGTATATATATATATATATATATATATATATATATATATATATATATATATATATATATATATATATATATATATATATATATATATATATATATATTTGCCTGAATGAGACCGTCGTGACTATCTATACCTGGCCTCTGAATAAAGACCTTTCGTGGGTGTAACAATATGTATGCACTGAGGGCCAGATCCTCGTGTTGCAAAAGGGCACCGCCAGAACTGTAAGCACGTTCCTTATGGTTCAACATTTCGCATAGTGGGCCAGCCTTGCTCAGAGTTGAAAGCCGTGACTCCAACCCGCGACCTCGTGCGCACAGCCACAGTAGCCACGAACAGCCACTGTTAGGCGCACAGCCACGAACAGTGGTCACTGTTCAACTGCGGAACGGAACGTGCGGAGTACTTTCCTAAAACTGTCGCACGCTGATATTACAAGCAAGTCAGCAAACGTTAACGATCGAAACCTTAATGAAGTCTGAACATCGCGTGTCGGGCCGCACGTGCACGTACAACGCGGGCACAGAAGGTTATGGCTGTGCCTCCGAACAGGAGGTCGCTTGCTTAATTTCCGGCTATGACGGCCGTATTCCAACGCGAGCTAAGCGGAATACAAAGAAATGAGTGTGTCGAGCTTTGGATGGGCGTTAAAGAGCTCAAAGCACTGACCCCGAACCTTCCTCCCGCGACGTGTGGGTTGCGGACGTTAAGCCCAACGAACCAGTTGGTAAAGGAACCCCAGATTCATTTGCAGCCAACTTCGTTTCCCAAACCACTCACCCGTCTTTTGCGAAGCTGGACACCATCGTGATCATGCGGTAGGACATCGCCCTGTCTTCGTCAGTAGCCAAGTACGGGTACATGTACGGAAGCCCAAACAGCATTGGCACATCGTCTCCGTGCGTCGCATTTTCTCCGGAAAACACGGAAAAAGAAGGTCTGGGCGTGTACTGCAAGTAGTACACATTCTTTCCCAGGGTGGCCAAACTTTTCCCGAAGGAAGCAACGGGGCAACGGAACACGGTGTCACCGATAACCTGTATCCAACCGCGGTGGTTGGGGGCTTCAAGGTCGTACATGCTCTTCAGGTAATGAATGGCGTACTCCACCTCAAAGTCCGACCGGTCGCCGATCAAATAGGGAAAAGTTCGTTTCAGCACTTGCGCCGTGATCTCTTTTTGCGTACCTACTATGTCTGGCATGAGCATTTCAAAGAAGGCCTGCCCTTCCATCGCCGCGTTGGAGATCAGTGTGTCCCGCGCTCGGGCCGCTACGAACCGCCGCTCGAGAGAGTCCATCTTGCCAGGAAACAGGGGCGCCTTGAAGGATGGCATAAGAAACAGAGAAATATCCTTGGTGGCCTCCAAGATACCCGGCACGCTCCGGTTTCGGAGGCAGCGCACAGTGTCGGCGACGCGCGCCAACTGGCAGCCGGCGTTGGCGGCCAGGCGCGAGAAGCTCCGTCGCGCGTCGGGTCCCTCGTTCCGGGGCCGCGGAACGTCCGCCGAGCCGCTCATGAGAAACGCCCTGCGGTACGGGCCGTACTGCGACATTATCGGGCTCGCCATGAACATGGAGGACGCGATGGCGCCGGCGCTCTGACCGGCGATCAGTATGCGGTCGCTGTCGCCGCCGAACCGGTGGACGTTGTCGCGAAGCCAGCGGAGCGCCATAAGCTGATCGTACAGCCCCATGTTGCCCGCAACTTCACCGCCCGTTCCCGAGTTGAGGAAGCCGAAGGACGTCACCCGGTAGTTAGGCGTGACGACGAGCACGTCTCCCAAGCCTGCCACGAAGCGGCCGTCGTAGAAGTCGTAGCTGTTGCCTCCGCTCACGAAGGAGCCACCGAAGAGCCAGAAGATGACGGCGCGGTGGTTTTCGCGGCCCAGCAGCTCGGTCACGCATTTGCCGGGCACCCAGACGTTGATGTGCAGGCAGTCTTCGGTGGTGTTCGAGGCGTCGATGACGTAAGTGCGACTAAAATGCGTGTCCGACTGGGCGCAGGGGGGTCGCTTGTACGTGGCGTTGAACAGGTCGTGCCAGGGCTGGGCGCATCGGGGCTCAGCGAAGCGCGCGTCTCCGGTCGTCGGGGCGCCGAACGGGATGCCGTAGAAGGCGACGGAGCTGTACGATGCGCCGTTGATTTTGAACTGAAGCAGCCTTCCCTGGGCGTAACCGTTCGGCGTCCTCGCCATGAGGCAGCCTCTTGGTGCTCTAGTGCCAGATCTTGAACCGATTGGTACGAGCACAAAGACCGCCAAGGCAGTGATGAGGCAGCCGCTCAGCAAGGCAGCTACTACCCTGAAACAACAAAACTCAATCAGTCGAATGATATCGAACTACATAAAAATGGTGAGGACACTATCAATGCGTAGTATTAATGCTAAAGATGCGTCCTAATGCTTTTTGAAACAGTTTTACCTGTAAAAGTAAACAAAACAAATAAAGTCGCAGTTTTGCCTTAGAGGCGAAGCATCGACTGCGATAGCAAATTAATAGACTGCTATACGAAGCAAGGATAGTAGCTTTATCGGTCGTATAAACGTGGCAACAATCGCTTACTAACTAAATTAACAAGCATAGTGGCAGCGCGCTCACGAAGCCTCAACACATCACACTCTATGACCGCAGACAGCAGCTGTAATCTTGAGACGACGACAAGCGCTGACTTCCAACTGAAGTTTCATTTGAAATAACAAGCATATATACCCAAGACACCAAGAGAAAAAAAGCCTCCTCGAAAACAAGTTGGTTATCTATGCTTGTTATTGAACATAAAAGTTCATTTGGAAGTCAGCGCTTGTCTGCGTCGTTCTTTCGGTCCCTTTGTCTATGTACGCACAGTAAGTCAACATCCTTGCAATATAATACCAACTAGCCCTCACCCAAACCCTGCTATCTCTAATGTCTGACGGTCTTGAGAATATTTGAACAAAATAAATAAACAAATTAATAAACACAGTAGAAGGTTAGGTGCAACACTACTGCAACTCTCTGCAATAGTTGGCAGAAAGCCTCCGGACCAGTGCGCTAAGATCTAGGTGGATTTGTACCTTTTAAAAAAATCAAGCGTTTCCCGCGCCCTCAGGGAAGCGCCTGAAGTGAAGCTCGAGCCGACATGAGAAGTCGGCGCCCCACAAGAAAGAACACGCAACGGATTTCGGAGACAAGGCAATAGGCAAGTTTTAATGCATAAGGATATGTTCAAGGAAAGTAGCTGGAAAGTTTAAGGCTACTTCACCGGAAGTCTATCCGTTCGGCTGTAACTAACGCGGGGTAGGATGCGCTCCATATGTAGACATGTGGTCCTACCATCATATGGGATTGCATACGTTACATATTGCCACCTGCAGTAGCGGGGACAGTGCAAAAGAAGAGGGAGGAAGGCAAAGACGGAAGTGCGCGTACTAACCCCGCCAGCTCGATAGCCTGGTCCCACCGCCGTTTTCAGAAGCCAGCTGTCCCCATTAAACGTATCCAGTCCTCTTTGGAGACACGTGACAAACTGGTGGAGGTGCTGGGTATCTCTCACTCATGCCGCATACTCCTCCTCGGAGGGGAACCACCAGCCCAGTGCCCATAGAGAGACCCGTCCATCGGGCCAACCGCTGGTCAGGGAACTGCTTCCAGAAGACAACACAGCGATTCCAACCACCTGAAGTGGTATGGATAGCGCGATGACCGACCCGGTAGACACTTCAGAACCCACGGGTTCCAAAGTCGTTCCATGGCGACGTATTCGAAGACGTCGAAAATTGTATGGCCGAGTACAGTGTCTCTGTTCGCTAGGAGGACGGCTCGCGTGCGTGGTTCCAAAACCGTGAGGAGCAACTGACGTCGTGGCATGAGTTCCGCCGTCAGCTACTAAACACCTACACCAGTGCTGATCGCCGCGAACGAGCAGAACGAGCGATCCAGCTTCCCAATGAAAGTGTCACGGAATTCGTCGAAGACGTGACGCGCCTCTTCAGACGAGCAGACACTGGAATGACCGCGGACAAGAAGTTCCGTCACCCGATACGAGGAGTGAAGGAGCAGCTCTTCGATGGTCTTGTGCGGAGCCCTCCGAAGACTGTCGCCGAATTTTCGTCTCGGGCTGTAAGTATGGAGAAGATGCTTCAGCAGCGATCGAACTTCTACGAGCTCAATTAAACGCAACATCCACTTCAGTTATTTTCACATTGACCGGAAGCAACAATCACAACCTCCAAGAACTCATCCGCACCGTTGTGCGGGAATAAATGCAGAAGATTCACGGCGCGTCACAAGCTACGGTGAGCTCGATTGCCAATGTTGTAAAAGATGAAATACACCAAGCGCTCCGCTCCAGCTTTCCTCTTGCTAACACTGCGCCTGCACCGACTGAACATCGCCGGGCGACCTACGCAGAAGCCCTGAGACTCCCTGCTTCGTCATCCCCGGTGTTTGTTCACGCTGCTCAGCCGGTTGGACTTTCACCAGCCCAACCGGTGCAATACATCGCAGAACGACGCATGCCTCCAGCGTTTCCGCCTGCCGCTCCTCATGTTATGCTTCAGCCGGAGCAGCCAGTGCATTACGCAGGCGATCGACGCATGACGCACGTCGGATGTTTGGCGCACACCGGACCGCCGTTCTCTGCGCTTCCACTGCGGGGAGGCAGATCGTTTGTGCCGCCAGTGCCCATACCGACGTCTCGGGTTGCTGGGCTTTTCCGCTTACTAGTCGCCACCCCGACCTGGCCAACGACTCCAAGATAATGAACATTATCTGGCTCAACAGTGCACTTCTTCCTTCTTGGCCTTCCTCCCTGTTCTTTTGCACTGTCCCCATTACCGCAGGTAGCAATATGTATATATATATATATATATATATATATATATATATATATATATATATATATATATATATATATATATATATATATGCGGCAACAGGGGTATTGCACTGCGAACTTGCTGTCCTGAGTGACAGCGCAGATAAGGGCGTCATTACTTTTCGAAGCTTGCGGTAACGTTCTTTCGTAACTACTGAAACGGCGGCGCCTGTGTTGACTAATGCCAGTGTGACGACTCCTTCTACAGGTACTTCGATTACGTTCGTCGGAAGAGAGCGAGGCCTTGTGTGGTTCGACTGGAACGCAGCAGTTTTCGCCTCTTGAACTGCGGTAGCTAGTTTTGCTGCTTCGATGGGGCCGGACGCCGCCGCATGGGGGAAAGTGAGCGGCGACGAGGAGATGGCGAGCGACGATCACGGGCAGAAGGAATGACGTTGCTCGTAGACGGCAAGTGCGAGTCATTTGGTGGCGAGAAGGACGAAAGCTGTCGAAACGCAGGAGCGGACAGGTTGGTCACTACCTTGAAGCCATAAACGACGGTGACAATGCCGTACCACGTGACCAGGGATTCCACAGAAGAAGCACACGGGGCCATTGACGGGTGTACGCCAGGGTCCCGTGCCAGCTGGTGATCTGGTGGTGTACACTGGAGGGATTGGACGTGGCGGTGCAGCAAACGGTGGTGCCGAAAAAGTCGATGGAGGTGGTCGTGCTGCAACCTCGGCGTAGCTTAGAGGTACAGGCAATGGTGGCGCTGCATGAGGGGATTGAATAGCTTCGGACACTTGTTCCTGGGGCATCTGACGCAACGTAGGAGCCAAGGACGGCGTAGGCCCTGGTACGGCGGTGAGTAGGGATAGCTGGCGGGCGACTTCAGAGCGTATAAATACCATGATTTCGCCGAGCAGATGGTCGTTGTTAGTCACAGCGGCTAAACTTGCTATGGAAGTATCGGGGATCGAAGAACGTCGAGTGAGTAGACGTTGCCTCCTGAGTTAGTCGTAGCTTTGACAAAATTCAGTGACTTCGACCACGGTCCGCGGGTTTTTTGAGAGGAGCATTTGGAATGCGCTGTCTTCGATGCCCTTCATTACGTGACGGATCTTGTCAGACTCAGTCATCGATGGATCGACGAGCTTGCAAAGGTCCACAACGTCTTCTATGTACTTGGTGAAGTTTTCACCGGGTTGCTGGGAACGGTTGCGCAAGCGCTCTTCGTCACGGAGCTTCCGCACCTCAAGGCGACCGAAGACTTGAGTAATGCGCACCTTGAAATCTGGCCAAGTGCTGAGGTCGGATTCGTGGTTGTGGTACCACACGCTATCGATACCCGTGAGATAGAAGTTCACGTAGCTGAGCTTCGCAGCATCGTCACATTTATTGTGGGCACTCACCCGCTCATATATCCAGAGCCAATCTTCTACGTCGTATTCGTCGGAACCGCTGAAGATGGGAGGATCGCGTGAACGCACTGAGCCAGGACAAATCAATGTTGGCGATGCCGGAGGTATTTGGCTGGCGTCGTCAGGCATGGTGTCCGGCAGTGTCCGATTACGTAGTTTCAGGTTGGTTGGGGAAGTACTACCCAGCACAGCTCCACCAACTATGTAAAGCGGTTTATTGAGCACTAAGAAATGCGACCGTCTCAGTCGAGCGTCAGGCACCGAGAGCGCGAGTCCCTCTTCGTCGGCGGGCCGATGATGATAGTGCGTCCATAGGGCACGCCAGTCTTCTTCGCTACAATATATATATGTGTGTGTGTGTGTGTGTGTGTGTGTGTGTGTGTGTGTGTGTGTGTGTGTGTGTGTGTGTGTGTGTGTGTGTGTGTGTGTGTGTGTGTGTGTGTGTGTGTGTGTGTGTGTGTGTGCGTGCGTGTGCGTGTGCGTGTGTGTGTGTGTGTGTGTTTGTGTGTGTGTGTGTGTGGAGAGAGAGAGAGAGAGAGAGAGTAATGCGAGTGTTTATTAGTCTCGTGCCCATTCTCCCAATATAACGTGTTAGGTGACGCCATCAGGAAAAATTACGAACGCTTCTTGTACAGGAAAATGGGGGCAAGCGAAGCGTGTCCTACGTGCACCCGACCTGCGTCACGGCATCTGACCTTCATCTGACGGCATCTGACCGTCAGTCAAGACAGACTATGGAACTTGTCGGATAGTACGGGAGTATGCTTTGCAGTCTCTTAAAACAAAGAAAGTAACACAAAATAAAACATAATAAGAATCAAATCAAACGTCGCCATAGACGCGTTCACTTGCGTCAGAGACGTATGTGTGCAAGATTAGCGACTGGTAAGAATGCTTACGCAAGTCCCAGTGGGCAGCTTTTGCAGTAGTTTTAACCGCGCCCGTAGACGAACCCGTCTGTTAAATAGGCGATATTATGTTTGTCTCCGCGAGGGAGGCGACCGCCGGAGGAAGAATCCGCGTGGAGGTGGAAAAGAGAATCACCGCGTTCGCATCCTTTCCATGTCTGCTTCGACGCCGCGGTGCTCATTGTGCATTTTCGAGGCGTCTCTTCTTTGCATTTGTAGCGGTATGCGCGTTCCCTGTGGCACGTCACAGGCGTATCACCGTCGAGATCAATGTAGCGACCACATTCGTGCCCTTTCCGTTTGTGCTTCGACGCCGCAATGCATGTTCGCAGCGTCCATACGCTTGCGCGTTACCCGCGTTCATGAAGTGAAACGTCACTGTAACTCTTTTATTCAGTGGTCATAGCCTCGAGCGATCACCTTCTGTGATACGGTTACCTTTGCAAAGTTTCCCGCGACTCGGCTACGGACACAATGAAAGTAGCCGGCCCAAAGCACTCCTGGCACGGTGCGAAGATAGCGAGCTTGGAACACCCAGAAGAAAGGCGACTCAAAAGCAGCGGACATCAAAGACAGGCAAGGAATTCTGGTTTTTACAACGCAGCTGTCTATGGCTAGGATCTGGTATATCGCGTCCGATTTTTCATGAGTTTGTCATGCGTTTTCAACAATATTTCATACGTGGGCCCGAAGATAGTTCAATAGCGGGCTGATTCGCGGCAGAGGTAAAGCAGGCGTTAAAGGGACTGGCTGTTAATTTTCATGGTACCCACTTTTTTTTTTACTACGAAGGAAAGTTTACCGGTGAGAGTGTCTAATCGTGGAGTGCTAACGCGGAAAACGCCGTGTAACATTTTTTATCAAATTTTCCCATCTGCAGTGAGGATGTAGTCGTCCACTGGAAGCATAGTGAAAACGGCGATAGGCGAGCGCGATAGCGATTATACGCCGGCATTATTGGCAGGCAAACGACAAGTGTGGCCGTGCTGTAACAAAGTATGATTTTGTTTATCAGGTCGGTGTTCCTGCTGTTTGTGTTTTCCGAATTCTTAAATAATTTCTGCGCTGATTCCTACATGTTCTCGTGGTTTCATGTCCAAATGCTTCGGTATTTAAGCACTCCAAATGAAACCAATCGGATCGAAATGGAAACGCGGCTTTACGCGTGACGAGGAGTTCAGCGTGTTGCCGTAGCCGAAGCATAGAATGATGCGCGAGTGTCTATTAATATACGAACTGGAGTTTTAAGGAATAATTATACTGTACCTAATAGCAGTCGACTTACGTACAGTAATCTCATACAATACATCCGAACTATCAAGATTTCACCGCCAGGTCTCGCCACTTACTGGTTTTGGTGACTTTTTTTGCCAAATTAAAAGTACAATGCCTGCTTAAATCGCAGTGTGCTGGAATGGATCACTATAAATCACGGTCGTTTTATTTACATCAACGTCTCACAAACACATTACGGCCAGTTGCCAGTCCGTTTAAGTACTACCCATGCGTGCGCCAATCCCGAAGATAGTGAAATGCCGGGCCGTCCCGCGGTGGAGGTGAAGTTCGCCGTTAAGGGCTATACACATACACAGCTTCGCTGGTCATCCTTTTTCACATTCTTTTTCACAGACAAGATTACGGTGAGAGTGCGTTTTAACATGTATCACCGTGCACGCCATGTTTCCCTCGTCACGTCAGAGCCAGAGCGCACAGACTCGTATACCGCCATCCGTCAAACACGGTGCCTAGCTGCTAGATAAATGCACGAGACCTCGCGATCACCCATAGTAAAGCCCGCCGTACTCTGCAGATGCCATCGTCCCGAGCCCCTCGTTGAATCCTGAAAATTAGGCTGCACGCTACTAGGGGCCGAATACGTCAACTGTGAGAGACAGCGGGGGCGGGAAGCTTTCAGCTAAAAGACGTTAATTTCACATGATGCGTGTGCTTATAGTCTGGAATCGTGAGCCTCACCAACAGCCGCATCGCTTGCTTGAGGAACGTGGCCGCCGAGAGACCCCGTCGTTGATCTTCTGCCCTTGAGAAACAGTCGCGTTTTCCGTGGGAACGGCAGCCATCTCTGGTCCTCCACTTCTTCTTCGTCTTCCTCTGCCTGTTGATGTTGATCACTTCAAACAAGGCACACACCCGCGTTTTTAATATGCCTCACAACGACAGATGAAATGACTAGCTACCTACTGTAGCGAACAAAACCATACATGGTGGTTTTGGGAGGAAAACAAATGTTACCTACCTTTCCAAGCTGTCAGCTACAGTTTTAAAGCAAAGCCTTCCTTGCGAACCCTCCGGGATTTTGCTAACCGTGGCTGCTGGGTACTGCTAATGACTTACCTAGCAGCGCACAGTTAACAAAAAGAACATTTGAATTATGTGCCAGATGTTGGGGACCGAAGGTAGTTTCCCCAGCATTAAGTCACAAGCCGCAGTATTTTTTTTTAATTTTATTACAGGGAAGCAAGACATTAGCGCTTACGCTAAACCCACCAGAAGTGAATGATAAGTAGAAATTAAGCACAAATCAAACACGTAAAATCAGTCAGGGAATCCAGCCAATTCTTTGATATGATCGCCGCGTCTGTCACATTGCGCAGCGAGCGTGTGCCTAAGCACATGCTTTTTTTACATGCCTACCTACTCCCTAAGGCATTGTTGTGGGGCAGATGTAGACAAACATAAGATACAAAGCAAAACAACATTACAACTAGCAAAAGAAAACGCACACACATGAGCTACGCATTAGGAGAAAACCAGAACAATGCAAGAGGGGGCAGAGAAATATAGACAGAATGCGTAGTGCCATTGCAGTGGACTACAAACTGTCGCGATCTGACCGCTAACACCAGTTGTTGCAATCTGGGTCGCAAGCCCCAAGGGTAGCGTTGGCCTGGCGGCCTGGGGCACAACTGGAAGCATCCGAAGGTCCTGGCAAAGCATGAGTCGACTGCTAACAGAACAACTTGTTTATTCTAGCATCACAAAAGAGCGGCCGGTCAGGTCGACCGAAGTGGAGAGACGGGAGAGCACGTTACTCGACGGAAGAAATCGGAGCCCCTCCCGCTTGGCGTCCGGGGGCAGCTGCTTTTATACTCTCGGAGTCGAGGGCAAGAGGGAACGCCTCGTCAGAGGCGCACGTCACGGCGCCACGGACATGCTGAGAAACACGTTGAGACGAGTGTAGTGACGCATCCGCCGGGCCGGCGCCGTTCAGACCTCCTCGCTTCACACTTGAGGAGCTCCTCTCCCCGGCTGCCGCGCTTTGACAAGCGTGGGCACCAACATGTACACACACACACACACGCACACACGAAGACACGTGGCATCGAAACATGCCTGGACGCGCTCGGCGGGGAGGCGTTGCGGCAGCGCTGAACGGGCCAAAATGTCCGCCGCTTTGAATGAAGCCCCGGCGTCCGTTGCATCCGCGCCGGCTATACCGCGCGTCGTAGGCGAAACGTAACAAAACACTCAATCTGCCCAACTACAAATCATGTTGAGATCAGAGAGTTTTAGAATAGGGGCCCCGAACATTTTGGGGCCCCAAAGAAATAGCGTCGAAGCCACTGCGCATGCGCGAAACGCAAATTTGGGTTTTGCGTCGGGCACGCTATTTCGCGGATTTAGCGGGAGCCCCAAAAGTTGCCCCAAAAGATTTGCCTAAACAAACATGGCGCCACCGGTCGAAGCGACGGCTTTAACCTAGCACCAAACTGGGTTCGACTCGTGGTAACGCGTGAAGTTCGCAAGCTAGGAGAAGTGACTGCGGTTCTCGCTTTCTGTCAACTAGCGTGTGTTATGAAGATTGATTCATTAGACACCGCTGATTCCGAATTCGATTGTGGACTTGATGGCTCGTAGGCGAACATGGGTTAGCTTGGCTGGTGAAGGCACGTAAAGTTGGTTACTCAAAACTAAGCGCAACTAATTGTTTGCTGCTTACAGAATAACCTTTAAATTGTAATTAAACGTGAAAACACGAAAGGTCAAAGTTAATATTCTTATCATAAAATGGTATATCTTATTTCATTATTTCTAATCGATTTTCTATGACGCCGTAGTGGCTCTGTCCGCGCAAGACGCTATCAGCAAACGCAAAGCCCTTTTCTAAAACTCTACACTCCTGCGTGCCCCAACGCTAACACCCGCAAAGCTCTTTGGGGCCCCAAATGATTGGGGCCCCTATTCTAAAACTCTCTATTGTGTGCACAGTGCAGCCGCAAACATACCTTAAGGCACGCAGAAGTATCAGGCAGGCCGTTCTAGTGTGCACTCGTACGTGGAAAGAATGACACTTGAAATATAGATGAATATTCTCAATATTTTTCCTGCTTTCCTTTCTTCTAACTGTCTACGCGGAAGGCTGAAGGTACTGATGGTGATCAGCAGCTACCTCTCCTCAAACAATCTGCTTTAAGAACGAGCACCCAAAGAAGGTGTGACGAAGCTGAAGAGTGCCTATGGCACATAGCGCTTTAAACATTTAACTTTAATAACATAACCATAGTAATTAGTCACAAAGCGTATAAAACGATAGTGTTAACTAAATTACCGTGTTTTACGTGCCAAAATCACGATCTGATTATGAGGCACGCTATAATGGGGTACTTCGGAAATTTTGACCACCTTGGGTTCTTCAATGGGCACCTAAATCGAAGTACACAGGTGTTTTCGCATTTCACCCCTGTCGAAATGCGGCCGCTGGGGCCGGCATTCGATCCCGCGACCTGGAGCGATACTGTATTGCCTGTAATTTATTGATAAGAACTTCGGCGTTCGGGTTCCAGGCCAGAGAAGCATATTCGAGTATCGAAAGCTCGTTAAAATTTTGTTTTTGTTTCACGTCAAGTGAAGCTTTCCTAAAATGTATTTTAATGATATTCAGGACACGCTCAGGTTTTAATGTGATGTACTCCACATGTTTGTCCATGTAACACCAGACAAAATAGAAAAAACTGCTGGCTCTCCCGTAATCTAGACTAGATGCTTTGCTGTTCTTGCTGTTTTTATGCAGTGCTTATCTGTTCATTCTTTTCCTTTTTTTTTTCTTTGACATCTGTCTGTACATATCTAAATTTCATCATTTTCGGCCAATGTTTATACTCTTATGCTTATGCATCGATATCTCTACCGTTTGTATCTTGTGATGAACTGTACCATACGCCCCCGTCCCGCTATGCCTCTTCGTAGGCCTGTGAGGTCTTTCTAATTAAAAAATAAGATGTAAGCATGCAATGGCTACCGGCAAAACAGATTGGTCGTGGATGGTACTAGGCAGTGCATGTTCGCAACGGCACACCGCCCCACAGCACACCGCCCCACACCGCACACCGCCCCACACCGCACCACGCCATACTGTGCGCTGGGTCATGTGGACGCGATAGTTTCCTGCCACAGAAAGAACCTTATTGCAAGTCTCGTGTAGGGCAGCCATATACGCTACCGGCGTGTATGCTGCTGGACGCTTCCGACGCTGCCGGCGCGCTGGACGCGCCGCGTAACTAGAGGACTGTTGGAGTTTAAAAGAGCACAGGCAACCCTGTCTCAGCGCCAAAAAATGATAGTCAAGCGTATAGTGCCCTGTATCTTCCTTTTGAACCTCGCCCTATTGTAAGCGTCAAACAAAAATTCCGCGTACTAGAAAATAAAGCTTGAGTGATATTGCGAGCCAACGTTAAGATGAACTCGAAAACAATATTTTTTCGTAACTTGTTTGTGCAGTAACTAGCGTATGTCATGCTCTCCTGCACAAAGGGTTGGGGCCCGAAGCCCGCATTTTTCTAGTTTTGACTGGTTGCCCACATGATCTCGTTTTGTTCTCGCAACGGGACATCGTCGCTACGCTCTGTTTCCCCTTCTGGGGATGCTCTGCTCTGAGCTACTTGTCGTTTCTGCCAGAGGAGCTGTTCTTCCTTGGAGAAGAGGGGTTCCTTCGACAGTGGTCATGCCGTTT
The DNA here is from genome assembly GCF_050947875.1 of Dermacentor variabilis. Taxonomy (NCBI): domain Eukaryota; kingdom Metazoa; phylum Arthropoda; class Arachnida; order Ixodida; family Ixodidae; genus Dermacentor; species Dermacentor variabilis. The sequence goes on from NC_134577.1 coordinate 99,570,271, forward strand.
CCTGTCGGTGGTTGATGGACTCGTATGGCTTAAAGTGCCCGTCTGGAACCGTGTCAGGTCGACCGCCTGGGACCTGTCTAGGCACCCGTGGGGTTGTGGATATTTTCTTCGTTCTTTCCTATAGTGGCCAAGCACCTCTCTGTACGTTGCCGGAAACTCCTTGGCATCGCAGTCGGCGTCCGCGTGATCCCCAGCTACGTCCGCCGCGATTTGTGTTGTATTGGTAACGACAGCGGCCGCGCCAGACAGAGTAGCCGTCGCCGTCACTCCTCCGCCGGGGTCCCGCACAACAACGGCAGCGGCTGCCCTCTGGGTGACCGCGTCGCGGCGGGTAAGCTGCCTCGCGACGAGGTGGGCGCGCTCGTTGTGGTTGGGTGGAGTGTCGGTGCGTCTTCGGCCGTTAGCATTGTTGGTGTCATTATTGTCGTGGCTGTTGTTGTTGTTACTGCCAAACTCCCCGACGTGCGCGGGGAACCGCTTGAGGGACTTGTTTGTAATCGTGCCGGATCCGAAGTCCCCGGCCCGGGCGTTTAGCATGCGCGCCACATCCGCGGACACCCAACCTTTGGTGTAGTTCCGAATCGCTGATTTGGAGTCGCTGATGATCAAGCTATCCTCCGCACTTCTGTGGAGTACCGCGAGGGCTATGGCCATCTCTTCCGCTGCTTCGGCCGACGGCAGCCTCGCTGATGCCGTGACTCGGATCGTTCCCTTTGTATCTACGACTGCCATGGAGAAGGCGGGTGCCGCTGCCGTCGGCCGGCCGTGTCGATGTTGCCGTTGTTGCTGCTGCCGTTTTTGTCGTAGTAGCAGTAGTGTTGGTGGTGCTGGTAACTGCGGTTCGTCTCGCACATTCCCTTGTAGCGGCGGTGGTGGTCGACGTTCCTCGTCGCCATCAAAGTCACCGACTGGCCGCGGGTACCTGGCTGCATCGACGAAGAGGACGCCTTCTCGTCTTCCATGCTTCTCGAGGATTGCTACCGCCCTGCGTATACGTCTTTGCACGTCATGCACCGGGTGCATATTCTTCGGCATGTTTTCCGTCTGTGTGGCGTCCCTGAGTTCCGGTAGCAGTGATTCCTTCAGTCCACGCGCCTCGTGATATCGAATCCCGAGCACGTCTAGCATTCGTCTTCCCGTTACGGTGCTCGGCAGCCTCTCCATCTGCGCGATTCTCTGAGCCTCGGCGATCTCCTCGAGCGTGTTGTGTGCGCCCAACTCGAGGAGCCTGCGGGTTGGCGTGTACTGGGGTACTCCCAGGGCGGTCTTGAACGCCCTGCGGATCACCACGTTCAGCTTGTCGGTTTCGCTCCTGTTCCAGTCGGCGTACGCGGCGACGTACGCTATGTGGCTCAGCGCGTGCGCCTTTATCAGCCTCGTAACTTTGTGTTCCTTCATTCCTTTCCTCTTGTTCGCGACCCGCCGCACGAGGTGTGTGGCGGCGGCCACTTTCTTCTGCAGTCGGGCAACCAGCTCGCGGTTGGCACCGTTATCTTCCAGCCACAGGCCGAGCACTCGCAACTTGGACACCGTCGGTATTCGGGTCCCCTCCCTCGTCGGCACGGCCTGCGAAAGGGGTCCTTTCTTGCGCGGCCTGTGGAGCAGGATCTCCGACTTGTCGGGTGAGCAGACGAGTCCCGTGTCTTCGAGGTGCCGCTCCACCTCTCGGACGGCCCACTGCAGTCGGTCTTGCATTTCGCCGACGCTCGTGTTCTCCGTGGTCCACACATCTCATAGCATCACTACAAAATTATGCAAAGTGTCTCTGTCACATTATCAGTGTACATAACCATTGTGTACACGGTGTATATTGAACATCATTTTATATATGCGACAATTAGTTTATGTGTAACTGGGCGTTTCCGTAGGTCTATGTGGTTATATTTTAGTGAGTGAGAACTCGGGCACTTTTGAAAACGTGCCGTGAATTCAATGCTTCGTACTTTGTATATGTTATCGTCCTGGTGGAATTAGGCCGTGATTGTGACTCAGTATTTGAATCGCCTCTTCTTGAAGTCAACTTTTTTCTAAACGGCTCGCAACGATCACCGGATGTTCTCGTTCCATTCTCGTTTTGAGTGCCCTCGGATAACGGCTCAGGATTTTGGCTCATGGTCTCTTGAAAGTCGCCGACAACGGAAACTAAAATCATTTTGCGCGTGACACTCAACTATATTGCATTGTTTTGCAAGGTTAATCAACTTTGTAGCGTTCGATGAACCCCTTTACAGTCTTTCCAAGAAGTACGTTGGACCTGCATATTTTTTTGGACATCTTCAAACAAGTTGTGTATGGCGGTTGCAGAGGACACGGCTGCTTTCTTTGCCTACTATTCCGCGTCATTGTTCAAATTATTTATTTGTAGTAAACGGACACGATCTCCCTATTTGCTGAGTGGTGTCCATCTGGAAATTAAGGGGAGAGGAAAGAGTAACAAAGCCAGGACAAGTTAAAAATACGCACAACCGTCTACCAGAGGAACTGTAAGAGCAAGTGCAGCATGTTCTTTCCCTGCTGTGGTTCCCCTCACGACCTTGTCCATTCATAAACTTGTGGGATGGATGGTGCGTGTATAGCCTCTCACAAACTTGCATCAGTGCTGGATGATGGCTGTGGGCTCCCGCATGAGGCAGTAGGGGTGTGCGAATAGCAATTTTGGAGACCAAATCGAATGCAGATTGGATAGTGCTGATATCGAATCGAATATCCAATATTTTTCTAGTAGTTTTCGAATATTAAACTGCCCCTCTCACCATCGACCGTCACACCCTAGTGTGTTGACAAAGTTAGCAAGTTTGATTCATTGTGGTGCACGTTATGAAGCGTTGTTCATTAAAGCACAAATGAAGCATTCGGAGCAAACCGTCTGTTCATTCTCCTGATGGGGAGTCGTTGGTGATTGCGAATGTCATCGGTTTGGCGGGAAAAGTTGGGCTCCCTGAGTGACGCATAGCGTGCTTTCCAATGGGGCTTCTCGTGTTTTGTGTATACTATGGCCGCTGGGATGAAATATATCGCACAGCCCGCAAGTTTGAAGAATTCGAAAACTATCCGAAAAATATTTACATTTAAGAATAATGCTTATTCCACTTGAAGGCTCCATCAAATCGGGCAATATTTCATTTGTTGTGCGAACGTTTCGAACAATTGCACGCCCTTGCAAGGTGGATTACGTCGACTCGCTTTCGGGTGTTGCATCTCAAACATCAATTTCTAGATGTATATGGTACGCCAGGACAAGAAGTGTTCCCTTTGTAGAGGACTGCCAGCCTCGCAGGCATTAGGACTGTGCCCGTCTGGCACACTTTGGCCCTTTGTCTGTCTTCTGCGGAATAGAATTCGAATCTACTGCTGGTAAGTTTTTCTCTGTGTACCACGTGATGGCTCCGCCTAACGTCATCAGTACTTCTTTTTGGGCGAGATGGTTCATCTTAAAACGTATGGGTAACAGCCCAAACAGATGACCACAAGAAGCCAGACATGTACACGCAAGCGTTGAGTAACAACTGGTTTAGGGTAGCACACCTTATATACGCCAGAGTGAAGCAAGGGAAATGAAGGGGAAAAAACATGTCAAGTGGGATAGCGTGCCGACAGCGCAAGCGCAATACATCCAACCAAGCGCAACAAAACGCAAACAATTATTTCCCTTTTTCTTTTCTTTAAAATCAGAACCCCCGACAGCACAGCCGCGTCCGGAAGATCAAATTCAGCATCCAAGAGAGCAAGGGAAGGAGTACTAAAGCATTTGCCACCTAACTTTCTAATGCGGCAGGCCTTTAAACTGATGCGCTCGCTCTTGTCACTGCTCTTCCTTAGAATCGTCGTCTCTTCCAACCGGGCCCCACAGTCCATACACTTCCTAACGTGCGCAACTAAATCTGCGTATTTATCATCTAGTTCTTTCTTTTTCAGTTTTTGAGCGTGTTCCCCTAAACGGTCATTGACACGGCGACCAGTTTCGCCGACGTAAAACATCCCACATGACATGGGAATGCAATACACCACTCCAGTGGAACATTAACAAACGGCGGTTGGTGGCTGTTCTGGCATCCACGTTTTCGGCGTTGCAGACACGTAGACACAACTTTCCCAGCTTATTTGGGGCTGAGAAACAAATTGGCACGCCGTGCTTACTCACCACGTTCTTATGATTGTGAGAAAGTTTATGGATGTAAGGGACCACCTTAGGATTGGGTGCCTTCCGGTTATCCTCAGCCGTTGTGCTTGCCAATCCACGCTTGAATATTTGAAGGATGTTTTCTGAAACGGCAGTCAAGACCGAGACAGGAAATCCTGCAGCAAAAGACGGCTTACCTGATTATTAAAACTGGGCTTAATTTGATGTGGGCATGATTTTCGGAGAGCCGATTCCATACACAACACCGCTATTCCTCTCTTGATTGTCTTGGAGTGTGCCGAATCAAAGGGCAGCAACTCCTTCTTAGCCCGTGGGTAGTAGCCCCAGCAAACGTGTCCATCACAGAACGTGATTTTTAACTGTCAAAACGGTAAAATTGAAAGGTCCGGGAGTTCATGGGTGAATCGCAACCCACAACCACAACCCACAACCATCTGAAGGCGGGCTGCTTTATTAAAAGCATAAAAAATCATGAACATACCTAAAAGGTTTATATCGGCCCCACAATAAACACCTGTTCTAGTGCGTTGTCCACCTTAGCCAGAAAAATGTCACAAAGAATAGGGGTTACGCAAGACCCTATGCAGATGCCATCGCGCTGAAAGAACGGCTGCTAGCCAAATACAATAAAAGTAGAGTTCAAATAAAACTCCAATAAAGATATAAAATTAATAACGGACAAACCGGTGGTGTTCTGAAAGGATACGTCAGTGTTATCTTCAGTGTAATCTTTGACACACACTAGCACTTGATTATGCGGAACAGAATAAAACAAGCCCTGCATGTCTACCAAAAAGCCTAAACCAACATGATCATGTCCATCTAAAAACTGTACTACTGCGGCTGATTTCTTTACAATAAATCGGTCGTTCACAGCAAGCGTTTATAGCTTCTTTAGCAAAAATTGGCTAACACACTTTACTAATAATAGTCCTATACGGAACTTCAGGATTATGTGTCTTGCTTGTAAGTAACAACCTCAAGCTGTTCCCTCTGCTGTTAGATATGTCCCTGGCAAGCGTGCTGAGGTCCAATTGCTTGCAAAATTCGACGAGCTTGGTTTCAACACGCACTTCACTTTTATTCACGGGTACAAAGTTATTATTAACCGCTGCCGAAGCTTTTTCATTGTAAAGTCCCTTGAGTAAAACGGCGAACATACCCTCTTTATCAGCTTGCGTAAGCATCAGGTTGTTGCTCTTAAAAAATATACGTCATTCAAAAATCTAGTACAATGCGAGTCCGAGGCTTTTGGAGCAAACATTCGCAGGCAGTCAACACTTTCAAGAAGGCAGCGGTCCCGATTATCATCTTTTGCCTCAGTGGCCACTTTTCGATTCGTTGCAATGAGATCATGCGCCCGAACATCCGCTTGGACCCCAAATGTGGGTGCATTCCGCAGAAGACGTATAATCTTCTCTGGTATATGGACGTCCCCCATGACGCTGACATTGCGTCCATCTTGTCTCATTTTCTTGTCTCCTGTACACCGGAGCAACTCATTCAACATGCACCTCCACGTGCACTCCATGAGCTGTGCCGCTAGGCGCTTCAAGGGCACGCGCTTCTTAATCGTGAGTCAATCGGGATGGTTCTAAAAACACAGCAGACGCAACCAGTCTTGAAAAAGTCTCACTTGTCGCCACAGTTCTGAGCAAGTTACTCTGTAAAGTCTTTTCACATGCCCCCATGATGGTTCACAGGGCCGAAAAAGGCACTTCATTAGGGAAGAGTCCTTTCCGAGTGCAAAAGGCGAAGCGTCTTGCCTGACATGTTGCGTGGACAATGTGACTGAGCAGAATATCGATAGTGGAAGAGGAAGGTGAAAAACAGAAAGAAGGGTCCACTGTATAAGAATGAACTTCATTAGTAGTTCTTTTTGGGCGAGTTGGTTAATCATGAAACATACGGGTAACAGCGCAAACGCGACCACAAGAAGGGAGACACGTACACACAAGCGCTGACTAACAACTAACGCGTCTAACACACCGTACTAGATTGTTGGATGACGTTTTTTTTTTTTTTAAGCAACAACCTGATGCTTACGCAAGCTGACAAAGACGGTGGGTTTGCCGTTTTACCCAAGGGAATTTACAATAAAAAAGCTTTGGCAGGGGTTAATAAGAACTTTGTCCCTGTGAAGAAAACTGAAGTGCCTGTCAAAACCACGTTCGTCGACTTTTGTAACCGATTAGACCTCGGCAAGCTTGCCAGCGACATACCTTACAGCCGAGGGAACAGCTTGAGGTTGTTTTTCACAGCCAAAACACATAAGCCCGAAGTTCCGTTTAGGAGTATTGTTAGTGAAGAGGGATCCTAGCGGAAACGTGTTAGCTAGTTTTTGCTGAAGGAGTTCAAGACGCTTGCTGGGAACGACCCATTTATTGTAGAAAAATCAGCCGCAGTATTACAGTCTTTTGAGGGAAATGATCATGCTGGTTTCGGTTTTTCCGTAGACGTGCAGGAGCTGTTTTATTCTGTTCCGGAGAATCAACTGATCATCTTCCTCATCATCATCATGTTTTATGTCCACTGCAGGACAAATGGGTCTCCCTGCGATCTCCAGTTACCCCTGTCCAGCGCCAAACGATTCCAACTACGGCCCACGAATTTCCAAATGTCATCGCTCCACCCAGCCTTCTGTCGTCCTCCATTGCGTTTTCCTTCTCTTGATACCATTTCTGTAACCATAAACGGTCCAACGGTTATCTAACCGGCGCATTACATGACCTGTCCAGCTCCATTTTTTCCTATTGATGCCAATTAGAATATCGTCTATACCTGTTTGCTCTCTGATCCAAACCGCTCTCTTTCTTCTGTCTCTTAACGTTGTGCCTAGCAATCTTCCTTCCATCGCTCTTTGCACGGTCCTTAACTTGTTCTCAAGCTTCTCCCAGTCTCCCAGTCTCTGCCCCACATGTCAGCACTGGTAAAATGCACTAATTGTATACCTTCCTTTTCAATGATAATGGTAAGCTTCCAGTCAGGAGCTGGCAATGACTGCCGTATGCGATCCAACCCATTTTTATTCTTCTGTGAATTTCCTTCTCATGATCAGGGTTCCCTGTGATTAATTGACCTAGGTAAACGTACTCCTTCACTGACTCTAGAGGCCGACTGGCGATCCTGAACTCTTGTTCCTTTGTCCGGCTATTTATCATTATATTTGTCTTCTGCATAATAATCTTCAGCCCCACTTTTATACTCTCTCTGTTAAGGTCCTCAATTACTTGTCGTAACTCGTTTGAATTGTTGCTGAATAGAACAATGTCATCGGCCAACCGAAGGTTGCTGAGATATTCGCCGTGGATCTTTACTCCTAAGCCTTCCCTGTTTAATAGCTTGAATACAATACATCTAAGCACGCAGTGAATAGCATTGGAGATATTGTGTCTCCCTGTATGACCCCTTTCTTCATAGGTACCTTCCTGCTTTTCTTGTGTAGAATTAAGGTAGCTGTAGAAGTTCTGTAGATATTTTCCAAGGTATTTACGTAAGCGTTCTGTACTCCTTGATTACGTAATACCTCTATGACTGCTGGTATCTCTATTGAATCAAATGCCTTTTCGTAATCTGTGAAAGCCATATACAGAGGCTTATTGTACTCTGCGGATTTCTCTATAACCTGATTGATGACGTGGATGTGATTCAACGTAGAGTATCCCTTCCTGAAGCCAGCCTGTTCCCTTGGTTGACTAAAGACCAGTGTCACCCTTACTCTAATGGAGATTATTTTGGCAAATATTTTATATTATACTGGGAGTAAACTAATGGGCCCATAATTTTTCGATCCTTTAACATCTCCCTTTTTGTGGATCAGTATAATGTTTGCATTCTTCCAGTTTTCTAGGACCCTTGCAGTCGATAGACACTTCGTATAAAGAACCGCCAGTTTTTCAAGCATTATGTCTCCTCCATCTGTGATTAAATCGACTGTTATTCCATCTTCTCCTGCCGCTCTTCCTCGTTTCATGTCTTGCAAGGCCCTTCTGACCTCATCGCTAATTGTAGCAGAAGTTACTGTATCCTGTTCATTACTGTTTCTAATTGAGATATCCTAACTCCCCTGGGTATTGTACAGGTCAGTATAGAATTCTTCCGCTGCTTTTAGTATATCTTTGAGATTGCTGATGATATTACCCTGCTTATCTTTCAGTTCACACATCTTGATTTGTCCTATGCCAAGTTTCTTTCTCACCAATTCCATGCTGCGTCCATTTTTTATGGCTTCTTCAGTCTTTCACACGGTATAGTTTCGAATATCCCTTATTTTCGCCTTGTTGATCAGTTTTGACAGTTCTGCGAACTCTATCCTATCTCTTGAGTTGGACACTTTCATTTTTCGTCGTTTCTTTATTATGTCCTTTATTACTTGGGAGAGCTTGCCTACTGGTTGCCTTGGTGCCTTGCCTCCCACTTCAATGTCTGCCTCTGAAGCCATCCTACTTACGGTTTCATTCATTAGCTCTATGTCATCATCATCATCTCTCTGTTCTAAAGCTGCATATTTGTTTGCAAGTACCAGCCTGAACTTATATGTTTTTACCCTTACTGCCTCTAGGTTGACCTCTTTCTTCTTGACCAATTTAGCTCTTTCTCTCTTCAAATTGAGGCGAATCCTAGCCCTCACTGACCTATGATCGCTGCACTTTACCCTACCTATCACTTCTACATACTGCCCTATGCTGGGATCAGCAGGAAGTATGAAGTCAATTTCATTTCTTGTTTCACCATTAGGGTTTTTCCAGGTCCACTTTCTGTTGCTACGCTTCCTGAAAAAGGTGTTCATTATTCGAAGCTTATTCATTCTGCGAATTCTGCCAGCATCTTTCCTCTAGCGTTCCTAGAATCGACGCCGTAGTTGCCAATTGCTTGTTCCCCAACCTGCTTTTTCCCCACTTTTCCATTGAAGTCGCCCATTACTACTGTATATTCAGTTTGCACTTTTCTCATCGCTAATTCAACATCTTCATAAAACTGACCTACTTCCTCATCATCGTGACTGGATGTTGGAGCGTAGCCTTGTACTACCTTTAATCTATACCTCTTATTAAGTATGATTACGACTACAGCTACCCTCTTATTAATGCTGTAGAATTCATCAATGTTGCCCGCTATGTCCTTATGGATTAGGAATCCTACCCCGTATTGCTTCATTTCATTTCATTTTATTTCATTTATTTACTCTCAAGGCCGTACAGGCATTACAGACAGGAGTGGCAATAGAAAAAGAAAAAAAATGGCTAATGAGGCAGCAGATGGTCACAGATAGCCGACTTGAACACATCATGGTCTGTGATAGTGACGATGGATGCGGGAAGGCGATTCCAGTCTTGACTTGTTTTCGGGATGAAGGCTTCGAGGTATACATTGCTTTTACACTGAGGCACCCCAACCTTCATTCGATGATCAATACGACTTGGTGGCGAAAAAAGTGTCATTTTTAGCTCATTATTAGTGTAGTATACTTTATGAAACATGCATAAGCGGGAAATTCGACGTCTAGTAGAAAGAAGAGGCAGTTCAAGCTTTTCCTTCATGCGAGGAACGCTGGCTAAGCGATAGTAGTTAGAGAGGATAAATCTAACTGAGCGGTTCTGAACCGATTCTATGGACTGTGTTAACGAGCTAGTGTACGGGTTCCATATCGATGAAGCGTACTCGAGTTTAGAACGCACGAGTGTTTTATATAGTAGTAGTTTCAACGGAACGGGAGCGAGGCGGAAATTCCGCCGAAGAAAACCGAGGGAACTGTTAGCTTTGTTAATAACATGGTGGATATACTTCTGCCATGACAGATTATTTCTGATATTGACGCCTAGATACTTGTAGCTGTCGACGAACTGAAGGGGTAACCGATAAGATCATAGCCCTGAGAAATGGACTTGTTAATCTTTCGATACACCCTCATTGCTTTACAGTTGTTAACGTTTAGTTTCATAAGCCATGCATCACACCAAGAAGAAATTTTATTTAGGTCAGATTGAAGAACGAAGGAGTCAGACTCATTAGAAATTACGTGTACAGAACCCAGTCGTCTGCAAAGAGCCTTATGTTAGAAGTATCAGAATCAGGCAGGTTATTAATATAAATTAGAAAAAGAAGAGGCCCTAGGACTGACCCCTGAGGAACACCGGATGTTACATTGCGTGATTTAGAGTCATGATCATTAACAGAAACGTACTGTGTTCTATTGTGCAAGAAACATTCAATCCACTTAAGCAAGTTACAATCAAGATGGAGTGTGCTAAGTTTCAGTAATAGTGGTCGATGTGAAACGGTATCGAAAGCTTTCGCGAAGTCAAGGAAGATGCAGTCAATAACTGAAGCTTTTATCTGAAGCTCTTATCTGAAGCTTCTTATCTAGGAGACCTCTATAGCAGAGGATATGTCCGTTATTCAGCAATGTATAAGCCTCACCAGTTCTAATCTGGTGGCCGATCATAACCAAACAATGCCTGATAATTCCTCAAACAGTCCTGCTAAGCTATCTTCACACGAGAGGGTTCGGGTGTTAAACGTTGAAAGGGTCAGTTTCCATTTGCGGCCTGTCCGGACCCAGTGATTCTTAACACCCTCTGCTGCGTCACAGGTCTGACCGACGCCTTGGTCAGGTGCTCCGCTGCTGCTGGGGACTGAGGGGCATTGGGTAATCGAGTGAGCCATTTGGGAGGGTGTGTGTGTCGAAGAGTGTATTGAAGATTTTTTAGGTATGTTGACGATTTTTAGTGCTTTTAAAACAACATCCCGCCTTCACCTACCCCTCTACAGTAGGTGAAGTTTTATCCATATTTAGCAAACATGGTTGTGGGTTGCGTTTCACCCATGAACTCCCGGACCTTCCAATTTTACCGTTTTGACAGCTAAAAATCCCCTTCTGGCTACTACCTATGGGCTAAGAAGGAGTTGCTGCTCTGTGACTCGGCACACTGCAAGACAATCAAGAGAGGAATAGCGGTGTTTTGTATGGAATCGCCTATCGGAAAATCGTGCCCACATCAAATTAAGCCCAGTTTTAATAATCAGGTAAGCCGTCTTTTGCTGCAGGGTTCCCTGTCTCGGTCTTGACTGCCGTTTCAGAAAACATCCTTCAAGTATTCAAGCGTGGATAGGCAAGTACAACGGCTGAGGATAACCGGAAGGCACCCAATCCTAAGGTGGTCCCTTACATCCATAAACTTTCTCACAATCATAAGAACGTGGTGAGTAAGCACGGCGTGCAAATTTGTTTCTCAGCCCCAAATAAGCTGGGGAAGTTGTGTCCACGTATCTGCAACGCCGGAAAACGTGGATGCCAGAACAGCCACCAACCGCCGTTTGTTAATGTTCCACTGAAGTGGTGTATTGCACTCCCATGTCATGTGGTATGTTTTACGTCGGTGAAACTGGTCGCTGTGTCAATGACCGTTTAGGGGAACACACTCCAAAGCTAAACAAAACTAGATGATAAATACGCACATTCCGTTGCGCACGTTACCAAGCGTGTAGATTGTGCGGCCCGATCGAAAGAGACGATTCTAGGAAAGAGCGGTGACAAGACCGCGGGCCTCAGTTGAGAAGGCTACCCCATTAGAAAATTAGGTAGCAAGTGCTTTAGCACTCTTTCCTTTGTTCTCTTTGATGCTGAATTTGATCTTCTGGATGCGGCTGTCGGGGGTTCTGATTGCAAAGAAAAAGAAAAAAAAATAATTGTTTGCTTTTTCTTGCGCTTGGTTGGCTATATTGCACTTGCGCTGTGAGCACGCTATCACCCTCGACATGTTTTTTCCCTTCATTTCCCTTGCTTCACTCTGGCATATATAAGGTGTGCTATCCTTGCCAATAAAGCCAGTTGTTAGCACTCGTGTGTACGTGCATCCCTTCTTGTGGCCGTCTGTTTGCGCTGGTATGAATATGTTTCTGCGTTTACGTATTACGGAATTTGGTCCATTAAGCAGTGCCGATGAAGGCATCTCTGTTTCATTTTCACTATGACTTTATTTGCTTACGGGCCCCATACACGGGGCATTGCATAAGGGGTGGTGGTAACACAAAATGATAATTCATGAGAATGCATTTCCACGTCGTAGAAAACGTCGTGAATGCGTCAATGAAGGTCGATGGACTGGTGGCAGCTGCAATGCCGTACAGATGCTGCATTGCTTTTTTTTCTACAATAAACCAATAAATCACGACATGAAACATGCAAGTATAATGACACCGTTCTGTTTACTTGGCTGTCCTGCTCACACAAAGGACAAAATAAAATGAATTGTACACAGATGTGCGCAAAATTTTGACTTTCCATTGTTTGAAAGCGCATGTCAGATATTTACAAGATAGGATGACAGAAAGTAAATACAAAGCATGAAATGAAAAACGAACATAAAAATCGTTTGCGTACATATGATTTAAGATGTATTCGAAATTCCAGATGAATTCAGATGTGCATGAATTTAAAGGCTGTTTCTCCAAGAGCCATAGGAGCTGTGCTAACGTAGTTTGCCTAGTCATATTTTGCATGAAATAAGCCTCCAAGGTTTCTCGTGCTTTTTTACTTCTCAAATTAGCCTAAGCTTTGGTTTCGTTAAAGATAAGCTTGCAAGCGCATAGTGCGCAGTGGTCCGCCAAATGTCCTGGTGACTGGAGCATTTCTGTCGCATACCTGTGTTCTCTTAATCTGATATTAATGCTGCGGCCTGTCTGTATGCCCCATGCATGGTTTTCAGCAGGTGAAAAAAATTAAAGACAGCCTTGTAAACAACATTGTCTGAACATTTCAAATACCTGCTTGCATGCCTCATTTCGGACTTGTTTCTGACTGATCTTTCTGTGGCATTATTTACTTTTTTGCCGCATAAGCTGTTATGGCTCATTCCAGTACCCATTTCGTTTGGCGATGTTGTCCGTCGCAGCTATCGCTGGGACTGGGAAAAAAGATACCCAGTTACCGCCGAAATTGAACCTGGGCGCAGGAGTCAGCTACCCTACCACTGAGCCACGCCAGCACTTGCTAGCTTGTAGAGGAAACATGCCCTATAAACGCGTCCTAACTTGCGGGGAGACACGTGACTCCACATGCGCGCCGCGTAGCGTCCATACATGCGCACTTTGACCAAGTGGCGCTCCATGTACCAGTTGCATATGTAGTCGTACAAGGTGGACAGAGAAGGCTTCATGAAGAAAAAGAAGACTAAGGAGATATGTGCAAAAATGATAGCATGAAAACATGTATGGCATACCTGATTAAATCAAGCAGTCTAGGTAGGTGGCTGTCAGCGTCTCGTTCCAAAGGGAGAGCTAATAAATGATAACCGTCATCATTAGTACCGTAACACGCCATTTGTCACGCGATGTGACATGCGCGCCGCGTAGCGTCGATACGTGCAAACTTTTCATTGCAGTTGCGTTGTATTCCACCAGGTGTCCCGACATGTGGCAGTTGCATGTAGCAGTTACATGCTGCTTATAGCTGCATGGGCCTGGTTAACTCAATCAGGCTAGGTGACTATTTGTCACCGCCCCGTTTCAAAGGGGGTGCCAGTAAATCATTATCACCAACAGCATTGTATCGTGCCACAGGTCGAGGGCAGTGACATGTGCATCGCGTACTCTGGATGTCTGTGTTTACTCTCCAGTACGCGTTATGGCGCCGCCTTGCAAGGTGCGAACCGCTGCTGAAAAAAGCAGACCGTGGAGCTACGCGCGCGGCTGCAACCAGGCAACCTCAGGCTCAGCTAGCAGACCGCAGTGCAGACAGCAGCGCAAGCCGCAGCTCGCCGTCGACGCCGGACGGACAATTAAGACCGTCCTCGTGAAAACGACGCGAAGAGACTTCGCCGCGAAGACCATGTAGTGAGTGGTGCCGAAAATAAAGCTCCTATCGAGACACTCCTCCAGCTTACACTGTGACTGTGCTGCGCGCGCCGCGCAGGCCTGCGAGTTCTTTTTTTACATAGGCCTTCCATGTTTGTAGGCGTTGAAAAAACCAACTTCGCACCGTGGCTTTCTCTATTCTATTTAAGTACATGTGATATTTTACGTACGTAAGGAATCACAGTCACTTTCCTGTTATGCCCACCTTCTTTTGTAGCTATCGTCTAATTGTTACCTAATCCTCTCAAAACTTTTTCGGCAATGGGCGTTATAAGTGTAGTAGCCTAGCCGCTGTCCTCAAACGTCGTGGCCTGCTACTGCATACTGTCGTTGACCCTGTGGTCACATTCATTTTTGATAGTTTATTTCATGGTTGAGATGGCAATTTCTTTTTTAAGTAAGAGCGCCTTGAATCGTAGGCGAGCAAACGTTTCGAACTCCAATAGTTTTGTACCTGAACTTTTACTGAATGTCAACTTCATGTAAAAAATCGGAGGCTGTTATGATCTGGCATTTCAACCGTAAACTCCAGCCTTTGTTGTAAACCCTACCGTATACCCTACGGCAACTAAGCGGGATTTCATACATCACGCCAACCGAGCAAGCGACTGATAGCCTAGCGTGCCTCTTCCCTTACGGAGAGGGCCTCGGCGCTTTGGAAATGCGTGGGCACAGGCAAGTCAACTTGCGGGGCGTCGAGAAAACCATAGGTATCTTGTACTTGTTAGCTTAGCTCTTAAGGTTGTGTGCAAGGCACGCACGCAAGGCACAACCATTGGTCTTTTGTCCATCGGCTACCTGTTTCTCCTCTTTCCCTTCACTTCTTGAAGTAGGATTTTAGAAGCTGGGACAACGACACAGCTACAATAGCCAGCTGAATGCAGCCGCGTAACCTGATTACCGTAACTTTCCTGCACCTTGTGAGGACAAGATTTTCACCAGTGCCCCCTTAAGACACATAGAAGCAATGGCCCTCTTTACACGTACGTTTGGAATGCGCCACGTCGAAGGGTAACGGAAGGATAAGTTAAAGGTAAGTAAGCAAGATAAGGGTAAATTGGAAGTAGCACCTTTGCAGTCTTCTTTTCGCCGTCCGTGTCTTTGCGCGCTCGAGCTGCCTTAAGGAGAAGGTAAAAGCTCCTTCCGTCAGCGTGGCCAATGAGCCCAACATACGAGCTGCTTCGAGAATGTCAGGCGCAGGTCTAAAAACTGCAACTAGCCATTAGTGAAAAGCTCACGCGTAAAAGAAAGCCCTTTGGCAAGTTGTCTAAATAGTGCAGAAATTTCATCCGCTGAGTAAGTCGTGGTCACAGAATGGTTAGCTTTTAAGATCATTAAAAAGTTAACATGCCTAAAAGTCTTCAACATGCTTGCATCGTGAAGTACTTGAGCCAGTTCTCTGTCCAAGGCACCCAAGAACATGTTGCACCAAACTGGCGCGACGCACGCGCCAATTCAGATCACTTTTGTGAACAAAAGTGATCATCGTAGGGGACGAACGTAGAGCGCAGATAAAATTCTAAAAAGTACATAAACTTATCAAAAGGGCCTTTGAGAGGGCCTGCGGCCCTGTCACAGGCGAGAACCGCATTCTATTAATTTCAGCTTCTTACAATTAAAAACAGCTCTGCGTGTGGTACACAATGAAATAAATATTCTACGTCAACAGAAAAGACACCTCCACCGCCGTAAAGACTTTGTAAGAAGTGCATACATTAGCTGAGTTCTCAACAGCGAACCAATGGTTCACATCAAGCACATTAAAGCGCATGAGTAAATATCCGCTTACATGGTGCCATGAGTCCCGGTCACTGAAAGTACATCATAATGGCATGTCCGGCTTATGTGTTTTGCACTGAAAAAATTGTCAGGCTTAGCTTGGTTAAGCCAAGAATGCGTTGCATATTGCGCGAGTTGGGGCCCAGCTTTTCCTCCGGCTGTCGTGACGTCACGTCACGTGGTTGCGCTAAAGGTCAATGGTGGCTGCCCGGCCGCGCCCAAGGGCTGAACTGAGTGATTGGAATATGCAACGCATAAAAATAGAAGCAACTTAATAACAAACATAGCAAACTTAAAAGAGAATAGACCCACATATGAGACGCGCAGCAATGAACAATGGCTCATACCCTCAATGGTGGCTGCCCGGCCGCGTCCAAGGGCTGAACTGAGTGATTGCAATATGCAACGCATAAAAAGCCGACAGCGCAACTCGCTTGAAACCGCTGACGGCCTCAGACAGCTTTAGAAGTTCCACTTCTTTGCACAGCAAAATAGCATTGGTCTTTACCCTCTTTACTTGGGTCTTGGCTAGAGCAGAGCTTTTGAGTCCTATAACGTAAAACTATTCCAATATGTTTTTATTCCAATCTCCTGACGTCAACTTTGCGCAACCGCCGATGCAAGCATCGGGCGGTACACCCACAGCGTTGCCTCAACAGCCCAATCGAACGCTCTCAATTAGCTTATAGGAATTTTATTTCTTTTCATAAAAAGGAATAACATTGCCTACTTTGAGTGGTTTTTCGTTTGTAATTGGCTGCCAGGAGGCGAGGAGCACGCTGAAGTGGATGGGGCCGAGCCAGCGTCCTGAAAATAGATAACCGGATTAAAAGGGGGGAGGGGGTCGGGGGCGGCGTTTGCACTTCGTCCGCTTTCCCTTACTTAGCTTGCTGTGGCTTTTCTAAAACCGCGGTGGCGTGCAATGGAAGGCTAAGAAGGTCGCTAAAACAGGTCCTCAGCAAAGAACACTTGGCAGAGCGAGGTCGTAAACGTGCCGAATATGCCCGAAAACGTCACATGGCCACGCAGAAAGTTTTATTGTACGCAAATAAACCCGTGCTCTCCGGCAGGTACGACTAGCCAGCGCCTGAGCGATCGGCGGCAGCCATCTTTTATTCCTTTCGGAACGGGGCAACTTGCGGCTATTCAGAAAAAAATTTCAGTTTTGTTCTGCATATTAATACATCCTTAAAGCGTCACGTCACTTTGACGCAGTGAGTTTTCGCGGTTACACCCATCATTCTTCTTTCCATAGCTCGTTGTGTCATCCTTAATTTAAGTAGAACCCTTTTCGTAAGCCTCCAGCTTTTTGCTCCGTAGGTGAGTGCTGATAAGACAAAGCTGTTATACACTTTTCTCTTGAGGGATAATGGCAACCTGCTGTTCATGATCTGAGAATGCTTGCCAAACGCACCCCAGCCCATTCTTATTCTTCTGATTATTTCAGATATATTCGCACACCACTTTCAGTGCCTCGCTGCATATCGTAAACTGCTGTTCTCTTCCGAGACTGTTAAACATTGCTTGAGATTTCTGCAGATGAAGTTTTAGACAAACCCTTCTCGTTTGCCTGTCCAGGTCAGTGAGCATGCATTGCAATTGGTACCCTGAGTTATTAAGCAAGGCAATATCATAAGCTAATCGGAAGTTACTAAGGTATTCTCCAATAACTCTTATCCCCAATTCGTCCCAATCCAGGTCTCTGAATACCTCCCGTAAACACGCTCTGAATAGCATTGGATAGATCGTATCTCCCTGCCTGATGCCCTTCTTTATTGGGATTTTGTTGCTTTCTTTATGGAGGACTACGTTGGCTGTGGAGCCGCTATAGATATCTTTCAGTAGTTTTACATACGGCTCGTCTACGCCCTGATTCCGTAATGCCTGCATGACTGCTGAGGTTTCGACCGAATCAAGCACTTTCTCGTAATCAATGAAAGTTATATATAGGGATTGGTTATATTCCGCACATTTCTCTATCACCTGATTGATATTTTGAATATGGTCTATTGTTGAGTAGCCTTTACGAAGTCCTGTCTGGTCCTTTGGTTGACAGAAGTCTAAGTTGTTCCTGTTTCTATTTGCAATTACCTTAATAAATACTCTGTAGCAACGGACAGTAAGCTGATCTGTCTATAATTTTTCCCGTCTTTGACGCCCCCTTTCTTATGGATTAGGATTATGTTGGCGTTCTTCCAAGATTCCGGTACGTTTGAGCTCATGAGGCATTGCGTATACAGGGTGGCCAGTTTTTCTAAAATAATCTGCCCACCATCCTTCAACAAATCTGCTGTTACCTGATCCTCCCCACCTGCCTTCCCCCTTTGCATAGTTCCCAAGGCTTCCTTTACTTCTTCCGGCGTTACCCGTGGGATGTCAAATTCATCTAGACTACTCCCTCTTCCATTATCGTCGTGGGTGTCACTGGTACTGTATAAATCTCGACAGAACTCCTCAGCCACTTGAACTATCTCATCCATATTAGTAATGATATTGCCGGCTTTGTCTCTTTACGCGTACATCTGATTCTTGCCTATTCCTAGTTTCTTTTACACTACTTTCAGGCTTCCTTTATTCCTGAGAGCATGCTCAATTCTATCCATAATGTACTTCCTTATGTCAGTTATCTTACGCTTGTTGATTAACTTGCAAAGGTCTGCCAGTTCTATTCTAGCTGTAGGGTAGAAGAGAACTGGCTAGATTATAAAGGGTGAAGACTAGACTATACGGGTGAAGACTAGATTACAAAGGGTAAAGCTGCTACGATTCGTCGCCTTCAGCTGGTAAGCTAGCACCCAAGAAAATAAAATTATATTGCAGACGGAAATTATAGTGCAAACGGACAAATGAAAAGTGTACTTCGCTGCCTCTGTAGCTATAGTTTTCTTTCGTCTACCCAATCACTGCGTACTGTTTAGTGGCCAAAATAGCGGATGTCTGAGCTGTTTGCGGCCGCCGTGGCCATGATAAACAAATTAACGAAGTAATGTAGATCAGGAGGCACTCAATGGCTGGCGCTGACAGGTAACGAAGTATGACTGCGCCCTTGGTTATGGCGGTGTAAAATGTCTTACGTCATTGCTTGGTAAAGGCTATGCACTGCGAGGTAGAAGACATCGGCTCACTTTCCATTGCGGCGCCTCAAACAGCGACCTGTAGATTTATCTGGTGCGCTTTAACGACAACTCTTCCCTTTGATAAATAGTGCCAACCTCCCAGGTATAGCCGTGTCTTTCCATGCTCCTGCCAAATAGGATCCGGAGGCGGAATTCACAAAGCGTTTCGTTCGTAAGTGCTCTTTGACATCGGCTGACCATCGGCTCCCTAATAATATCTACACGATTGGCTGGAATTCTCTCTTACGAACGATTCTAGCGTAAGAACTTTCTATGAATACGGACTGGCCCAGGGCCCATATGGGCCCTGGGCCAGTCCGTATGAAGAAAGCCAACAAGGCTCTCCCGGGATGTTTAGTTAATGCCGGTAAATATAGTTAAGGCGGTGAATGAGCCATTTAGTCGGACAAGCGCGCGTATAGTCGCATCCTACTGCATATCCTCATCATCCCCCCCCCCCAACCTTCTTTCAATCCTTCCATCTGCAGAGAAGAGTACAAGGCTAGAGGACTCTCCGAGCATCCACAATAATCTATTCCCTCTCTCTCTCTCTCCCTAAAAATTCGCTTCACACACATCCCAGCATTGGTGTTGAATCTGCATATTTATTTTGTAAGTGCAAACTACATGCGGCCAGAACAACACACGTAATCTTTTACTGCAGCTTAGCTGCGGCGCAGTGGCACGTTTATTTACGAAATAATTGTGTGCTTTCTTGTAATTATCCTTCAGTTATGTAAATGAACTTGAACCGGTTCAAGCCGGTTTTAACCTTTGTTTTTTCGCTCCGGAGCTGAACCGAAACTGGACGGTCGCGGAACCGAAACGAAAACCGGAACGGAAAAGGTTTCACTTCGTCAACGGAGGCTACGGATGTATGGATGGATGGATGGATGGATGGATCGATGGATGGATGGATGGACGGACGGACGGACGGACGGACGGACGGACGGACGGACGGACGGACGGACGGACGGACGTTATGAGCATCCCCTTTGGAACGGAGCGGTGGGTTGCGCCACCAAGCGCTTGCTATTATGCTGCCTAATGTCCTACCTAGGTTGAAAAAGAAAAGAAAACACTATGAACCCCCACAACCAAATTTTCTTATCCTCTATTGCGCACTTTGCCTTTTTACGCCCCGTTTTTTTGTCGTTTCACTACTTTCCTTCCACCAATCCTCCAATCGCCTCTCACTAATCTCTATTGTGGACATGTTTACTTTTCCACTGCTCTCGCTGAACCCAAGGACTTCAAGGAGGCCAGTAGTGCCCAAATCGACTGCTGGGCAGACGTCTTAACATTCTAATAAAACATGCTTCATCATTTCTACAGCTAGCACATGCTTCTTCTTCCTTCGTATATCTCGCTTTATAGGTGCATGTTCTAAGGCAACCTGATCTCGCTTCGAAAAGTAATGAGCTTCCCTTTCAGTTATCATAAATTGTTTCTTTTCTGATTTCGTTTTTTCCTCTCAAGTAGTCACTCATGGCCGGTTTCTTTCGCATTGCCGCCAGCCATGAGATTATTTCAGGCTCTCTGACTTTCCGCTTGACGTTCCTTGTTGCTGTGTTGCCCACTCTACAAGCCGCATACTTGCTGGTAAGTTTCCTAGTTCTTTTCCTCCACTGTGAATCAATATTTTTCCTCAGCACTCTCCCAGCCCATTTACTTCCTTCCATATTCCTCAGTCGTTCTTCATAGTCAATTCTACTGCGAGCTTCCCTCACTTCAAAACTAGTCCAGCCCATATCACTCTGCGCAGCTTCATATGTAGTCTTGCCGTGAGCGCCCAATGCGAGGCGACCCACTGACCTTTGGTTCCCATCGAGTCCTGATTATACCCCTGATTTCAAGCCCACAACCGCATGTCCAAAAGTCCTGGAACCATTACACCTTTTCGTATACCCCGGAGCACCTCGTACCTATTGTATCCGCATAGCGCTCTGTGTTTCATTATGGCTGCATTTCTCTTCCCCTTTACTGTTATTGTCTTTTCTTGTGTTTCCATACATCTATTGCCTTTGTTTATCCAATTAATTATGGTGTTTTACGTGCCAAAACCACTTTATTAATATGAGGCACGCCGTAGTGGAGGACTCCGGAAATTTTGACCACCTGGGGATCTTTAACGTGCACCTAAATCTAAGTACACGGGTGTTTGCGCATTTCGCCTCCAACGAAATGCGGCGGCCATGGCCGGGATTAGATCCCGCGACCTCGTGCTCAGCATCCTAACACCATAGCCACTGAGCAACCACGGCGAGTATTTGTTTATCCATACACCAATGTATTTATATTCTCTTACCCGAGGAAGAAGAAGAAGGCGCCGACTAGTGCGGACGTGGAAAGATCGGCTCTCGCTTTCGTAAATATTTTCGGTCTGCTTTTTGTCTCACCTACCGCGGAAATGCACGCCATTCGACACGGTTTCTTCTGAGGACTTCCTTCGCTGAGTGGCGTTTGCGCGGAAACCGCGGAACTTTTTGTGTAGACCACGCCGCGGCGACGCTAGGCGCGGGTAGGCTTAGGCCTAACCCGACAAAGAGGGGCATTATGCCCGAAGTAGAAATGGTGGTAGGAGAGGAAATCTCCTCCGAAGAAGCCAACAGCCCAGGCTGGACGACAGCGTTGGGCAAGAACAAGAAAGCCCGGCAAGAAACACCAGTTTCAACGAGCAAGAAAGCCCACGTGGGCTCGAAGGGTGACTGCCGCACGGCTGCCCCGCAAGGCGTGTTGCAACGTCTCGCAGCCTCGTCGAAGCTCCCCAGACTAGCTAGGGAGCACATACGAATTATTGTCCGCCCAAGGGGCGGGCTTGACGTCAAGAAGATAAGCCAAATCATGCTGGCTCAAGCCTTGGCCATGGCGGCTGCACTAGCCCCCACAGAAACTAAGGGCGACGTACTCTGCCCTAATTTCACTCAAAACGTTCTCGTCGTCTCCACTCCGGAGAAGAAGAACGCCGCCGCTTATGCAGGTATCCAGCAACTCTGCATAAGCGAAGGACTGTACAAAGTGGCCGCATACATAGCGGCCCCAGACAACACCTGCAAAGGGGTCATACGAGGGGTCGACGCAGACATCAGCGAGGCCCAACTCCAGCGCATGATCGTCAACCATCGTAACCCGAAGGCTCTGGAAGTCAAACGAATTAAGAACACCACCACAGTGGTTGTCCTCTTCGATGGCATGAAAGTGCCTAACTATGTCATATGCGGCGTCAGCCTTCTGCGCTGCACGCTCTACAAACGCCAAACCGAGGTGTGCTACGCGTGTGGCGGCTTGGAACATCGCGCGGACGTCTGCCCCAACCCCACCAATGAGGATTGCCGGGGCTGCGGACTAAGCTCACCACCCGATGACCACCAGTGTTCGCCGAAGTGCGCCCTTTGCGGAGGCCCGCATATTACGGCGGACAAAACGTGTAAGCAGCGCTTTCAAGTCCCATACGTCGTACGCAGACGCCGACGGCGCCGTAAGCGCGCCAAGAACAAGCACCAGCAGCAACAGCTGGCCAAGGAGAACGGGCCACGTGGCTCCAGCGCGGCGGGAGCCCCCAGGAGGGAGCGCTCCGTCACGCCCTCTGGTCGACAACGCAGCCTCTCCAGAGGGCGCTCTCGTTCCCGAGGGCGCTCTAACTCCCGGGTTCGGATCCAGGAAACGCCAACTTGAGCCGATCGTGTCAAGTCGAAGCAGACGACGCCGGCTTCAAAGGTAACGCAGGTAGCATTGCCGGAGCATAAAGTTGATCCCAGAGTCGCTCAACTCATGCAAGAGAACGCTCGACTCAAAGCAGAAATGCAGCAGATGAGGGCCGGCTTTGAGTCTTTCCGTAAGTCGTACCCCTCGCAAGTCGAGAAGCAACAGGTGCCCCCCTCAGGGGAGCCACAGGCACGCTCGGGTAAACGTAGGGCCGCGCCCCCAGAGGGGGACGCTGACTCTATGGAGACCGAGTCCAATAACAAAGACTTAGAAAGCATGCAGCGGGCAATTCAGCAGCTCGCTGAAAGCGTGACTGTCCTCCTTAAAAGGATGGCGTCCCTGGAAAGTGCACAGGCAACGTTAGCTACGGCTAGACAGCCTTCGAGGGAGCCCCGTCGGGCACCTTTACCCGCAAGCGCCGTCCCCGTCAACAAGACGGTGGAATGGCCAATCCGAGGCAATCACCATGGCGGTCAATCCCAATAAGTTGGTTGTGTGGCAGTGGAACTGTGCCAGTTTCCAACGGCGCAAAGCTCCGCTGCAGCAATTCGTTTCGGCACAGGCGGTCAAACCGCACGTAATTCTTTTACAAGAAACTCTCGATGACGCGCCCACCTTCCCGGGATACCGGGTTGTATCGATACGGGAGGAAGGAAAGCGGGGTTTAGCAACCTTGGTCGCACGGAAGTGCTCCTTTCAAGTACACAAATTACCAATTGGCAAAACTAGGGCGGAAATCATTGTGGTCGAAATTATCCCTAACAATTGGCTTAAGAGTAGTGTCTTCCTTTTAAACATATACAGCTCGCCGTCGGATCAACGGCAGGCATTCGCCACGATCATGACAAAGGCGGTGGCCCTGAGCAAGGGAGCCCCCATAGTGATAGCGGGTGACTTCAATGCCCCCCACAATGCCTGGGGATACCCCCGCCAATCCACCAAGGGCAATCCCCTTGTCTAGGCAGTTGCTGGCTGCTCTCTGGAATTGATTACGGATGCTCAATTCCCGACGCGAACCGGCACGTCGGTAGTCCGAGACACCACTCCGGACCTGGCGTTCGTCAAGAACGCCCCCAGAGCAGGATGGCAAAATTTGCAAGAGAACCTGGGCAGCGACCACTTCATTGTGGAGATTACCCTAACGATTAGCACAGCCCCTACCAGAGAACTTAAAGTGATGGATTGGGATGCCTTCCGGAAAATACGGAAGGTGGACCAGACCGACTACGATAATCTCGATAGTCTGTTCACAATACTACAGAAGGACGTACAAGCTGCGACCAAGGTGGTTAAGACCGACCTAAAGGTAGATCATATGGACGCGCGCCTTGCGCACCTCCTAGAAGCCAAAAACTCCATCCTGCGCCGCTGGAGAACGCACAGACTCCACCGCCGGCTTCGTAAGAAAATTGCGGAGCTCAATCGTACAATAGAAACTTATTCCATCGACCTGTCCAAACAACAATGGAATGAAGTGTGCTCCTCGGTTGATGGGCAGATGAGAACGGGGGGAAAATGGAACCAGCTCAAACACTTACTCGACGATTCGCAAACCAAAAGCAATCAGAGACTAGCCATCGATCGCATAGTTCATAATCAAAAGGCGGCGGGCGTATTTGAACACATCCTCTTGCAAGAGTTGGCCGAAAAGTATCTCCCACTGGGCCCCTCCGATGACGGGGATTATCCTCGTTACCGGGGGGGAACGATGGGGGAGCTCGACGCCCCCTTCACGGTATCCGAAATCTGGGAGGTGCTCCAAACGCTCAACGGTCGCTCTGCACCGGGCCCGGGTGGCATCTCCAATAAGCTCCTCCGCAACTTGGACGAACAATCAGTTGCGCTGCTCACCGGGGAGGTCAATAAAATTTGGGAAACGGGCCTAGACCCAGACTCCTGGAAGACAGCCTCAGTGGTGCTCATCCCGAAACCAGGCAAACCTCTTGCGCCGGAGAACATGCGGCCCATCTCGCTCACGTCCTGCGTGGGTAAAGTGGCCGAACATGTCATTCACAACCGTATATCTAGGCATATAGAAAATAATGAGTTATTCCCTCACAACATGGTCGGCTTTCGGCCGGCACTCTCCACACAGGACGTCATGTTACTTATAAAGAGGCAAATCATTGAT
This sequence comes from Dermacentor variabilis, assembly GCF_050947875.1. Taxonomy (NCBI): domain Eukaryota; kingdom Metazoa; phylum Arthropoda; class Arachnida; order Ixodida; family Ixodidae; genus Dermacentor; species Dermacentor variabilis. The sequence goes on from NC_134577.1 coordinate 99,594,998, forward strand.
GTCGACACTAGAGACACTCGTGGCATCCTTGCTCTAGACTTGTCCAAGGCTTTTGATAAAATCTCGCACCGGTTCGTATTAGACGCCATATCGGATCTTGGCCTAGGGCCACGATTCCATGCGTACGTTAGCTCCTTCCTCAGGGATCGCAAGGCCACTGTCAAGATAGGGAAATCAAATCGAAGGAATTTACATTGGGAGCGAGAGGCACCCCGCAAGGGGCGGTCATCTCTCCTCTATTGTTTAACATCGCCATGAAGGGCCTCTCGGACAGGCTGGCCACAGTAAGAGGAACGGGTCACGCCCTCTACGCGGATGATATTACCGTGTGGTGCATGGGAGGGTCTGACGCTGCAGTTGAGAGTGCGCTCCAAGAGGCGCTCGACATCACAGAACACTTCCTACTAGACACGGGCCTGAGTCTGTCACCAACCAAGTCCGAACTTCTATTGTATAGGCCCACCCGACGGGGGGTTAGGTGCTCCACACCCTTAGATCAAGTTCCCATGGACTTGATCCCAGGGACGATCCCAGTTCCCAGGGACGGACAACAAATTCACAGAGTGGATACCATCAGGGTCCTCGGACTCTTGCTGGAATCTCGCGGGGGCAACTCACAGACTATAGCCCGCATTACTTCGAAGACGGAGAATATCGCTTCGGCTTATCCTCAGGGTCTCGAACCGCAGAGGGGGCTTAAGCGAGAGCAATCTACTCAGACTCTACCACGCGTTTCTGATGAGCCACGTTAACTGTGTAGCCTCCGCGTTGCACTGGTCTAAACGGGATGAGGCCAAAATCGACGCCCTCATGCGCAAAAGCGTCAAGCGCGTGCTGGGTTTACCACTCACTACCTGCACCGCGCGTCTCATGCAACTAGGCATGCACAACACTCTATCAGACGTGATCGAGGCCCAACGAGTGGCTCAAATAATACGGCTCTCATCATCGCGAGCGGGAAGACGCATCCTCGAATCCGTTGGATGCGGTCACCAGGAAATCACGGAGCGCAACGTGACCCTATAACCCATGGTCCGAGATACGTTCAAGGTAGATCCCATGCCACGTAACGTCCACCGTCAATACAATGTAGGGCGCCGAGTAGCCAGGGCTCGTTCCCAGTTAAAAGCGGCTGCTGCCACTCCGAATCTGGCACGTTTCGTTGACGCCGCCCAGTACGACTGCTCTGATCACTATGCCGTAGTTTCGGTTGACTCCAATGGCACTCTCATTAATTCAGCATCCGTGCGGAAGGTTTCTTCAACAGTAGCCGAGCAGGTTGCTATAGCTATAGCACTGAAGGACCCTCTACGTTCCAATATCTTTAGACTCCAGGTCGGCAGCCCGAGCTCTCGCCTCCAGCTCGATCTCAAAGGAGGCGGCGGCCATCCTCGGCAGCGAAGGGGCTACTGGTTTTCATAGCATCAAATGGTTCCCGGCCCATATGGGAATCAATGTACACTCTGAGCTCGTTAACGCCAATGAGTTTGCCCATGACTGTGCGCGAGGTCTTACACACCGCGGCGGTTCAGGTGGACTCACGGGCGGCGACTTAGGATTGTACAGGGATTCGCTTCTCACCTTCCATGAAATCTTGACACATTATCAACTTGCCCGGCGGGCCTTTCCGCTACCACACCCTAAACTTATTAGACCACAATCGCCGGCGTTTCGCATGCTTCAAACGGGGTCATTTCCCTCCAGGGGCGGATTCAGTCACTTCGCGCCTAATGCAGAACCCCACCGTCCAGACTGTGGGGAGGCGTATTGCTCCTTATCCCATATGCTCTGGCAACGCCCTGCGTTACGCAGCTCATCGCTAACCACTCTAACCGACTGGGAGGCAGCCCTTAAGAGCGGCGACCTCTCAGAGCAACTACGGGCTGTCCAGAGGGCCTGCGACAGGGCGGAGGACCACGATCTTCCGACCCCGACGTGGGTGCGGCCCGCGACGGCTACGGGGAGTCCCTGAAAAGGGAGGTACCCTAACGCCGGTTCCTCAGGACCATTCATAAAGTTCTTTGTCTGTCTGTCTCTTACCCGAGATATTTCCTGGTCCTACATTGCCACTGTCTGTTCACTGATCCCATTAAATACCATAACACCTGATTTTCTAACACTAAATTTCAAACCTACATTCTTGCCTTCCTGTCCACAGATATTATCCAGACGTTGCAAATCACTTGTTATCTAGCAACGCAATGTCATCCGCATAAAATAAACCTGGAAGCTGCTGCTCTACTAGTGTACATCATAAATAGCAGTGTGGATAAAGGGCACCCCTGCCTCAGTCCCTTGTTGATATCAACTTTCTCTTCGCTCCTCATCCCTTCCCATTCAACGCAAACAGTATTTTCTAGGTAAATCTCTCAAAAGCTGCAGGCAATCGTCACCTAAGCCTTCCGTTTCCAAAATATCCCTGAATATGTTGCGCTCTACGTTGTCATACGCTCCCGTAATGTCTAAAAAGGCCACATATAATGGTTTGCTTTCTACTCTTGATATTTCAATACACTAAGTAAGAACAAATAATGATCATCCATACGCCTGCCTTTTCTGGAGCCATTCTGAAGGTCTCCCAAAATGCCATTATTCTCCGCCCATGCTTGCAGCATTAATTTGATCGCCTGCATTGCTAGCCTGCATATTACTGATGTAATGGTCAACGGTCTATACGAGTGAATTCTATCTTTCTCCCCCTTACCTTTATAAATTCAATTCATTCTACTTTGTCGCCAACTACCTGGTATTCATCTATCTTTTAAAGTTTTCTCCACTGTTTTCACCAGAGCTTCCTTACTTTTTGGTCCTAGTTCATTAATCAGCCTAACGGGAACCTCGTCTAGCCCTGTGGCTGTGCGCTGAGGAATTTTCTCTTTGGCTTTCTTCCAGTTCAAATTTGTCAGCGCCAGCTCCTTTTCCATCTTGTTCTCCTTCATACTCTTTTTTTCTACGAATACAACCTCGTCATTACCTCGGAAAGATTCAGCTGTTATTTTTCGTATGTAATTTAAAGCTGCTTCCCCTTTCAGTTTGTTTCCATCTTCGTCTAGGATATGTTGTTGTATTGTTGTTGACGCCCTGCCTAATAATTTTATGTGGTTCCAAAATATTCTAGGTGAGGCCTTCTTTTTCTTTGACATCTGACATTTCTTACAACCAACGTGCACTTTCACCTTTCATCTTGGCTTGCACTAGTATTTGAACCAGAGACTTTTTCTCCCGGTATATTTCCCAATTACTGGCTACTTCATCCTGCGGTAACTGCACCTTCTTTGCCTACCTGTGCTCTCGGGATGCTCTCTGTCCTTCGGCTATCACTTCTCGTATCTCCCTGGTCCACCAGCTTTTCGGTTTCTTTTTTCCTTTCCAACGAACATGTAGTTTCTCTTTCCATATTTCTGTCGTTATTACACTAGAAGCTCACTATATTCCCACTCTTTATTTGGCCATTTGCCAAGTTCTTCCTCGACTCTAGTGACTATATTTGTTATTTGTTCAGCGTTCAAATTTGGACTGGCCCCCATTTTGCACTCCCTCTCTTTCCCAACTACGTATCCCATATTCAAAATGATGTGTTTATGGTCACTCCCTGCGCTGCTATGCCCTTCCTCATCAATGACCATTTCTCTCAACTTATCATTAATTCCTTCTGTCATTAGACAGTAATCAATGATGGATTGCCGGTTTCCCACTTCCCACGTGATCTGTCCTTCACACTTAGGCATTGTATTCACGATAACGAGGTTATGTTGCTCACAAAGGTCTAGCATTGACTTCCCGTTGTTGTCGGTATAGCCATCTAAATCCTGTATGTGGGCATTCATGCCACCTAATAGGATAATTTCAGCACCATTCCCGAAACCCTTAATATCAGCGCTTATGCATTCCACTAACTATTTATTCTTCTCCGTGCAATTATTTCCGGTCCACAAATACGCAACGCCCAGCCAAGTTTTTTTGCCACTGATTGTACCTGATAACCAAAGATGCTCTTGAGATTTCGAATTTACTCTTTTCCATTTGGCTCCCTGATGGATGAGCATTCCGACTCCCCCTTCCTTTCTTTCCGACTTAGTTCTGTTGCATCCTTCCCAAACATAATTCTCAGTCACTGGCGGCTCTTCCGAGTCTCTAAGATGCGTTTCTGTAAACGCATACACCCCTATTTGTTCTCTATTTAACTGCCCCTCAATCTCTGCCCACTTTTCCTTTCTTCTGTCGCCCTGCATGTTTATGTAGTCTATTGCATGGCGAGCTCTCTTGCTCACTTTCTTCCTTTTTCTGTTATTGACGGTGATGCTTTTTTGAGGTTCCCCTAGGGGACCTTCTTCACTACTACCTACTCTGGCCTCCTGAGCCCCCGTGTGTAACCTTAAAGAGCAACAGCGCGACCACCAAGTCGCCAGCCCCCTTCTCGTGCCAGCCTGTAATTGAAGTGGATCCCGTCTCGTTCAAAACTACCACACCACCAGCAAGTGCATGGACACCGCGAGCGTGCACAGCGAGCACCGTGGCGTCGAAGCACAAACGTAAAGGGCGCGAACGCGGTCACAGATGCTGCATTGATCTTGACGGCGCAACGCTTGGTGTGCCACAGGGAAAGCGCATACTGCCAACATGTGCAAAGACATGCCCAGTGAGCACCGCGGTGTCGAAGAACAAACGGAAAGGGCGCGATACATTAGGGCTATTTTCTTTTCCTAACACGAGTGTAGCTAGTACATGCTGTAGAAAAATGTGACTCCACTCTCCTACAGGAAGCATGTAGTGTAGCATGAAAACTACACTTTCTACACTGCGGTTTCGATGAGTGTGGGCAGCAGACGACAGACAAGCTGGCTGGTGTTGTCAACGCGTGGCACCATTTTGTATGTGAGTGTCGGCACTGATATCGCGACGATAGTGAACATTCGCTTCGAGGGCGGCAATGAAGTGCTGGCGTGACCATGTGTCAAAGAGGAAGGTGAGCTAATCTTTCAAGGAGATCATATTATCTTACTCATGGATGGCGCGGGCTGTTCAAGCACGGCTACTTTCTATCGCGATCAAGCCCGATCCGGACAGAAATTCTCGACCGCGATTGGCTCCCTACCGTAGCTTGAGCAAAGGGGACCATCGCGATCGAAAGCGCGTCGTGTGACACCCGTATTATACGCATTGGGAAGTTGTCTTCGTGCACTGCGCATTCGCGATGTATTTCGCTGCAGTTTCTTAGATTTGTTGACGAAAACGAACTTTTACATTAGCATTTAGTTTCAGTCAAGGGCATATACGCAGCCAGTAAATGCCAAGTCAAGCGAAGGGCGGAGTCGGGCGCTTTTCGTCTGCTGATACAGAAGACGACGCGCCGTCTGCTCTGATTGGCTACAGCCCAGCGAGCCAAGTGCAGCTCACGACGTCATAGCCTCTACTACTGCCTCTACTAGGCACTACACTCGTCTACACGAGCCTGCACAATGTGGAGGTAAAAAAAATGGAACTTTTGTATCAAGCTGTCCTCCAGTCACTCACAAATTAGGTTCGTGAAGCAGGGCAATATATGCCGTGGTCGTCGGTGAGACAGCGAACATATATGGCAAAGGAGCAAGTGTCGATCTGCTTTCGTATGGTTCGAAAGAACTTCGAAACACATGAGCTATTCTGTGGATCTTATAGCACTGCGGACACCAGAGCGGCCGGTCTTCTTGCACTTCTAAAGGACGTCCTCAGCCGTATTAATAATGTTGACATTGAAAATGGCTGCGGGGCAATGCTATGATGGCGCTGCAAATATGAGAGGATAGCACGGTGACCTGCAAGCCCTGATGCAACAGGAGGAGCCGCGAGCACTGCACATGTACTGTCTTGCGCGTCAGAAAGTGGAAACATGTGTCGCGATTTCTTGGGCATGATATCAGAAATCATAAACTTTGTAACGTGCTCCCCAGAGTGCCTAGATACGAGTATGTTCAAGGCATTTCAGAAAGAGTATGAGAGCGTAAGCTTGCGGAAGTTTGCTCCCACGAGGTCGACGCTAAGGGCCACTTTTCTGAAGTCGGTTGTTCAAAACTATACCCACTTATCTCCTTTCCTCGTGGCCTGGCATCAGAAAGAACGACGCCGGAGCCAAAGCCAGTAGATTTTTCACTGCGCTGTCAAAATTTGACACATACTTCATTCTTAAGCTCCTGACATTCGTGCTTTCACGATTAAACACAGTAAGCATAGCGTTGCAGGAAGCAGCACTGAGATTTGATCAAGCAGAGAAAATGGTCAAAGCCGTCAGGGAGGATCTTAGCGGTTAGCAGACACACGCAGAGGCGCGTGAATCGGAGCTGAATGTTAAAGAGAAAGAAGCCCCTGCGCCAAGGCAAAGGAAGACTCCTCAAGTTGCATATTTGAAATACTTAGAAATAACTTTTGAAGGTAAGCTAAACTGGCGGCAGCAAATCGAACCAAACGCCAGCCAACGAGAATGTGCAATGGCATTGTTGTGCCGGTTCAGTAATAACACAGGGAGGCGTAGAGTTACGTTGCTAATTATTTACGAGCTTTACGTCCACCCCATTCTCGAATTTGGCTGTGTTCTTTTTTAGGATGCGCAGCATACAAGTTTGCACAGCGCTATACTGGAAAGGGAAGGGCTGCGTTTCTGCCTTGGTCTTCCAAGTGTTGTAGTTAACAATGTGCTTCATCTGGAGCCCAGAATTATTCCGCTTGAATCCAGATTTAAGGAACTTATTGCCCTGACCTTCCTGAATATTTACAATGTATCCTTCTCCCATGTACAAACCGTTTTCATCAATTCTCCCGATTCATTTTTCAGAACAGGTTGGCGGCGTTACTGACAGCCGCAAATAGATTTTTGTTCAGGGTCTGTTATCAAAACTTCGAGTTCATCTACGGAGCCTGAGTTCTCCAAAATCTAATTCGTTCAAGGTAAAACTGGTTTTTGATGATATTTTTGCAAAATACACAAAGCTTCTTCCTGCGCACATGTTTGGTCTCCTTCAAGATTATCTTACAGTCGATTTCCGTATCACTTGGTTTTTTTCTACGGTCGTAACACAAAATTCAGAGAAGGCCGGTGTTGGTATTTTTTCAAATCTGCTTAACTGGTCTTTTACTCTCCGTCTCGCTGATCACACTGCTGTATTTCTTGCTCAGTTTCTGGCAGTTATTGGGTCCACAGAAATCTAAACTAATAGTTGTTACAGATGTGCTTTCGGTGTGTACACATTTAACTTCTTATAATCGGTCACGCCTGTTGAGTATATTTTCGTATTTTGTCCCAGACAATTTGTCTGACGTCCGCGCTTTTTCCGGAAAATAGTGGAATCTTTTTAAATGAATCATCTGTCTCGCTCGCATCGTCATCATCAAATGGTCCGATCTTAAATGTTCATCCTCATTTCCCTTTTATAACAGGAGCTAGATTTGAACGCCTCTTATTGTTGAATTTTAATGAATCATCCATACATTCCGCACATGATCTTCTACATCTAAAATTTCCGCGGAACAGGAACAAACGCCTCTGACGCCATTGTGAGGTAATGTCATCAAGCTTCCGCTGTAGAGTTCCCCGCCTAAATTTTTACCTTGGTAGATCTGGTTTATCCATATCTGACCTTTGCCCCTCGTATAATGAACCAGAAACTATTGACCATTTCCTTCTTTCTTGCCGCCGCTTCTCCTTCCTCCGAAGAATCTTCATCATATTTCCAACTAGTAGACTGGGTCTAGCACTTCCAACACCAAACATTTTGACTTTTGGTGCCTGCCAATCAGGCACGAGCTATGGTTCGATGCTTACTGCTCTGTACAAGTTCATTGAAGCATCCGGAAGGTTACGCTGCTAGGGTACCGACTGTGGGACATATTTTTATTAGATATTCAGTTTATTTTATTTAGTTTTTAATTTATTTAGTTTATGTCTATATAGGTCGACTCAAAGTCTGTGTTTTGGTTTAGTTGCCAAACGCTTCGCTCGGAATGTCCGTGTTTACTCCCTTTTTGGTATGTTGCTGGGTGTATGTTTCAATCCATCCAGTGTGGCCAATCTACCTCGTGGTTACGAGCCATGTTTTGAGGCGGCAACAACAAGAACGGCTCCACGACGGTGATTGCGAATGTGTGCCTCAGGTATTACCTTCGACCGAGGATATGTACCTCCAATGGTTTTACGAGGTATCGGACACAGTAGCTTCCTCGCTGCATGACAGGTATCCACAAGAAATGTTGCAGCACGTGACACAGAAGGAGCAGTTTCTGACTGGGAACGGTGACAGCGCGTACCTGTTGAAGTTCTACGGGCACGATCTTGATCCTGAACGTGTCAACATTCACCATACTATGTTCATAATCATAGATATAGCAAGGCAGCGCAATAGACCCTTGAAAACCTTTCAGGATGGTGTGGAGATATTTTCGGGCGATAACTGTGAGCAGCTGCGAGATCCTTTGCCTGAGGCGGCTAAGATTATCAAAATTGCTTTGACTGTTCCAGTCTTGTCGTGCATATCTGAGAGATCATTTTCGTGCCTCCATCGTGTCAAAACATAGCTGAGGTGGGCGCAGCCGAAGCTGCCTCAACCTCCGAGGCCCCTTCCAGCGCTGGCAAGGGCCAGCGCAGCCAAATCCCTCAGGGAGCCCCATCGACCTCCGGGCTGGTGGGCGCAGGGGTCTTGCCTTCCGGGGCAGGACTCTCTCGGAAAACCTTTCGCTCGCAAGAGCGCTTGTCCGGCGTCTCACAGGAGGCAATGGACACTACACCTGTCCTCAAGGCGCGCCAAGAGCCTAAGGAGCGCCGTGACTCGCTCGAACGCTCCAGAAAGAGCAAAACCCTTATTACAGGGCCTCGAAAGAGCTCTGTAATCTAAGGCATCCCTTCCGTTTCCGTAAACACAGCACCAATTTTTCTTTAAATATGGATACACAAATCATTCAATGGAATGTCAGAGGTCTTCTTAGGAATCTTGATGATGTGCAAGAACTCATCCATAAACGCAATCCAAAAGTGCTGTGTTTACAGGAAACATACTTAAAATCAAAATACACAAACTTTCTTCGACAGTATGTTACTTTTCGCAAAGATCGCGATGATGCTGTTCATCGTGATGATCAGCCCGATGATGCTGTGCTGATCATCGGGCGGTGTTGCAATTGTAATTCAAAAAAGCATAGCCTGCCAACGTTTACAGCTACGAACAGCCCTTGAGGCAGTGGCGGTTCGAGTTATTCTGCTAAACAAACTTATCACTATTTGCTCACTTTATATACCCCCACATTATAAACTAAGCAAACATGAATTTCAGTCCTTTATAGATGAATTGCCAGAACCCTATGTTGTTCTTGGCGATTTTAATGCACATAACTACCTGTGGGGCGACCCTCGTATAGATGCGCGATGCCGTCTTGTCGAACAGTTCCTTTTTTCTTCTGGTGCGTGTCTACTGAATAAGAAGGAACACACATATTACTCTCTTGCAAACAGAACCTATTCTTCCATAGATCTTAGCATAGTCTCCCCGTCTGTACTGCCTGAACTTGAATGCGAAGTTACCGACAACCCTTACGGCAGCGACCACTTCCCTGTACTGCTAAGATCACCTAAAGAAAACGAATATCCACCACACGCTCCTAGGTGGAAGATTGAGACAGCTGATTGGGAGAAATTTCGATCTCTTACTAGTATCCCATGGGCTGACCTGTCTTCGTTAGGAATTGATGCTGCAGTCGAGTTCTTTACAGCCTTCATAATAGATGCCTCATCTAAATGCATATCAGAAGTAAATGGCTTGGCGTGCAAACGGCGTGTCCCGTGGTGGAACGATGATTGTAGGATCGCTCGTAAAAAACAGAACAGGGCGTGGGGGTTGCTACGCGCTTCGCCCACTGCAGAGAATCTTGTCAACATTAAAAAAGTAAAGTCCCAAGGTAGGAGAACCCGCCGACAGGCCAGAAGTGAAAGTTGACACAAGTTTTTATCGAGTATTAACTCGTTTAGAGATGAGGCCAAAGCCTGGAACAGGTTTAATAGGATTAGAGGGCGGCAAACATATTCTCTCCCTCTAGTAAATACACAGGGCGATACAGTGCAAGATCAGGCAGACTCACTTGGGGAGTACTTTGAGAGCGTATCAAGTTCTAATCATTATTCGCAATCCTTCCTGAAATATAAACAAATAGAAGAATGCAAGCCACTCATCAGAAAATGTCGACAGAATGAACCGTACAACAGCCCTTTTAGTGCTGCCGAGTTGAGAGCTGCCTTGAGCGCATGCAAGAGCTCTGCACCGGGATCTGATAGATTCATGTATGAAATGTTCAAAAACCTACACAATGACACGCAAGTTACAATACTCACACTTTTCAACACCATCTCGGATGCAGGGTACCTTCCAACCGCGTGGAAGGAAGCCATTGTGGTCCCTGTTTTGAAACAAGGCAAAGACCCTTCCTCAGTGGCAAGCTATCGCCCGATAGCACCCACAAGTTGCATTTGTAAGGTGTTTGAAAAAATGATAAATCGGCGGCTCATTCATTTCCTTGAACAGAGCAAAATGCTTGATACTTATCAGTGCGACTTCCGAGAAGGGCGCTCCACAACTGACCATCTTGTACGTGTAGAAGCAAACATCCGGGACGCATTTGTACACAAACAGTTTTTTTCTATCCATATTCCTCGACATGGAGAAAGCATGCGACACAACGTGGCGCTACGGAATCTTGAGAGACTTGTCAGAAATGGGCATTCATGGTAATATGTTAAACCTAATAGAAAGCTATTTGTCAAATAGTACTTTCCGAGTAAAAGTCGGTAATGCATTGTCACGTCCTTTTACGCAAGAAACTGGCGTACCCCAGGGAGGCGTGCTCAGCTGCACTCTCTTTATTGTTAAGATGAACACACTACGTGCTTCACTGCCACCGGCCATTTTTTATTCCGTATACGTAGACGATATACAAATAGGCTTCAAATCCTGCAACCTCACAGTATGCGAGAGATAGGTACAGCAGGGCTTGAACAAGGTTTCTAAGTGGACAGACGAAAACGGATTTAAAATCAACCCCCACAAAGCTCTTGTGTCCTTTTTACTAGAAAGAGAGGCCTAGTTCCAGATCCTTGTGTTCAACTGTGTAGACATCAAATACCTATCAACAAGGAACACAAATTTTTAGGTATTATACTAGACTCGAAGCTTACTTTTATACAGCACATTAAATATCTTAAAGGAAAATGTCTAAGGACAATGAACTTGCTTAAAATTCTATCCCACTCAACATGGGGCAGCGACAGGAAATGCCTGATGAATGTTTATAAGAGCCTAATTCGATCACGATTGGACTATGGTGCCGTCGTATATAACTCTGCCGCTCCGAGCGCACTAAAGATCCTAGATCCTGTCCACCACCTAGGTATCCGCTTAGCCACTGGCGCTTTCAGAACAAACCCGATTGAAAGCTTATACGCGGAATCAAATGAATGGTCGCTCCATCTACAGAGAACTTAAATCAGCATTACATATTTCCTGAAAATACACTCCAATCATCAACATCGATGTTTTAACACTGTTAACGATATGACCTGCACTACACTTTTCCATAATCGTCCCTCTGTAAGAAAGCCTATCTCGCTTCGAGTGAGGGAGCTTAGTGATGAGATACATGTCTCACTCCTCGAGCTTCGCCTAATGCATCCAACCCAGTTGTTACCGCCTTGGGAGTGGCAGGTCATAGAATGTGACATATCCTTTTTACAAGTAACAAAACACGCACCAGAGATCGAAATACGAACTCATTTTCTAGAACTCCAGCACAAGGACTCCTGCGCAGAGTTGTACACAGACGCTTCGAAGTCTAATGCCTGGGTGTCGCATGCTGCCGTCGGCCCATCCTTCTCAGAATCCGATGTACTACATCCGGAAACAAGTATATTTACGGCCGAGGCCTACGCATTACTGTCTTCTGTGAAGCATATAAGAAAATCAAAACTCCAAAAGTCAGCGATATATACAGACTCCCTAAGTGTCGTGAAGGCCCTGATGTCACTCTATACACACAAAAATCCAGTACTTAATGAACTATATTCCGTCTTGTGTAAAGCGTACAGATCTAACCAGCATATGTCGACAGAATTATGTCGACAGTCCATTATATGCTAGGTGCCTGGCCATAGGAGCATCGAGGGTAACGTTCTGGCGGACGAGATGACCACGTCAATCGCATCGCAAGCTGTCAACGCTACCGCTGCGGTGCCTGTCACAGATCTGAGGCCTTTCTTGCGAAGGAGATTGCGAGACCACCGGCAACGCATGTGGGACGCGGAAACGGATAATAAGCTCCACCTGATAAAACCACAGTTTGGATTCTGGCCCTCTACTACGAAATCGCGGCGAACAGATGTCCTATTCTGTCGTCTCAGAATAGGACACATGTTTGGCACCCATAATTTTCTACTCACCGGAAGTGAGCCTCCAACCTGTGGTAGATGCGGGGAGAGGCTGACCGTACTCCACGTCCTTCTGGAGTGTCGGAAAGCCGAATCTGAGAGAAAGAGACATTTTTCATTAGCATACCGACAGCACATTCCTCTTCATCCTGCAATGCTTCTTGGTCCAGAACCGCTTTTTAATACAGACACAGTGCTAGGTTATCTTAAAGATGTGGTCTTACATGTTATTAGTCCCATGAATTCGTAGCGCCTCCTCTCTTGAGAAGATGCCACTGCGATAATTGTTTTGCATAGCACATGCCTCCAGGCCCTTGTCTTTCAAGGGCTCTAAGGAGGCAGTAGTGCTCTAGCATTTCTTATAATCTGATATATTTTACCTATCGTATCATACTTTTTATATGCATCTAAATTTTCGTCATCGCCATAATTTTATTATACAGATTGTACGCACTTTAGAGCGTATATTTTAGGGCCTCTTTCACCGTCACACCAACTTCATAGTAATCATAATTACACAGCAAACTCATTAGCACAGACATGGCGCTCTTTGGCCATACCTGGCCCTTGCGCCACAAAACCCCATACATCATCATCACATCTTCGTAGCGTCTCCTCTCTTCAGAGGATGCCGCTGCGATAGCTATTCCGTATAGCACATGCCTCTAGGCCCTTCTGTTTCAAGGGCTCTGCAAGACAGCAGTGCTCCAGGTAATTTTACCATCTCATATATATTCTATATATTATATATTTTTTGAGGACGACACAACGAGCTATGGAAAGAAGAATGATAGGATAAGAAAAGAGCAGATTGGGTGAGGGAACAAACGCGAGTTAATGACATCTTAGTTGAAATCAAGAAAAAGAAATGGGCATGGGCAGGACATGTAATGAGGAGGGAAGATAACCGATGGTCATTAAGGGTTACGGACTGGATCCCAAGGGAAGGGAAGCGTAGCAGGGGGCGGCAGAAAGTTAGGTGGGCGGATGAGATTAAGAAGTTTGCAGGGACGGCATGGCCACAATTAGTACATGACCGGGGTTGTTGGAGTAGTATGGGAGAGGCCTTTGCCCTGCAGTGGGCGTAACCAGGCTGATGATAATGATGATGATGATGATGATGATGATGATATTTTCTATTTTGCATCATACTTTTCCGATGGGTTTTAATGCTCATAGAACAGTCATTTGTCAGCGACATAATCTTATCACAGATAGATTTTATGCTCTCTAGAGCGACTAATTTAAGGCCCCTTTACAGCCACGCCACACCAACATCATAGAATTCATACTGTCACAGAGTGCATGCCCGCGCCCCTCTCGAGTGGGCCGACATTGCCACCGCAGCCGCAACGCTGCTTGCACGGCGATGAGGGAGAGCGCTTCCCATTGTCCCCGAACGCGCCCGACGGGTTGATCACGTGGGTCGCCGGAGCGCGGCGGAGGGACGAGGCGGCTCGGCGAGCCGGCAGAGCAGCTTGGAGGACGAAGGAGTGGGGTCGTGCACCGGGGAACAGCTGAAGATGTGGTCGGCAGGTTGAGATCTCCAGGCCGAAGTCTTCGCCGGTCGAGCGACAGACGGTGCAAGTTCGTCAGGATCTTCGGCAGCGAGGTTGCAGCAGCCCGACGCTCTTCAGATCGGGACCTCGGCAAGCACGCCCCAGATAAGCCTCGTGTTCCGGGCCGCTCTCAGAACTTTCCGCCGGACTCTCTTTCTAATCGCGTTTAATCTTTCCTTTTTTTTATCCATCGCGTGTTGTTTCTTATATGTCCTGGTAGTTTAGTGTTTGCCCTATTTATTGTCGCGCGTATTTTGTATTTGTGTCGCGTATTTTATTGTATTTCGCGAGTGTTAATGATTCCCACGTGGTGGGCTTAGTGTCGCGCGAGTGGCGTCAGGGCGTGTGCTGTGTGACCCGCACGCCTTCCGCGAGCTAGGACCCACTACTGGAAGTTTGCATGTTTGTTTTCCATTATGTCTCGGGCATGATTTCATTTTATTAAATTGAGTGTGTGTGTTGTACGACGTCGCCTCCCGTCTCATGCCTCTGGTTCACGGTCGATCAGGCGTGGACCTTATCGCCGGTCAGCAGTCGAACCCTCACTAAACGCACGCGGGGTGGGTTTGTTGTCGCCCCATCCCCTCCTGTTCGGAGAGTGCGAATTACCCCACCATCAATCTTTGACAACTGGCGTCTGCGACAGGACTTGCTGACCACGATCTTCCGTGACCACGAGGTATAGCGGGCGGAACGGACGCGTATCGCGGAGAGCGGGAAAAGGCCAAGATATGGCTGATGGACTCCTCGAGGAGTTGGAGCGCATCGTGGCCGTCGGGAGGCAGATGGGCCTTGAGGGGCCAGCGCTCCGGGAGTTTGTGCGCGACATGCGCTCCAAAGAAGAGGCGGATCGTCGCGAGCGCAGGGAAGCGCGAGAGCTGCAACAACGCGAGGCGGAGGAGTGCGATGCGGCACGGTCTTCCCAGCGCATCCTCGAGTTAGAGAGGGAAATTGCGCTGTTGCGCGCGAGGGAGGGCCGTGTCGAGAGCATTCGGAACACAGAGTGCCTGCCGGGCTCGACCGTCGCCGCTGACCAACCTCATCCCTCTGGAGTGGGCCTTGCGCAGGTTCGTGTACAGCCCGTATCCTCCCTCGTGCCTAAGCCCTTCGGTGCCGGGGCCCTCGAAGCGAACGAGAGGCCGGTGCTTCGGGAATCAGGCGGTGTGGTGGGTGACGATGGTCAGAGGCTGGCCACGAAAAACGTCAGCCGCCGCGCAGGCAAATGGTGCCTACATCGCAAGCCGAGAGAGGCGGCGAAGTGTGTGGCGCGGCGGAGGCTGGCGAGTTACCACACACCGCGGGGGCGCGAGGTGCGGACCCTTGGCAGACACCAGAGGGTGAGGAAGAGGCCGCGCAAAATGGCGCAGAGGTCACGGAGGCGTCGACAGAGCTTGGCGGGCGCGGAGCGTTGCTCGTCGCCGCGAAAGAGAGCGCGAGCGATATATTCGGCTCATCGACGGCAGGTGCCACTGAGCCGCGCCCTTCGTGGCACTCAGTTGCTCATGCGCTGTGCATGGGTGAGGACTAGGCAGGGGTCAGTGTACCACAAGCAGCGTGGCAAAAGCAGGCAGCCGAGGCGCGAAGCGGCATGTCGCTGCAGGGCGCATTTTGTGTCTCGCCACCTTTGCGCCGGGAGTGCTTGGGGGACGGCAGGAATGCGACCCCAGCGAGTACGACTGAAAAGAAGCAGGTATTGAGAAGGGAAGACGGCACGGCATTGATAATTTAGTTTTGTTAATAGTGCCTCGCTACATTTTTTGTTATGTTTCACTGCGTTTGTTGTTTGGTTTTCCTGCGCTTCAATACACTGATCTCTGATTTGTTTGTTTTCTTTTGTGTGCGTGTAATACGTGTTGCCTGTAGAGTGCGCGTACCGGCTCTGCCGTGGGTTGCGCCAGTCACAGGGCCCCAGGGGACAATACCGTATCGCATGTATTTTGGAGCTGGGGATTTTCGGGACCATGATTTTATCACGAGTTTTCTGTTCTTTTGCGTTTGAGCTGGGCTGTGGACTGCACTGACTGGCCGAGAGCGAGGCGGCGATATGCGCGCACAAGTGCCTTTGCGGAGGACTTCCCAAACCGTGACCCAGACGACGACGTGATTGTGCGCGTGACCTTTGAATGCGTGGGGAGTGCGGTGTCCTTAAGGTGCGCGTGCATGACTATGTGTTAGTTTTGAATGTTATTAGAATAACATTCTTGTCGTCGGGGTGGTGTCACAGAGTGCATGCCCGCGCCCCTCTCGAGTGGGCCGACATTGCCACCGCAGCCGCAACGCTGCTTGCACGGCGATGAGGGAGAGCGCTTCCCATTGTCCCCGAACGCGCCCGACGGGTTGATCACGTGGGTCGCCGGAGCGCGGCGGAGGGACGAGGCGGCTCGGCGAGCCGGCAGAGCAGCTTGGAGGACGAAGGAGTGGGGTCGTGCACCGGGGAACAGCTGAAGATGTGGTCGGCAGGCTGAGATCTCCAGGCCGAAGTCTTCGCCGGTCGAGCGACAGACGGTGCAAGTTCGTCAGGATCTTCGGCAGCGAGGTTGCAGCAGCCCGACGCTCTTCAGATCGGGACCTCGGCAAGCACGCCCCAGATAAGCCTCGTGTTCCGGGCCGCTCTCAGAACTTTCCGCCGGACTCTCTTTCTAATCGCGTTTAATCTTTCCTTTTTTTTATCCATCGCGTGTTGTTTCTTATATGTCCTGGTAGTTTAGTGTTTGCCCTATTTATTGTCGCGCGTATTTTGTATTTGTGTCGCGTATTTTATTGTATTTCGCGAGTGTTAATGATTCCCACGTGGTGGGCTTAGTGTCGCGCGAGTGGCGTCAGGGCGTGTGCTGTGTGACCCGCACGCCTTCCGCGAGCTAGGACCCACTACTGGAAGTTTGCATGTTTGTTTTCCATTATGTCTCGGGCATGATATTATCTTATTAAATTGAATGTGTGTGTTTTACGTCGCCTCCCGTCTCATGCCTCTGGTTCACGGTCGATCAGGCGTGGACCTTATCGCCGGTCAGCAGTCGAACCCTCACTAAACGCACGCGGGGTGGGTTTGTTGTCGCCCCATCCCCTCCTGTTCGGAGAGTGTGAATTACCCCACCATCAATCTTTGACACATACCTACATTGCAAACTCATCACCGCGGACCTGGCGCTATTTGGCCATATCTGGCCCTTGCGCCAACAAAAACCATACATTCATTCATTCATTCAGCTTCACTTTGGGTAATCCACCTCCACACCAGAAGATTTAGTGTATAACCTCTTTAACACACACACACACACAAACACATACACACATACATACATACATACATACATACATACATACATACATACATACATACATACATACATACATACATACATACATACATAGCCCGCCGCTGTTGCTCAGTGGCTATGGTGTTAGGCTGCTGAGCACAAGGTCGCGGAATCGAATCCCGGCCACGGCGGCGCATTTCGATGGGGGGGGCGAAATGCGAAAACACCGGTGTACTTAGATTTAGGTGCCCGTTGTTACGTTTCGCCTACGACGCGCGGTATTGCCGGCGCGGATGCCACGGACGCCGGGGCTTCATTCAAAGCGGCGGACATTTTGGCCCGTTCAGCGCTGCCGCAACGCCTCCTGCCACGCGCGTCCAGGCATGTTTCAATGCCACGTGTCTTCGTGTGTGCGTGTGTGTGTGTGCATGTTGGTGCCCACGCTTGTCAAAGCGCGGCAGCCGGGGAGAGGAGCTCCCCAACTGTGAAGCGAGGAGATCTGACCGGCGCCGGCCCGGCGGATGCGTCACCTTCTAGTCTCAACGTGTCCGCGCGGCGCCGTCACGTGCGCCTCATCCCGAGCCGTTCCTTCTTGCCCTCGACTCCGAGAGTATGGGGAACCAGCGCTGGATAGGCGGCGCGTCGAAAAGAGTGCGTTGCACGCCACCCTGGCGACGAAACGCGGCATATCCCAGCCGCTCGACCAGACGACACACACGTGCGCGGCCGTATTATAGTTCGTATGTTTCCGCTTTCGCGCCGCTTCAAGTGGACAGTTTTCGTAAAGAAGCTAGCGCCATCAAGTGAATAAATGAGGAAAGAAGCTTTTTAAGCTTTATATATTTTTCAGTGTGTCGCGGCGAGCACGTGTGTTTCTTTAATGGTTACGCGTGTGCCGTTGCCATGCGTGCGGGGCAGCCTGCCTCGCAAATCTAGCAGCTATGGCTGCTAGATTTGCGCTGGTTCCCCATGCGGAACCAGCGCTGGAGTTTTCACGACACCTACATCGCCGCCCTGGTGGTCAGAACGTTCACAACTCAGCCGCTCCCACGGACAAAAATTGCTACTGGTGGTGGCGTCGCGTGCGCTGAAAGTCGAAGGAAAACAAAAGGACGCCGACGATACTGTTGCGTATATAATAGCCGCAACTACGTCGGGATGAGGGAGGATGTATCCTTCTGCGTCTTTCCATCTAAACCCTACGAACAAGAACGGAGGCGGCGTTGGATACAAGCAGTCAGGCAAGCGGAGTAAGTTCCTGTCTTGTCGCCCTGTCAAGCGGTGTCGGGCTGGTTTCTAAATCAAATTTCGCGTGTGTGCTTGGTTTATTCGATAGTGAAGACGGTTAGCCGTGGCAGCCAGTACCAAATAGCAGAATGTGCAGTCGGCATTTCGTTGGAAACAAAATGAGCAATAGCATGCACCATCCGGCATATGTACCAACCATTTTTCCTTCGCAATACCACCGCCAAGCCCCTTCCAATGCCACCGCACGAAGCGAACGATACGAAAAGTAAATATTATCCATTCATTGCCAAGAATTATGTGGGAGGGAAGCTGCCTTGTAATACGAGTTTTGTGCGCATACTGCCGGCGCACGCGCGACTAAGCCGCTTATGTGTTTTTTAAAATGCGCATGCGGATGAGGACTCGGCGCTGAGGTGCATCCGGTAAATTTATGTAATTAGTGCTAAATGTAGCCACCGTTGTTACGGATCCAGCAGCGGAGCAATCAAACCCTTGCTTGCGCAAGTCAGCTGATGCGATAAAGCATTCTTCTCCATTGACTTCTGTGGCGAAGTAACATCTGAATTTTTTATGTCTAGCCAGAGAAATATGGAAAGTCTTCAGGCCACCTAATACTTCCGAAACCATAGCGCAGCACGACCGGAGCCATAGCTGCTAGATTTGCGAGGCAGGCTGCCCCGCACGCATGGCAACGGCACACACTCAACCATTAAAGAAACAAACGTGCTCGCCGCGACACACTGTGAAAAATATATAAAGCTTAAAAAGCTTCTTTCGTCATTTCTTCACTTGATGGCGCTAGGTTCTTTACGAAAACTGTCCACTTGAAGCGGCGCGAAAGCGGAAACATACGAACTATAATACGGCCGCGCACGGGTGTGTCGTCTGGTCGAGCGGCTGGGATGTGCCGCGTTTCGTCGCCAGGGCGGCGTGCGACGCACTCTTTTCGACGCGCCGCCTATCCAGCGCTGGTTTCCCATAAAAGCAGCAGCCCACGGACTCCGAGAGAGGCTCCGATTTCTTCTGTCGACTAACGTGCTCTCCCGTCTCTCCACTTCGGTCGACCTGACCGGCCGCTCTTTTGCGATGCTAGAATAAACAAGTTGTTCTGTTAGCAGTCGACTCATCCTTTGCCAGGACCTTCGGATGCTTCCAGCTGTGCCCCAGGCCGCCAGGCCAACGCTACCATTGGGGCTTTCGACCAAGTTGCAACTACTGGTGCCAGCGGTGAGATTGCAACAACTGGCTGCCAGCGGTGAGATCGCGACAACGGAGGCCAGCAGCGAAGATATGCGGTCGACTGTATGCTGAGCAGCACAACGACCATCCGGGAGCAGTGCAACGAGCCCTGTGTGATGACTGGTTGCCTGCAGCGGAACGACTGCGCTGAATTCTTGGCTGCGAGGTTTGGTGAGTGTGGGACTTTCTTCTTCTGAGTTTTGGCAGGCTTTTGTTAGTGTCAGAAACAGAGCTGGTAATTGTGGTTGTCGTTGCTGCCGGGTTAGTTTGCGGCAAGACAATAGTAGGCAGTAGAGAAAGAAGCATTCAGAGCAGCCATGGATTGGAAGTCGTTGCGCAAACCGAAATTGCTGGAGCTTGCAAGAGAGTTGGGTCTGGATGTCTCAGACAAACTCAGAAACCCAGAACTGCTAAGGGCTATTCTTGAGTTAGAAGCTGAGGATGACGAGCTGTCGGAATGCCTTGAGACCATTGAGGAGAGTGAGACGGCAAAAAGACAGGAGCGCGAACGTAAAGAACAGAAAGAGAAAGATGAGCGCGAACGTAAAGAACAGAAAGAGCGAGAGCAACAAGAGAAGGAAAAAGAGGAGCGCGACCGTCAACACGCTTTGGAAATGAAGCGTCTCGAGATAGAGATGGAACGCGCTCGTAATGGAAGTCAGGTACACGGTGCAGGAGAGCGAGTATTGTTCAAAATGACTGACCTAATGCGGCCGTTTAAGCTTGGAGAGGACATTGGTTTGTTCCTGGTTAACTTTGAGCGAACGTTCGAGAAGCAGGGGTTCTCTCGGGAAACGTGGCCACAGCGCTTGCTCACTTTGTTACCCGGCGAGGCGGCCGACGTAGTCGCTCGCTTGAAGAGAGAGGAGGCAGAGGATTTCGACCAAGTGAAATCGAGTCTGCTAAAAAAGTACAGGCTGTCAGCGGAGGCGTTCCGTCGGAAGTTTCGGGAAAATGAGAAAGGCAAAAGTGAGTCATATACAGAGTTTGCCTACAGGCTTATGTCAAACATGCAGGAGTGGCTCAAAGAAGAGAAAGCGTTTGGTGACCACGAGAAAGTTCTGCAGTGTTTCGGGCTGGAACAGTTTTATAGTCGGTTACATGAGAACTTGCGGTACTGGGTCTTGGATAGGCCAGACGTTAGTACGGTGGCTAAAGCCGCCGAGCTAGCCGAGGAGTTTGTGACGCGTCGGGCTCGCGGAGCTAAGGACGGTCAAAAGGGTGAATTTGGCTCCAAGTTTGAGAGGCCGAAGTTCACGCCCATGAGAGCAAGGGGGGACACACGTAGTGCGGATGCGAGTTAAAGCAGTCCGACCGATCGTAAGGAGACGGCGGCAGCCGAAGCCGAACGCAGAAAGCGGTTCGAGACGAGGCAAGCGCGCGTGTGTTATACGTGCCAGAAGCCGGGTCACTTTTCGGCGCAGTGTCCAGAAACGAAAACAAAAGTCGTGTTTTTGTCATTATGCAGCACTGACGAGAACATGAAGCTTCTCGAGCCTTACATGCGAGACCTCCTCGTGAACGGGAAAGAGTGCCGAGTGCTTCGCGATTCCGCAGCTACAATGGATGTAGTTCACCCCTCTTACGTAGAACCCGATATGTTCACGGGCGGGTGCGCATGGATCAAACAAGCCGTGGAAGCTCATAGCGTGTGTCTGCACGTAGCAAAAGTGCTTATTGAAGGACCTTTCGGAGCACTTGAGACGGAGGCGGCAGTGTCATCTATGCTGCCCCCCCCCCCAGTACCCGTACCTATTTTCGAACAGGTCCGATCACCTCCTGCGCGAGAAGGGCCTTTGTTTGGTGAGGCTAGCGTTCAGGCCTTAACCAGATCGAGAGTTCGGGAGCTCGCTGCAAAGGCGGTAGTTGCGGGGCCGACGTTGTCAAAAATGAAAAAGGGTCGGAGGCGCAGCAAGCTGATATTCAGAGCACGTCCGAACTGAATAAAATTGAGCCTGTAGCGTTGAAGGCACCAGATACTGGAGAGGAAATGCCCGACACGGGAAAGTTAGAAGAGCTATCTGCAGATTTGCTCATCGCGCCTACGTCAGACGGACTTAATAGGTTGCTTAAAGTCAGCCGGTCGGCTTTGATAGCCGAGCAAAAAAAGGATGGCAGCCTAGAAAACACACGCTGCAATGTCAAGGAAGGTATCGCTAAGAAAAATGCTCGTTTTGTGGAAAGAGGTGGGGTCCTGTACCGGAAGTATCTAGACCGCAGGGGAGTGGAATTCGATCAGCTGATCGTGCCTCAGTGCTACCGTCAGGATCTGTTGCGCTTGTCGCATGGAGGTTCGTGGTCCGGACACCTAGGAGTTAAGAAGACTAAGGACCATCTCTTGCAAGAGAACTATTGGCCAGGGTGTTTTCGTGATGCAGACCACTTTGTGAGGACATGTGACACCTGTCAGCGGGTGGGCAAACCAGGGGACAAATCGAGGGCGCCGTTGAAGTTGGTACCTATCATTACGGAGCCTTTTAGACGGCTCGTTATTGATACAGTGGGACCTCTGCCGGTAACAGCCACGGGGCACAGACACATTTTGACTGTGATCTGCCCAGCGACAAAGTTCCCTGAAGCAGTGCCGCTGAAAGAACTCAGCTCAGTTGAGATAGTCAATGCACTACTGTCCATATTTGCGCGAGTTGGTTTTCCTGCGGAAATCTAGTCAGATCAGGGCACAGTGTTTACTAGCGCTTTGACGACAGCCTTTCTCGAAAGATGCGGGGTAAAGCTGTTGCACAGCTCAGTGTACCACCCACAGTCGAATCCCGTTGAGAAGCTCCACTCCGTCATGAAGCGCGTGTTGAGAGCATTGTGTTTTGAACAACAAACTGACTGGGAGCTGTGTCTGCCTGGGGTGATGTTTGCATTAAGGACCGCGCCGCATGCGGCGACGGGGTTTTCGCCAGCTGAGCTGGTGTACGGTCGCTCGCTGCGGTCTCCGCTTCGCATGCTTCGAGACTCGTGGGAAGGCAGGGGCGACGACCCATTCGTGGTGGAGTACGTGCTTAGGCTCCTCGAACGCTTAAGAAGGGCACAGGAGTTGTCAGGTGAAGCAATGGCAAAGGCCCAGCAGAGGGCCAAGGTTTATTATGATCGGACAGCCAGGGCCCGTCGTTTTGAGGTGGGCGATGAGGTAATGATATTGCGCACATCGCTAAAAAACAAACTCGACGTGCAGGGAGAGGGCCCAGGACGGGTTGTTCAGAAACTGTCGGACGTTAACTACGTGGTGAGTCTGCCAGGAAAACGGAAAGAACAGCAAGTTTACCACTGTAATCTGCTCAAACCCTATAGACAGAAGCAGTGGTGTGCATGATGGTAAACGTTCCCGAAGAGCTTCCGGTCGAGCTTCCGGGACTAGGCTCAGTGACGAACAGGAAAGACACCGATCAAGTCATTAGTGACTTAATCAGTAAAGCACCGCTGTCGCCTGAGCAGAAAACCGAACTACACCAGCTCTTACAAGAGTTTCAAGGTCAGTTCTCTGAGAGGCCTGGTAGGACTTCTGTCGTTACTCATAAAATAGAACTTACCTCCCCAGAGCCAATACGATCCAAGGCGTACCGGGTGTCACCCCGCCAGAGCGATATTATGGAGGCTGAGGTAAAGAAAATGCTACAGCTCGGTGTTATTGAGGCAGGTGAGAGTGATTATACCTCCCCTTTGATTTTAGTTGAGGTACCGGGCAAGGAACCTCGTCCTTGCGTCGACTACCGCAGGCTTAATTCCATCACTAAGGATCAAATTTATCCGATCCCTAACATCGAGGAGCGCCTTGAGAAAGTTAGTAGCGCTCAGTTTATTTCCACCCTAGATCTTGTCAGGGGTTATTGGCAGGTTCCACTTACAGAAGAGGCTAGTAGGTATGCGGCGTTCATTTCACCAATGGGAACATTCCGTCCTAAAGTGCAGTTTTGGTTTGAAGAACGCGCCATACTGCTTTTCAAGCCTCATGGATAAAGTGTTGCGGGGACAGCAAGAATTCGCTTTACCGTATTTAGACGACGTAGCGATATTCTCCGCATCCTGTTCTGAGCATATGGCACACTTGCGGGCAGTGCTAACCCGCCTGCGCGAAGCGGGCTTGACAGTCAAGGCTCCCAAGTGCCAGTTAGCACAGGCCGAGGTTGTCTACCTCGGTCACGTGATTGGTCGGGGTCGTCGCCGCCGCTCTGAAATAAAGGTGGCCGCTGTGCGAGACTTCCCGCAACCGCGCACGAAGACCGATATTCGGTCGTTCTTAGGTGTCGCCGGCTACTATCAGAGGTACATCCCCAGGTACTCTGATATCGCGGCTGCCCTGACGGATGCTCTAAGAAAAACAGAGCCCCAAACAGTCGTCTGGGACGAGACAAAGGAAAGAGCTTTTGGCGCCCTAAAGAGCGCCCTAACAAGCCAGCCTGTGCTACGATCGCCAGACTACACAAAAGGGTTCGTTGTTCAGTGCGATGCCAGTGAGCGAGGCATGGGCGTTGTGCTGTGCCAACGGAAAAATGGAGAAGTGGAACACCCCGTCCTGTATGCTAGTCGTAAGCTGACCAGTCGTGAGCAGGCGTACAGCGCCACCGAGAAACAGCGTGCGTGTCTCGTATGGGCCGTTCTGAAATTGTCATGCTACCTAGCCGGCTCGTGGTTTATCATTGAGAGGGATCACTGCCCTCTCCAATGGCTGCAGACCATCTCTTCCAAAAATGGCCGCCTCCTGCGCTGGAGCCTCGCTTTGCAACAATATTCCTTTGAGGTGCGTTACAAAAAGGGGAGTCTCAACAGTAATGCCGATGGCTTAAGTCGAGGCCCCTAACGTAGGAATCAGCCTCAAAGTTCATTGTTACTGATGTTTTCTTCCTGAGGCAGGATTTTTAACATATTGCTTTTGTTTAGTGTTTCAAAGTCATGATGTGCTTTCTAGTGCAATTTTCCAATTTGTGGACGCGTTCTGAGTGCTGCTAGACTACAGTAGGGAACTAGGTAGCAGTATAAAAGGGGAAAGAGCCTGGCATGGCTTAGTGAGGGTTGTGTCGTGCTTGCTGACTGAGCGGTTGAGTTTCGGCGTAGTTCTAACGCTTGCTGGGAACGAGAACAAAAATGGCAACTCTCCCGAAGTCACTTTGCAGTGTCCTGTGTGAACCTGAACGTGAGAACGAGGCCTTCTCGGTGCGCTGCGCTCAAGAAACGCCGAGGGACGACCGACTTCGGTTATGAGCATCATCGAGCGACATCCCTCCGGACAGCGGATGCAGTCCCCTGACCATCGGGATCTCCTTCCCCCGGCGGGGCGGTCTGTTACGTTTCGCCTACGACGCGCGGTATAGCCGGCGCGGATGCAACGGACGCCGGGGCTTCATTCAAAGCGGCGGACATTTTGGCCCGTTCAGCGCTGCCGCAACGCCTCCTGCCATGCGCGTCCAGGCATGTTTCAATACCACGTGTCTTCGTGTGTGCGTGTGTGTGTGTGTGTGTGTGCATGTTGGTGCCCACGCTTGTCAAAGCGCGGCAGCCGGGGAGAGGAGCTCCCCAACTGTGAAGCGAGGAGGTCTGACGGCGCCGGCCCGGCGGATGCGTCACCTTCTAGTCTCAACGTGTCCGCGCGGCGCCGTCACGTGCGCCTCATCCCGAGCCGTTCCTTCTTGCCCTCGACTCCGAGAGTATAAAAGCAGCTGCCCACGGACTCCGAGAGAGGCTCCGATTTCTTCCGTCGAGTAACGTGCTCTCCCGTCTCTCCACTTCGGTCGACCTGACCGGCCGCTCTTTTGCGATGCTAGAATAAACAAGTTGTTCTGTTAGCAGTCGACTCATCCTTTGCCAGGACCTTCGGATGCTTCCAGCTGTGTCCCAGGCCGCCAGGCCAACGCTACCATTGGGGCTTGCGACCCAGATGCAACACCGGCAAAGAACCCCAGGTGGTCGAAATTTCCAGAGTCCTCCACTACGGCGTGGAGAATAATCAGAATCAGAAAGTGGTTTTGGCACGTAAAAACCCATAATTTAATCTTTTTTTGCATACATACATACATACATACATACATACATACATACATACATACATACATACATACATACTCTTCTAAATGCCCACCATCCCCTCCCTACCTCTGCGTGACCAGCTTCCCGCACTTTCTTCCACTTATAAAAAGCATGAGGGCCTTTTTTTGCTTATTTCTCTTACCTGCACTTCGTGCAAGCTCGTGTAGACGAGTGCAATGCCGGGCAGTGGCTATGACGTCGTGTGCTACACTGGCTCTCTGGGCTGTAGCCAATCAGAGCAGATGGCGCGTGGTCTTCTGCATCAGCAGACGAAAAGCGCCGGGCTCCGAAGTTCGCCTGACTTCGCACTTACTGGCTGCGTATATGTCCTTGCCTGAAACTAAACGTCAATGTACGAGCTTCCTTTCATCAACAAATCTAGACAAACTCCAGCGAAATATATCGCGAATGCGCAGTGCACGAAGACAACTTCTCGATGCGCATAATAACGCACGGAGTCTGACACAGCCCGCACCATCCATGAGTAAGATAGTTTTATCTTCTTGGAAGATTAGATCACTTTCCTTTGCGACTCATGGTCACGCCAGCACTTCATTGCCGTCCTTGAAGCGAATATTCACTATCGTCGCCATATCAGCGTTGACAGTCGCAGACAAAATGGCGCCATGCGTTTACAACATCCGCCTGCTTGTTTGTCGACTGCTGCCTACACTCATCGAAACTGCAGTGTAGGAAGTGTAGTTTTCATGTTACACTACAGCTATAAAAATGGCTTCGTGTAGGTGGGCAGAGCTACACTTTTCTACACCAAGTAAAAAAAAAAAGGGGGGGGGGGACTTCTTTCAATAGCTACACTCGTGTAGTCAGTGTAAGCAAAAAAAAATTGCCGCATTAAAAAGTTTCGGTTCGGCACTCAGCTTCTGGACCTTCCGCTGTGTGGGCCGCGTGAATTCATGCGCCTTTCATGCTTTCGAATGATTTCATGCTTTCGAGTTCTGCCATGAATCTTGGTGGGAGGTAAGCTGGCGCCCTTCCGCGGTTGTTTAGAAATGTGTTAAAGTGAAACATGGCCTCCGAGATTGCCCCAGCGTAGAATGCTCCACTTCGATGCACCAGGCTGCGAGTGGAGCATCCAGTGGAGAGTTTGTAGTGGCGCGAGTATGCGGACTGCCCCAAAGCGACTACAGGCAAAAGCCAAGGTCGTGTATCGCTTTATGCCACCGTGACAAAGACCACCCTTTTGAGCAACGATTTTGAGCCAGCAGCTGCGGTACGTAACCGTCACGGCACTCAGCTTGATGCGTACTTCATCGCGAAAGATGCCGTTGTGCGTGAAAGGGTGGTTCGTGAGTCGTTGCGCGATGCGCACCTCGTATGTGGAAAGACTGGTGTTCTAATCGCCGTGGTTAAGAAAATACACGCTAAAGCGTGCAAAGAAAAAAGAAAAATGTCTCCTGTGATGCAACACTGCAGTCGGTGCAGGCGGCGTTGCCATGATCGGCTACACAGTAGAGCTGCGCGCCGCCGTGATCTTATTGAAACACAAGCATTTTCCGTTGTGCTTGTTTACAGACGTGTTAGACGCAAAGCGCGTTCTTCGCAACTTTTTTTTTTTTTTTTTGGGGAAAGCGCGCGCTGTGGCGGTGCAACCGCTTGT
The DNA here is from genome assembly GCF_050947875.1 of Dermacentor variabilis. Taxonomy (NCBI): domain Eukaryota; kingdom Metazoa; phylum Arthropoda; class Arachnida; order Ixodida; family Ixodidae; genus Dermacentor; species Dermacentor variabilis. Next base: position 99,622,382 of record NC_134577.1, read on the forward strand.
TGATGACCCCGTCGCCTCAAAGGCAACTTCAGTTGACGTATTGTCGCAGGCACGAAGCCCTTTCGGCACGCTCCGACTGAATTTTAACGACACCTCAATTAACATAGTATGTGATCTGTGAAAATGCTATGGAATTCTCCTTGTATCCCGTGGGTACACCAGTCGAGCCCGTGAGTCCAGCCACAAGGTCATCCACGAATCCAGAAGGCGTGAATCCATTGTCTCCAGAGCTTGCCATCACTCCAACAATGGGTCTTCCTGCTGCTGCAACACTATAATAGGAGGAGTCACTCCTCGCTACGCCCGCACTAATAACCAGACTACTTCAATACCCACTGTGCAAGCTCAAATGCCGATCGCGATCATTTTCCGCCCTTGGCAACCAGTCAACCTCAAAAGCGGCAACCTCTCCATCCACACCGAGGCTTGGCATGGCATTGAATGCCATGTCAAGATGCTCCCAACAGTCCAGACTTCCCAGGTGCATCTCTTCGAACACTTGAGTTTGCTCGCCTCCGTTCGCTGCTGAATTTGTCAGTCTTGCACAGCTCAACATACCTGTTCGTGGCACGGTGAGTAGGGCACCCGGCTCGGCTGTGGGAAGTGGGTCATTTAATCCCCACCAGCAATTTATGGTGCGAGCATCCCCCAGCCAGGCGTTTGGTGTTGGAGGGGCACATTGCGTAGGAGAGATCCGCACAGACCGTTATGCTTGCTGCACAAGAACTGAAACAAAGTTACACACCTGACAACTCAGTACCATCTCATGTTAAGACATACAAACTGGCAACATTAGCTTAACACACAGGAGACAGGACATCCTCGAACGGATCTCTCCGAAAATAGCTTTTTTTTCTAGCTTCAAATGTCGTATACACTCAACCAATGGGAAAACAAGCACTTCACTCATCACTTTTAAAGTACCCTCGCTTCTATGCACATCTTTCAACCATAATTTCATGATGCAGGTCTACCTCTATAAACCATGGCAGATCATCTGTGCTACATGTCACTGTTTCAGCCTAAGGTGGACATCTGCAAAAATTTCATCATGCTAAAGTGCAGCTCAGTACAAAATGTTACAGCCACCAATGCATTACTACATTTTCAAACAAACATCGTAGCACTGCACAGGTAGTGGATGCCGCTGCATGCCCAAACAAAAAGAATGCACTCTGATAGCACTGAGTAAAACTACTTTAAAAACATGCTCATTGTTTGTAAATTTTATTTCGTTTTATCACATGAGGACAATGTGATGATAATTTCTTCTTGTAGACTACAACGCAGCTGAATATCTTTAGCTGAAGTGTACCATTAACCCCTTAATTGCCAATGACAAGGCAACTTGCCATCACGAGTTTCCTCTGGTGCTTATCATGAGTTAATGCTTTGTAAACTTTAAGCAATTTTTGCACATGTGTACATGTTCAATTTATTGTAATCTTAACAAGAAAATAATACACAATGACTTTTGACAATTTCTCTTGCACTTCTAAATATGTTTTTTAGAATTTGCCATGGCAGTTCAGGGGTTAATGTCTGTTCACAAATTAGCTCCATTATCTTGACAGAATAACGACCATTTTTTTTATGCAGGTTGAATGTGGCTGGACAGTAGCTGGATGTAAATAAGCTTCATCCATGTAACGTGATGATCCCTTTTTTTGTAGATGGGACATGGCTGTATGCTGGCTGGATGCAAATGATCTCCATTGCCATCATAACAACATGATGATCCTTTCATGTTGCAGATGGGCTGGGCACCTTTGACATGAAGTGCAGCATTACCATCGGTCTCCTGTAAAGGTTGCAGATGGCATTTTACTACTACCCTTAGTGCTGTAGATATGACTAGCGTTCCCATGCAATAAGAAAGGGCTCAACATTGTAGCAAAGTCCTCTTTAACTCAAAAGGACGCATAAGAGAACAATGATTTCAGCTGTATTTGTAAATTACCCATCATAGCACCAAAAACATCAAGATTACTGCAAGATGAGGCATGGTAAGCCAGAAAAGGTGCAGAAGTAAAATGGGTGACGATAGCAGCCTTGGAATTCCTACCTCAACTCGCCTTGGTGTCATGAATTTTAATAGTTACTGCTCATGCTTCATTATGTTTTGTCAATGGGTATGGATTACATTGTTTTCTAAAGGAGCCAAAGATAGAACTCAGAAAGTTTCAAGAACATTTACTGAGCCACAATAGCCCCTATGTGAATATATACATTGAAATTTGTGACCTCACACTGATGTACTAGTGTTGGTGATTTGGAGAAAAAAGAAATCCCAACAATGGAACTCTGACCTTCCCTTTGTTTTCTAATACTCGTCTTATCACAGCAAAATTAACAAAGACAGATTTTCCAAAAAATACATTATCAGCCTAGACTGATTTAGTATTCACAGATCATGGGAATCCTTGCAAGTCTCTGCCAGTGCACTTGTCTGAAATTTGCCCAAATGCCCTCTGAATGTCAGCAGTTATGTCAATCTTGTGCTTGTGAAAGGGTGACAGCATATTCAACAGGTTGGGTTCATTGTCTTGATCATTCATGTACATTGGCACGTCAAAAACGACTTGTAGCTTTATAGTCATGGAAGACTTCTTGATGAATTTGTGATGAGGCATGTAATACATCTTGTCAGTATCTGTGTCCTGTGGAGGTACCAGTTCTACATGGCCATTTAACTACTGCTCCTTCATCTTGATCTTTAACCTCCCTTGATTAAGGAGTAAAGGTCAGGGCACAAGCTCATACACTCAAGTGTTGTGATCTAGTTACGAGGTGTGTGGTTATTAGTAAAATGGTGCCACTTATTTTTATTGTGATTAGCATTCTTTTTACCTTTACCCTGATTGTGGTATGTCTGTCTGTTTGTCAAAATGATAAAAAGGTGTTTTGCCTTCTATGAAAAAAACATATTTCCCAATTTTTTCGGTGCTGGGCAGAATCGAACCGATGTTGTATGGTATATAGACATGCGCCACACATAAACTTTGCCCCAGTGTTGCTCAATGGCACAGCGTGTTCACAGGGAAGCGCAAGAGAGGAGCTTGGCTGCAGTATATGCCTCATACATGACGTGTTTTGGTAGTCGCAGTACGGTGTTTCACCACATTGCTTGAGTGCTAATTGCATTAACGTCAACAGCCGTTCTGAGATAGCTTTTGACCATTCCTGCCCGAAATTTTATTTCTTTTTTTTTTTGTTTCGAACTGTTCGTTTCACCGTTCTTGTTCCTTTAAAGGGTCCCTCACCAGGCCCCATAGCAAATTTTGGTCATATGGTGCAAGTTGTTACATGTCCTATAGAGAGCGTTCTGCCGCAAAAATTTTTCAAATCTGCTCCATTAATAGCCGAGATAGAAATATTTCAGTACCGCGAACCCATGATTTCAGTAGGCAGGCTGCACTGCATAGCGAGACACTCTCTCCTTTCGCCCCGTCCAGCCTCCGCAAGCGAAATTCCTCCCCTGCGTTCTCCCATACTGGACCTCGAGGATCGCGGGACGCATACGCCACAGGCACCGTCCCTTTTTTTTTTGTTGCTGTTCCGGCGCCGCGCATTTTTGTTGACGGCGTTGTGCACAAGCTGTTGTGATTGTCTGGTGTCACGCAGCGCACGATTTTGCACGCTGTGCACAAGGACACATGTCTAGCGGTATAATTCAGTGCTACACGAATACTGAGGCTGAACAAGCGGATCACAGAGCATGATAGAAAATGGCATAGTTTCGGTACCTGCACACGTGACTTCATGACCGTGGGAACAAGCAGACGTAGCGGAAGTACACCTCTCTCGCTTCCGTGAGAAGTAAAACAGAAAATATGCAGACATTCCGTTTGTGTGTTTTGTTATTTCTCTAAACTTCAATTCGTCAATTCAAGCAACAGATCACACAAATAACAGATGGTACCTTGAATAATTCTCGAAGTCCCGTGTCACCATGAGCGGTGTCATACTTCGGACCCGAGTACATAGGCGCAGGGACGCGAGTACGCCACCGCCCGGCTTGGAGCACAGCGGCCGTGAGGAGAAGGGAAAACTGCGTTCGGATTGAAATTTCAGACCTTTCTGTGGCACGTAGCACTGTAATTCTTTGCAAACATGATCTGCTCTGCGCTTGTCAGCTCAAAATGGCCAGACCAGGTGAAGGGGCCCTTTAAGCTTGGTAGAGTTGGCTATATTCTGTACAAATTCATAATGTAATAGTATTCAAGTGTGTGTATCTGCACCTGCAGAAGAAAAAAAAAACTGGATGGATTCAACCAAAGGAAAGACAAAGATGTACACCTTGCTTAATACTCAACTTTAAGCCTACATTGTAATCCCTTTGTGTTTGTGCTGCAACAGTTTGCTGGAGGTGGGGTGCAACTGCCACCACTTGGACTACTTTGGAGTCATCGCCTCACCCTGACGATTCACTTTCCCCTGAGGATTCAATCAACAAAGATGCACGGTGTTTCTTGGCGACACTACAGGGAGCTTGTGTTTTCGCTGAGAAAGCAGGTAACGATGCAGATGAGTGACTTACCCAATATCAGCAAGTAAGCAGGTATCTTAGTATGCATAGTATCAGTTGCAACAAGGTATGTGCCCACGACTTTTCTTTGCAAATACAATGACAGATGAAAGTTTTCTTTTAAACACAGTGCTACCAGCAGTGGTGGCGACATTATTGGGTCGCTCTCATTTAAAACTTATCAAGAAACATTAAACGATATGGGAAGGCGTCATCTGTGAACTCGAAGAAATGCTTCAATGACTTGAACGCGAAAACTGAACGGGCAGATTAGATTGTGCAATAGACCCAGCAGAGTAAATATTGTGAAATAGATCCGGTTACCAAGCCAGGCTCATACCTATATTGTGTTTACCTGCAGCACAAACAATTCGGCCTGATTTATTCTAGGTGCACACGGCAGTTATGCCAACTTGCCAAACTTGCTACAGTTCTTTGGTACCTGTGTCGGCAGCAATGCTATGCAAAATGTTAACGAAGGCTATTCCTCAAGATGGAGGGGTAAATTACCTTGGAGGCTTGCACTTCGTATCACTAATGCTCTTGCTTTTACAGAGCCAATGAGAAGATGTAGTTACTCTGTCACCAGTTGCCAGCATTGTTTATTTCAAAAGCTTTCACAAGCTTTCTGTTGCAACAGTAATGAGGCCTAGGCTAGTTGTTACACAGTTATAATCATGTAATGACACAAAAAAGACAACACGAAGACATTCGAGGGCATGAGGCTTGTGTTGTGCATTTGTGTGTCTTCGTGCCATCAATTTTTTTTGTGTGTGTGTCATTGAATCTTATATAAGGAATCTTCCTTCTTTCAATGAGAGGTGTGTGCTGCTGTGATGCTTGGCAAGATTAAAGGTAGGAGTAATGGCAATACAGAAGGAGAAGTTGAATTAGCAAAACTAGTTTGACTATACACCTAATGCTGCAGAAATAAGAGATGCTGTTCAATCTAAGTCAGGCAATTTGTTTGCACTGAACTTTCTCACAGAAATGGCATTTCATCGTGTACTTTGCCTGATAACCTGGAGCTAATCTGTGCAGCTAACTATGGCCTTAGGCATATGCCGCATAACTTACAATTCATCTCCCTTAGCATAAGGTTGTCACATTCCAAGCATTCATGTGTCCCAAGCTGGAGTACGCATGCACAGTTTGGTAGCTGTATCAGACTACATCATCCCATACACCTGAATCCATCGAAAGCCAGACTGGTAGATTAGGTAGTTTTCTTGAACTGTTCTTGCTGTGGTGTCCCTGATCAAGACATAAAGATTAACTCGCTAGTCTTCAGCCACATAGAAAAATAGTGCATTTGTGCCTCTACCACAGGTCCTATTGCTTGTACTACTTTGCACGCTAGATTATCATATTGGTTATTTGCCTCTCGCTTCATAGCAGTCGTTCTAAGCGCAGCTGTCTAACCGCCACCTGCACACACTGTTACACATTTAACTCTTTTTATTCAAACGGCAAGCAGTTGGAGTCACCTGCCCCTTGACACTGCTCACTACCCCGATTCTAGCCATTTCAAGACATTATCTGAAGACCTCATGCAGATTGTGCACCAAACCCCTCCTGTGATATCCTATGCCAGGAGCATTGACATTTCAAAAAATGATAAATTGTAACTATGGCTGCGCTGGAACGTGAGTGAGGTTGCGGCCTGTTCAATCGCTGTGTCCGTACAACAGATGCAAAGGCACAGAGCACCAATCCCTGATCTGGAGCAAGAATGACCATTCACCACTGCACAACATGGTACTAGACCGTTAAAAAGGCGTTTCGTTTGTTTGTCTCGGAATAAATCATAATGTGCTTGAACATGGCAATAAGGTGAAGGCTATTAAATTGTGACTAGCAGCAATTAAAGGCAACTTTTGTCCAGCATATTCTTTGAAGCAAACGGCAAAGAAAATATGACCATTTGTGGTTTTTCACCATTTAAATAGTGGTTTGCCGAAAATGAATATTACAATTGATTTTTGTTGTCGGGTACAACCTAGTGCAGTTGTTTGGTTTTATGAAATTGACTAGTGCAACTCTAGCTACCCTTTCTGGAATTACATTCGCAGTGCAATTTTTGTTTCTACTTTATGCATACGCTCGAAAATTAAAAGGAAGCTTAAGCTTGAGTGCTCCTAAGTACATGGGAACAGAAAAATGTTTTCGCTCGGCATCTGCTGTGCCAAATTTAAAGGTTTCTTGCTTTAAAAATAAAGAAACTAAAGTTGAGTGACTTTAGGAAACAGGCCACCTTTGACGAAGATAGGTCCTCCTATCGAAACATTGGCCAGCCTTTCTGAGGCACCTTATTTTATACCACAGTGTGCTATTCCATCTGTCAGCACCTTTCTTCATTTTGGATTTAGGAAACAGACGTTTCATTTTCGACTGTCCATTTCTTCTTCATAGATATCTAATAAGTTGCCAAATTAAAGAGAAAAAGAAGCTTATGTACCATAACTGCGAGTCGGCCTAGTTGGAACATATTCATATTTATACTTTTTGTGCGCAAACAAACAGGGACGAAGAATAGGGGCAACACAACCTTGTGTTGCCCCTATTCTTCGTCCCTGTTTGTTTGCGCACAGAAAGTATAAATATGAATCATGTACCATGTTTTAAACTCTGTAACTTAGTAATAAATAACATATAAATAATGACAACAACCCTTATTAGGGTATCTAAAGAGAGGGAAAAATGGAAATTTGTCAATCTGTCTTTTGCAGACCTCTCATAGGCATTGTAACAGTTTCACCAAACTGTTAACTTAAATATCAAGTTTGTGTGTTGAAAAATATAAAATAAAAAAGATAAAATTGAAAGGACTGTAATATCTGATTTTGGTGTATAGTTACAGCTTTGTAAGTCTCATGCTTAAACTAGTTCAAAAATAGTTTAGGAAAATTTTTTTTTAATTTATGAATTGCTAAATAAAAAAAGATATGCAGATTCAACACGCGTGTTGGAATCTGCAAAGTGAAGCTTTTGTGATGGGGGTAGATAAATGCTTTATAGCTGAGTGATGGATTCAGTTTCACTTACTTTCATGCTATATAACATGTATTCTCATGGAACGTTTGTTTGTTCACCACATAAGTCGCAAATTTATTGGCATGCGCTGTTTACCATAAAACCCCGAGAGATATCCCACCTAAAATTAAGAGAATATCGAATGGAAATATGAGGTGGACTAACTTTCACTGTACCTACAGGAACTAGCACATGTTATTTTATAGAACTAGAAAATCGTACCGCAACAGGGATGAGTTTTCTTTTGGAGGTTATCTCTTGGCATGCTTACACACTATCGTTGATATGCTATGCCTAGCCTACGTCTAGCGTGCTATTTCAGATTATATTGGTGATGCATGAAACGGGGGGGGGGGGGGGGGACCCACTCACATACATACACGAGATATGCATGTGTATCAGTAGCAGTAATAGTATTACTTGCATTGGAGCTTCGGGCAGTTACCCGTGTCTTTTTCTTTTTTTTCAATGTGGCACTTTACAACCAAGATCAGTGATCATGGCTGGGTTCTTCCTTTTTTTCTTTTTCAGGGAAAAGCCACTAATGAACGCTTATAGTGAAGCTCACAGCTTCTGTGAGCTGAGAGATGCTCATGCTTATTATCTGTAAGGACACGAAGCGACGAGCATTTACCATGGATGTTGTTTTCCATCAGTTTCAGGCTGAACATTGTTTTACTTCAAGTGCATTCTACTTGTATGTTGCTTATTTCTTTGTCTGTTGTGCTGCATCTGATTAAATCACATAAAAGCCTTTCTCTTTCTCTTTTCAGGGCTACTAACAGGGCTATAGAGAACACCGCCTGTCAGGCTACATACCATATTTACTCAGTCTTAATGTGCACCCTTGGTTTTAGCATGCATAAAATCTCGCAATTAAAAAGATAGACTTTCACACTCTTCTTTATAAAGCTCACCTGTCAAACGTCTAATTTGCTCATAGCAGTACACCTACTGAAGTCTTGGGACCACCAGAGGCAGGAATGTATTTCAGTTCCTCCATGTTTGTTTTGAGGGAAGTGATTTCGATATAATAAAGCTGAGGGTGAACGTGGCCCACCTTAAAGCGCCTCTAGAGAGAAACAATAAATTAACAGTGTAGATACTCTATTTTTGTTAATTTCGCAATAATAGGATGTAGATTAGAAGAAAGCATCAATGTAAAAGTTCCATTCTTTCAATGTTGCACTGAAACCTAAGCGTCAGTAGGTCAGGGGTACTTCATGGATTTAGATGTGGTTTTTTATTTGTAATTGGGCCATACTGGCTCAGTAAAAGTTTCCAAAACTCTCCAATGTTCAGCTTGTTTAGAGCACAATATAGTCAGTTTTTAATGACAAACGCTTGCCTATGTTCTAGCAGATGCCATCAAAATCCATAACGTCACAGTGGGCAGGTGCGGGAACTTCAGCACAGTGGCGCCATCTGCCTTTTGTTCTTTGCACCTTTTCTGGCTTGGCAATCCTCTTCTTGTGGTCAGAGTGCCATTTCTGGTATTGTAGAAGGTTAAATAGAAGGTACTAATACAGGTTAAATCGTTTATTTTTTTTATTTTCCCTCTAAAAGCTGTTTCAATGTTTGTTCAGAGTGCTCAAGCAATGGCTCTTTTTCTCAGACATTGAAGCAGTGGGCAGAATAAACCAACACAGAATTAAAAAAAAGGAAGACTGACTCTGCTGCAGCCTAAACGTTTCAATATGCAAGCTTTTCGTGATGCTACATTAGAGTTTATTCAATACAAGCGGAAACATAGCAAAATAAAACGAGTCATCATGCTGTAAAGCCCTTGGTGACGGTGTACTATTAACATAGCATCGGTTTCGTACTCAATAATAATGCCTGTGTCACCTTGAGTTGACATCTTCCCAAAAAGGTGCGCCTTTAAATTAAGGAAACATGGTGAAGCTTAGAAATTTTACTTCCACAGAGCTGGCTGTTCAGTGTTTCCAGTCTGGCTGAAGTGTCTGTAAATTATTGCAAAAGTGTGTATGTTTGCAGGGTATAAATGAACTGTGTAAACCTAATCAATAACTTTGTGATACATTCTAGAAATTGTGTTCTTGTGCATCATCTTTAGCATAGTTCACCATCTTGTTGCAAGGCTGCAAAGGTGTACATCTTCACAAGCATTTGGGAAAATTATAAGCCTGTCATTTAAATGGGAGTTGGTTTCATAGAATTGATACTAACAGTTGCTGTTTGTTTTCAAAATCTGCCATTTTTAGTGTTTGCCATTGTTGAAATGTTGCAAAAAGTGTAGCCCTCCGCAAGCTATCGATTAATGAAGTGAGCCTTTCATTTGGGAGAGTTGGTTCCATAGAACTGATAACATATTGTAGCACTCTTCAACAAAGGACAGTACACAGACTAGTTTATTGTGGATGAACTTGTGCCCAGAAACTATACAATTAAGTTAAATGCTCTTGCACAATTTGCAAGGGGGAGTTCACGAAATCTTTCTGACAGACAGCCACATCTCTTCATGGAACAGACTTCTCAAGTGCCCCTGTAATCAGGAGACATGCTGCGACTTCTCATTATGCAAGGCACTCAGGTGCCATCTCGTACACTTACACAACGCACTCACTGTCACAAGATGCACAATGTGTTGCCGACGCTTCTCTAACGGCAACACAATGAGGCGTTTGGGAGGGTGCCACGGTAGAATCCTCGCAGCTTGAGATTGTGGAGAGCTCTTTGCGGCAATATTAACATACATTCTAAAAAGTGCTGTTTGTTTTAGAAATGCATAATTTTTGGTAGAGTATTTCACCATCTTATGTAAGATTGCAAAGGCGTAAAGTTTCGCAGGCTATAGATAAAATGAGCAAGCCTTAAGTGAGAAAGTTGTCTTCATGAAATTGCTGATACATTGTGAACATTTCTTTCTTTGTTCTTGAAATGTATAATTTTTTTTTTCTATATAATCTTGCTGCCCATTTCACTTGCAATGCTAGTACTTTGCTGCCTGTTTACACTCTATTGCAATGCTTGTTTGCTGCCATTGTTTTATCACTTTGTTGTGCGCATGCATTCTTTTCAATTATGCACATTTCTTTCCAGCCTATTGTTTTAGCAAAGTGTACATCTGCATTTTATAATTTGTTCCCCACCTGCAGCCTATTTTTGTTTTCCAGGCATGAAGTGAACAGTAACCATGCAGACTCGTGTGAAGGCCGAACTCGCAACTTGGCAGCCCAAAATGTGGGGGGAAAATTTTCCAGCAGGGAAGCAATCGCCTTTAGTGCCCCAAGGCCACGCACACATCAGGAAATTTTGTCTCGCTGCACACTTCCGCATGCCACTACAAGATGTTGAGAGCCATCTAGCAGTGGCCCTTCGATGGGATTGAACCAAATGGTTCGGTCCCATGTAAGGGCCGCTCCTCATCAAAATTGTGAAAAAAAATTTGCGGCCCTTACATGAGTCTGCACGATATGAAAGTTGAAGCTTTCATTTGTGTTAAATAGCATTAATTTTTCTTTACCTTGCGTTGTGAGCCATGAAACTACAACAAAGTACTTCCTGTCGAATGTTTAAGAGCACAAGCGTGCCAAGGACAAGACAAGTAGGCTACACAAATGGTGCTGACTTTCAATTTTAACTCATGAAGATCAAAGTCGGTTCCCGTTCGTGATGCGTCCTCGCCTTGCCCCTCATCTGTTCCGTGTGGTTAAATGTTAACATGATCCAGAACAAACTAGCCCATAGACAATCCATAACAAAGTATTTCCTGCATGAAACTATTTGCTGTACAGGTGGTGGTAGATAGTGCTGTAACTCAAATGATTTTGTTGTTGGTTGTGTTGCACAAATTTTGACTAGTTGTTCCCTTCCATCCTGCACACAGCCGTTGACCAATGCACAGTAGCATTCATTCACAAGGGACATTTATTGAACTCTGAAAAACTCCAACTTCAACTTGCTGTTTCATTGATAAGAGAATGTTTCTTGGTCGTTTGAACTCCTAAAATATTTTTCCTTTTTTTCTTTTCAGGCTATTGAGCTCGACAATACAGCATGACAAGTGCGAGAGAAATTTCACGATGGTGCTTTTTTGGCTGGAAAGTCTTGCCTACTGTTCTGTGCCAGTGTCGAGGTGTTTATGTACAAAAGAGTGGTCATTTGTTATGACAGGCTGGCTTCAGTGGGGCATGCTGTTAAGCTTTAAGGATGTGACAACTGCCCCTCCTCACTTTCACACCTTTCTGAGTTGCGCCTTAAGTAGGGCCCCTTAGCAGGCCCCATTGCAGATTTTGGTTATACAGTGGAGGTTTTAGAGTGCAGGTTAGGGAGAATTTTACCACAAGAATTTTTCTAATTTCTTGCTTGTTAGAGGAGATATAAGAAACTGAAATGTCCCACATCCACGTTGTGAGGAGGCAAACTTTAGTGCCAATGTAGACCCTCTCTTCTGCCTTGCCCGGCGTCCATAAGCAGCATTTCATACTTGGGAACAGTGCGAAATGACTGGACAAGAATAGACGAGACTGGGTGCGACATATGACAACACCATGCCCTTGTTGGCTATTATTGTCTTTTCGTGCTGTTGCCAAGTATTCTCATATTATACTGCACCATTTCCCTGTCGTTTCCCATATGGAAGCTGAGGGACCGTGTGACATTTACATGACTGGTCCTCCCTTTATTTCTTTTCTTCTTATCCTCTGTTTCCTGCATAGCACACTTGGAATGGCAGTATTGCGCTTTCTGCATTGGACAATTTACGAAGGTCATGTGCTATTATCATTGACTTTGCCGCTACATAAAACTTACGTGGAGGCAACTTCTTACATGAAGGCATTTGTGTGTGTGACCCTGACTCTCTCGCTGGAAGCTGGGCTCCCTTGAGAGGAAGGGTGTGCAGTCTTTTGTTCAAAATTTCATCTGTTTTTGTGCCATGCAGCTCTTTGTAGACACTGGTGCCAGCACATGATTTACGCACCACGCTTATCTGTTTGCAAAGCCCAAACCTAGTCAGAGGCCTTTAACTTAAAAACAATTGAACCTGCGAACTTTACAACTTGGGAAACACTACAGTTGTACCCAAAAAATACTAAAGACTGTTTGAGTAACCCAAAATGTTCACTGCAATTAAAAATTTGCGGGCTTGGCCCTGAAGGGATCATGTGAACGCGCTCTCTGCTCAATTGTCACAGCGAAAATGATCTACACCAGAAATGTTTTTTAAAAGCACTCATGAAATATTTACGTACTGATGGCCGAAATTTCAGTTGCCACTACACATTGGTTGTACAGGTTGATGCCAATGCATGTGGGTAGGACCGTGTAACCGACGAGTCTAAAAAGTCTGGCTATGAAGAAATTGGTCAGCAGCTGTAGCACTTATATTCTTTCAAAACAAGTTTTTCCTGTAAGCTAAGCCCAAATAAAGGTACTAAAATACTGGTCTCAATAGAACAGCAGTGAACAAGCTCTAAAAATTTGGCATTTCGCGATGAAATCTTACAACTTGGCAGGTGTGAGCAACACATTTCAAGACACTTTTTCAGTCCACATTTTTTTTTTTTAACTGTTGCCAGGCACAAGATTTGTAGCAACAGGTATTGCTTTGAGTAATAGTTGGCTTCAATTCTGCAGTTATGTGCCCCCTATAGTTGTTAATTAAAATGTAAATTAGTGGCATTCGCTAATACAAGGAGGTTGCCCTTGAACGTGACGGCGAAACGCCGGCAGTGAAACGGCCTGAAGTTCCACTCGTCCTTTGCCACCGACTAGCTCACATTCTGCATTAGAGAGTGTCATCGTGTCTCTTTTCCGCTGGCATGCACTTGGCTGCGGCTGAAAGTAAAGTGGCTACAATACTTACATTGCTGACTATTGCTCATTTTGATGTCTGTCGCTGCTACGAAATCATCACAGAGACATTCGGTATATGATGCAGCATTAAATTTATGATGCTCGATATTGTTGGGGACGCCAGTAAAAGTGGCTATGCAATGCTGTAATTAAGATTCTGTGAAATGCCTCTGAGCCATGAAAAATTGGACCTGTAAATGATTTGTCTTACTACACAAGTAAACTTTGGGTATTTGCTGTGACGCAAAATTCGTTGCTCATGAATTTTTCACAACGTTCTGAACGAAGTGAAATTGCCAAAACCCTATCTTGCAAAATGTTATCCTCGAATTATTATCAGGTTTCAGCATGAAATGAACGCATGAAGATAGGTATAGCACCCTTCTGTAACCAAATTTCTTTTTTTCTTTCAAATATTGGTATCAAATTTGCATTCATGTGGGGTTGCCAATTCTCGAGTGAAACAAAGTCGATACCGTGGGGTGGGAGTGGGTGGAGAGGCAGCTAGCAACAATTGACCCTGTCAGTCGGTGCCAAGAGCCGGCAGTCTGTAAGTGTGACAAAGATTCACAGTTTTCGCCAACAAGTCAACAAACACAGGCAGAGGTAATGTGAACAGTTGGGGCATACAGCAGTACTCGAATCACAACGAAGACGAAACTGCCTTTAAGTTTATTGTAATGCAACCGAAAAATGTGCATCCGAGCTGTCTGCTGTTAATGAAAATTTGGTTTATTCATTCTTATTCAGCGAGAGAAATAATGCAAAAATCAAGACATTTAACTGTCCCACCTGGGTAAAGTCTGAACTGTTCTCCTAAAGTAAGGACGGTTGGCAGTGCTAGCTTGAATATGTGTACGCACGAGTTTGTCTTGATGCACTGCGTCCTGACATTTTTGCTTCTGTATTTTGCTTACGTTGTTCAATTGTTTTTCGTTTATTGTTTCCCTGAAGTCTGTAGTATTGTTATTGTTTTCTGTATAGTGTGTGAGTACCAGAATTGAAAGTTTTGCGTTGTTTAGTATTGTTTTTCACTCTGTTGGAAGGGCTGCATCTATTCATATGTATTGCTCTCTGCAGTTATGTTGCAGAATGCTGATGACTGCGGGACGTCTGCATATCCGAGGCCAACACCAGATGAACGGGAACAGTTCATGGACGAGTTGCAAGTCACGGGGAAAGCAGAATACTTTTGCACAGCCAAGAAGAACACACTCGAAGCATTTGTTCAGGAAGGCGAGCCTGGAGAAATGGGAGTACCTCAGGAAGTGTCAATTGAGGACTTCTTATGTCTGGAAATTAAGGAAGGACCCCTTGTGCCTGTTAGGAAAACTAAGCCTCGAGGAAAAAAAGTCAACAGAAAAGGCGCTTGTTGGTTACGCTGTGATGTGTGTCAGTATACCACAAGATGGCCAAGTAATCACAAGAAACACATGCGAACCCACCAACAGAAGCGCTTCAAGTGTGACGTTTGTCCGGGGACATTTTCGACGGAGAATGAGGATTATTTCAAGGCTCACATGTCGGTTCATACTGGCGTGAAGCCGTTCAAGTGCAGCAAGTGCTCGTACGCATCGACGAGGAAGCATCTCATAGAAAAGCATGAGTCGGAACACCACATTGAACTGAGCATCATCTATGTTGAGTGAACATGGCATTCAACTAACGAATGGGTGGGAGAGGAGGGCAGGACACTCGGCTTCCCCAAGAGCCATTGAGCTGGGGAATGGTCACCTTGAGATACAACATCCAAGGCCAGTCATGCAAATTTGCAACGTCCTTTAATAATTCATGTTTTTTACATCATTTAATTGAGTTCCCCCAGCGTGCCATTACCTGCATTTGTAATTTGTTTCCTTGTTTCCAAGACAGTACTGTTGCTTTCGGTGCACTATGTCCTTTTGTAAAATATTTTGTAATATGTTTTTTAGGAGAGGGAAGGGGAATTGAGGGCTGTTAAAGCTATCTGTAAAGCATGCATGCATTCTGTCTTTTCTTTTATATTAATTTTTTCCTGAAAATAATTTTTCTTTTTTTTTTCTTATAAAGATGAAATATTCTTTTATGCCTTCTGCTAGCCTCTTGCATATGTAGTATGCTACTTCCTTCTTTTTTCCGAACATGGTGTGTCATCGTTAGTGCCATTACTTTTATTTTTTGCATGTTAGTAAACTGCATTGCTGTGTATCCCTCCATTATGCAATTCCTTTTGGTGCCCATAAGGTATTTAAATGAATAAACTTGTCCTTTTTGATTATGCATTTCAGTTTTTCATGAACATAATGTCTACCTCTGTGAGTAATCAAATTGCGCTACTATCTACCTCTGCGAGATGCAAAATTGTGCTATCTGCTACGGAGGCATTTTTAAAAAAAGTTTGTCGGTCTTCCCAAAATCGCCCTGGGTTCACATCCCTCCCCCATAACTATTTGTAAATTAAAACATTATTTCTTACGTATATGTAATTATGTCTCGCCAAATTTTGCCCCACGCCCAAACAATAATCCTGGGTGTGCTAATGTATCAGATCCAAGCAAGAATTTATGTCGGGCCGTGCAAGGTAAAACATTGGCCAGTAGCTGGCACAACAAAAGGCTGATGTCAATGCCCACGCACTTAGCCCTAGCTATCTTGTCATGCTTGGCCCAGCCTATCCTTGATTGGCCACTGTACGTCTCACTAAAGTTGGGGCATCACGGAAATGTTCTTGTCCAGTTCCTGCATGAAAGAGACATTTAAAATTTTAAATACATGCACTTTGCACAAGAAAAAACAAGAACCTTCAGCAATCAAATGCTGCTTCTGCACAAACTATGTTATGTACTAGAACTTGTTTGCCATGCCCTCGTGACTTTCGTTTTCATTATTCCTACAGAGCTCAAAGTCGTGCTAGCGATCTTAGCTGTGCCGCCAGGCCCATGCAGAAGAATGCTCGCCATGCTCCGCCCATCATTGCTATCAGCTTTGGAATCGGCATGGACTTGAAACACGGAGAAAAAAAACTTGGGAGCGAGCATGACGTCAGCCAACCTGCCTTTGCAACACAACCTCCTCTGGCCCCGTCACTGCTTTCACTCACCAAATGCACACATCATGCATTGAATTCTGGCAACAGCACGCTGTCCAGGGCTCAGTTTGTAGCTCTGAGTGCTGGTACAAACATAAAGGCGGTTGCAAATTAGCAGTCGTGAATACAGCAACAAGCTTGCCTCACTCTGTCTTCGAAAAATATGTGTTCCCCTCGCATCCAGGTAAACTTATGTGGCTTGTCTTGTCAAACTCTGAAAGTGTTCTGTATTGAAAACACTGTATGCTGTAGCATCATAGGAAGCTTCTAGAAGACGTTCAGCTGCGGAAACTCGTGACAAAGCCTCTAAAAAAATAGCGAGGCTACTGGGTTAAGATGGACCGCAAGAAAGCAGCAGTTAAAACTGAAGAGAACATTCTTACCTGTGCAAGTGCATGTAAAAAGAGATATTTCAATCAAATCTCAACTTGGCGACTTGACAATGACAACTGGAACCTGACATAAAATTTATAATTTTTCCAGGATGCCAAGGCATATTGGTTCACTGACAGAATTGAATGCGTCTGGATTGCATAAAAGGAGCCTTATTGACCGCTTATCGGGGCAATTTTTTGGGAACCCTTGGGCATTCAGGACTCCAGTGTAGCTACGGAACCTCAGAAAAATCTTGCTGCCACACCAGCTAAAACAAAATATACACTAGAAGAACAATTAACCTATAGCACAATCAATCGACAAGATGCTGTGGGGACAGAGTTCATGGTAGGCTCGTACAACACGTTCAAGAATCTGGCATTTACAGTGTTACAATAAAACTTGGGGCTAGTTGGCTCGTAATGCTTAGGAAATAGATACTGCACAAAAACCAGACAAGGGCAAAAGATGGTAACACAAGGGGGTCATGCATGCTTGTCCGTTTTGCGTTTATTAGTGTTGCACTTGTGACTGTTGCTACCCTCTCATGCCTTTATGTGCTATCCATGTAGTGTCTTTTTTTCTAAGCATTACAATGTTACATTCAGTGAAATGCAGCTCACTAATGCAGCTCGCACATCGCAGCTAAGACTGGGTTTGCGATATGTCCACAGTAATGTAATGTGGTACAAGAAGGCTGCACAGTTCATGGACCATAGTAGTCGTAATGCCTGGCCTCATTATAAGTGTCGGTGAGATCATCTTAACAGGCGCTGTACTCGGAGAACGAGTTGCACGTAACACTGAAGGCTTCAGGTCTTATCGGCATAACTAGTGATGGCTGTAATGTAACATTAAGGTATCCGATCTGTTTGGTGCAGCATCTGAAATCAAGCGCTACGTGGCGAAGTGGGGTACAGTGCCTCTGCTTCACCCACACACACAACTTGTCTTTGGCGAAGCCCCCAAGACTTCAAGCTGTCACAAATGCTGCTAGCATTATGAAGGAGGTGATTTCTTTCTTCACTGCCTCACCAAAATGAAGTACTAGTGCCAAAGATGCACTAGTAGAGGATTCTTGTTGGTTAACTTGGGAGCCTTTGCGGGACTAGGTGGGTTGAGTGGCATGACAGCATTATCCGGTTTTGATGTTACTTTGCAGCGTGTGAAAAGCTCTTTGTGTTATTGCCTACCAAAGAGAGATACAGAGCTCTGCGAAAGCAAAGACACCTTGTGCTACATTCAGTGATGGCAAGTTCCTGGTAGCAGTTGTTTGCTTGGCAGACTTGGTGGTGCTTACTCACCCTTTGAGGCACCTCTTTCAGAAGTAGTGCACTGACATCCACAAGGGCTAGAAGGGTGTTGCCATACACTGCACCTTTCCTGCCGACAAAGGAGTGAACACCTAAGAACTATTTTCGCAGTTCAACAAGCAAGCCACCTACCTGGTAGATGAACTGGAAACTGAAGTGCAGCTCCAAGTATAAATAAGAGGCAAACACACAGATTCAACTTCCCAACGTTAGATGCAGGAAGTTACTACGGGTTATCAGTGTATGCTCAATTGTGCAGTTAGGTGCTAAGCAGATAAAAACAAAATTTACACTAAAAGCACAAGTTCCTGCAAACTATTCCTTTCTGTGCTCTCTCGCTTTGCCACAAATGAGGACAACGCAAAGCCTGTGGCAACTACTGCTGAGCAATATGCAAGCTCATGGGAACCAGCATCACAATAATAAAAGTGTCGCAATAATAAAATGAACTCAGGCTCAACTGCAAACGAGAAAGAAGATCACAGAAAGATGGAGGCTTGAAGTGACGAACAGTGGTAGAACAAACAATGTTGCTGAAGCCACTGTTTTCACAAGGGGTCCTGCCTTTACAGGGCAAGTCGCTCCACCAATACAAGCCAAAGACAAGTCCCCTTGTTGAAACATTGACTCCAGTGGCATTGATTGTTCTACCAGCGTTTATCACTGCAAGCTGAACCATGGTCATCACGAGAGAAATGAAACGGGGTAGACTGGGAAGTTTCTACTTCTGCCATTGAAGCACTCAAGCCTGACATGCACGGTCTCCCTTTCTATCAATTTATCTCTGCAAATACTAGCCTCTCCTCCTGCAAGTATCAGCAGTGCCAAGTGGTTGTTCTCTACTGTCTGAGTTGGCCATGTTAAACACCTGTAGGGGCCATTTGTGCTGACACTCGAAAAGGTAGCTATCATTTTGCAAAACAAAGCTCATCACTGAAATTTTGAAATTAAAGCCTTGTGCCCCATTGTCTGCGAGCAGAGCAAATTTACTATCTTCAAAGCCTTTACTGTACCACCCAGAAATTCAGCAAGGCAAAAACATGTTTGGACGTACCCTGAGATTTGTGCAAGAAAGCCAGAAACTTGTATCATCAAAATATGGGCTCTCTTCCAGAAGGCCTAAGTCACATGTGAGGAGGAAGACGTGTTTTTCCTCAGTCTCAGAAACCACACATTAATGTGGCTGGTCAGTATGCATGCTAAGCAGTGCTTCATGGTGGTATAGTGGCATTGCACATTGAATAGACTAGATTTAATTCCAAACTTCCTAAGAGCACTCTCTTGACATGCAGCATTTAAATTGCTCAATGAAACTAAAGCCATTGACTTCAGCGCCGTGACTTTCATTTAGCCAAGTGCATAGCCATCCTGTTTCTGTTAAGTTCTTGCCTGGCTACACTTGGAAAAAGTGATGAACAGAGGCAAAAATAAACGAAGCTACGCAGCATGACAGGCAGGTGTGGCAGCTTGTTTATCTGACACCTTCAGCACATCCATGTAACATCTCGATGAGAGCATGCACGGAGCCTTCTACTGCACAATTCTCCTCCGCTTGCCTCCCCTCTGCTGCGTGCCTGTGTAATGCTTCTTCTTTGTTAGCACTAAATAATGACACTGCAGTTGTAGACAAGGTAAGAAGTGAAAATGAGGTACACATAAGAAAAGAATGGCGCCCATTTGACCACAAAATGTGTCATCATCATAATGCATGTCACATGTCGGTGTGTAGAATGCTGTATTATCGTATTGAATTCTTTACTAGTTATGTGCAGCTGAGAGAAAGCCTAATTGCCTTTACCTTTTTTGTGGACGAGCGTGCACAACATTGCCAGAGAGTATCATTGTGTGTCGGTGCCAAATTTCAATGCCACCCATATACGATGTCAGGGAGTTGGAGTTGCCACGACATTAGATGGGCAGCATTGGCGGGCAAGTCGGAACTCCTGTGCACCTTTCTCTGCTGATGCGACTACATATTTTGTGTACATGTATTCACAGGCTGTATGTAACGAAACAACTGTGAAAGTGACAGTTTCAGAGACATTTCACACTTCATGCAAAGTGTTTGTTGAAGGTCAGTTCAAATAATGTTTGTTTGTTGTAGGTCAGTTCAAAGAAATTATGGTACCACAGAAAGTGACGGAGTGACGCGTTGCCTTCACACTCGTGGAGGCACTCGTCCATAACATTTGAGGAGACTGATATATCTGGTGATTGCATGATGGTATGATCTGGGTTTGCAAAGAAAGGCTCGGAAAACGTCTGGCCTGAACAGCAATCTAAATATCCACTAAGAAACGTCAACTCAAGCCTTGTTGTATGTGACAGATTTATTTGTTCAAATACCTTGCATACCTCAAAAGGCATTGCATAACGAAGGGATGAAGAGTAATGCAGATGACCAACATATAAAAATTAAGCATGATCGTACTAAATATGAGACGCTACATCGAAAAAAGAAGGACGCTTTAACATAAAGCATATGTGAGGCCAGCAACAGGTGTAAATAAAATTTGTTTAAACGTAGGACAAACAAGTGCATTCAGTGCAACAGAAGCTATATTAAGAACAACATGAAATAAAAGATGAAAGTATGGAGGCTTCATGCATAGTTGAATTATTAACATGTTATGCAAGAAGCACAAGAAAACGAAAAGAGGACAGGACAGCTCAACTATCGAAAGAATGAAAGAGAAAAAAGTGTTACTAATATAAAGTGCAGAGGCCTGACACCCTTCCTCCCCTGCCTGTTTGGCCGGCCTTTTTCTGTTGTCACAGATCACCACGTTTCATGTTGGCTATCCTAGCTGGGCTTTGCACTGTCCTGTGCTCTTTTCTTTTCCTTGTGCATCCTGCGCAGCACGTTAATAATCCAAGTATAAACCAGCTAGTCCACAAGAAAGTACTATTTAATGCATAGCATTACACCCAACATTCACCCCCCTCCCGACTCCCAAAGAAAAGACAAAGAAAATTTACTTGTCATAAATCAACAAACCAACACAAAGCAGTCAAAACAAGGGAATAATACTGGGAATCATACCAGCAAACAAAGGAAAAATTCTGGTAAATGCAAAACTAGAAAAACTGAATTGCACTGCGTTATAAAAAGAAAGGCGCCTGATTAAAAGACGTCGGAGCTTTTTGTGGCAAGCCTCGGAGGCTATGGTCTCAAGAATGCATAGGTCGGCAAAATAAGCTGACACTCCCTCGCTCTGACTCATCCATATTTTTGCAGGCTATATACTCGCTCACTCGCGCGCACTCGCATTGTTACTCACACCCCCTCATACTTGCTAACACACTTGCATTCATGCTCACTTCCGCTCACACTTACTGGCAGCCACTCTCACCTACCACCAATCACTGGCACTGACACATACGTGCTCAAGTCCAGGGCATAATTTTTGCAGCACGAAGCACTCACAAGTTTGACCAACTGGCCAACTCAGACCAACTCACCACAATGCTATTCTTATACTACATCCACTCACACTCGCCAACAGTCACTCATGTTCATGCTCAAGCAGTGACCGTTGCCAACACTTGTTCATACAGACATCAAGGCACTCATTCCTGTCCACATTCATGTCCACTGAAACTCGCCAATGCACACTACCGTTCAGACTCGTACCCACTGACACCTGTCATCGCTCACTAACGCTCTATGTCACAACAGTGAAATTAGTGTGAAGTGATGCATGAGTCACTGTACTGGTGAAAGAGTATGCCGACCTATTCAGCAATGTTACTCTGCTAGCAAATGGCTTATGAGGAAGCTAAAAAGTTCCGTATGAGTGTCCTGGCATAGGTGATCATGAATAGGCACAGCCTGATCCCTATGTACCCTGAGCAGTGGCGTAGCTAGGTCGTCTGGCACCCGGGGCCCTTAGCTCTTCTGTCACCCCCCCCCCCACCCCCGGGTGTAGTCGAGGAAGGCGAGGATATAGACAATTTTCGAGTGTCTTCATATGTATATGACTCCCCCCCTACTGGCCCCGTGCACCTGGTGCCCACGGCCCCTCCCCCCCCCCCTTTGTTATGCCACTCACTCTGCGCAATCTTTTTCTGTTCATAACTTGGGGAGTTTGTCTGTTTGCACATGTGGAAGTTGATCACGGTGCTCATTGTTACTGATCACTTAAGGGTGTGCGGGGGGGGAGGGGTGTGTATTGAACATTGGTTTAGACACAGAGCAGGGCTCAAATGGCAAGGCTGAAGGGAGACACGTCTGCTTAGCATAGGCCATTTCATCCCTACAATGGTCAACACCGAGGTGCAGTGTAGATAACTAGAACATAGTACACTTTATAAATAAGGAACATTGTGGATGCAATACAGTAACATATGCACGATATATGTACATAGTTAGACAGGCAAGAAAAGAAACTTGTACAGAGTTCGTACAGGACATCCCAATGAAAATTCGAGGGGTAAATCAACAATTTCAGGGATGCCCAAGGCCAAAATTCAAGGAAGGGGAAAACAAACCTTATTCATGCATACACTGGAAAATAGTAAAATCTCCTTCTTATCTCAGCTGCAATTTCTTGCAGCCAAGCAGCTACTGAGTTGGACACATAGGTCAGTTGATGGCTAGTAGTCTAAGGCTTCAACCAAAGATACTTGTCGGGTTAAAGCTGAATTGCTGAAACTTATGTTCCACCATGCATTTACAAAGTCTGGGGCTTTAAGACTGGAGCGATGATGGTTGCACTGTGAACCAACTAAACCAATTAACAAAAAAAAAACAGTGATAATGCTTGGTCGCTTGATCTGGCTTTGTCTGACTCCATAGTGGCAATCCTGGAGGATGGTGGCAATGGTAATTTTAAGGATTTTGGCCGGACTCATCTCCCTGTTAATGTTGATTCTAATGCAATGTGCATTGAAGCAGTGTAGGGACACATCGTATTGCCAACACCAAAAATGTCATGTACGAGTCGTGCATGCAATAAGGATCCTGTCTGGCGCTTCCCACGAAACATGCTGTGCCATCTACCAGCATTGCCATCAAGTCCACATGTGGTGTGTGTGTGAATACATTGTCTTTTGAATAATATATATGATGCAGGCTCGATTCCGCTCAGTACCACAGAAATGCTTAAAAATTTTTTTTGGCTTTAAAGAATAGTGCCTTCCCAGTGCCACATGCTCACATGGCCAGTGCCACATGCATAATGAGCCAAAGTGGCAACATAGAGGGTCATTGAACCCAAGTTGGTACGATGGTCAGTTTTGAACTTGGTTCTCTCAAAACAGCAGCCGAATGCTCTACCAATTAGACCGTGGACTACCCAGTGACATAAGTTGGTGCGAAAACAGAGGGAAAGAGAGATGGATAGATCTGAATTTGAATTTTTATCAGACAAAGTAAGGTCAAACAAGAAAAATGTCGAGAAGCATCTGGATCCTTAGCATCATGCTAGTAAGGGTCCATGCAAAAATAGAAGCAGCAATACATGCTTAAGCATACAGGAAGGAGGCACCTTTATACATCAGATTAGCACACAAAAGAAGAGTTAATTGCATTAACTAATAAGTTCTTTGCAATAATGTTTAAGCATCACAAGAAAAGATATATGTTGCTTTAGCAGAACAGGAAGATTGTTCCATGGAGAACAACCAACACTGGAAAGCCATCTTTTCCTGTGCACATTTTTTACTAGTGGCTTCAAAGAGTTACTACATTCTTAGCCTCTTGTTTCGAAATGACAGGGCATAAAAACTGAGCAGTGAAAGGGGACATTGTTAGTTAACGAGATATATACACGATCATTGTAGTGTTGTAATTTATTAGCAGCTGTAGGGACATGATTTCGTATTTTAGAAAAGAGGGGTTTAGTAGAGGTCGCATAATTTGAGTTTGACATATAATGGGTTGCACGTTTTTGCAGGACTACAAGTGGTTTTATGTAAGAATCGTGTGTATGACTCCAAGATTCTGTACAATAAGATGGTTGACAATGAGATAGGGCAAAACAGATTGTTCTCAATGTTGCTACATCAATGAAATGGGAACATTTGAAAACCGTAAAGCAGACTGTGCCAAGCTTTTTGCACAGACAGTCAATATGTATTTTGCAGTTGAAGTGATGATCTAATACAACACCTAAATATATTAGGTTACTGACTCTTTTTATAGGTTCTCCTTCAGCCTGAGGCACACAAAAGTTCAGTGATATGGATCTTTATGGGAACAATGAATCACCATATATTTTGCCTTTTTAATGTCTAGGAGCAGTTTACTGGCATGAAACCAATCACAATTTAGCTTCATTTTTTTTGTTAGCTGCACGGAAAGTGTTGTCCGTGGACCGATGTGCACGAATGAGAGCAGTGTCATTTACATACATGACAGGAGTGAAAATATATGTAGCATTAATGGAAGGTCATTTGCGTACAATGAAAATAAAATAGGTCCCAACACTGATCCTTGGGGACACCTAAGGTCAGTGGGAAAAAAATCTGAATTGGTATTGAAAAACCAAACTGTTTGTTGTCCGTCCGTAAGGTAGCTTCGAAAAAATTTAAGGGATCCTCCACTGAAGCTATAACATACTAATTTCTTAAGTGGTATGTATACCGTGATGAACAGTATTGAAAGCTTTTTTAACACCAGTTGAGGGAAAATGCACGTTGTGTTGAAATTGCACAGAACTATGCGGTCGATTGATATTGGTGAAGGAGCAATGACCCCGGTGGGACTCGTAATAGGACTCGTAATGAAAACCATAAGAGCTAATAAGGAGAAAGTATTCATTGCTGTGATTTTTTAGTAAGTCAACGTGAATAGACCAACACCACTGCCTCGAGCACAAGACTGCGGAGGCATAGAAAAGAATGAATAGCCTGGGATATCTTGAACTTCGCCTGGTTTCAGCCAAGTCTCAGAAACAGCTATGAAATCATACAGAGAAGAATTAACAGTTAGGAAGGAGCAAAAGAGAGCAAAGAAGGAGTGAACTATCCACGTTGCACTGCATCGGCATGCAACTAGAGTTACTGTTGTTGCTATCTAGCAGTAATTGACACATAGCCATCACTGCGAAAGTTAGCAGGTCTTCAGCAGATCTTCCTCAGTTTGAATGTATAGAACACTAGAATTGTCTGCTTACCTACCAACAATTTTTCCATTTGCCACCCATAGTTGGGCACCGGAAGGTGCGTGAAGTATCCTATAAGAATGCCAATCGCATTAACGAGCCTTTTGCTGGTGGCTGTGGACACGACATATATCATCGCTTTGCGGCACTCTGAAAAGAAAATATCTGTGATCATTTCCCGATAGACAGTGCATGTCCATGGCATAGCGCCGATGCAGAGTTCGTTTCTTGAATGTTCGAAAATTGCCCACGACCACAGTTTTCAAGGAATTCAAGAAACACATTTGATTTGAAGGAGATCTAAGGGCCCTTAAATCGATTTTTCAATTTCAAAGATTTTCAAGGACGTGTACAAACCCTGCTTACATAGGAAAAGAAAAATAGGTGCTATCACTTCTAACGTCTTTGATTGCGCTGCCTCCAGAATCAGCTCACTGTATTTTGCATCGACATCAAGAATAAATGCCATTGAGTATGTTGCATAATGCTATCACCTTACAACCCGCACTGTGGTTAGCGACAAAGCATAATCAGGCAAGCGAAATAGCCAGCAACTATAAAGCAAGGCTTTAAAGAAACACAAAAGACAAGAAGGATTTCACCTGTATTACTAAAATAATAATCTAAAATACCAAAACAAAGCCACTCCCACCATGAGGTGAGGCTTGGTAAGACGGGAATAGCAAAAAACGGGTTGCAATGCTGCCTTGAAGTTCCAACACCATCTCACAATGATGTCATAGATTTTGATGGCATCTGCTGGGGCTTAATTTATTGTTTACAGGTAAAAGTGGTTTGCACGTAGGATTACAGGAAATAAAGTAAATTCAGGAAATTGAACTTTTGCCATTCGTTTTCTGCTTTTCTAATCAAACTATCATTGCAAAGTTAATGAAAATAGAGTTTTCAGATGATTTAAAGTTTCACTTTTGTGTCCCTTTAAATGAATAATTATACTTTGACATCTATACCAGCCCATTAAGGCTTTTCAAGAGAAGTTGTCTGTGGCACATGGAGTAGCTCCAATTGTTCAGGTGGGATTACTTGAAGAGTCACAAATAAGTTTTGGCACTAATGAGACTGCTGGGCTCATCTCCCAGAATTGTCTGCTGAATTTCCAGCAGCCGTGGCTGTAAGGGTAGGCTTAACAAAATATTTTGCCTGGACCGTATTAGTATGGATTACAACACAGTCTGTAAAAATTGGGGTCACGAGGAGACGCTTGTCAGTGTCGAAAGAAATTGTTTTTAATATGCTGACCTGATATGTGGTCATGGCCACGAAAGCATTGTTGCAACTCTTAAGGACAATGTGTGCTGTGGCAGTATGTAATGATTGTGACTGACTGTGATCATGCGCGCGTGCCTCTCGGTCTAGCTTTCTTTCCTTTGTACATTTCCGCTTCCCCATCCCCTATGTGTGGTAGCAAACTGGATTTTTTGTTCTGGTTAACGCCCCTGCATTTCTTCTTTTACTTTTACCTTTCTCTCCCGCTCTCTTGCTAAAGCTGCGTCTCATTGTGCTTGAGTGACAAGTGCACTGCTGTCTGCAGTGCGCTAGACCCCTCATCGAGGCTCCCTTGCTTTCTGCCTCAGATTGTGATGATTGATGTAGACCAGCCAGAGTCATTGGTTTCTTCAAGAGTTATGGGACAGGTTTGCTGGAGGTCCATAAAAAATTTACTCGCCATCCTGGCATTGTGAAAGTGGATGTTCCAGCTAAGCTATTACAAAACCACCATTACGTACAACTGTTGAGAGGCATATGCAATGCTTAATTTCTGGTTCGGATGCTTGTTTTGAGTTTGTTCTTCATTGAAATGTATACTGTTCTGTGCGTTGTATGGGTGATTCCAATGAATGTATGCACTATTCGCTTCACTTTGCTGAGCACTTGTAGCCTCTGCCTAGTAGGGGTATGAGCCATTGCTGATGATGATAGATGCTTGTCTTGAGCTTGTTATTTATTGAAACATATGCTGTTCTGTACTTTGTATGTATGAGTCCAATGAAGCTATGCACTGTTCGCTTCACTTTGCGGAGTGCATGTAGCCTTTGCATTACAAGGGAGACGAGCCATTGCATTTTTGCTTGCTTAGGGGGCATGACCTGATGATGGTTTCTCTGCTCACAGACGGACACAAAAAATGCCGACCACCGAGAGGCTGACAGCTTCGCTGTAAAAGTTCTGGTTCTGGGGAGCACAACTCGTGACAGTTCCACTGAAGAATCAAAATCATGTTTTAAGGTAGCAAGTTCATCATAACTGCCATTTAGTAGGTAGAGGAGTAAGCTGACTGGGAGTTTGAAGGGTAGCACTAAGGATGCTAGGCAGCACCATTATCGTTGTAGACACAGTGACGTGTACCCCCTGTGAGATGTCTAACATGTGGAAGTATTTGCTGATTTATCACTTGCCCAATCTGTTGTGTATTTTTTTTTTGCAAGTTGCTCCTGCAGTATGAGAATTAACTCTTCCATGATGGTCTCAGTGAGTGATGCTTTCAACTTTGGCAGTATCCCCACAGTTTGGGCTGGTTGCAAGCTCTGGATTTGGTCTCTCTTAGCTTGAAAAATTTAGATGAATGCATTTGCTGACTTTGAATTCCAAGGAAGTATTTGTGGGAAAAAAGGGCACCAAGGCAGTCCTCGAAAGCTGAACCTATTTCTATCCAGTTTGAGCATGTTCCTTAATTTAAAAGTTCTATTTTGGCCTGTTTGTGGCCTCTACATGTGAAATTTGTTGCCATGTGTACACCTCTATAATTCACACATGAAGGCATAGTTATAGAATAGTAATGTTCATTCTTTACAGAACCACACATCATATTTTGTTGTGGCAAAGTTTGGACCCATGCCTTCACTGTGGCCGATACAGTGACACATAGTGATGATGACAGGTTGTGGTTTATATAGATGGAGCCCCGTTATGGACACTTTGGACGGGAATTGCGCGTAAAAGTGATGGTAGTTTGAAAGCGATGAGTGCTGTGTTTGTTTTTTCATTTCGTTGACAGCAAATAATTTCCGAAGTTCAGCAAGATTATCTTCGCAAGCTCAGCTGAAGGGTTAAAAAAAAACAACAAGAAAAAATGATGGGGTTTTATGTGCCAAAACCCCGATCCGATTATGCGGATGTTGTAGTGGGGAACTCCAGAAATTTGGACCATGTGGGGTTGTTTAACATGCACCTAAATCTAAGTACGTGGGTGTTTTCGCATTTCGCCCCCATTGAAATGTGGCTGCCATGGCCAGAATTCAATCCCACAACCTCGTGCTTAGCAGCCCAACACTGTAGCCACTAAGCAACTACTTTTTTTTTCTTTATTGCCGGCTTTGAGCTACACAAACAATACAGACAAAGGAAAAACATGTCAACAAGGATTTTGCTGCCACGACATATCAAAATTTTTTCAATGCTGTAAACTTATCTAGCATGTCAATCCATGTTGGTTGTTCAGGGAGTGCCCGATGGACATCCCTGAACCGTACTACAGATTCAATGAAGTGATCACATGTAGGTCGCGAATGGACATCAGCATTGTTGAACTGCGTTCTAGTTTCCCACAAACTGTGGAGGCCTAGGAGCATTATAGCGTCATACGCAAAAGCGTCCGTTTCTACGGGGAAGAATCTTATTGCATGTGGATCTAAAGGTAACTCTTTCTTTAAAGTCCTTTGTAGCACATCCCAGAAAAAGATGGGATCCCAGCAATCTAGAAACGCATGCTCTATCGTTTCAGGTTTCCTGCATAAGAAGCAGTTTATGGACCACGGGACAAAAATACCCCTGTTATGCATCCATGTTTTAACTGATAAGGTGTTAGTGTGTAGTTTAAAGAAAAAAATTTTTACCGAAGGGGGTACTGGCATTCTTTCCTGAACACTTGGGGCTCTTCTGAGCACCCACACGTGGAGAAAAAAAAAAAACTAAATATGAGAGGCCGTGACGTTGCATTTTTACTTATTATTTATTTATTTAAATATATTGCCAATCCCAAGAGGGGATTATTGCAGGGAGGGAAAGAAACGTACAATACAAAAGATACAAATCGAAGAGTGAGTACACAGGTGGACTAATTTCTTGTGGAGTGGTGAAAGTATTACAATGTTGTTGTTCATGGAGAACATGCAATATTAGTCATCAAGAGTACATCATCAATATGCAGAAATACAAGGGGTGGTACAAAGTGTATTAGGTTATATATTTTTTTGTGCATTATACAATTTTTACAGAGAAGAGAATTATTTAAGGAAACTATGAACAGTTAACAATCTTTTTATTGGTATTTGCAACACGATGGAATAAGGTGGACAAGTCATGTCTGCGAGGCATGTAGGTGAATCTCACAAGATTGTAAAAAGGCTTCTAGTGATGGACTGAGGATAATATGTGAAAGTAAGTGGTTCCATTTTTAGCTTGTGAGTGGAAAGAATGAAAATCTAGAACAGCCGGTGCTAAAACAGTATTCTTGTAATGATCGGAGGTGATTATGACGTGTTTGCCTAGTTTCAGATTTAGTCAAGTAGCGGGAGCTATCTGTAAATAATTTACTGTGTAGTAGTTGGTAGATTACTTTCAGACGAGCATGTTCGGCACGATTTTGTAAAGTGAATAATCCGGCTCTGTTAATTAGTTGGGATGGAGAGGCAGTTAGGTTGTACTCATTGTAAATAAATCTGATTGCCTTTCTCTGCACTCTCTCTAGCATTGTTATTATTTTATTAGTATGTGGAAACCTGGACAAATTTGCATATTCTAGGATAGATCTAATGAATGTGGTATAGGCAAGTAGTTTAATTTCTGGTGTACTTTGATGGAGGCACCTTTGGAGGAAGAAAAGTCTTTTTAAAGCTTTAGATGTTACAGGTTTAACATGAGAGTCCCACCTGAGATTGTCTGATATTATTAGGCCAAGATATTTATATTCTTTAACTGTTGTCATTGGAGTGCTGCCAACTGTGTAAGGGTATATCGAGATGTTGTGATTTCTAGTAATATGCGTGACGGCTGATTTGCTTACATTAAGACTCATTTGCCAGTTGCAACACCAGCCTGTTATTAATTTTAGCGCATGATTCAGTATATTGTGATCCTCGGGTGAGTTGATTTCTTTATAAATTATGCAATCATCAGCAAATAGCCTTATGTTAGTACTCACAATACCAGGCAGATCATTAATGAATATTAGAAATAAGATTGGGGCAAGGACACTACCTTGCGGAACACCGGAGGTAACCGTGGTAATTCCTGAATACTCGTGATTCACTTCGACAAACTGAGTTAGAGAGATAGTTTTTAACCCATTTTGTAATTGGTCCATCGCCTATTGCCAACTTAAGCTTCATAATCATTTTTCGATGGGATATTCTATCGAATGCTTCATAGAAGTAAAGTAGGATTAGATCTATTTGCTTTTGGTGATCAATACTTGAAGGTAGGTAATGGATAAATTCTATTAGTTGGGTGACTGTAGATAGCCCTCGGCGCAATCCGTGTTGAAAAGGTGATAAAACATGTTTTTGCTCAAGGTACAGAGTAATGTGTTTTGAGGATGATATGTTCAAGAATTTTACACATCATGCTAGCGTATGAGATGGGTCGATAGTTACAGGCATCAGCTTTGTTACCCGATTTATACACAGGAATTATCTTAAGCTTTTTTCCAGTCAGTAGAAAGGGAGCAGGTTAATAAAGATTTATTGAACATGAGACACAAGCATTTAGCTACCCATTCTGCGTATCACGTTAAGAAATGATCTGAAATATTGTCAGGTCCAGTTCCTTTCTTTTTGGATCCAAGTTTAGTAGTAGGGTAAGTATTCCTGCCTCATCTACTGTGATTGGCTCAATTATACTGCTGCAGGTTGTCGAAATATCTGCTGTGCTTTGGTTATCGGTAGTGCAGACTGATTTAAAACAGGAGTTTAATGAGTTTGCTCTGTCTTTACTTTCTTTCGGTGTTAGTGTGCTGGTGCAATTATTTTTTGGGTTTAGGTAGCTCCAAAACTTATGAGGGGAACTTCTCATAAAGTTGGTAATGAAATATTTAAAGTATCCTTGGCCTTCTTCATTTTAGATTTTAAGATTTTGATGGTTTTGTTGCGAGTGGTACTGGTAACCTGGTTTGGATGTTTTTTATGCAATTTTCTGAGGCATTTTACTTTTCGTTTCATGTGAATTATATCCCGATTAATTCACAGGTTCTGTTTGTTTGTTTTCCTTGTTTTTATCGGCACGAAGTTACGGATGCAAAAAGATGTAATTACTTTGAATTGCTGCCACAGTGTTTCAGTGTCCGCGTTTATGTCATCTGCTAGGTCCTTAATGGAGGAAATTTCAAAACTTAGGTGATCCAATATGCTAGTGTCATAAGCGGAGTTGAAATTTAAATAGGTAGATGTGGTTTTATGGGTAGTAGTTTTGTACTCTGATGGGATACTGTAGAGTGATATTTTGTGGGCTGTCAATCCGTCAAGAAGAAGAGTTTTTGTTAAACTTACATCGAAGTGGTCACTTAAATATACTAAATCTAGTAAAGCAGAGCTAGAACCTTGTACGCCAGTAGGTTGATTTATTATTTGAGTGAGGTTAAAAGACAATATTATATTGAAAATTATGTCAGGCAATTTTGAGCGTTACATCATAGCGCACCAGTCGATATCAGGTAGATTGAAGTCACCTAGTAATGTTAAGCTTGTCCCTTGTAGATGGCGAAGCACGTACATGTGTAAGGATGTTAAAGGATATTTGATGATGGGCTACGATAGACACATCCAACAATGATGGGTTGGAAAGGGTAAAGTAATCGGCAAGAAATCGCTTCAACACCCTCGACATTAGGAAGCATGGTGAAAGGGATCTTGTTTTTTATCAGTATAGCCGCCCCACCACCACGTGTTGGCCTATCTTTGCGTATGACTGAGTTGTTTGGTATAGCTATTTCAAAATCTTTCACATTGTTGTTTAGCCACATCTCAGGGAGAGCTAGGAAACTTGGATTGGTCGCAAGCAGAAAAGATTCAAGTGAGGTTAGCAGAAATTCAACCTTGTTGGTATGCCATCTCTCTTTGCGCCTCCAGTCAGCTCACCGGAGCAGATAGGCGCTTGCTTTGAGCTTGCATTGCTACAAGCCACTGAAAGTGTGCGCTGCCAACGCACGTCAGAACAAAGCCTACGAACCTTCTGTAACAGTTTTAGTGAAGCAGACACACTCCTGTGCTTTTCCATGGCACTTTGGAGAAGACAACAAAGACCCGCGCCATATAGTTGAGTGTCTCTGTTGCTGGCTGACAATCACAATCAATCACATAATGACAATCACACTCACTGTTTGCTTTTGCAAAAACTAAGTCTGCTAAATATTGACTTGAATTTATTGCAGTGGATTAAATGCTTCTTATCTAACAAAACCCAGCATGTAACTGCTAACGGCCATAACTCGCGCAATTGTTCCGTCACATCTGGTGTACCACAAGGCTCCATCCTCGGACCTGTACTGTTTCTAATTTACATTAACGACCTTCCCACCTGCATTACATAAACAATCAGGCTTTTGCGAATGATCGTGTCTTCCACTGCGTAATATCCAACTCTTATGATTCTTCTCAACTTCAATCTGATCTTGACAGCATTAGTTCTTGGTGTTCACTCGGGTTCATGAAATTGAATGTTAAAAATGCAGAATAATGAGGATTTCCCAAAGAACTGCTGACTGTACCATCCCTGTTTATTCCATTACTAATTTTCAGTTGTTACATGTCAATACTTCGATACCTAGGTGTCCGCATAGATAACAATTTATCACGGATACTGACATTAACTACATCATTAACAATGCAAATCGCACTCTTATTTTTGCAACGTAACTTTGCTTTGGCTCCTATTTCCTTAAAACTTCTTTTAAAACTTTAGACGGGTCAAAACTCAAGTACGCTTCTTCAATCTGGAATCCTCACTCCTCTACACTTGTAAACACACTAGAAGCCATCCAAAATCGTTCAGCTTGGTTCATTGTTGCTAATTATTCTCGCACCGCCAGTATTACTTTAATAAAGATTTCTCTAGACCTTCCTAACCTCTCTGTCAAAAGGAAGCAGGCCCGCCTATGTCTCTTTCATAAAATCTTTACGAATCCTGAACGGAAATGCACATTGTTCTCGCCACCTTGTTATTTTTCATCCTGCGTCAACCATAACTTCAAAGTTCAAGTGCCGTTCTGTCAGACCCAACATGTACTTCCATTCCTACGTGCCAAAGACATCATCAGAATGGAATCACCTCTCTGCCTCCATCGCCAGCAACCCTGAGCATGCGTCATTCAAGACTGCCATTCTGAACATGTAACACCACTCCTCTTTGTAATGCCACAATGGAATTGAGAGCATTTAAATAAATAAATAGGTGCTAAACACAACTTTCAAACTTACACAGGAAAGTCAGATTTTCTCGCGAACGGAATGTGTAACGAGAAAGACATGGAGGCAATTCCACGGGAGATCAAACATGCATGTCCGCTTGATATTTTTTGTCTTGTCTGGTTTGTCTTGTCTTGACTGCATGGAACTGCAAATTTTATTCTCAATAAGTGTTCTCAGCTAGCCAAAAAAGTACTTGAAGGTGGCAGTGTGAGCATCCTTCTATTGCTTACCAAAATATTGTTATGCGAAGGACAAGTCAGTAAGACGAGCAACTATTTACAGGTTCTATTTACAACAGCTGACCGGTTAGATTCACAGCGTGAGCCCAGTTCGTTCTTCCTCCTCTTTTCTCGAGTGACGGCGCCCACTCGCCTCGTTCAAACAATCCAATACCACAAGCGTGTAGCATAATTCCCCAGCAGCAGAAGCGACATCCTGGAGCGTCTAAATGTCATCACTGGGAGGGTGATACTGCTTCAGTCGTGTAATGCGCACGATATCACTGGACTGGAAAGCAGATGGGGTGTCAGGGGCGATCTCGTAGGTGACAGGAGTCACGGCATGAAGCACTCGGTATGGGTCTGTGTAACGAGACAGCAGTTTTCCTGACAGGCCGACCTGACGCAATGTAGACCATTTGTTTGCAGATGGTATAACGCGGACGAAAGCCAACAGAGTGCATAATGGTCTGTGATTACTGAGAAGGGCTTGCCATATAAATATGGGTGCAACTTTGAAACAGCCCAGACGAGAGCAAGACATTCGCACTCGGTAACTGAATAGTTGCACTCTGCAGGGGTCAGGAGCCGGCTAGCGTAGGCTATAACGCGGTCGTGTCCGTGTTGGCATTGTGATAAGACGGCACTGATCCCATAACCACTGGCATCAGTTCGGACCTCTGTAGGTGCGGATGAGTCAAAGTAGACCAAGACTGGTGGATTGGTGAGAATCGTGATAAGGCGTGAAAATGCAGCAGTCTTGCGGGGAACCCCATGTAAAAGGCACATCTTTCTTCAGAAGTTCAGTGAGTGGTCGAGCGATTGCCACGAAATCTTTCACGAACCGTCGGATATAAGAGCATAGCCCCACGAAACTCTGGACGTCTTTGACAGACTGAGGTACAGGAAAAGCAGTTACTGCTCGAACCTTCTCCAGGTCGGGTTGTACTCCGGAAGCATCGACTAGATGGCCTAGCACTGTAATCTGTCGGCGCCCGAAGTGTCACTTCGATGAGTTTAATTGGAGCCCAGCCTTGCGGAAAACGTCAAGGATAGCTTCGATGCGCTCAAGGTGCATCTCAAATGTAGGAGAAAACACAAGGATGTTGTCGAGGTAACAAAGGCAACTTGCCCATTTGAAACCTTGAAGCAGAGTCGATCATCCATTTGAACGTGACGGGGGCATTGCATAAACCGAACTGCATAACCCTGAATTGGTAGAGGCCATCTGGAGTGACAAAAGCGGTCTTTTCTTGATCTTGCTCATCGATGGAAATCTGCCAATAATGAGATAAAAGGTTGATGGACGAAAAGTATTTGGCACCGTAAAGACAATCAAGAGCATCGTCGATTCGTGGTAAAGGGTAAACGTCCTCTTTAGTAATTCAATTGAGGTGGCGATAATCAACGCAGAAACGCCACATGCCATCTTTCTTTTTGACGAGCGCAATCGGCGATGCCCAAGGACTCGACGAGGGCTGAACAATGCCTCTGGCGAAGATCTTGTTTACTTCCTGCTGAGTAACTTGCCGCTTTGCCGTGGACACTCGATAAGTTCGGCGGTGAATCGGAACA
Source organism: Dermacentor variabilis (assembly GCF_050947875.1). Classification (NCBI taxonomy): domain Eukaryota; kingdom Metazoa; phylum Arthropoda; class Arachnida; order Ixodida; family Ixodidae; genus Dermacentor; species Dermacentor variabilis. The sequence goes on from NC_134577.1 coordinate 99,657,837, forward strand.
GCATCACAAGTGTTTATCCGATGCTTAACAAGTGGTCGATAGTGAGTGTCAAATATGTCGCGGTAGGAAAGCAAATGGCAATATAGGTGCGAGGTCCGGAGCGACCATGGGACGTAATGGGCCGTCGAGGTTCAAGGCATCCTTTGGGTAATCAGGAGGATCCGGAAACGCGTCGGCTGCAAAAGCAGTGACGTGGTCGCCCGTCACTGACCGAAGCGTGGCCACCGCTATGCATTCAGGTAACCCTTGCTTCGTCAAGCCAATATTGATAATGGGGAGACACATCCAATTAGCGGCAAGGGTTACGACGGAGTGTGGCACAGAGATGTCGAGCACCAGGAGGACGTCACGAATAGGTACTACGACATAGTCGCCATCAGGCACGGTTGCCATTGAGGCCAATTCGACGAAGGTTAGGGCTTTTGGAGGTAAGCGAACAAACACTGTAGTGCAGAGGCTGTTCGGGGCGAACGTCTGAAAGAACAGGAAGCTCGAGGCACAGCATACTGGTGGCACAGTCAATGAGGGCAAAATGCGTCGTCAGAAAGTCGAGCCCGATGATTAGGTCACGAGGGCAACTGGTCGGCACGGTGAACAGGACTGGAACTTGGCGGCCAGCAATTCCTATGCGAGCAGTTCACATACCCCTGACGGCAACAGTGGCGCCATTGGCAACACATACGGCTCGAGTGATAACAGGCGCAAGAACTTTGAGGCGGCGACATAGGTTAGCACTCATTATGGACACTTGTGGCGCGATCTTGTACGCGTTCCAAAATCAAACGGAGGGGGTCTATTCCTTACATCACAAAACAGGCAGTCCGCAATGTTCGAGAGAATGAGAGGAAGCAAACAGCCAATGAGCGAAGTGGAAGCCTGCGTCACACTTTTGACGTCTGCTTGGGGACCGTATAATATACTGAGAAGCGTTTCTAACATTTTGAGAAACATTTGACTATTATGACTGAGTAGCAAAATGTGTTGGTGTTGCTTTTCAGATTCAATTTGGAAAGCGGAACGAGTGAAGCAAATTATTGGTGTTAATGTCTTGAAATGGCACTAGGTGGTGTCGCAGTTTTGCAAAACTTTTAGTGGTGGCGCTAGCCACTACCCCGTTTGAAGCAAACTGCGCAACTTTTGAAGCAGTTGGTTCAGTCGAGCAGTTGCGTGTCGAGAGTCAAAGTTCTTCATTCTATAGGAGAGTCATGGTGCAAAACGTGACACCTTGCGCACCCGTCAAGGAACCGCATGTTTCCGAGGGCCAGCAGGAGACTGTGCTCGCTTTTATGGAGCAGCATCCCCAGCTGGCTTTAAGAACCAGCAAGCTGAGGCCGGCCTTCACTGTTGGCAACCGGTGACGGCCGTGGCAGCAGCTGGCCAATGCGCTGATCAAGGAAAGGCCTGTCATAAAAACGGTGGAACAGTGGCAGGAGTGGTGGCGAAAACAGGTGTTCGAGGCCCGCGGCGACACTACCGCAATCGCCCAAGAGCAAAGGCGAGTGACCGTCAAATGGTCTGGGCGATTTGTCCTTCGACATTGGCGTGTATTTTTAGAAGCACTGGAGCTTCCGCTTCCGCGGCTTCCGTGGCCAAGTACTGCAGCTGACGGGGACGATCCGCTTGCGTGGCGTCACCGCACTCCCCTACCAAGAGGTAAGCACACTGGCGCCATAATATCATGGGTTCCTGAATGGTGCCGACTTGGAGTTTGCTCTTAAAGTGGTACCTTTAGCAGAACGCGACACTGTTGGTGAACAGGAAAATAGCGTAGGAGAGAACGGAAAAGCAGGTAGGTTAATCAACTAGAATCTCAGTTGGCTGCGTTTTCGGGAAAAGGGGCATTAAGTGATCTTCACAGAAATAAAATGCCTTCAGGAAAGTGCAAGAGGATGGTAATACATGGGATCATTAAGCACTCAGTAATTGCAGAATATTTCCGCAAATGTGTAGTAAGAAAACATTTAACCTAGGCAGTGTAACAAATAGCCACGTAGTGAAAAGACGCAGGCTGACATTCCCACTGCCACCATGGGAGTCGTCATCGAAGCTACGGACGAGGCTGCGGGCGTGAGGAGCACAGCAACACGTAAGCATCAGAGGAATGAGTGTTTTAATTATCGCCAAATGTGTGTGCAGTTCATAAACTTTTTATGTGTTTACAGTGGCAGAGGATCCACCGTGCGGCGCGTCACCTACAGAAAGGGTGGCCGCTGCACCTGGTAAGTTATTGATCCTCAAGCTGTTAGAGAAAACAAGCTCTCGTATTTTATTGAACTAGCCCAATAAGCCATAACATGGCCATAGCCACTTTTATGCATACCATAAAATGCAGTGAAACTGTAGAGAATGCTACATGCTTTCAGTGTTGCAGCGTGCTGCACGGCCACCACGTGGACAGCAACCGCGACGAGTGGACACCCTCACGACCATGTTGTCGCAGTGCGGCCGCAGCCTCGAACAAAGCGACGAGATGTTCCAGGGTGGTAGATCCTTTGGTGTCATTTTACATGAAGAACAAAAATATTCTTTATGCTCTGTTATCATAAGTGAATCATGAATCTGAAGAACAAACCAACTTGGGATGTAAACAAGAAATATGCGTCGTATTGAGGGCTCGGTATCGTATCTTGCCAACGATCAACCGCCGGGCAAAAGGTTGGTTAGCCCTGAAAAGGGCTGTTTGGGGGGTGAGAGATGCATTTGAGTAGATGACGGAAGAGTAGTTCCAGCAGGTCCTTGTCTGTCCAAACGAAAAAGGCATAGCTTGTACACGACGCTTGACCCTGCCAAAGGATGCCACCAGGCCAGTGGCTCTTCAACAGAGAGGGAATCATTGTGCACGTTGCGATTCTTGACAACAGCAGCTTCCAGCCATGAGCTGTTGTGAGTAATAAGCAACTCATGCAAACAGTTCCATCACGATTATTCATTCCAGGTGCTGCGGAGGATTGAATCCACCACCCGCCTCGCTGTCGTGGCAGGGAGGACAGCAGCGGCTCAGGAGGGCATCCTGGAGCAGGTGCGCTCCATGGCACGAGACATAGCTGCGCACCTGCAGCAAGAAAGAAGAAATTAATTTATTGTTTATTTTCACCTTTTCAATTTCATTTTATTCATTTATTGCGTTTTATGAGTTCAGTTTATTTTATTTATTTATTCCTGTTTGAGTTTTAGAAGTTAACTTTCATTTGAGGCATGAATTGTTGCTCCATTTTGAGTTTTAGTGTTTAAGTTTCCTTGTTGGCTTGTATGAGTAATACAGGAGGATTTTTCGGACGAAAAGCGTAATGCATGCCCCCATTTTTGTTCTCTAGCATTTGCCTCGGTCTATTTATCCTTATCCAGCTGCAACGCCAGCATGCTTTTTTTATTTACACATTTCGAAGGCACCTAATCATTCATACTGGAATCATTACAAATAGTTCTCGATTTCTGTGTATGGGTTTTGTACTGCAATATTTATATTGCTTCACTATGTGTTGTAGCTTATTGAACTTATTGTGAAGAGTTACCACATAGTGTTTGCACTGTGATATTTTCATTTCGGCACAGTGAGGCTAAGGTGCAACTACTAAAATGTGGTCTTTTTTCAGAGCACCAAATTAGTCACTTTTTAAGTTGCATAGTTTCACAAATGAAAATGGCCATCATCATTGCACCACGCCGGTGATTGGTTTCCTCTAGTCTTTATTCCAAGTGAGTCATTGCAAGAATAAGTTTCATGTGTGAAACATTCTGAGTGCTGCGAGATTGTAGACCCAATTATTTATGTTGTATGTAATTTGTTTCATCACAGCTGGCAAGTGCACTCACCTTTTTACAATTGTGATTCACCTGTTGTTTAGCATCGCACTACAATTACTGTCGAGAAATGAATGCCTCTAGTCAGTGACTCAGAACACTGAGAAAGGAACGGACATACCTGTCAAAGTCATACTTTCTTGCAAGGTCACATAAATGTAACTGCAAGTTTTATGTGCCGTGGTGAAAACGAATTGTGTGATGCTGATGTTGCAATGTTCTCACATGCTTTGCTACATGTAGCATGTTGTACCACAAGGTTCGTGATGTACTTGTCATCATAGCAGGTGATAAAGTTGACCTTTCTATTATTTTTTTTGCACTTTTACGTTAATTTACATCTACGCATTTGGACATGATGTGACGAGTGTAACGTTGTCACAACACTCAGCGTTTGATTTTTGCGTGTGTTTGAACCCGAATTCATTATGCTTTACTTGCTTGCCTCGTCTGCGTACTCATGCTTGCACGGAAGTTTTGATAGACCTAGCACAAGAGATGGCTGGCAAGCATATTGCCTCGTTCCTACCAATGTACACCGAGCGTCCGAATGCACAGGATGCGGCAGTTGCGATCATTCACAGTCTTGCACAGTGAAGAGGGTACAATTGTTTCCGAGTCTGTGGCATTCTTTTTAAAGGATTCTTTGTATAACTTTACTTTGTTTGTGTTTAAATTATCATCTGTCGGATGTGTGGATTTGGAACATTGACTATCGGTATGGAGGTGCACTTGATGTGTATACAAATTTTTAAATGTATTTTACACTATACAAACACATCCCTGTGATAGCCTAGGGGAACTGCAATTTGTATAAATGGATTATGTACTATGAAAACCCACCATTCCTGTGTCCTTCAGAAAAGGTTGACAACGGCGCTGCGCTGCTGCCTTCCTCTGAGGAACACGTCGTGTGGTGCCAGCACCTGGATGTCTCCTGGCTCCTCAGCTGGTGGCACTTCCCCACCATACTCGTCCAATGTCCAGTCACCCGCGTCCAAGGCAATGTTATGGAGAGCAACGCATGCATAAATGATTCGCGCTGCTCTATCGGGGCTGTATAGCAGTGTCCGAAAGTGCTGCAAGCAGCGGAACTTGCTTTTCAACACCCTGATACATCTCTCCACAACATTGCGCATGGATGCGTGCTCCCGGTTGTAGTGGCCTTCAGCGGTGGTGCCAGCATGACTACCAGGTACTGGAACAAGCAGCCATGGCTCGAGGGGATATCCTGAGTCTCCTGTTACAGAAAAATGACAGCTGAGTGCTCTGCCCTAGTTAGGGGTACGCGTTACGAATGCTTACCAAGCAGATACTCGCCAGGCTGCAGTTGTGCGGCTAGACGTGCACGCAGTGGATTTAGCTGCCATACCCAAGAGTCGTGGCACGAACCAGGGAACCGGGGGTCCACAACAAGAATGCGAAGTTCCGCGTTGCACACCTGCAAAGGGGAGCAATACAAAATAGCGCTGCAGATATGCTCGAAATCCATTTTTGCCATTTTTATGCAGAAAGCAATACATACACGTACGCTAGTACAAGCGGCTACACTGTTTCAGCCATAGGCGTGCACAGGGTTTTGCAATTGGCGGGGGGGCAATTGTGCGCACGCCTATGGTTTGCACTAATTGATAGCTAAATGAATACTTGAGGCACGATATTGCACAAGAACACCCATACACGCCAACGCCAGCCCATGTAAGTACTTCCGTGTTCAAAATGCTTCCATTGTATATTACCTATAGTGTATCAATTTCTGCTACGACTGCTGCCCATTTTCCTTAATACCTCCAAAATGCATAACTCCGTTCTGTATGCACGCCAGAAAGAAAACACAATTTTGGAACGGCAGACGGCTTATGCACACAAACACATGGCACTCATCATTACCGCTGACATGTCAGACTTCAACGAGCTCGTACACAGTTCCCCGCATGTCCCCTTTTAATCGTTACATTACTAGTTATGCCAGCTTGGGCATTGAACTGAACAATTGCTACTAAGGGCGAGTAAAAATGGCGACTGCAGTTTGAAGTAAAACATTCCAACGGTACTTACGACCATGACGTTTAGGGCGTAATAACCCTGTCTCGACATGAAGCTCGCCGTGTCGGCCGGGCTGAATCCCTCTGGCTTCATAACGGCGATCAACGTGCCGTCGACGCACGCGAGTACGCCTGGAATGGCGCCGCGTCGCGCAAACGCCGCCTTTGCTTCATCCTTGGCAGCCGGTGTCAATGAAAAGTCCACCAACTTTCTCCGGGCAGACATGGAAATGATGGCCTCCGTCACCTCGTGAATGGTGTTGCTCACGGCCGACTGTGCCATGGCTATGTGCTCCTCGCGAGCAACGCTTCTCTGGAATCTTCCGGTGCCGAAGAATCGCAGCGCGCACAACACCTTCCTTTCTGTGGAAAGGCCACTGGCTCGCTGGCATCCAATGATAGGGTCAAGTTCGTCGCACAAGCTACGCACTGTTCGTTTGGACAGACGAAAATACTGCCGGAACTCTTCTTCCGTCAACTCTTCAAATGCATCACCTACCTCGAGTCGTCGTCTCTGCGCGACTGCAGCAGCCGCACTGGCGACACGAAAAGGCATGGCAGAGAAAGCAAACGCCATTTTCTCCAACTGTTGAGAGTGCTGAATTGGATTAAACCGGACACGAAAGATGCTACCTGTCCCAAGCGCTTACGTTTTAATCCAATCCAAGCCGTCCGGTAGCCGTTCTATTGAATCGGACCATGGAGGAAGGAAACTGAGGAGAATCGGACTCTGCATCCGTTCCGTTGAGTTCGTTCGATAGCAGACGACACGGAATGATTGACAACAGCCGTACGTCACGGCTCACGTCACAATTGACGTCATAGCGTTGTTCACGGTTCAAATTGACCAATCGTGTGCGGCTCGGTGGACCGGACCGCCTCCGTTCTATTTTGGAACGCGTACAAGATCGCACGCTCCAGTATCAATTAATGCCGTCAACGGAACACCAACTACGTCTACTTTAATTAGGTTCGTGTCGGTGAGGAGCGTCAAGGGAGGATTTGGACAGGACGAACGTGATGCAGCAATATTTTCCTATTTCATGGCCAAATTAAATGCAAACTAAAAGCGTTGTGTCGAAAACTTTTCTGCTCATTCTAACACGCTTCACAGTAAATTAGTTCCATGCATTTTTTTCTGCTGTCTACAAATGAAAAATTTTAAAAAAGTTCCAAACATGACCCAAATCAGACATTTTCTTTTTAAACTTTGATGCGTCTTGGTACGTTTTCTGTTTCACACAGAAACGAGAAAAAAAGCATCAAACATAAAACGTTCTCTTTGCAACACTTATGCAAAATATTACCTTCTGACATGAAACACAAGAAAAATATTCTTAAATAACATTTGTCAAAAATATCTCGATATTAAAGAAAACTCCGGTTCAAGTATTCCTAAAAGTTTTGGATGGAACCGTTTATGTCAAGCAAAACATGGGTGCAATAATGTTTCCTCATTTGTTTTATTCAAAAACTACAATGGGCCAAAGTGGCCTATGTTGACTCATTCCGGTTGGTTAACATTTACTGCCTTAAAAAAAAAAAAAAGGCGACGGTTGCCACAAATGAAGGAAGGTAAAAAACGCAGGTGTTTTATTGTAGCAAGAACAGAGAACGTGTTTTCTGCTTTGTTTTTTGGGGCGCAAGCAAGAACAAGCTCGACACTACTTGTGGTGCTCGAACAAATTTATTGCACGTCCTTTGCAGTTATTATTTAAAAGGGTTTAATCAACGTCAGCTGGCTAGCGGCAGTTCTCGCAATGGACACCGCATGTCCGCTTGACTGATCGCGGCCACAGATCCACACATGCCATGACCGAATTCCCGGCACACGTGACACTGACTTCCACAGCACTGACTTCTGCAGACGATGCTGCTCGAAATGCTGCAGCAGGCGCATGAAGCAGGGTCACATTCTTGATGTTACCACCAAGTTGGTAAACACCTCATGTGCCGACATTTGTACCTATTCTTAACATGGCTCACTGCACCATCGCTGACTTATGTTAGGTAACAGTAAATGGGTGCTTTTTTTTATGTAACACTAAGGCGTAGCAGGCGTGCGCTGCATCGTGATGTATGTCGTCTCTGTGCATTGCTTTCTTTGTCGTGGTGACACAAGTAAAAATGGAGATTTGTTCCTTGTGCCAACGGCACGATTGTGTTTCATTTGAGAGAAGGACAGTCCAGTTTCCCGCAAAATCAAAATGCAGAACAATTCTTCAGCGCTGCTCGCACTTTGCCTCATGAATAGTCGCGGCTTGAGTGCGGCGTATGTATTCGTGAGGAATCCATTTGGTCACCAATTTGCCGAGCTCTTCCACAGAAAGGATTGGAGACGACATCTTCTTGATGAAGTCACCGCTTTCCAAAACAGCAAATGTGTCCTTGTCCTCCTTGCAAAGTTAGGCTTAATTTCACTCCATGGACAGCGCTTGCATTCACTTAACATACAATCTAGCTGTGGTCGGGTATCCCCAAAGGCACAATGCTTTCATGCCTTCCTATAAGATTTCCATGCTGGTTATGTTCTTAAGCGCGGATACACAAAGGTTGGCATTAGTGCAATAAACGGAAACGCAAACCTCTTGTTGTGGTACGTGCCAGCAGCACCCATTTTGGGCGCAGGCTCTAAAGCTTTGATCAGGCGGTGAGACTTTCGGGATGAGCTGCTTTGAACATCTGGAACGTCTCGCAAATAGAAATTGTCATAAACCGCTTTGAGACGCTCTCTCCCTGGGCCTTCGTGATGATTGAGTGATACAACATCCTTCTTGTTCGGGCTCTGCCGAGAGCATCCAAGTTCGTCCTTGGTGAAGTAGTCGTGCACAGCTTTTACATGTGGGGGCCGAAAAATCTATTTTCAGAGGCCGAGACCTGCATCAAGAGCTTCAGGAGCACGGTTGCTATGGGCCCATTGACGTTTCGGCTACCAGTCCCAGTGCCAAAGCCACCTAGAAAAAAATTTTTTCGAGGTGACTTTGCCAGTGCTCTTTTGCTGAAAAACAGCGCATGACTTCCGCTACATTTTCTCCAACACGTCCGCCTCTCCTACGCTTTGTTCAAGTTGTGTCAAGTTCAGGGCTAACGACGATGCTTTTATTGCGATAACAATTAAATGGACCCTCCAGGCGGATTTCTGCCATCGTGAGGTTTGGTTCCGTATGTGCGCGCGTGACAGCGTGCTGGTTAATTTAGTTGACGGGCTAGTTGCTTTGAATCCATGATAGAATGCGTAAGCGCTACTGAACAAGGACATAGAAAGAAGCAAACACACAAAAAAAGCGCTGTCTCTGTGTGTCTGTTTCTTTCTACGTCCTCGTTGAGTCACGCTTATACGCATCTATCATTGTTAATTTAGTGATTAGTAAGCAAATGTGTGCAAGTTTATATATGGTCGATAAAACTACTATTCTTACTTCGTACAACTATCTACTAATTTTCTATCGCAATCGGTGCTTCGCCTTTCCAGTGGAACTGCGAATTTTCCTTTTTTTGAGCGAAGGAAGTAGTCGCAAAGTAGCAGACCGTGGCACCGCCACAACAAGCGCTGCTTACAGCTCTGCTTCTCACTTTGGTCAGCGTTAGGAACGTCTTTGTAACCGCGATCGTAGCTGGATCACCCCAACACCGTTCCTACACTACATTGGACCGATTCTAGCCTATGGTTTAGCGCGCCGGTCATTGCACAGCTGCCAACGAACAGCTCATGACCCAGGATTTTTGCAGTTATCTATGCTTGCGAAATACAGCCATCTTCACCACACAACTTCTTTCGCGATGAGATTGGCATTATGCAGTCTACTGGGACGGCAACACAACGTTAAATCATTACTCGACAATGCACATTGCCTGATATTGCGTTTAGCATTGCAAAGCAAACCTGCTTGCGTGTCATATATACTGTCTGCACTTCTGGCCCTAGTGCCCAGTACGACAATTATACCTACTGTGGTGTCTTGTTATTGGCAATGTTCCTGGAAACGTGTGCTTTGTTCGTTCTGAAACATAACGGCCATGATGCTTTCTCAGTTTTTTTTTTCGTTGTTGTTACAGAAGGTTGCGTCAGGAGGGGTGTAACCGAGGCACTGGTTGAGTGTACTAGAATAGAGTGCACAATCTAGGCATTGGAATTGCACTGCCAGTACGGTGGAAGTGGGTGGAAGCATAGCCTTTGAGATTTGGAAATCACGTACACAAAAAGAAGAAGATCATGTGCAGAAAAAGGTATTCCTTGCTGGAAGCCGGCAAGAGCGTGATGAAATAGTTTAGCTCGTGCATTTGAACAATGGCCTCTGAGATGGCAACGTTGCGACCATCTCAGAAGAGCAGACAGTTGGACTAGTTGATGCTTATACAATTGAGATACTTGATAGTTGATAGATACTGAGATAGTTGATTATTAAAGGGAAAATCAGACATCCACCCACGAACTGGTGGACGTCTGATTTTTCCTTCATTAATTGCTTCTCTCTACCTTGCGGGTTTCCAGAGAACTATATTATGTCGAATTGAGATAGTTCATACTTGAGACGCCATTAACTAGTGCAAAAACAACATTGGTCGGCAGCATTAACTGGCTTTGTGTCCTGTGTGCTTCTCGCTGTCGTCCGATGTTGTTTTCGAGATAGTTAATAATCTCTCAGAACCGCATAGTGTTCCTGTATATGCTCCCGCAGGGAGCAGAGTTGCCCATAACTTTTGGAACTTTTCCGCCGCCGCTCGCACCGCTATTCGCCGAGCGCGATCACGTGGTGCAAAATGACGTTAAATGATCAACTGCGCGCTCCGAAGCCAACTTTACGGAAATGGCGCGGACTCGATCGTTTCTGTCAGTGCCATCAAAATTGCAATCAGCGAACCGTGAGCGTGCGTAGCAACGATTGGCTCTGGGTTGCAGGTACGGTATTCGCGAGGATATATTAAGTTAATAACTTTGGTGAAGTGCTACAAAGCAGATCATTTTGATACTTGTATTCCAGTATGACGGGTTGCAGCGCACCAAACTGCGCAAATCGCACGGAAAGAGGCAAAGTTTTTTATGCGGTGTCGTGCGGACGGACAAGACCGGCCGGCTCCGAAAGGGACCAGGATATGCGAGGTGCGTTCGCCTTGTTTACACTAAAGCGGCATTCATCTCGAGTAACACTCCTGTACACGCTGAAATGCGTGCGCCTGGGATGAGAGGTTGTTCACTTGTGCATTTTTTGGTGTATATGTGCAGCGCCACACAGACGCGGCCACAAAGAAAGGAAGACACGTCTGTGTCGCGCTGCACATATATACGCCAAGAATGTTAACTTACCATCTCGCTCAATTCGCTTTGTTGCTTGTACTATTGTTCCGACTATGCGGTTCCAGAAAAGTGTGTTCTGAACAGAGTGAATACTAGCAGGTGCAATTTGCCCGCTGCACAATGGCTTTTCTCTGCTCCGCTTTTTTTTAAAATTTTTTTGTCGGCGTTCTGATTTTTCATGTAAAGTCCATTAATGTACTGGTGTTCATTGTTTTGCAGTAAGCGAAAACACCGTGCACTCCCACTTGTGAGACAGCTGCGATAGCTTCAGCATTTACTGCCCGCAATATATATGTTGCTTGTTCCATCAGCCTTATATAGTCGACGTGAGGAACGTGAAATTATTTTTGTACGTTTAATAAGCGCTGTGTTATAGTAAATTAACCTGAGTAGTGTGAAGAGATAAAGAAATATGTGCTGTCATATTATACAGTCTGCAATGTGTGAATAATTACTTTGCCAGTTTGGCATATCTTATATGTGATTAGTCCAATAAAAATAACCTGTTGTTTCTCTTAATAACTTGTTGCCTTTCCAGTGGCTTTGAATTCTGCCCCCCAAGGCTCCAAGAACCAGCACTCATCATGCTGCCCCCAGCCATTGCTCATCCGTTTTCTTGTACGAAATAAATTTGATCTGGAAGCTCGTGCATCTTGAATCTTTTTCCACTTTCAGATTTGCTGCTACGAAGCAGCTTTTAAGTTTGTGGTATGAATCGTAAAAATAAGCTTTGCGCATGTGATGTGCACATGTGAACATATGAAATGCGTTTAAATTTACGTGTCTGCACCGCATATATTGAAAACGTACAGCTGCTGTGAACGACGTTTAGATGATGAATTCTGACAGTCAACGGTCACTGACATAATTGCTGACACGATAGTCTGTTGGCGACATTCATTATTCGTCTCGTTTTGGCAGCCAAAATGAGCTCACACAATTGTCTACCACACGTGTGTGAAGTTTTCTTTAAACACCCTTTTAAACATTTCTTGCCTTCCGCCTCCGCGAGAAAACTTGTTATGCATGCTGAAAAACATTGCATCGCTTTTTGTTGCAAGGTAATGCGCGTTTGCACGCGAACTTTTGAGCTGTTCGAGCCGCGGGCGCAGTGAGGATTTTATATCGAGGATCGAGGGGTGTCGTATTCTTTATATGTAGTACATTCGTGCGTGTGTTTGTATATGTGCGTGTATATGTACACACAAACTCAAAGTTTCGGGGGGTTGGCACCTCTCCGGCTACGCCAATCGTTCGAGCTTGGCCTGCATTAAAAAGTTTCATCTTGCTCAGCGGTTGCGTACAGTTGCCGCATGTAGCTCGCGACCAGCAGACAAAAAAGCAAATGGAACATCGCGCGAGATTTGCCTCCTGCGCGCGCGAGATGTGGCTCCACTGCAGAGCTGGATCATAAACCGGACCTATGCGCAACGCTGCTCCCTAAGAACCGCACTAAGAACCGCATAGAGTTTACTGTATATGCTACCAAAGGTAGCATATACAGTAACTCTAGAACCGCATAGAGTTACTGTATATGTTACCAAAGTTTTTTGGTAGCGTATAGAGTAACTCTAGAACCGCACAACGTTGAGCGCCGCCTCGTAGCGCTTTGAGAAAACGGAGCGGAGTCAGGTTCTAGATTCGTACGCACGGGGACGCAGCCGTCGCTGGGGGCGTTGTTTCTCATGCGCGCGCTGTTCGCACGCGCTGGTGCAAGTGAGCGCAGATCTTGCGTGTAGTGGTTCCGCGGCTCCACTTTTGAAAGACGACGCCCCCCAGCACATAAGCCAGCCAGCCATCTGCAGAGACCACTGGCATCACCATGGCCGTTGTCTTGGATACTTGGTCGAACCGAGGAGCGGAACGCCTATGGGGTGAGCACCGCATGTGCGATTGCGGGTTTCGATATCCATTCATATGCGCTCGCACGCTCGCGGGCTGCGCTTTCAGTTTCCTGCGCCCGATTCACGTGGTGCTACGACGGCCGCTGCAGATGACTTTGCAGACTGCGGCGAAGGTTTTGTTCGTTTACTAAACGTTGCAGCCGACCGTAGAATTGCGTCGTACGGATCTCTGACGTAGCATACATAACGGATGCGTACACGCGAGTCTCTCCACAACGCATCGCATGACACCGCGATCACCGCGCGCGCGCATCAGGTTTCGCGGGATTGTCCGAGTGCTGCGCGAAGACAACTGCGGGTTTTTACCACGACTGCGCGGCGATAGAATCTTTCGACTCTGCACGCCACAGCTGGGCACCGATCGGAGAAGCTTTAACGAATGAACCGCAACGGTTGTCCGTCGATCAATTAAAGCGCTACCGAGCAACGCCGGTTTGTCACGTGTTTCTTTATTCGACTGGCGCATCAAACCTAGACAATATGAATGTTTCTGTGTCTGAGCGCCCCGACGCCCGTTTGGACGCCCTGGTCTGCAAGAAAAGCAAACTCGACTGCGTATTCTGTTGTGTGCGTTTTTATACAAAAATGAATGAATGAATAAGAATCCTTCCAAAAATATTTCTAGAATGACTACGTGAAAGGGTGTTTCTGGACAAGTTGGCACAGTTATAACTTGACAAATAATAGCTCGAAAACGTTCAGTTAAATTCTTGGATTTTACGTGCCAAAACAACAATCTGATTCGGAGACACGCCGTAGTAGGGGACTCTGGACTAATTTTTGACCTTCTGGGTTTCATTAAGGCTCAATAACACACACACGCACACACAAGTACCCACACCGGATGTTTTTACGAATATACTTTGGTGATATTTAAGAATAGCCGTCAGTAAAGTGCTGCATACAGCAAGTAATGTGTTGAACAAGTGAACGTCACTGAATTCCTATGGAAAAGAATTAATTGCAAGTCAATAAAATGAGCTCCAATTGTTTGGCATGTTGCTGAACGTACGTCTTTGTCCATATCACACTTTATTTCACTGAATGCACACAAGTGGAAAATGAATTGCTGTGCGTCGAGTTAAAAGTGTAAATGTGAAAAGTCGCTAATTCGCCCGAAAGGCGAAGCATTGATTGCGACAGCAAATTATTAGCTATACGAAATAAGCATAGTAGTTTTATCGGCCGTATAAACCCGTAAACGTTCGCTTACTAACTAAACGAACAAGGATTGTGTCACGCGCGCACAGGCAGACAAGCACATCTCACTCGTTGACCGCGGACAGTCGCTGTCAAAACGTTGTCGAGAAGAGCAGCAGCAGTAGCGAGCGAATCGACCTTCGTGCTATCTCACGCCTCAACACGAACCACGTGACACGAACTAAGCGGCGAAAACACAGCGCACTCGAAGCTATCAGCCCTCGGCGGCCCTAGACTGTCCCCATTGCAGATCGCTTTCAAGGTAGGGCCCGCGCAGCCGCGTTCGGCCGCGCCGTACGCCCTCGGTGCTTTGCACGCGATAAAAGAGGGCGTGCCCTTCCTCCCATCCTTCCTCCCTTGCGCGCGAAATCGAGCCACCGTCCTCGGCGCACCCTCGCATGCTTTCACTTGCACCCATAGCATACAGCGCGCGGCCACGGCGTTGTCGCACTTGGGCTCTATACGGAACATCACGGCGACGACGAAGGCGGCGGAAATGCGCCTGGAGTGTCCATATCATAGTTAAAAAAAGGGAACGAAAATTGGGGTTTTAGTCCACAGTGGGTCATGAGGAACGCGGTGGTCTGGAGAGCTCGGAGTTAATTTTGACCGTCTTGGGTTTCTGTAACGCGCACCCAAATCACGAAAGTTTGCGAACGTTTTTGCTTTTCCGCCCACCACCAGAATGCGGCCGCCACAGCCATCCCAGCCGGGATCAAGCCCGCGACCTCCTGGCTACAGCGTATAGAGCCATGCGTCACATGAGTTTCTTTAGGAAATATTGAGTTTACTGTTCTAGTTAACTGCAATTTAGCTGATGAATAAGCCAAAGTATTTCGAAGTAATGTGCTACTGCGGACACAAACAATCACCGTGGAAAACATAGGGACCAAAGTGCGCTGAAACATCCTCAACACATCTTGTGGGAATTGTTACGCGAAGCGTTTTGCGTGTAGCTGGCTATACAGCACCGTTAGCCGTTGACATCCTACCGACATCCAAGCATGATCCATTCGTCTACGTCTGGTCATAACATCTAATGGACGTCCTAATAACACGTATTTTGTAAACATCTATTTTTAAGCATTAAACAGCTGGCGTCTAGCTCACTGACGTTGATTCTAATTTGGCATTAGAATGTTTATGGACATTATATACTGAGGTCGTAGAGATTTATACGCTGCGCGTTATCGGTTGGCTACATTTTAAATTTTGTCGAAGATTTATTTAAGATGTCATATTCATTTAAGATGCCGCATTTAAGTAGTGCCGAGACAGGAACCTATATACCTACCGACCGACTGCAAAGTGGCAGGTAAGAGGCAAACAAGGCTACGCAATAACATCATCCGGCCTAGCCGCACGATGCTAAGCCAGAGGCGCCAACTTGCTTGTTTAGGGGCCGTATTCTGAAACGGTCCACTTCGGCGTCGCCTCGGTGATAGTAAATTACCAAGGCGATAGTGTCGCCTCGGTGATAGTATCGCCGAAGTGGATCGTTTCAGAGCACGGCCCTAGCTTAAAGGTAGAGAAAGCGTATGACGTCACGGTGAGGCACCTCCTCCGAACACAGCCCACTTTCACGCCGAGGGTACCCCGACGACCGCCGGCAAAGCCTAAAGAACTGTAGGTAACTAAGCAACTGAATAATGTTTCGCATGTAACGTCATTCACAGTAAAAAAAATAAATATGGGGTTTAAAGGGGTTAAGACACGGTTGTCCCTCTCTTCTCAGTTTATCGTTGTTACTAAGAGTGTACAGGGCATAGTATGTCCGTACACATGCAAAAAATATAATAATAATAACTGAGCTTTCAGCGGGCATTTTAACCCAAAATTTCAATTTAAGGTCGCTGCCTCTAAGCGCTTCCCACCGCCATTGTGGCATGGCTTGTGTTTCGTCAACAAGCGTGCGGGAGCACTCTGTATCGTCTGCTCCGGAGCGTTCCGAAACTATATGCGGCACCTTGCTTCGCACACTTTAGCACCTAAAGACATAGAAAAGGCGGCGCCGCTGTAATAGGCCCGCAATTCTTTCTCTCGCGTCATAAAACAGTCAAAAGTAGAGAACTGTACTTAGCGCCGCAAAGTGGGGACAGTAGACGCCGTCCCTCACTGTGCAGGCTATATGGGCCGATGCCGTATTTAATTCAGGTGTTATCGAGATAGCGTCGAGGAGCCCATGCCGCAGCAAATCCCGTGTCGGCGTCCGGCGTCGGACGCCGTTAGGGCAAAAAAAATTTTTCGGACCACCCATGCCCAGGCCATCCATGTGGCGCAAGGAAATTACTGAAAGAATTGAATTTCTCAAGCTAAAATACGTGAAAGAAATCGTAAAGTACGACATACACTCAACCTACAGACATGATATCTCTCGGATTGCAATTTCACTATACGAGAAAATATAATTCTGTTACGCGAAAACTCAAAGAAACGCCTTTTCCAGCGTCTCTACAATTCACATATAGCGGCCGCGGCGTCCGCCATTTGCGCACGCCGGCGCGTGGGTGTCTCGGGAGGCCACGGAGCGGCGCGCCCGATTCCTTGCAATACCTCAAGCTGGCGCTCGCCTCCGCTATGGTGCCCATGCTCTAGTGGCGCCATCTGGCGGCGTCGACGTGAGATGCCACACCCGCAGGCTCTCCCTGAGCCCACTACCCTCTTCTAGTTCACTATACCTCCGCCGCATCGCGGCCCGTGCAAGAGGCCGCGCTTCTACCCCAAAGCCTGCCTTCGTGCATAGCGTTCGCGGCCAGCGTTTCCCGATAAACATTAAGGTTACATACGCTGCAGTTGCCGGGAAGCGTGAAAAGCAGGCAGGGATCTTTGAATGCTGTCGCATTGCACTCTTAATTAAAGGCGAAGCTTTAGTGTCCTCCAAATTTTTTCGTTGCGCTGTGTAATAATTTACGATAGAAGCTATATGGATACTCCAAGCGAATTTTCGCCGTCGTCGTGGGCGTTGCTGTTGGTGTTGGCGTTGCCGTGTGGCCCCGCATACATTTAGGTGCATGTATTGCATAGGCCAAGCTATATGCCACGCTGTATATTCGAGTTATATAGCTACATTAATGTATCACTAAAGTTGCTCATATCAGGTCTTACAGTCTTCACTAAATTATTCCTGAGAATTTTGACAATGGCAGCCCACAAACAAACGCAATGAAGCATTGCACTCACAGCGCATGCCTTTTATCTTAAATCTTCTCAGACTGTCACATATTAAGATTGTAAAACAATATCGGAGCTCGAACCTGAACATGATGATGCAATCTTAACTGGCGCGGCGCTTTACGGGCAGAGTAGTGTAAGCCTGTGCGATGTCATCACGGGCCCTATATACACGGCGTGGTAAAGCTGTTAACGGCGCCCAAAGTTCTGGCGCGCACGCGTATATCGCGTCCGCGATAGTCGGACCCGGGTATATTTAGAACAACGTTCGAGAAGTTCAAGCACAACGTTAAGCCATGCTATCGCAGTCAGTGCTTCGCCCTTCGGGCGTAAGTGCCAATTTTTGGAGCGCCAATTTTCGCGCTTTATGTAAGTTGGAACTCGGGAATAGTGTTCTTTCAATAATAAAAATGGCAAGTGCCATTTTTCTTGTAAACACGATGCTACGAGTAATCGGAATGGTGTTTAGCAATTTTTTGTTTGTGTAGGCGCTGCCATGCTGCCATACAGACGCTGTATATGGCTGCGTGACCGCGCCTGAACACATACAAAAAAAAAATCACATCAATAAAAAGAAAACGAAGAAAACGGATTCTCGTGTTGCAATTCATATTGAGCGCGGTAGTACGTCACGCAGAGGTTTTGGAAGTGTTATGTGTGGGGCTCAGAACATTTGTAGAGGTTAAGGGAGGAAGGGGGGGGGTGATGAACCCCCGTTCAGGAAGACCGCGAGAGCTCAACACTCAGGCCACTCCTGTTTGGTAAATCGGGGGAGTAAACGGAGCGGAGTGCGGCGCGACTGCCTCGATGATCTGGAGATCGCGAACGCGCCGTGGTTGCTTAGTGGCTGTGGTGTTGAACTGCTAAGCACGAGGTGGCGGGATCGAATCCCGGCCTCAGCGGACGCATTTCGATGGGGGGCGGAATGCGAAACCATCCGTGTACTTAGATTTTAGGTGCACGTTAAAGAACCCCAGGTGGTCCAAATTTCCGGAGTGCCCCAGTGCCTCATAATCAGAAAGTGGATTTGGCACGTAAAACCCAATACATAGGATGCACGTGACGTCACATACGCTGCTGTCATCTGCTTCCGCTACCTTCCGCCATCTTGGGGAACCTTATCAACAGGCGCACGCATAGGCCTATAGGTTCCCCAACATGGCGCCGCCATAAATCGGAAGTCGCGGAGTATCCTTGAATGACGTACGTGCATACTGTGTATAATGTAATTTTTTTTTCGGAGATCGAGAGACAGCGCGTGGGAACGGTTCTCAGCAGCCGCCGCACAGGCACCTCCCAGACGACGCGTGCTACTTTGGCGCCATCTCGTAGCCGTCGTCGCCGCACTATACTTCTCGCGCTTTCGCCATACCCTCCTCCACCGCTTTCCACCTCATGATTCCGCTGCACTTTCCTTCTGCTCTTTCCTCCTCGCATCTTTCATTGCCCGGGCTACGCTCCGCGTTTGCTCTTTCATCATCTTTGGCTTTGTTCGTTCGCTCGATTACGCCTTCGCTTGCCGAAGGAACGGGCGCCTAAAGACCAGACCACACGCAGGCTTGCGGACTCGCGCAAGCTCGCGTGTACGCGCCTTGCGCCTGGCGCACCTCGCGAGGAATTGCGGTTGGCACCCGCAAGGGACGCGCGACAGTGCGCTCTCACTGGGCCATACGTAGACGCCTCGGCAGACGCCATTTCGTACTTTGTTATTGACAGTGTTTCAAAAGGCTTCATTATCTGCATAAATGTACTTGTTATACTTTTAGAGCTGTTAGATGAGCACGAAATGGAAAGCAGAAGCACCTTATTGCATTATATAAATCTGCTTCAGTGAGAGTTGATCGTACCGTGCCGTGACTGCGTAGCCAGGCGCACCGACGCGAGACAGAGAGGAGCTGTTCACCGTGATCGCGCGCACGAGGCGTGCCGCGCCGTCTGCGCATGCGTGGGCGCATGGACGCGAGTCCGCACGTGTGGTCTCGGCTGAAGGGGAAGCTTTGGCTTGGGCCTAACTCCGACGCGGTCTATTCAAATACATGTAAAACGCAGAAGCACAGATAACCCCTGAAGTGATTTTAAAGAAATTTGTTGCATTTGAGAGAGAAATTTCAATTGTAGTAACTTCTGCGGAAGCGGTATTTTGATTCAGGGCCTGAACTTTGTTCAAAAAACTTTCACAAATTCGAAAGTTCGAGAAAAATAGAAGCACGAAGCTTACAAATTAAGAGATATGCATCAAGAACACATATCGGGGTTCTGTAAATTACACCCATTAGATAACTTAAAGCGGACAAATTCGATATGTCCATTTATACCTTACGTAAATTCCTTACGGTGTGTACAAGGGTTCTGCACAAGCTATATTTCCAGATTACAAATTTTTTTTAGATTTATGTGTAACATATCGATTTAGCCCGCTTTAGATGTACTTTACAGAATTTACAGAATTGTGATATCATTTTTCATTGCTGAGTTACAGAGTTGTACACTTGATAGTCTCGTTTTTTTTTTTCAAAATTTGCGATTTTTTTTCCAATTTTTAACAAAAGAGTCACAACCTCAATAAAAAAATTCGAAACCAACAGTCTACAAATTTTATCTTTTTCTTTTACACATGCAACAAACCTCGTCAAATTTGGTGCAGTGGTTGCCGAGAAAAACGAATTCTCCTTTGACGTGTATTTGAGCACCCGAGCTAAAGCTTCCTCTTCAGAGTTGCGCTCTAAAAGAATCAGATGCACCTTCTGCATCGCGCCGAATACTCTCGTATATTGCCAGCTTTCCGTGCGGACGTGTGCAGTTTAACATGCAATGCATGATTCAAGCTCACCAATTTGGTGTCGCGGTGCTGCTGCGGCCCGGTGGGTTATGTCGCGCGCTGCAGCGGAGGCTTGCGGATTAATTTTGACCACGCGGGGTTATTTAAAAGTGGCTCTAAAGAGAAACGTCTCAACCATTGGACTGTTAAAGTGTACTTTCAAAACAATATTTTTTTCGTTAATTTCGCGGCCATAGGTCCATCATTAAAAGAGAGAGGAAAGTCAACGTTCCATGGTTTCAATAAGCAAGCTACCTCGAAGATCCCGGCATGAAAAGGAGAATGCTGCGCAGTAAAATAAGTTTGTCTGTTTTATGTGCATATCCTGCGCACAGGGTCGCCCGGTCTTAGGGGGAACACGCGAGCAGCAACCACATGCGGCCGCTAGACGAACTGCTTGCACGCGCGTTGGGAGCCAAATGCGGGGCATATAAGAACAGCGAGTCTGAGAGGAGGCTTCTTCATTTATGATTAAAGTGCAGAACACGAAAAAAAAAGTCCAGGACACTCGACAGACGACAGGACTAGGGCCGACTCACAACTAGCGGTGTGCGAATATATTCGAAGCTTTCGGATAACGAAACGAATGGTGTCTTATTCGATGCCGTCTTCGAATCGAATGGTCGCCATTCGTAAGCACTAGCGTTTATGGAATAGTTTGAAAAGATTTCGAAACCTCAACTGTGCGCAATAGAACATAAAATTGGAGAAAAAGGGCAATAAATATCTTCCTCAACGGCATTATAGGCCTAAAACATGAAAACTTGCGTAATGGAGCGGGCTACATCACTCAGAGGGTTAGACTTTATCAGCTATGCAGCGATGATTCGCACTCTCCTGAGAGAATGTGGCTTGTGTATGCGCGCAAACTGCCCATTTTTTCCCTAATGCTCCATCGATGCTCTTAATAAATGTTTCATAACGTGAAATTTAATGACATCGAGTTGCTAACGTTATCAGTACTAACAAGTGAACATCGCATTACATTGTGTGGAAAAACGGTTGTTGATTCGTCGAAAAGTATTCAGAATTCGATTGGATTTGCTCCTGGCACTGTTCCTTCCGTACTGTTCGCTTCGGTCTGAAAAATTGCCATTCGCGCTCCCCTACTGACAACTGAATGTTCATTACGAACGTCTTCATGCAGTATGAACGCCAAATTTTTCGCTCTCTGCATACATTCATTTCGAACGGAAACTAGTCTGCTTAATTTACTGTAATCATCGTCATCATCATCAGCCTGGTTACGCCCACTGCAGGGCAAAGGCCTCTCCCATACTTCTCCAACAACCCCGGTCATGTACTAATTGTGGCCATGTTGTCCCTGCAAACTTAATCTCATCCGCCCACCTAACTTTCTGCCGCCCCCTGCTACGCTTCCCTTCCCTTGGAATCCAGTCCGTAACCCTTAATGACCATCGGTTATCTTCCCTCCTCTTTGCTGTACTGCTACGTAATTGGCAAACGGCGCTAAAGCATTTGGACGAGGGGGGTTTCCGCTCAAGCTCGCCTTCATGTCGTGGATTGTCTCGGATTTTGACGGCATACGCTCGAGCCTAGGGGCCGGCGAATGCTAATTTACGATTCGAATTGAAGACTTTTTTCGAATAATGAACAACAGGGCTCAGCCCGTATTTTATTGGAAGAGGCAACACACACGTGTTGCCTCTTGCAATAAAGTACCAGTTGTAGTTTAGTGCTTTGTCCTGGCGTTCCTCAACTCTGTCCCCGTCTGTGTGAGCTTTTAACTCTTTATGATGCTTTACCAAGTAGCCCACCAAGCCACCCTTGCAGTCACTCGGAGTTCACGCGCGGTTAGGCGACCCAGGCAATACCGGACGGCACTAGCCCTTCCACGCTTCTCAGATTATAGGCTCAACTTCTAGCTCGGTCTAAAACCTGGGTTTAAATAACTTCTCCTTTCCCTATTTTCTTGGGTCGGGGAACAGCAGATACTAGTGACGATCCAATCAAGTTCACCCAATTGTATCACGACTCTTCCCAAGGTCTTGGCCGCGCCCCTTTTAATTAGGGGCGAGGGAACAGGCGATTCCCTCCTGCTGTTAGAGGTGGCACACTTGTATTGCACCACACGGACACGCACGCACACCCTTGAGTCCGTGGCGGACCTCTATTTGTCCGTTGACAAACGAAGAAACAACGGCAGCCGGCCATACGGCACCAAACCCTCTGGGAACACATACACTGTTAGCAATTCGTGGACACGGGATTGCACAGAGGCGCCACATAATTCGGGGTATTCGCAAACCCCTCCCGTCTTAGCAAGCTTCTCAATGGACGTGCGGGGCAGAGAACGCACAGGGGTTCCTACGAAAAAATACCTGGGACGTCGAGGATGCGCCGTCAACAACAACAACAACAACAACAACAACAACAACAACAACAACAACAACAACAACAACAACAACAACAACAACAACAACAACAACAACAACAACAACAACAACAACACTAATCTCTAAACCTGCCTTCGACATCTTCGACCGCTTGCCCGAGTGGCCAGTAATACCCGTCTAACTCGGCGGTTCCTGCTCCCGCGACCTTCTGGCGCCCGTTGATCGGTGCTTCGCCGACTCGAACATGCCGCACCGCGGCAGTTGGTGTAGCGTGCTGCTGAACGGTTTGGAGATGCTTTAGCTCGTTCTTCGTGAAATTTATGGGATGTCAGTTCACACATGGTTGTCGAAGAAGCGTGTATAGCCTTTTGGAGCAGCGGCAACTACAGTATGCGGAAATTTCTCTTGGGTATACAAACAAACAGCGCGCATCATCAGCCGCGGTGTGTGTGTTGTTAACTATTTTGGGCTGTATCTGTATTCACACAGCGAACATAACCGGCGTCTGTGAATTGCCAGTGTGAACTGGAAAATCTTCTCACTATCTGATCGCTTGGCTGGGAACTAAAACATAAAACTGACTGCTCATGTACTGCCAACCCAATGCAACCACGAAACATCAAAGCGCCAATAGTTATAAAATATTTGCGTCAGCCACCGGCATCATTCTCACGCATTTCAAGTCTAGCACACTTGAAATCACTATGCTATGTGTACGCTAGCCTCCTGAGGCCGATGGCGTTACTCAACACAGCGATCACTGAGGTTGGTAAAGTGGCATTATTCATGCAGTATAAGCTTTCTGTTTCGGCATGGCCTGAGCAGTAATATACGAAGGGGATGGCATAAAAAAAATCCCGTGCCTATTTGTGAGGACACAATTGCCATAAGGCGTATGAGTGCGCAGTAGAGGACGGGACCAATAAGACCGCAAAGAAAGAAAGATCAGTTCTCATGCTCTTATTTCATGAGAAAAAAATCCCAGGTGTCCTTAGCTATCGCCTTAGAGATGTGAAGGCGAAAACCTTGTAAGCCCTACTGTAATTCACCTGAATCGACCTTAATTCACCCTAATCCACCTTAATCCTCCTTAATTTACCTCACTCAACCTGAACTCACCTTAATCCACCTTAATCCAATCACTAAGCAATCACCACGTACTTCGCTAATCATTAAACATCCTTTACACGGCTGGACGTACTTTGGTTCGCTTCTGGCCGTCCTTGGGTCACGTGATATTTCATGTACCTCACAACGCGACCTGGGAACAGATCTAAAGCTTTCGCCTTTAAAAAAAAAGAAAGAAAACGTGCATACGCTGCAATAATACCTTGCATGGTCATGCCTCATGCTTGGACAATGCGATATGCAGAACAAACAGATCAATAACCCAGCATCTACCACTGCTTCGGTCGCTCGCGCATTCCGCACTCGGTCGCTCTACCACTCGAAAAATGTTGTTCATACTGTACGCTTTGCTGTTATTACTATTTAAAACTATTCGTGGGCGAAAAATGTACTCGTAGTCGCGCTATGTATCTACAGATTAACCATTTGAACGCTTGTCAAAGTAAACAGCACTACGTATTTCGCTGCAGACATATGCTACAGTGAACCAGAAGGCTTTGTAGTTCACTATACCCACGCTGTTGGGATGATCGCATGTTTCGGAACTACTCGCTGCTGCTAAACCGCAGCTTAGAACTACAGTGAGAATGCTGCATTGGGGTCACATTATGGAAAATTATTTTCAGAAATACAAAGCCGATCTCCGAGGCTGATTTTATTGGCTCAGACACGCGCGCGCACATCGCGCTGGGTGCCCTGTCCGCCTCAGTGCCGCAGAAACGCCGGCCACGACGACTTAAATCGCTTCAGCACTTCTCGCAGAACTGTTCCCACGTAAAAGACGCCACGCCGTGCTAAATAGACCGCGCTATGCGAAAAACAACCACCAGAAACTGCCGCCGAGCGTACGCCTGTGTCATACGAAACAGAGCGCTCAGCCAAGCCATCATGTCAACTGTCCACAGGTGGCAATTGCCCACACGCAATATGGATATTGCGGCGTCCATGAAAAAAAAAAAAAAAAAAAACGACCCATGGTATTCACAACGGCAGCAAATTTCTGTCATTGCATTGTACGCTATCAAGTGTTACTTATAAAAACCACAAATATATATTTAGGAAAACAACCAAAATGAGCAGCTTCGCATAGACAGGGCTCTTCGAACAGTCGCGGTCAGCAAGTAGTGTCTGGTTGCCTGAGCAACTTCTCATGTTTTACATCTGAAATTTGTATAATTTGTATAATTTGTATTATTTAGCTCCAGCTTTACGTTTGGTTAAACACAGTCGATAACCTTTAAAAATTATAAAGTTATTCGAAAACTATTCGTTTTTACGAGTAGTTGCTATTCGATTCGTATCCGTATCGAATATATAGCACTATAGTCTAATATGTATGCGAAAGTTTGGAATAAACGCTACACTCAATTTCATGGTTAATTGCTTATCCATAAATGACGCCGTTGCGTTCAAAAGACTGCACAGTCAACGTAGAAACCTTCGAAAGTACTTTATATCCGAAAGCGGACTGTTTATGTGAGAAAATAATTTGAAATCCGCGATGTCGCACTCACGTGACAGCGCTGACGTTTCGGTGCTAAATTCAAAATCTGAAGTCGGGCTTTCATTTTCTCGAACAATAATCATCCTTTTCCCGCTTGATGAACGAAGATAGCGTTTTGAGATAGTTGACCAAAAGGAACCTAATTACCACAGGTCTTTCGTGTATTTTTGTTCTTTCTGTATTACATATCCTATATGCATATCCATATCCATATCCGAAGCATACGACAGAGAAGGCAATAATGTCAGGACAGTTCATTGTTTCTGAGGTTTCTAAACATGCGTGTACTATACCCTCTGAACTGAAAGCAGGCGTCATCTGCGGCAACTTCTGCAGCAGGCGTGTCATGCGGGCATGTTGCGGTGGCACGCTGCTCCGTGCCACCGCATCACTCACATATCCGGCGTATATAGCTGTCGTCGGCGCTGTCCCGCCTATTTTGCGCTCTATGCGATGTCCATGCTGTAAACCACAGCTGACGTACACACATACTCCTTGTCATCGCCGCTTTGAGTGAGAATGATATGTGCAGTGCAATCTGTCTTGTTCCTCTAAAGATCCGTTCGATTCGCCTGTAGCACTGTGAGCCAGTCTACGGCGGTTCTCGAGAAGTTCAGGAATTGTGCAGCTCGATTTCTGCGGGGCAGGCACAGCGCGACACTCGAAACGAATGCCAATTAAGGTGCAGACGCGGTGCAGACGTTGTGTTTCGTCCGACTAATGTGCACGCAGTGCGTAAGTTTGAGAGGTGCTGAACTGCTTGTAGCATGCGTCGCCTTCTGAGGTGTAAATACTACCGCGCTTGTGTATACACACGGCATACGCACGTAAGCGGGGTTTTAACGGCGCTTGCGCATGTGTGCCGTGTCGTCAGCTTCGCTGCTGCTTCGCTCCTGTACGCCTGCACCAAGATGGCGCCGACAGTAGCGAGGGTGCAGCAATATCGCGAACCAGCCCTGCACCTTTCCTGCACCTTTTGAAACGAATGGAGTGGTTCAGAGGGCGCCATTGCTGCGCCGCTGAAACGAATGGCAGGGGGCAGCACCTCGTGAACTGGTTCAGAGGGCCCAGGTGAGTCGAACGTACCTTAACTGCAGCATAGAAAGTTGGCTACTGAAGAGCCCGCTATTCCAAGATTGTAGCCACACCCACGCGCACGCACGCTAACATACACACACGCGCACACGCACGCTCGTTCACACACGCGCGCGCGCACACGCGCACGCACGCAGACACACACACACACACACACACACACACACACACACACACACACACACACACACACACACGCACACGCACACGCACACGCACGCACGCACGCACGCACACACACACACACACGCACACACGCATACGCACACACACACGCACACACACACACACACGCATACGCACACACACACACACACACACACACACGCACACACACGCACACACACACACACGCACAAACACACGCACAAACATAACCACACACACGTGCATGCAACGACGAAGACAGGAAAAGGTCCGTAGGCGTGCACACAAATCTTGGAGGCAGCAGCCGTTATTCGCCGACTGTGTATGGCGCCACAGAGCCACAGTACGGCGCCTTGCAGCAAACACACAGGCCCACAGTATCTCCGCCACACTATCGCAAATTCGTCAACGTGTCCCTGTAGAAATGGCGACCGATGTACAGGAGCGCGTACCGCAGCGACACGATGTGCGAGAGAGATCCATCTATGCCTGATATCGCAAGTAGTTTCAATCGCAGCTATAGCCGGTAGCGCTCTCTCTTTTTTTTTTCTCGACATGGGTGCATACATATTGAGACGACGCCACATGCGCGATGTCACGCGCAAGCTAGATCACATCCAAGAAGGGCAATTCTTTTTCTGACAGTGATGGAGATGGCGTGCTCACATACTGCGATCTCACGCTCGCTGTTTTTTGCTGCTTCGGTGATCAACCGTGTAAAATTTTCTTTTGTGTTTGGACACGGGTGCTCGCACCCACCCGTGCCAGAATGCAAACTCACCCAACCATCACGTCTTTTCATATTTAACTTTCCGTGTTGCTCATTTAGACAGCGCCCCGCATGTCCTACGTAATATTTGCGACACGAAATAAGAATCTGGTAGACGTTGGAAAACGAGCTTCTTTTTTTCTGCCGCTTTTTTACAACCTTGCATGTCTTTCGGCAGCGTACGGATTACCGACCTTATGAAAAGCCAGGACAGCTTGCATGGGGTGGAAAACTGTTATAGCTTGTTTTGCGACCCTTCTTTTAGTCTCTGTGGTTTCGCGCTGTATACGGTTACGAAATAATTTGGCGGACGCTTGAGCTTCGCCGTTAAATATGGAACGCTATAGCATTCGAAGATCCCTGATTGCTTCTCACGCTTCCTGGCAACTGCAGCTTGTGTAACCGCAGTGTTTGCCTGCAAACACTAGCGGCGAACGCTGTGCGCGAAGGCGAGCTTTCAGGTGGAAACGCGGCCTCTTACGTGGGCCGATCTTCTGCTATTGTTTCGCACTTTTAATATTTAAGTCTGAGGAGATTTAACACAGAAGTGAATGCGCTGTCGATGCCTTGTGTTCTCTAATCTATCTATCTATCTATCTATCTATCTATCTATCTATCTATCTATCTATCTATCTATCTATCTATCTATCTATCTGTCTGTCTGTCTGTCTGTCTGTCTATCTGTCTATCTGTCTATCTGTCTGTCTGTCTGTCTGTCTGTCTGTCTGTCTGTCTGTCTGTTTGTTTGTTTGTTTGTTTGTTTGTTTGTTTGTTTATCTGAGTACTTTATTACATAGGTGAGATGGGAAAGATCAAATGTAAGTGCAATGTGTACAATGTAAATGATATAGGGAGACATTGGATACAATAAAAAAAATTGTCACCTGGCGTGGTGGCTTAGCGGCTCTGGTGTAGCGCTGCTAAGGACGAGGTCGTGGGATCGAATCCCGCCCGGGGCAGCCGCATTTCGACAGAAGCCCGTGCCCCGTGCATTGGGGGTACGTTAAAGATCTCCTGTTGCTCAAAATTAATCCGGAGTCCCCCAGTAAGGCATGCCTCATAATCAAATGGTGATTTTGGTACGAAAAAAACCCATAATTCAATTTACAAAAAATTGACCTATACAGAGCCTAAGTAAATCGGAGAAAAAAAAATCCGCGCGAAATCTCCTCTGGGAGTTATTTAAATGATGCGTAAACATTTCGTAGTACTGACGTGGTGCTTCGTGGTATTAGGCTGGTGTGTTTTGCATAAGTGCGAGAACGACCGCCAAGGAACCGTGAAGCGGAGAAGCGCGGCTGCGACACCGAACTGTTAGGTGAGATCTGCACGAGACGACGTAGAAGAGCGCGGAAGACGCGAGATAGAAGCAATGCTCGCTGGTGTTACAGATAGCCCGCAGCGGATGTGGACGTGGGATGAAATCACGAGGAGGATGTAGCAACCGAAGGAGACATACGCAACATTTATTAGGTGCACTGAACCATTATGAACCGTGATCGACTGTGCTCTGGCGGCGGCTACCTCTGGCGCGGC